>NC_056682.1:47332683-47958933 GCF_018350215.1 Panthera leo
GGTCAAGATGAGAAGTAGGAAAGAGGCTCCTGGGTGGCTCAGTCAGTTAAGTGTCCGATTTCGGCTTAGGTCATAATCTCACAGTTTGTGGGTTCAAGCCCCGTGTGGAGCTGTGTGCCGATAGTGCAGAGCCTAGAGCCTGGTTCAGGTGCTGCGTCTCCTTCTCTCTCTCTGCCCCACCCCTGCTTCCTCTCTCTCTCTCTCTCTCTCTCTCTCTCTCTCTCTCTCTCTCTCCCTCCCTCCCTCCCTCCCTCCCTCTCTCCCTCTCTCTCTCCCTCTCTCAAAAAAAAAAAAAACATTAAAAGATAAGAAGATGGAAATCAGGATCAAATCTTACTGGGTTGTAGATATCATTGGAAAGTTTAGATAGTCACAGGGTTGGACATCTGAATTTCAGGAAGGTGTGGATAATTTCAGGAGCTGAATTCATCCTCTAAGACTATAGGACCCAAATCTAGAATATGGGGCATTGGAAACTAGCATGAACTAGGTAGCAAAAAACGAGCAGGAAGGGCACTTCCTCAGTGAACTGATCTGCAATTTACTGCAAGTTTCCAGTCTTGGTAGGAAACTAAATTCTCCCCTCAAACTATGTAAGGGGACAAATGAAATGGATTGGGACTTACACAGCAGTTTGGTTCTCATGTGAGTGCCTGAAAATAGAGGCTTAATGCTAAGAACTCACCTACTCACAAGAAAGGCTATCCTGATCTCTGTCCAGGCTTAGGCATCATTGTTTTGAGGGCTGAGTACAATCACGTTAGTTGTGGGGTAATTGGAGGTACATGGGGGCTGACATCCATTAGATCTGGGGCAAGTGTAGGTTGGATTCCTTGATGAATCTCTGCTCCCTACTATTGTGAATTCTTTTGTGACAGCATCTGAGGTGAAACATTGCCAAACATTGTGCCAAGAGGCCTTTCAATGGGTCATAAAAATGCTATAAAAACATGAAAATTGCTGCCATAAAAAAAGAGTTATAGCAAAACAGGGAACCTACTAAATTCAGAAGCTACGAAATATTCCAAGGAGTTTGTGGGTATAGCACCCTCACACCCATTTACATAGCCAAGGGTTATTTGTGTTTATAACATACTTTTAAAATGTTTCAGCATTCTACCATTAAGTATGTGGTCACATGGCTTTCCCTGGGATTCACCCTTCACTTGAGTGCCATCTCAGTTTTTCTGGCTAAATTAAAGAGTGTGAATTTCTTCTGCTTGGTTTTGACTTTGAAAGGACTCACAAAAACCCATTTTATGGGATACAGTGTTTACATCACTTTGATGCCTGGAAAAAATGATGCCATGTTACAAGCATAGTTCATGATGAAGTCATCAACTTGCAATTAAAAAAAAAGAAGAAAAAAAAAAAACTTGTTTGAAATATCCCTGACTAATAAATCTGAGAATCCAACTTTCTTCCTGACAACTACATCTTTGCTTTCAATTCCAGTGTTTGTTTTTCCAATAAAATTCCTGGATATCCATTAACACTAGTAATTTGGGGTAAAGTGTGCAGAGGGAATTCATTTTCCATATGCCTTTCATGAAGATGTGAGTATATTGAGATACAGTAAGTACTATTCATATCTCTGTTATAAAATTCTAAACATGTTTAAGCAATAGTCATAAACACATTAAATAACACCATCCCAAGCACTAAGAGCCTCTGTCTGCCAGCTGGGTGAGCCCTTTCTATATGTCATTTTGATGTAATGCACTCCCATTACTGCTGTTATTAGATGCAAAGTATTTGAAAAGATGTTAGATTGAATTGAAATCTGATTACATCTGGGTTTGGGTTTTTGAGATATTGCCTATTTTCCTAAGATACAGTGTTCTGTTTTCTTTTTAATCTCACAAATATGTACACACATTCACACCCTTTCATTTCTATCTTCTCTACATTCATGGATCATATGGGATTTCTGATTCTTATTTTAAAATGTAATCAGCATATAGAAATGATAAAGCAGTATATCATAGATTCCAGCATAGAGAAAATAAATAAAAAAATAATAAATAAATACATAAATAAATAAATAAGGAGAGAAAGAAAGGAAGGGAGAAAAAAGAGGGGAAAAAAAGGAACAGAAAGAAATGTTTGGCCTTGGATATATCATAGATTAATGATCTGCACAATGGATAAAAGTCCATAGTGTGTTTACTTGTACATCATTAAGTTACAAAACTGTAAGTCATTTAAGAACATCTCTATAATCATAAATTGCTTCCTATTATATTTGTTTTCCTTACACAAGCACCTTTCATGCGGGAAACTTAAATCAACAGAAACACACTTGATTACAATTGCTTTATAGTTTGCAAAACAAAGAAAATGTGGTGGTTCAGTGTCCAGTCATATAAGAGTGTGTGCACTGAGGCCATAGGATTCTTTTGCAGTTACGCTCTTTTTCTCCTTGAAAAGTCACATCTATTTATGACTACTGTATCATAATCAAAATATGAGCATTTATCAGGATAATATTCTACATTTTATCTTCTAAAATTATGAATCGTATCATTTATGCAAAATTTTTACTTCTCAAATAAGCATTCAAGAATAAAACAGAGGGGCACCTGGGTGACTCGGTTGAGCTTCCAACTTCGGCTCCGGACATGATCTCACAGTTTGTGAGTTTGAGCCCTGCGTCAGGCTCTGTGCTGACAGACAGCCTGGAGCCTCCTTCAGATTCTGTATCTCCCTCTCTCTCTGCCCCTCCCCTGCTCATGCTCTCTCTCTCTCTCTCTCAAAAATAAACATTAAGAAGAAAAAAAAAAAGAATAAAACAGAGAAGCTACATTTTAGCCAGTATAGAGATGGCCTCCTTTCCATAGAGGGGTGTAGTTAGAAGGGTACAACACAATGAAATGGGTACCACACAAGGACACAGTTAGTGTAACCAGCACCAAGACAGAACCAAAGAAGAAGCATTACCATGGATAATCTGGCACAGTTCAGAGCTGGTCTCAGAACTGCAGCCTCATCCAGGTCCCAAAGTTAATTGGACCCCATGAAACACATTCAGCTAGTCAAATTTACAGGAATCATGTGTGTAAACAAGAATGCCAAAGATTTGTTCATAATATTGCTGCAGAGGAGAAATTTTGCTCTACCCTTCAAGATTCTTCTAGCTGATCTAAGAATTAAATTGGCATGAGAAAGATTAAAACAAGAAAAAAACAATTACATGCATAGGATGGCCTAATAATAAAATTAAGATCCAAAGAAATGACCAAGGCATGTAGCTTTTATATGTTTTAGGCAAAGAAATACAAGTCTTTGAGGAATTGACAGGACAAAGAAAACTTACGTTTAGGAGCTTCGAATAGTAAGGAATTCTAAACAGAATTTGGGGTATTAGTAAATTAGTATAAACACAAGGTTTGTTTATACAGCCCTCTTGACTCTGAATTCACCCTCTGTTGTGACAAAGGTATGTTTTTACCTCCTGGTATAGGAAAGGGATCTTTTGTACAGGAGATTTATTTCCTGCTTTCTGGAGGAAAAGGTAGGTCAGGGTATTAGGCAGTGGCTGTTTCTTAAGTAGCTTCAATTAGAAATAATATGTCAAATGGCACATTTTGGGGTGGCTTGCCCTTATCTCCTACAATAGGGATAGTACTTTCTAAAGATTATAGTATTCATGATTTTCAGCAGGTATATTTTGGCAGATATATCTCTATCTCTATATATCTATATATCTATAACTATATATTTGAAATTTGAATATCAGAAATTTGACTGGTGAGCTTGGATCCAGAATAAAGGGAGGTAGATAATGTTTTAAAGAGTTGGATATCCTGGGGCACCTGGGTAGCTCAGTCAGTTAAGTATCCAACTTCAGCTCAGGTCATAATCTCACAGTTCATGAGTTCAAGCCCTACATCAGGCTCTGTGCTGACAGCTAAGAAACTGGAGCCTGCTTCTTATTCTGTGTCTCCCTCTCTTTCTGTCCCACCCTTTCTTGTGCTCTGTCTCTCAAAAAATGAATAAATGATAAAAAAAAAAATCCCAAAACACACAGGATGCACATTTTTAGTCTCTTGGTTTATATCCACAGATATCTTCCACGAATCAATATCTTCCACGAATATTCAAATTTATTGCATTAAAATCTCTTTCTCTCTCTCAATCTCTTTTTCTTTTGAAGTACATGGAGGACACCACATTATAACTACACAGTATCTACCTGGTGAATGCTTCTACCCTTCTTCACACACTCATGTAAGTTGTATGGTCATCAAGTCCTGTCTTATCTTTTAAAAATATGAATTCCTGTATTTCCCACCCAGCTTCTGCCTTTTAGCATGTCATGCTGGAAAATTTTAATAATATCGTCTACAATTTCCCTGCATTCAATCTCTTTTCTGTGACTCTTGTACTTTTCAAGTAATTCTGCATATGGAAACCCATCAATTTTGTAAAACAATAGACTTCACCTGGCTATTGATCTCTTTCATATTTTGATAGTTCTCCATTTTTTGAAGTCCAGATTCTTCAATTCAGCCTTGCAAATCTATACCCAACCTACCTGTCAAAAATCATTTGCCATAGTTCTCCAACAAAAACGCTTTTCTCTCAATACGCCATCATACCATTCCCATTCTGTTTTTCAGTTTATCCTTTCCTGATAATGAGTCTTATTTTGTTCTCTTTTTTTTAACCACTATATATCTAATCTTACTCACTATTTGAAGACTAGATTAAGTCTTATTGTTAGTTATCACCATTCTCTGACTTCCTGTGTCATGTTCTGGGCATTCATGCTTGTTCAGAATTTTTATTGATGAATGTCTGTTCCCAAAACTAGAACACAATTCCTAGGTGATTTACGATCTAGTTAATTTATGCCAAATTAGTATGGCCACAGTGATGAATACATGTTATTGATAAACTCATGACGAATATATTTTAAAAATCCTTTTCTCATTTGCCTTAGCCAGTGCTGACTGTCCCTGTGATAAAAATTCAGGGAAAAAGAAGTGACTTTGTCATTTTATGTCATGTCACATATACTTAATAGTTTGCTAGGTAATTTGCGAGACAAGTATAATGAAAACAACTTCTCCCTGACTTAAAAAACAAATAAAATCCCTCCAACACTGGAAGCAATTTTGAAAATAAAGGTGGCAACAATTCATTTGTCTCACTATTTTCTGACAAATAATGAGTCACTCAGGGTTTCTGAAGCTACAACTGCACTGAGCTGTAACCTATGGGGACTTTTCCCTCTTGACTCAGTGTTAGTTTTTCCATTATGTCTCCAGACAGTTCTACACTATGACAGTTCTACACTATGCCCCAAAGCATTGCCCTGTAGTGCACAGACGAAGTGATTCAAGATTTTCTCTCCAACTTCCTCATCCAGCTTCAGTCTGATGACTGAGTACCAGAAAACCAAAGGGCTTACTCTTTCTGAATTTCAATAAACTGACCTATGGGTGCTTCTTGCCTTTCCCATGTTTGGAAATTTTCTGGTGAGCACACAACACAGAGTAGTTAGTCTTTAAGAACAGAAGTTAGAAATGGCAGGAAAATGTGTGGGTTTCAAAATCATTCAGAAGAACTTCAGATCTTAGATCCATCACCTTTGTGACCTTGAACAAGTTGTTCAGATTATCTGATCTTGAATGTTCCTGTAGAGAAGAAAATGGATTTACTAAATGTCACTATGAATCAAGCACACTATAGGAGTTAAAGTTAGAGTTTCGAAAACAAAGAGCAGAGTATAAATCATGCCTCCCCTACTAATTAGAGTTTTGACAACTTTCCTCATCAGTAAAATGAGGAATAATAGCACTTATGTCATATAGGTGTTATGAGGATTGAATGAGTTAAGGCACATAAAATGCTTAGAATAGTACCTGCCATATGTAAGTGGATAAATGCTCAATAAGAGTCAGATATTATTATTTAGAGAACTAAAAGAGTTAACAAATATAGGGAGTCTATCACAGTGTTCAGAAAGCTGTGATGCTCTATAAATACCACACCCTACACACATCACCACATATGCACTCTTTTCTCCACTGGTCCCATTGTTAGAATATGGGAATTTATAAAGTTAGGCTTCCATTTCCTGCAGTGAATCACTAGGCTCCCTATCTCTTATACCTCCTGTTCTCAAATTTGGAGTCCTTTGACTCATCACTGCACACTCAGCCCCCATGCCACAGGGGATTTTTGTGTGACCTGAAACTTATACAATTTTGGTGGCCCTTTTGGAGAAGAAAATTATAAAATTACTAATATGAAGTTGAATACAAAATTGAATACTTATAAAGAGAAAGCTACTGTAATAAATTATGTATTTAAAATATGTTATTAGACATTCTGACAGGTGTGAAGAGATATCTCATTGTAGTTTTGATTAGCATCTTCCTGATGGTAAGTGAGGATGAGCATGTTTTTGTGTGTCTGTTGATTATATGGATGTCTTCTTTGGAAAAAAAAATGTCTATTCATGTTTCCTTCCCATTTTTTAGTTGGATCATTTGTTTTCTGGGTGTTGAGTTTGATAAGTCCTCTTATATATTTTGGATACTAACCCTTTATCAGATATGTCATCTGCAAATATATTCTCCCATTCCATAGGTTGCATTTTAGTTTTGTTGATTGTTTTCTTTGCTGTGCAGAAGCTTTCCATTTTGATGAAGTCTCAATAGTTTATTTTTGCTTTTGTTTCCCTTGCCTCCAGAGTCAAATATAGAAAGAAGTTGCTATGTCTGATGTCAAAGAGTTTACTGCCTATGTTCTCCAGTAGGATTTTTATGGTTTCAAGTCTCACATTTAGGTCTTTACTCCTTTTGGAATTTAATTTGGTGTATGGTATAAGAAAGTGGTCCAGTTTCATATTTTGCATGTTGCTGTCCAGTTTTCCCAACATCATTTGTTGAAGAGACTGTCTTCTTCCCATTGCATATTCTTGACTCTTTTGTCAAAGATAAATTGACCTTATAATAGATTTGTTTCTAGGCTATCTTCCTCTATTTAACTATGTGTCTATTGTGCCACTACCATGCTTCTTTGATTACTACAGCTTTGTAGTATAACTTGAAATCTGAAATCGTGATACCTCCAGCTTTGTTTTTCTTTTTCAAGATTGCTTTTTCTATTGGGGTCTTTTGTGATTCCATACAAATTTTAGGTTAGTCATAGTTGTGTGGAAAATGATGTTGGTATTTTATAGGGATTGCATTGAATCTGAAGGTTGTTTTGCATAGTATGGACATTTTAATGATATTTATCCTTCCAATCCATGAGCATGGGATGTCTTTCCATTTCTTTGTGTTGTGTTCAATTTGTTTCATCAATGTCTTACAGTTTTCAGAGTACAGGTCTTTCATCTCCTAGGTTAAGTTTATTCCTAGGTATTTTTTGTTTTTGGTGCAACTGTAAATGGGATTGCTTTCTTTATTTCTCTTTCTGTTGCTTCTTTGTTAGTGTACAGAAATACAAGAAACAAGTGTTGGCAAAGATGTGGAGAAAAATGAATCATCATACACTGTTGGTGGGAATGTGAACTGGTGCAGCCACTGTGGAAAAGAGTATGGGGGTCCTCATAAAATTAAAAATAGAACTACCCTACCGTCCAGGAATCACACTCCTGGTATTTACCCAAGTAATACAAAAAAAAAAAAAAACCTCCCCACTAATTAGAAAATATATGCACCCCTAATGTTTATTGTTGCATTATTCACAATAGCCCAGATATGGAAGCAGCCCAAGTGTTCATCATGAGTTGAATGGATAAAGAAGAGGTGGTATATATATACAATGGAATATTACTCAGCCATAAAAAATGAAATCTTGCCATTTGCAATGACATGGATGGAGATAGAGAGTATAATGCTAAGCAAAATAAGTCAGAGAAAAATAAGCATTCCACATGAGATTTATCTCATATGTGGAATGAATTTAAGAAAAAAAAAACCCAAATGAATAAAAGGGAAAAAAGAGAGAGACACACCAAGAAACAGACTTTAACAATGGAAAACAAACTGGTGATTACCAGAGTGAAAGGAGGGAAGGGGGGATGGGTTAAATAGGTATTGGGGATTAAGGAGTGTACTTGTGATGAGAACTGGGTGATGTATGGAAGTGTTGAATCACTATACTGTACACTTGAAACTAATATAACCCGGTATGTTAACTAAACTGAAATTAAAATAAAAACTTAAAAAAAGATAAATAGCACAACCATCTGAAAATTCAGAAAAATAGCCCATCTTTATTAACTGCTTGCACATCTAAATTCTTTTCATCCTACGTATTATAGCTACACACTATATGAAAGCTCCTTTGTATAACTCTTTTCAAACTCAACTTTCTATAGAAAAATAATTATGATTGACTAAACTTGTTATGTTTTAATTGCTTATACTTTTTAAAATGACCTTCCCACTTTACAACTCATTGATAGACTTAAAAAGTTTTAGAATGTTGTCCATTTGGGGGAACTTTTCCGAGTTTATTTTTTCATATATTGGCTGTATACTTTGGAGGATTTTCCCAAAGATTGCCTTCTGGTTTCATGCATTTCATATCTTATTTCTGCTCAGTCACCCACATACTTTGATACCAGGTACCACATGGGTACCTTCAAAGCACCAGACAACCTGGTCATAAGTCAGAGAAAGATAAATAGCATATGATCTCTCTCATGTGTGGAATTTTCTCTCATGTGGTACTTTAGTGCCATGGCTCCTGGTGAGTAGACACTTGGGTGGTAGGACATATTCCTATGCTGAAATGATGGTCAAAACTTTATCTATACCTATAAGCTACCCATGTCCCACTAAAACTAAAAGAATCGATTCTAAGTTAAATTCCACTTAGACTGCCCTAATGCCCATAGTCATGTTTGACCACCAGACACAAGGAGAAGTCTGATGGAAATGAAGCTGGAGTGGAAATATAGTTGGGGCCGTGAATGGGAAGAGTCTGTATGAGTGAAAGTTCTTGAAAATAAGATTCACCATAAATCCCCTCAGTGTGGAGTCAATTTCCTTAGTCACTTGTAATCTAAATAGCCAAAGGCCTGCTTTAACATTTTAGGTAAGATAAATTGAATCAGTTATCTTCCCTTTGCCTGACTTAATTTTTCTCCATTTCTCCAGCACTTATGCATCCCCTTTTTCTCTTTGTTCTTCAAACTGTCACTTTCTGGCTCTTTTCCCTTAAAACTAGAAATCGGCTCAAGAATTACCCATTACAAAAATGGTGTTAAAACTGACCTCTCCACCATTGCCTTACTCACAATTCAGTCATCTCTCACTTCCCTTCACCACAATTCTTGCAAGAGCAGTTACAACCAAGGGCATACTCTTCCACTTTCATTCTTACCTCAACCTACTGAAAACAGGTCTCTTCTTCTGCAATCTATTGAAAATACCTTTGTGGTGATCACTTGTGTCTTGTAAATTCAAATCCCCTTTAGTGTCTCAATCTCTAAGACATCGACGTGGCCTCTTGAATTCTTGTGTCATTTGGATTTCTGAAACTTTGTAATTACACTCATGTTATCTGGCTAAATATATGCATATTACCTATAGGAAAGTTCATCTCTGAGCATGTGACCCGTTGCAATTGCAAATATGAAGTCACTGAATCCCAGCTCATCCCAGTCTGGCTTACTCTGCTGCCTGCTGAGATTTAAGTTCTTGTTGTGCCATTTCCCTCATCGAGAGGCTGTAAATAACATTTTCAGACCACATATGGAGCACTGTGAGAACTGATGCTCATTAAGTGTGTTAAGTGAAAGTCATGAGTGGAGTACCAAACATTAGCTATAAATCAAAATTAACAAATGTGACTCGAGTTCTCAGGAGGCAAAACACTTCGAATCTTAAATAATATGGCTGTCAGGAATCACACTAAAAGATACGTTTCTCTTCAAATATGTGCACAGATGAAATGCAAAGAAGGAAGCTGTCAAGATAGACAAGGAGAAAGAAATCTGTTGCTTGGCCCTTGAAACAAGTTAATTTAGCATTATAAACCATTGGAGTTTCCTTTTCAAATGGATCCATGTGGAAAATCCAGATGGTCGAATGCTCAGCTCATAAATGTGAAAACTAAGCTCCAAAGCTCAAACATAGGCAAAGCATTTTACTTACTTATTGCTGAACATTTTTATCATTTATATTTAAAAAAGAAACATGTAAATTATCCCTTAAGGAAACAATATTAGTTCATGCTTTCTCAATGGGAATCCATTTGCAGGATTGGTGGGAGAGGGGGGCAGTGTAAGAAGAAGCTTACACAGTAAATCAGTAAGCGGAACTGGCTTCATGTTTTGAAAATCTCTCCCCCATGTGCATTCCTCTTATCCACATTGCTGCAACTTGCCTCTGACTTTCATGATCTCTTAGCTGGGAGATTGCAACTACCTCTTACTTCCAGTTTTCCCTTCTCACTGCCACCTTCCCACAGCCCTTTCCTACTAGAAAATCAGTTAGTGTTGGTCTCATGCTTAAAATCTCTTAATGACTGCCTCTAGCCCATGTGATGACATTTCAAATTCTTAGCAGAGCCCAGAGACCCCATTACTTCAGGTGCCATGTCTGTTCTCACTGTTATCCTTTGCAGAGTCCAGTCTTTCTGAGATACTGGCTCTTCTCCCAAATATACCATGTTCTAGCCTGCGTCATGCCTTTGTGCCTTTGCTCCTTCTGCCTGAAAGGACCTCATCTATTTTGTCTGCTTAGAAATCCGCTGGTAAATCCTCACATTTCACTTCCGGTGCCACAGTTCCTTTAAGTCTTCAGTGATTACCAGGCAGAGTTTGATAGTCCTTACTTTCTATTTCTTCTGCTATCCACCCCCCAACACATACACTAAACTGTAACTTTTTAAAGAAAAGGATCCTGTCTATATGTCTTCACAGTCTAAATATCTAATACACACAATAGCTGGCACTTAATAGGCATATGCTAAATATGTACTAGCAGGTGAGAAAAGCCAAGCAAGCACATTCTCTGCCCTGTAGGATATCTTAGCCAGGTCTCTCCAGCAAGCAGAGCAAGACGCAAAACAAACAAGCAAAAAAAAAAAAAATCAAAAGAATGTGCTCCTACTTTGTAAGGAAGCGCAATCTCCCAAAATGGTGGAGGGAGAAGGGGAGTAGGGGTTGTAAAACAGGACAGCAAGGAGCCAATATGACTGCTATTTCATCCAGCTGGCTATTACAATTGATGGCACAAAAGAAAAGCCATCAGTCTGTCTTCTACTCCACAACAGCAGCCTCCAGTTTTGACAGGAAAAGAACCTTCACTTTTTCCTCAAGAAGGATGGTACAAGTTTAAACAGTTGGCCATTCAGACTCTGAAAAGTCTTAATGCAGAAGGCTTGTTTTGAAACAAACTATACCTGCTGCTCTTGCAGCTGGTCTTGACGACATAGCTTATTTTCATTATGTTCACCCAACAGCCTTCAAGCAAAGGGACTTGATCTTCAGCAGCACTTTGTGCTTTGACTGGCCTGGTAGCTTGCCTAATAGGGTGGTGAAGTACACATTCCTGCAGGTCTTTGCCCTTATTGCCTGGTTTTTGTTGGGTCATGGTTCCACTTCTTCTCTGGTTGTTATCACTGGGCTGGGACACATCATAAGATGTTTCTCAATGAATGGCAAGTTCCAAATATACTCATTTTTTTTTTACAATGTTTAGCATTAATTCTTAGAACAAATATCTACAGAAATATATATGCATATCTTTTTCTGGGTTCATTACCCCATGAGTACATTAACCACTATCCTTTCCTGTTGCTCTGCTGGTATGAAAAGCCCACAGAGGCCTCATGGCAGTTGTAGACTCTACTTCATTGGAAGAGTTACCCTGCTCTAATCAGAATTATCCCTCTTTCTGTAAAGAGAAACCTCAACCCAGCAGAAGCCAAGTTTGTGGGGATAGCATGCAAAACTGTGAGAGTAGGTCGCTGAGATGATGGTGAAAAGTCAACACTACTTCCCATGGTTGCCAGATCAACATGTATTAGCAATTGGGAATTCAGCACCAAATATTGGCCTTTTCTTCAGCACAGATTGATTGATCTCGTAGGAGTCTTGATCTGTGAGAAGTTATGCAAATTCCTGAGTCTCAGATCAAGCTAAGTAAAAGAAAGGAGAAAAATTTCTTCGAGTCCCATACTGGAGCACATGGTGTGGGTGTCAAGCAGGTCCTCTGGCATCTCATATCTTGGTGAAAACAGGAAAACTCAGGGTAGGAGGTGAGAAGTGCCAGATCTGGGCATAAGCCTAGGCACAGCTGCATTGTTTTTCATGTGAAGTTAGTCACAAAGCAGATGGGCCGAAACAAGTGGCCAAAGGCATCAAAAGTGAGGCACAAGAAGTATCTGATACATTATAAATGGAAAGACAGATTTGCAAATAGATTACATTACATTACACACACACACACACACACACACACACACACACACAGGCAGTCCTAGCTTTGTACCATTCCAATATGCATAAATTTTAGTTACCATGATTCACAGTTTACTTAAATAATACCAGCTTCCCCACAACATGCTTTAAATTTTAGTTTCTAAAGTATATTGACTGTGAGTAATTGCAGAAAGTACAAAGTCCCTTGCTAACTGTTCCATTTACAAATCATTGTGTAAATAACAGATGTGCATGATGATCAGTGACTAATATGTCACTTCTTTTAAAGTCTGTCAGTGATCACTCACTGTGTACCTTCAGGCCCAGACAACAGAGTGTGCAATCGTATTGCCTCCTTGTCCATGTCCTATCCATGCAATATTTACAAGGGTAAATAATGAAAAGAGGAAACTGGCTAATAAAGGTGAAGTCTCAGGAAAGAAGTGAGAAGTGATGACATTGGAAGTGAAATTCAAATTAAATGTAAATAGAATTATAGACGAAATAGCTGACTGTGGGGATGTTGATGATGCTGCCATTCAAGGGACCCTAGATATGCAGCCAGAAGAACTCAGTAAAGACAAACTTGTTGACGTAAACGAGAAGAGAAGATAAAAAGGATGACAATGTCCCAAAGGAAGTGATGCTGGCAGAAGAACTTCGTATTAAAGAAAACCCAGGAGATATTTCATGACGTTGAAAGTGCAAAGGACAAAATGTTGGAAGCCAATCCAAACTTACAAAGGAATATGACAATTTGCTAAGGCACAGAAAGGATGCTTGCTCTGCACTGTAAGTTACACCATGAGGAGGAGGAGGAAAGCTCTGCTCAAACTACTCATTACCTTTCCTAAAAAGAAATAAAATACTTTCATCCTTAATGTTTCTAATATTTTTAATCACAGTGTACTAAATATTCATTTTATTATTTCTGTATATATTTATAACTGACATTAAAAGAGAGTTTTTAGTACTTTGACAAAAAAATTTGTATTTTTTATTTTTTTAAAGTTTATCTTGAGACAGTGAGCAAGAGAGAGAGCAAGCATGCAAGTGGGGGAGAGGCAGAGGGAGAGGGAGAGAGAGAGACTCCAAGGAAGGCTCCACACTGTCAGCACAGAGCCCGATGTGGGGCTTGAACTCATGAACCAGGAGATCATGACCTGAGCTGGAGTCAGATGCTTCAGCACCCCAATATTTTGACAATTTAAAGGTCATGGAACAATTATAATTTTTCCCACTGATTAAGATTACTTTGCTTGGACTTGCACATTTTTATGGTCCTGCACTACTGCGTAAAATGTGTATACACATACCCATATATCCATATGTATGTACTGCAAGAAAAGATGGTGTTGGAGGGGAGTCTTACAGGAAGGGTAATTGCTCACCAGTAACAAAAGAGATGAGAAGGAGGGTGGGAATGGTCACTAGAGAACAGCATGTGCGGTGGCCAGATGGAGGGTGGGGTGAGTTTGGAGAACTAAGGAGGTTTGATGTAGCTAATACTCAAGTGTGCATGAGTAGAGCAGCAGGAGATAAAACTGCAAAGGTCATCTGGTGCCAGGTCTAATAGGGATTTCTTTGCTCGCCTTCAGATTTTGATCTTTATCCTTCAGGTTACGGAAACCTCTGAAGGGTTTTCAGCAGGTGAGTGACAGGATCAGACTTTTATTTGAGAACAACCACTATGAGGAGTTTGGAGGTCAGATGGGTGGGAGCCTGCAGCCTGGAGGCAGGAGTTACCTGTTGAGTTACGAGTTAGCTGAGGCAGGTTATAGGCAAGAGTGAGGGGAGGTTGAATAGAGGTCCATATGAATATGTAGTCCCCTCATTTTTCCTTTGTCACCACTAAAACACTGTTGTTTACATAAAATCCAGCTTCCCAAATGCATCTAAGTAATCATCCATTTAAACAGGATGAATAACGTCCTTGTGGACTGAGCTACAGATATACTCATGGACACCCGTACAAACTCCATGGGAGCACCATCCCTGCTGGTTAAGCTGAATACCAGCTACTTTCCCACTTAGGCAATCAATGACTCCTTCCCCTCTTCTCCCCTATATGGGTGCTTTGCTGAACATAGCTGTGTTTTCCCCAGCCTGATTAGTAAAAACTTGTTTAGGTAGGATGCTTCATTAACAAATTGTACTCTCTTGTTCTTTTCAGGCTATCTCCTACATTTTAATTTACTGGGCGACGCTAATGAACACAACAGGTGACCTAACAGTTTCCCCTGGGGATGGAGAAAATTAGAAAATTTCCAAGTAAACATGGAATAGTAAAGACATGGTGATGCCAATTTCAAATCTTAATGATGCTAAATATTGCACAGGTAGTAAAGCACAGGAATGTCACCAAAGTTTGCTTTTTCATACATTAACATTTTTAAGGATTAACAGTGCTCCAAGAAGAACTATGCTGTATCCTTTTACAGACAAGATGATTGAAAAATGAAATGAGTGAAAATATTTTCTCCTCTACATTAGAGATTCCATCTCCCTAGGCATCATAATCTTAATTTTTCTTTCAGATTTATTTGATCAGAATTTTGCTTCTTGTTTCCAGAAGCCAACTCCCTCTCACGATTGTAAAACTTCCTTGAATTTTATTGTTTGGCTTTTGTGGATTTGAGTTTTATTCCATAAGAAGAGAAAGAAACTTACTGTCAGCAGGCATTATTATTTTACAATCCTAGGCTACCTCATTTTCTCTAAGTATGTCCATAAGCCTTCAATCAGTGCTTTTGTTTCATCCATATTGACTCTTTATTATTAGTTCTGCCATTCGATGAGATTCCGTTCTTTTCCAGAGAACATGTTCTATTTTTTTTTCTTTGTTAAGACATTTTCTATTGTGGTGGAGGCCACTTTGTGATTTCACCACACACTTGGCAGATTTCCTTATTCCTCATAATGATCACATCAACATCAGCAGTGAATGTCAATGATAACAATGTCCCTCTTCAGGCTCTTTCCTAGGCAGATGCATCTGGCTTCTGTGAATGGTATTTGCTAGAGCCCAGGCACCAAGATAATAATATGCCAAGGCCGATGATGCCAGCTTTTCACTCTTTGACCAATTACTTCCTGGACATTGTTCAAACTGAAACCAAAACACCCTGAATAAGTTTACTCATCTTTAGAAGTTATGAAAATATATGAGAAGCTACAAATAAGACCTGAGCTCTTTTTTTGGGTCATGAAAAGAAACACTTATTCTTCTTATATAATAGCAAAATTTTCATTTATTACTATTTTTCAGGCACTTCAGAGCATAGACTGGCAATTTTCTATGGACAAAGTGATAATGCATAGAATATTGGATACAGGTCCCATATTTATTTCTACAACCGTAAGATAGCCCCATGATCATTAAAGTCCTGAATTCCAGAGAAAATGTAGTAAGAGTTTTCTGAATTACAATATAAATTAATCATTTAATAATAAATGGCTACATTACTCAGCTGCTTATCATAACATAATTAGGTCAATAATGCTATGAAAAATAAGGAGAGTAGTTGGACATTCATGAAAGAAAGGCAATTACTACTTTTCCAGACTCAGGAAACACAGTACAACATGGTAACTGGGAAACTACCATGGTGAAAGAACAGAATTATCAGCAACACTGCAAAAGTAGGTTGGTGATGAGCCAAAGTGTCACACAATTATAAATGTTTGTGGAAAGCAGCTGTCCTAATCAAATCATAGGCAACACATTTTGAAATGACTTATTTTCTGTATTGACATGTATATAAAGATACCATATGGTTGCCATTGAATAAGTATATTTGCATACATGTTGATGCACATATATAGAGATGTAAGCATAGTTATACATATAAACTCTTCATATACTTCACAACTTTAAATGATTTTATGCCAAACCCTATAATCTTGATTAACTAATATTCTACTAAACATAATCTTCTTTTAATTGTCATTTCAGAAGATGTACAGTATGACTATGTTTAATAATACTCTAAAATAATTTAATGATTAAGAGAATGAATTCTGGAGTTATTTAGGAAGCAATGAAAGAAGATTCTTTGGTAGATCTAATAGTGTTTAACTAGAATATTCCATTTTTAACAATACCAGATAACAGAAAGTTAATATTTTTCCATTAGTTATACATTTGCTTATGTTCACTGATAGTCTGCCTTTGCTTTCAATTTACAAGCTTTGCAAGAGTTGGATTTAAAAATAAAAAACAAAAACCTTTATTTCTCTGCCTTGTTATGGTCTTTAAATACGAACTAAGGGCTTATTTCAAATGGTACATTTAACATAAGATCTCCTCCTAGGTTGTGCTAATTTAGGTACTATCTTGTCTTTAGCTGTTATAGGTCAATTAAGCTAGACACTTAAGGCCATGGACAACAGATGTCTAAAATGCAGGTATGATCATGTGTTGAATGACCAGCGAGCTCCTGAAATGAATAAGGAAAGATCTTATCACCTGTGAGTTTGGCATATACGAGGAAGTCACTGTAAATCTTTTTTTAGAAAACAGTTTAACTATGATCATATATATTATGTGTTTAGACAAGGAAATATGCTTGGTTCTTAAAGAGAAGCCAAACAGAAACAAACCAAAACAAAAAATAGTTACAGAATTTTAAAGTATATTAAAAAGATCTCCGCCTGGTCTTCCTAGGCTAGGGAGAGGAGTGAAGTATATTTCTAAAATGTCTATTTCCCAACTGGCTAAGGTGTTAGGAAAATGAGAATGGAAGTTTATACTAGCATTTGAAAAACTATTTTCTTCTAGCTACAAAAATTTGTGGACTCGGTATAAAAGAAGATTAAAGACAAAACAACAATACCAACAAAATGCTCCCCCCACATCTGTTTGAAACAAAAAAATATAGAAGAAATACTTAGAGAAATGAATCTTTGGAGGAAAGTGGAAATAATTTGAAAAATTAACATTTTTTCCTCCACAGATAAAAGCTTTTGTAATCTGCTTACCTTAAGTCTATTCTTTCATCTAGAATCTACAAAGTAGATTGGAAAAAGTTGGAAGCAGTCATTTGGAAGCTAAGAATACAATGCCCAAGGTGGAGTTAAAGGTGTCTCCCAAATGTCAAAAAGGAAAACCTACTGCTAGAAAGCAAGCCACTAAATTTTGCTACAGAAGTGCTAATGAATAGGTAAGTCTTGGACATTCAAAGAAAAAAAATATTCAACTTAGGCTTCCTGAGTCTTGTTACTTTAACCTTGTTCTGGGTGTCCATAATGACAAGTTTTACAACTGAGGATCCTTGGGCCCAATCAGAGTTAAAGCATCTCTCCATAGTTTCATAAAGTGAAGGGCAACCATGTATTCTGGGAGGAGCACCCTTGGGGCACCCTGTGTGGAGTAGAGGTCTTCTAAATGGTATGATTGGAAGGGTGCCAAGAATGAGCTCTCCTGTATGCCCCCCAGCTACCATGAACTTTACAGTCAATTTTGTCCTATAGATTTCCTTCAAGGCAAGTCTTTTCAGAGAGTATCCTACCCTGTATGTCACTTAACTATTCATTATAACATAGCTGGATTTACGCAGTTTCATCAATTTACTTCCATTGGCATAGTTAGCTGCAAGTAAGGAGCAGAGGATATTTGTGATTGCAGAAGATGAAGAAAATAGCATTTTGTACATGGGAACTACCTAGGCATTGATCTCGATCAGGAAACACAGTGAAGGGTCCCTAGGTAGGTGAGGAAAAATAAACATACACACCATTTACATGGATCTTGGACATTTACAATGCATTTTCCTTAATCTGACTTCTTTCTATAATCCTCTGAGTCAGATAATAATAATCTCTCCTTTTGTGAAGAAGTTGAAACTTAGGGAGAATGTATGTGGCTTATTCAAGTTCAGGCAGCTAATAACTACAGCTCACTCAGGTCTGATTTCAAATCCTCTGCTCTTTTCACTAGAGCACGAGAGACCTGAGCACTTAAGGAGGGCAACAAAATTTTGAAAAAGTAGTATAGAGGTCCACAAGTGACAAAATTACTCACTTCCACAATTCTGACAAAGATTGGTTTTCAAATACACGTTACAAGGTTGTACAAGTGATTTGTAAGATTAACTATATTTCTACATATGCTGGCCAAAGGACCAGACTGAAGTTACATCATACACATTTTTAATGTATTAAAAATCAAATACATGTACTTGCTCAAAAACAGAGGAAGTTATCTAAGATCACTAGTGACTTGTCCCACTGTTCCTCTCAGTGATCAATGTTCACAGATGAACAAATAATCAGACACAAGCACATCTCCCTCAGTCCCTCCCAGCTACCTTTGCCACCCCTAATGTGAGTGGCACAATGAGTGTGGCTCTTCTGTTTAAAATATTTTTTCATGAGATTTTCAGTTTAGGCATGATCTTTGGATCCTAAACCCTCATGATTTGGCTCCACAGTGTTCTATTTGGTTTTCTACAGCAGTGTCTTTGAATGTGTCCCGCAGAATATTAGCTCTATGTAATATCAAACAAATAAATCAGTGAAATCTTGAGTTGTATATATAGAAAAACAGGTTTGACTGTATCAGTTCTCTTGATGTGCAAATTTTGAACATGAATCTCTAAGTTGGAGGCACCAGGGGTCCACTGTGCAAGAGTTTTCCAGTGCATGTCATGGGCATTATGTTCCAGGGAATACACTTTGGGTTATACACATATACTTTCATGTGTATACGTACATATCCACACATATATGCATGTATATAATATATACATATAAAATATACATCATTTAGCCTTTTTATAACAAAAATACACAGTCTCTCCTGTTAGAATGGGGAAATAGGTGATTTTGAGATGACCAAAAGAAAAGAGGCATGTATGTAAGTTTCCCTGGTATCTGCTGATGGAGAACTGAGCAGGAAAACACAAAGAGACTTGAAGTAGAAAAGTATCTTCTGGACTCTAGTCTGATTATGTCAAAAGGCACCACATGGAAGGATTGCAGACCGAGCACGTGCAGCAGGAGAGACGGTGTCCCCCGCCATCCCCACTCTCTATCCAACTCCAACCCAGAGGGGAGTCGGTGCCTTTCCATGGAGGGATAACCAAAGCTCTTGCTATTTTGCAGCATCACCTACAGACCTCAGCATAGGCCATACAGGAGGGCCAGGACACCTAAAAAAGAATTTCTGAAATGATAATGATCATGGTAGAGAAAGGGAAGCTGAGATTCCTTTCTCTTCTGAGGCTATTTGAGTCTCTCACCTTGAGATCCTCCTGAGGGACTGACCCTTATTGCTGAGGATACAATCTAACAGGCCCTTCCTGTGGGGAAGTTTATGGAAAGATTAAGTATATGCCACTGACCATTCCCAGGTGTTCTGGCTGCAGGCCTAGTATAGATGATACAGCCACACACTAATTATTACAGAGATTTATTCCAGGAAACTTATCATAACAGTTTTGGCCACTATTTTTCTTATGAACATGGGAGTTAATGTCAGATAGGTCCAGCACATTTTTTAGCAATTACAATGGATGGCGTAGGATCCAATGGGACAATTCCAGACATTCCTAGAAACTACATAATTGGAGTAAAACTAGCTTTCACCTTATCCCATTTCCACTCAAAAACTATGCTCTTCCACTGTGGAGTAAAGGATGATAACCACAGGCTAGTGGGAGAAGCTGTGCCAGGAAGGGAATGGAGCATGAATATAGGTCAAAGACCAGCCATGAGATGCCCTCGTCAATAGAAATCAATCCATATCTATTCAAAGGAAATAATGGTTTAGTAGTAAGATTATAAGATTAACACAGGCACAATCCAAAGACGCACAATTTTTTTGTTTAATAGGACCATATCCCTTCCTTTAACTACATCACAATCTAAAAGGACAGTCTGATACTTGTCTACAACCATATTCAATCTCAGGAACTTAATTAAACCTCATAATTCTTGGGATGAGGGGAGTAAATTAAGCACTGAATGTCAGGGAATGAATAATAATCTGGAGGAAAACTGGAGAAAAGTATCTGGATAAAAATATCCACCTGTTCTCACACCTGCATGTACATATATGTACGTACCCACCACACACCCTATACACAAAGGTTAACCTGTCGCTGGGCTTCAAACCTTCCTCTCAGCTTAAAGACAGACATAACTTTTGGTCTACCACCAATGAGAGATAGACAGCTTTTAACTTGGTTCACAATCCTCTAAATATCAGAGAAATGCTCCTTAGGCTGCTGGGAAATGGTCTCTGGATTTCAGGATGCCTTTTTTTTTTTTTTTTTTTTTTTTTTTTTTTTTTTTTTGTTAGGGGTACTCTCTCCTTATACTGTCAGGGCTAGTTCTTTGGCGGGGGGTGCTGACTAGGTGGGAGGACACCTACCTGGACCCTGTGATTTTAGGGCTGCTGACAGAGCCATTCACCAAAAATATATTCATCATATGCCTGTCTCAGTGACCAAGAGATAAACAAAACTTCATCAGGGTCACCCATTAATAATTATGACAGAGCGAATCACACATTAGAGGAAGAAAGACTTTGAAAGATCACTTGGTCAAACCCCTTCATTGTACAAACGGGAATATAAGGCCCGCATTTTTTTCTAGTTAGTCCATGATTACCTGTGTCAGCAAGTAAAGAGCTAGAATCTTGGATGTAGGTGTTACTCAAAGGGATCATTAATGCAAGAGGCTTCATAAAGGCATGTGGATCCTGTAACATAGCAGAAAGTGTGGCTCCAAAGAAGGCCATCTGTCCTCTCCTGCACATTAGACTAACATCTAAAGGTAGCATACCTGTGTGTGTGTGTGTGTGTGTGTGTAATATAGCATACCAAACCTAATATTAATAACTATACTTCTACATAACCTTTTCTAATGACTTAATTAGTAATCAATGGCATGGACATACTGTGATTTATTTAGCCAATACTGTTATTTAACACCGAGGCTGTACCATTTTTTTAAATCTCTACACACGACACTGGTATTTTTCTGATTTTTCAATTTTCCAAAAAGTAATAGCTCTACACACATCGGTGGTCCTCTTCTGCGAATATGGTTTCGTGTCTGGTATCTCTTAAGTCAAAGCTAACTATTAAATTTGACACAATTATGATAGCATTCCTTTCTGACAATACCTATATATCTACAACCAGCTCCACTCTTAGGAAAAACCGTTCTCAGTGATCTATTGCTACTCTGATGTACTGCCATTCCACCATCAGAAGATCCTAAGCTCAAGGCTCCTTTTGTCTGTGTCCTGCATGCATGGTTTCTTTTTGAGCTTCTTATTTTGAAAAGCATGGTCAATAGAAGTGGGCAGAAATCAGACAGGAGAGAGAGGAGCAAAAGGATTGCAGAATAAAAGAGGGAAGAAATAACCGAGGAAGTAAGTCTTCATTTCACCGGTTCTGGAATCTAAGCAACCCCAATTACTGGAGGGAAAAGAAGGATACAGCGGTGTAAAATATATTACAGAAGACCAGCCAAATCAGAACATCTGCAAAATTTCCTGCCATGCCCGCCAGAAAGATACACTTTTTACTGGGAGGGAAAGTGAGAGGGAGAGAGAGCGCAGTTATGGCTCTCTGTGGATTGTTGAATTGTTCAGGAATTTCCCAAGGCCTTTGTAGATTTCAGCCTCTTCCTTTCGAGAAGGGTAAGCCCTCTTTAAAGCTCAACTAAGCCATGGCTCCAATGTAACATTTGAACAGCTTACACTGTGCCTTGAGGTATAAGCAGAGGCAAATTTATCAATTTTTTTTCCCCAACCATGGTGTTCTCAGGAAGTGTTTGCCTTTTTAATTGCTCAGCTAGGCTTCATTGGACATCACTGAACAGCTACCTGATTAGAGGGCACCGGCCGAGAATGGCAGGAGCCAGCTGTCAGGAGTGTCTGGCACTTTGCGTGGGCCCCCTCCCCCTGGTTCCCCCACTGGGGTAAGGGAACTGAACCATTCTGCTATTGATCCCTTGACTAGGGAGGAGGACAGGAAGTCCCTTTGACCCAACCAGCCAGTCAGCAGCAGGAAAATAGCCTGCCAAGAGTTTCTCTTTCATGACCAGATGTTAACTGAAAGCCTCATTTCGGGGATTTCATTAAATGTGAGAATCACACCTTCTTCTCATTACCTGCAAAGAACTGTAGCCTCCCTCTGGGAGAAAGGCAGCACCAGTGGCTGAGTGCCTCTCTCCTGACTCCCTGCTGACATCTTTGAATAGGGCTGATGCCATGAAAAGGGATCTTATTTCTACTGTTGGAGGCCTCAGGACAGGGGCATTCACATGGAAGGAAAGCACATTTTTCCTGAGTGTTCCTCTTCCGCCACTGCCACACTTAAACTTCTAGCAACTCGAGTTTTTTCTCTGGCTTCTGGAATACAGATGCAAACAGCTGCTCCAGCTTGATTTTGCAGGCAGTTTTCGAAACATCACAGGCAGAAGCTTCTTTTTAGCCCGCCCACAAGTTTTCATTTGTACCTCCCACGTTTGCTGAAGCCAATCTCTCCCAGTTATCCATAATCTCTCCCACTCTTTCTGTGACAAAATGACAGAATTCTTAGAGTTTGGTATGAGGGAAGTGTATGGAACAGGCTTTACTTTCATGGGATTTATTTATTTATGATAGCAATAAGACAAGGTGTCATTTAAGATGCAAGAATAAGGCTGAGGGAGCGGATGTTGAATTTTATTCAGTGGATTGTTTCTTGCAAATTCTTTTCAGCAACTCCTCACACTGGTGGAACCTGGTGGCCGCAAAGGGTAAACATTTCAGCTGTAGTGTGAGGGCTCGGGTTGATGGTAACCTTGCCTTTCGACCAGTGGAATATATTTTGGCATCTAAAGATAGCACAGCATCTTGTTTCTGCAAATGGTACCTGAAACATTGCCCCTGGAGCACCCAAACAGGAAGCATTTGCCCACTGCTTCCCCTGGGAAGCTTTCTTCTTCTAACATCGTGAGAAATTATATCGAGAAAGGGAAATTTGTCCTCCAAAGGCTAGTCCTATCTGTTCCTCTGGGATTGTCCCTATTTTATTATTGTACTCAGGACCAGCTACATAATTTGTAGACCTAGTGCAAAGTAAAAACGTAAGTCTCTTCACTTGAAATTATGAAGAATTTCAAAACAGTAACAGCAGAGGCGTAAACCAAGCACAGGGTTCTTCTAAGCCGCGCTTTGTGTAACTGCCAATGCTCATGCCCTTGAACCTGGCTCTGACTATAGATCCTTTTCTGTCCTGTGCCCTCAAGTATGGCATTTGTGGTCCAGTGAAATGCACAACTTCTCGTCCCAAGAGTGGAAAGGCATTTCAGAGAACAGATTACATAGAATTGACATAAATTGGAGGTGTAACTTCATGTTACTACATTAATTTGGCATAAGCTTAATTCACTAAATGCATCTCTTGGCTTCCCCTCCTTTCTGTTAGTGGGTACCACCTCTAACCATAAGTTTTGGAGCTACTGACTTAATTTGCTAGTCTGCCCAACTTAAGCCCCTAAATTGAAAATGAGTTCTGTGTTTTCACTCTGAAAAAACAATGTCTTTTCTTCTCTGACACCAGGTTCTCCTCCTCTCAATTTTAATTTGGTTCTTTTAGTTTTAATTACCCTTTCTCTTTTTCAGTTTTCTTTAGCCTTTTATCTAAAGTAGCATTTCTGAAACCTTTTCTTAAAAAAAATTCCTCCCCCCCGGAGTGCTCTTGGACAATTCTTTTTCCTAATTGCACCCTCCATGAAATTTTACTACTATTGATATAGACACAAAGAGTACATATACACATTATATACTAAATATGTTTGAAAACAATAGTATACGTTATATACTTTAAGAAGCTACACATATATGTATAACTTTTTTTTCACTATACAAGAATTCATTTTTGTCCCTTTGGGGGTGATTTTACCTCTTTTGAGACCATCAGATCTAAAGGAAGATGACTCAGCATGCTTTTAACTCTAGCCACACATCCTTTCTCTCTCAAAAGAGTAACAAAAACTCCAAAACACTAGCTTTTACATTCTCGAATATCTTGTCTGAGCTCAGAGTTCCACATCATCAGTTGGAAAATGCTCCTACCAACATTTGTGTATAGGTGTATGCTGTGAATCTATTTTGTGTACAACTTCGTTTTCTTGACTTCTAAAATCAGTTCTATTCATAGCTGCCATTCAAAGGGGACAATTATTTTGAGTAGACTTCATGCCCAGTGCGAAGCTCAACACAGGGCTTTAACTCATAACTGAGATCAAGGCCCTGAGATCAAGACCCAAGCTGAGATCAGGAGCTAGAAGCTTAACTGATTGAGCCACTCCACCACCCCCAAAGTGGAATGGCTTAGGGGAAAGATATTAACACAAAGGTAGTGATATGGTGCAGAGCATGCTACCCCAAAATATGGCACCTTGGTATATTGAAAATTTTAAGCTGAACGAGTTTGAGAAAGCAACAGGAATAAGAAGTTCACTCTGATATTCCCCTCACCCCTTTTTCCCTAGAAGCAGTCATACACTCTTATGTGAGAGGCGTTCTTCCTGTATTCAGAGGAAAGAAGTACCCTTATCTTTGAAGACAAAGGAACATGGAGAAGAATCTGAATAAGCAGGCCTCACTGTGTCCCCCAGTTTACTACAGTTACTTTACGCTCTTCAACCTATCATATTTCTCCAGGATGGTCCATTCTTCATCAAACCTTGCATAAAAACAATCAGGCTTAACCATTTTTTCAAGTCTTCATTTTCCTAAGAAGGCTCCTTTGTCATGTAAAACTTATACTAAATAGATGTGTAGGCTTTTCTCCAGTTCATCTGTCTTTGAACCCTAGGAGGGTTGAGAAAAACTTTTTCCTTTCCTACAACAGCAAATTATTGCCATCAGTTATGAAAGAGCAATGATATTTCTAGGCAAACTCTAGAAAGATGAGCTTCCTTCTTGCTTGTCAGTTTCAAGAGCCATAGATTGACATCCTCTGGACTTAGAGGGGCATATCACAAAGCCAGCTTCCAGCACAGAATGTCTTTCCCCTCCCCACCCCCACCCCCCAATAAATGTGACAAAATATACTGCTGGAGCAGCTTGGTCATGGATCATGGGAATGTTGTCACTGGGCTGGTGAAATTTTGAGAAGCTACTTGAGGGAAAGAAAAAAGGCACAGATAAAGGACTCCAACGCTTCAGGTCTGATCTCACACAGGGAAAAAATGGTCTAAAAGGAGTTGCAAAATATTAACGTAAAGTATCACTTTTCCTAAAGAGAAGATAAAACTTTCCTGGATCTTTTTCAATGATATTATTCCATTGCTTGATAAATTATCTCCTCTTTTGCATGAAGTCATGGCAAGAAGATTAAACTAACGATAAAATATTTACTTCCATATAGCAGCTAGCTAAGCATGGAATGAAGTTTAACTCAGCTTGAAATAGATAGCATAATATAAAGCAATTTACTCTCGGTGTTATATTGCTTGGACCACCTTGAAATTATACTGCTAACGCAGGACAGCTAAAAATAAAGATCGGTGAAATCATCAAACCCCCATTTTATCTTGTTATGTCAGTGTCTTTTATGTCTAAACCTATTGTAACAATTCTGGGAACAAAGATGCAAGTTTTCTTTTTCCATCTAGGGAGCTGTATGTAGTAAGCAATGAAACCAGCAAATGGGAAAGGGTAGGAGAAAAACTGAAAACAGAGTCTGTCAAGAACATATGCTGCCTGGATGGAAAATCAGGAGATGATAATTCCCCAGTGTAGAACTGTATGATTTTCATCGCTTATTCCTACTTTTATGTCTTCACTCAACAAATGGTCATTGAGCACCTATTATATACAAATGATTATGCTAGATGTTCTGTGAGATTGGATTTAAACTATAGCAGGTTTTTCTCCTAATTCCCAGCTTCTGAAATATTAAATATATTTGCAAGGTTTTAGTTCTATTGCAATGAAGAGCTCCCTCCATTTCCCCACCTCCTACCCTCCACATACACCTTGAAGGCTCTTTTATAATTAGCTGCAAATGGCTGTGAACATGGCACATCCAGGACTGTCTCTAATGACTAACCTTCACAGGTCTATAAAATATTCAGTGATTCAGTATTATTTCTCCTAGTTACATTAATCTGAGTTTGGAGGGAGAAAGGAAGCAGAGAAGAGGAAGCTGGACCTTTTAACAGAAGCGTGTGTTCTTCAAAAAGACTTCAGCCCTCCAGCTCATAATTTTTTCTGGGTGTAGTATCTATGATCTGCTTTTCCAATTCGGGTACAAGTAAGGTCACTCTTATTTTTTCCAATTAATTAAATACCACCTCTTATTATTACTAAGGGAATATTCAGTGCCTGCTTCTTTTTTTTTTTTTTTTTTTTTTTTTTTTTTTTAGTGCCTGCTTCTTAATGACTACTACCATCACCAAATAATCCAAGAACCTAAGTGGGTTTCCTTGGAGTATAGTATAGTATTCCTGACTGTCAGTTAGCCAGTGGGAGCACCGAGTTTGAGGACTTCCTTGGCCATCTTAAAGAAACCTTGAGGGGAGCCTGGGTGGCTCAGTCGGTTAAGCGGCCGACTTCGGCTCAGGTCATGATCTCATGGTCCGTGAGTTCGAGCCCCGCGTCGGGCTCTGTGCTGACGGCTCAGAGCCTGGAGCCTGTTTCAGATTCTGTGTCTCCCTCTCTCTGACCTTCCCCTGTTCATGCTCTGTCTCTCCCTGTCTCAAAAATAAATAAAAATGTTAAAAAAAAAAAAAAGAAAAGAAACCTTGAGGGGTGATACCATTTACCTCCACACAATTTACCATCTTCTTCATGGGTTGGCAGACTATGAGCTATTGGCTAAATCCAGCCTATGGCCTCTTTTTAGGGGACTCCTAAGCAAAGAATGCTTTATTTTCCCATTTAAAAGGTTGTAAACCAAAGGAAAAACAAAAACAAAAAATATGTAATAGAGTCCTTACGTGGCACTCAAAGTCTGAAGTATCTGCTATGTTATACTTTACAGAAAAAATTGTTAATGGCTGGTCTATATTAGCATGACTTTACTATTCTATTGTCACTTTAGAATAACTACTATTTTAGGAGACTTTTGCCCAGGAAAAGAAGTTGCAAATAACTTTATTGTTCATTACAAGAAGGTCTAGAAAGTCTTACCAATTCATCAATAGAAAGCATTGTCTAGAAGTTTATGTCTTAAGACCCTTGAACTCCTTGCCTCGAAATCTTCCTCTGGCTGTGTCCACAAACCTGAAAGTATTAAATTATCATCCTCATCCAATACTAATTAACACTTTCTCCCTCTATTGAAGGACCTATCTTAAACCAGACCTCAAAATTTCAAAAGATCAGAATTTATCCTTCCTCCCCCAAAACACTAACAGATTCTGTTGAGGTAGGGGTGGTCCTTAACATGATAAGCAATAAACTCAGCTTGGTCTTACCAGTATATTTTTCATGGGATATTTGGGGAAGGTTAAAGAAAAAAATATTCTGACACTTGTTGAAACGGTAAGGAAGACTTTATTCAGGACTACTTCAATAGGAGTCAAGACTATCATGATAGGGTATAGAGATCATGCTAAACTCTGAATACAGCAAAGAGAGCTGGGGATTTGTAGCCAATGAGCAGAGTGAGGGGTCAGTGGGGATGAAAAATTGCCAGGAGAAAACAGCAAAGTTGCAGGGGTGCATATTCTTGGTAAACCAACAAGAGGATTATTGCTGAAGGCAGGCTGGGGTGATCAGATATCAAGATATCAAGGGGGATGTGGAATTTGATCCATATTGGACACCAAAAGTGATCCATTATTAAGGATTGGGATTCTCCCTAACCTGACTTAGCAAAATTCTTCCTAAGACTGGGAGATGCAGGTCCAGCAAGGATGGGAGCCAAGGTTGAGGCCTACTTGAGAGTAGGGCTCAGAGAAGCTCAACTATGGTTTAATAGAGGAGAGAATCTTTGTGAGGAACCAACATTCTCCAGCCACTCTCTACAAAACTATTCTGTTTTTTCTCATTGTGGATACCCTATCTTAAACTATCTCGTTTATTTAGTTGTTTTATGCCTCTGCTACTAGAATTTATGATACTTATTTTGAAAGAGAGAGTGACAGGGGTGCCTGGGTGGCTCAGCTGGTTAAGCGTCCAACTTCGACTGGGGTCATGATTTCACGGCTTGTGGGTTCGAGCCCCAAGTCAGACTCTGTGCTGACAGCTCAGAGCCCGGAGCCTGCTTCCAATTCTGTGTCTCCCTCTCTCTCTGCCCCTCTCCTGCTTGCACTCGGTCTCTCTCTCAAAAATAAATGAACATTAAAAAAAAAGAGAGAGAGAGAGAGATGAAAACCTGGAAGTGAGAGATAGTCCAAATGACTAGAGAGTGTACGAAATTAAGATTGAAATGTATCAGGGGAAGAAGCAGATAGCTTGCCCCAGATTTTGTATGAAGTGCTGACTGGTGATCCAAATACTGATTCACATTTACATTTTGTTTTACAGTTTCTAAAGAATTTTATATACATTGACTTATTTTGACATTTCAGTAGATCTGGGGAGGAAGTAAAAAAAAAATTCAGGTTTAAGAATCAGTGAAAGTCTTGTTATAAACCCTTTCTCTCCAATGTGAGAATATGCATTAGGTTTCCCATTTGTAGAGGTTCTGTGGGAATATAGTGAAATAATATTCATAAAATGTTTAGCATAGCATTCAAATACAGGTACCTGAAGGATGTCAGTTATCATTACCACCACCACCACCATCATCCCACCAGCTCCTTCATAGCATCCTTCCCAAAGAGAGAGGGTAAAACTTCTTAGTTCACTATTGATTTCCCTATCTTATCAATATTGGAACTATCACTCCAGGAAGGTAAAAACTGTACTCAAGACCAATGGGATAATACACGTTAACAGGTAAGACTAAAACTCTGGTCTCCTGAGTTCCTGGCTATAGTCTGTTCCAAGAACATTCAAATGGTTTGGAACTATGCATTAAACCTCAGAGAATCTGGCTCCTCAAAATTGGTAGATACCCAAACTGAGAAACTGTGAAAAGTGGTATGATCTTAGTGAGAATATAAGACAAAATCTGTAAAAAATATTCCCTGGGTACTCAATCCAATCTCTTCTAAAGCAAAGTGAAAATAAATATCAAGCTTTATGCATTCAACAGGGCTATGGCGGACGTGGGAGACGAACCATGGGAGGATTAGGTCTGTAGCAGAAGCATAAATAAGGTTCTTAATGTGAATTGATACACGTTATTGACGCAACACCCTCAACCCGTCCACACTCATGTGTAAACTCCCTCTCTCTCCCCCTTCCCTCCGTTCTTATAAAACAAAAATGATAGATTGTATCAATTTCCTTAATGCCCTGGAGATCTTGCTCAGTTGGTTATTTTTATTTATCTATTTACTTTTTGGTTTCTAAAATAGAGGTTAATTGAGATTGACACAGGCTTGTGAGGAGCTCAGGGCATTGGCAAGCAATTAGCTTCTGAGATCCTTTATTCTTGACACAGAATCATTGCTTCAACACTGTAGTATCTCAAGTGAAGTACAGTGTCCATCAAGGGTCTCCCCTGTATCGCTTAAAATAAGTATCTCCCATCTTAAGAAACTCCAACTTGCCTTTTGACACATTCTTCCTGTTTCATTAGCCCTTTCATTTCCTCAATTTTTACTTTTATTTTAATAGATAAAACTTCCAAGTCTTCACATCTAACTAGAGGCAAGTAAGGGCAGAGCTGAGGAGCCACTGAGCTCTTCTGCAATTTTACATCTGTTAAGAAATAAGAGCAATAACAAATCTCTGGCACTCAGTTCTCTGAATGAGGACAGCGATAGTCTCGAGTGCTGCAGAATATTCTACTGTGGTCCTGCTTAGTGCCTGCAGAGAATGCTAGCCTTTGTAAAACTGTGATGTATCTGGCAGCCCTATTTCTCTTTTCGTTTTGTAGAAATGGACGTCACAGTAAGTAGGATTGGAGAAAAATATATGAAGTCCTTATCCAGGTGTAATACCAAGGCAGAATCACTGGATGTTTGATCCTAAAATATAAATGACACTTGAAAATCATTATATTCACTTCCTTTCTCCTTATTTAGCACTTCTGGAAATTGGACAAAACATATAGGGAAATCGTACTTATTCTTGGTGAAATGGTTGGTCTATGGTCACTCCATGTTAATAGTGATAATTAGGAGTTGAAACCAGAGGCAGCATCATGAGGTAGATCTATGTGAGGACCTGTAGTATTTCTGAGTAGTCTTTTTTTTTTTCTTGAGGACACCAATTTCTCTTTCATGTTTGTCTCTCCCCTGCCCTTGACACCTGGTCCTGAGATCCTGAGAGGTCGCTTGGTAATTATCTCCTAAGTAGGTCTTAAATTTTTTTTTTTAAAGTAGGTCTTAAAGTTTAAGGTTTCTCACAAAAAAAAAAACCAACCCAATAACAACAAAGGTCAAATAGGTATGTTCAAGTTTCATAGAAAAATTAAATATTTATCCCCCGAGGCCAAAGAACTATATGTAGTGTTCATACCAAGAATCAATTTTAGAGACAAATTGTGAGAATGTTCGGGGCAAGCTCCTAAAATGGAAATGTTGAAAATGTCCCTGTAAAGAAATTACCACAGGAATAGGGAGCCAGCCCACGAAAGCACTATTTCCTTCTCTCAGATCTTCGCTCAGAACTCAATTGCTCCTTTGCCAACACTAAAAGGGGCAGTTTTTGAACTTTTTGTTGAAAAGAGAGCATACAGTTGACATAAACAATCTGTCAAGAACAGGGACACAGAAGCATAATGATTTTGTTATTTTTACATTTTTTTGTTTGTATGCATTTTTTAAAAAGTTTAAATGAATTTAAATATATGGAGAAGTTGAACCGTTGTAGGGTGAACACCTACCCACTCTCTACTTAGATTTTATATTTCATCTTTTACTTTATTTCAACTAATGCTGCCCACCAACCCATTCTTCTAACCACCCATCAGTCCATCCTGTTTTGTTGAAGCATTTCGTACAAAGTGATGGGATTGAGTACTTTACACCCCTACACACACTACCGTATGTTTTGTTTGTTTTTGTTCATAATTCTGATTACAAGAAATCTCCGTAAGATAGCTAAGTATTGTGAGGGGTAGATTCACAAAACTGGTCTCCATGCCCAACCATTATGATGATCTAATTATTGTCTATTATATTTTAATATTTGTAAAATAATATATAGTTTCAAATTACATCATTTCATTTCATAAAATCTGACAATCCTACCACACATATTAGAAAAGCACGAACTATTTTGAAGTATTTTACAATGGAATTACATTAATAACTGAAACTTTCTGCTCCTTCCCCTATTTCTAGTCCCATTCTCTAGGGATAAATTATTTCTGCTGTTTTTGTTTTCACTTCTACTGTTGATGATCACCAGAAGTCTAAGTAATATGTTAGAATTCCATTTTGGGAAGCACCAGATTTAGACCACAGAACTCTGCTGTAACTGGTGAGAAATTCTACCTCATATTTGCCTTCCTCCGCCTGATATTTAAAAATATTTCCTTTAGGGGCACCTGAGGGGCTTGTTTGGTTGAGCGTCCAACTCATGGTTTCAACTCAGGTCACGATCTCACAGTTCATGGGTTCCAGCCCCACATCTGGGTCTGGGCTGGCATCTCTGAGCCTGCTTGGGATTCTGTCCCGCGTCTCTCTCTGCCCCTCCCCCTCCTCTCACTCGCTTGCTCAGTCTCGCTCTCACAAAACCAGTAAATAAACTTTAAAAAATAAAAATATTTCTTTTAGTGTTTGATTTTACTTACATGTGCAACTGTAAACAATATTCCTAAACTCCTGTTTCTTGCTTTATTAACTCTAGCAAGTATTTCTTAACATCTCTGTATACATCATAGGAGAAAATTGCTACATTTAAAACTACCCCGTACCTCTCCTTAACCATCCTACAATAGTAGGAAACTATGATTATATGGATTTGGGCATCTGGCAGGTATTTTCTCAAAAATAAGCAAAGTGAATCTGTCATTTCAAGGAAAAACAATCAGTTACTAATGATACAATTTAAGTTTTCAGTTACAATTAGAATTTTGGAAAGCTTATATCCACCACCAGAGCTTCATGGCTCTAGATACTAAAAGACTTTTCTGATCACCTCAGTGGTCATATTTACCAGTGTGAGCTTTATTGTGTAACTGTGTCAACATTCAGAAGATGTGTATCACTACTTGAGCCACTATTTTTTTTTTAATTTTTCAAATGTTTATTTATTTTTGAGAGAGAGAGGGAGAGAGAGAGAGCGCGCACCAGGGAGGGGCAGAGAGAGACAAACACCGAATCCCAAGCAGGCTCCAGGCTGAGAGCTGTCAGCACAGAGCCCGACGTGGGACTCGAACCCAGGAACTGTGAGATCATGACCTGAGCCGAAGTCGGATACCCAACCGACTAAGCCACCCAGGCACCCCTTGAGCCACTATTTTCTAAGTGATTCATTTATATGTTATATAATCTTTCAAGAGTAAATGCTATTCATACTGCAAGATAGAACAACAGATTTTCATGTGATGAAGAATGAAAAGTTCATTGGTATCCTTTTATATCCCACATTGCAACTAAACTTTAAAAAATGATTGACTTTGAGTTTTGGTGTAGTCTCAAAGATGACCAAAATGATCTAAAAAGGTTATGAAATTGCTCCTGTCTTCAAGTACACATCTGTGTGAGGTCAGCTTTCTTCGTATACAGCAACCACAAAGCCAACTCCAAGCTGATTAAATGCAGAAGCAAATAGGAGAATCCAGTTGTCTATGGAGCCACACATATTTGCAAATATGTAAAACAATGTTATTCTTCATTAAATTTTTGTTTTGAAAATATAGTTTTTTAAGTAAAATTGCTGTGTTAATTTAATGGATTGCTGCTATTTTAAAATATTTAAATTTTTCATCAGTCTTAGTTTTTAACATATTATAAATATAACTTAATAAAAGCTCTTTGCAATCCTCGTTAACTCTCTACAGTGGTCCCACTGGCTGTCTTTAAAAAAACAAACAAACAAAAACCCACAACAACAAGAAAAACAGGTCAAAATCTCCTGTCCAATGACACTTTTTCTACTATTTTCAGTACCCCTGTGGTTTTATTCCCTTTAAATACTTCTTGGCTATATAAAAGTGTTATTATTACCATCATGATCATGATTGTTATTATAGTAGGGTTTAGGTGAAACCAGCTTAACACAGGGCCACCAAAGTCAACTTCATTTTGAATAAATCATAATGTCTAAAATATTACTTATTTTTAAAGTTTATTTTATCTTGAGAGAGAGAGAGCACAAGCAGCAGGGGTGTAGAGGGGCAGAGAGAGGGAGAGAGAGAGAGAATCCCAAGCAGGCTCCGTGTTCCATGCTGAGCCCAATGCGGGGCTCAGTCTCACAACTGTGAGATCATGACTTGAGCCAAAATCAAGAGTCAGATGTTTAACCAATTGAGATACCTAGGTGCCCCTAAAATATCACTTTTTGATATCAAATACATAAATTGGGTATAATTTTTTTTCCACTTTATGAACAAATTCATTGAGGTATAGGAGATAAAGATATAAATACATGCTTTATATATGTTCAGAGCTGGTTTTCAGTGCGAGAAACAGCATGATATAGTAGGAAAAAGATAAAATTCAGGAGTCTTATACAGTTACTGTTAGTCATGGGTTTTGAGCTACAACTTTACATTTTTGCAATTCAGCTCTCCCATTTGAAATAGATGTTACATCCATGTTCCTAGAAGATTCTTTTGATCTATACTGTGGTGTTTTATTTCATTTAGTAATTAACAAAAAAATCATCATCTATATTTAGAAACTGAAGAGCTTTTAGGAGTGCTGAGGGACACAAAGATATGTAAAATGGAATCATCACCCACAAGATACTTCTAATTTATTTGGATAGGAAGAGAATGTAAACAAATTAAAAGGTAACAGTGATGGGATTTTTTTCTTTCTTCCTCCCCCCCCCCCTTTTTTTTTTTCATTCCTGTGGAAATAAAGACTCACCAAATGAGGAAAACAAAGGGCATTTATTTAGAACTTGCTATAACAATGGAGTCAGCCACTCCATTAGCCTTTTGGTAAAGACTCCAGGTAGGCAGGGGGGTGGGAACGTTTTAAGGTGGAAGAAAGGGAAGCATCAGGTGGGCTGAACTGGAGGCTGTTGGCAGGAGGAAGCCCGAGGTAGGCTCACAAGAAGCAGGGCATCTTATGTAACTAGTAATGGGCACATATTTGGCCTTCTGTGGTTGGTGCTAAGTTGGAAGCAGAGACAAAAATTTAGGAACAAACATTAGGCAAGCTGTCGGCTTTTAATCAAATGCCAGCCATTTGGCGCTCACTGTTACAGAAGTTTTTGTTTACTTTCCTAGGTTGTTATTAGAGCTCATGGTTTCACCTTCTCCAACTCTTACCTTGTAGGCAGGCGTCCTAGGCTGTTCATTGCAGAAAAACAGGGTGCTATGGGTTGTGGGTCAGAAATCTTTTTATTTAAGTTTATTTATTTTGAGGGTGGGGAGAAAGGGCAGAGAAGGAACGACAGAGAGAATCCCAAGCAGGCTCCATACTCTCAGTGCAAAGCCTGACACAGGGCTTAACTCACTGTGAGATCATGACCTGAGCCAAAAAATCAAGAGTTGGACACTTAACCAACTGAGCCACCCAGATGCCCCCAGAAGCCTATTTTATGTAAGGTCTGGATGTTGTCTGTTTACTCATTTTCTCTCTTCCTGTCTCCTGTATTCTTCCCTCCCTGTCTTTAGCTTTATGGTTTGTGTTCATTCTTTTGGTTTCTGGTTCCTGAGAGAGGAAAAAAGGAAGGAAGAAAGGGCAAAGGAGAGAATAGGAAGAGAACAATAGTGGGCTACAGTGAGTCTGGGACTCACAGGCCACAAAAGTGTCCCTGTGGGTAACAAAGGACGTTTTTAAACTGAGGAAGTTCCATGTTTACTATGAAGTTATACTGCATTGTAAATACCACATGTCCCTCTTCTCCCTTCCTCCCTCAAATTGCAGTCCCCAGCTACCACGTCCAGAAGAGTGCAGTGAGAAGTATACCTGACACGTGTGTGTGTGTGTGTGTGTGTGTGTGTGTGTGTTGTGTCATTTTGTTAAGAATGAGCAAGTAGCACACCCAGATGCCTGGATAAGTTAGGTAGATAACCGTTCATTGACATGATCCCTCCTGGCAGGTAAACACCAAGCAAAGTTCACTGTTGACCATAAAGAAATAAAAAGGAAAAGATAAAAACAAAAACAAAAACAAAAAACCCACAAAATCGGATGATCTGAAAACCTTAGCACCAGCCATTATAGTGGCTAAAATGAATAACCAGTTAACTGTGGTAGACGACCTGGGCCTCACCTCCCCCATTCTCATTTCCAGCAAGTTGTCCTTTTCAGAACTGCCCCTCTGAGGGATGGAAACACTCTCTGTGACACATGTGATTTTGCCCTTTAATACAGGCCCGACCAAGCTGTTAAAGTTCACACTCTCTTGGCTGTGATTTTCTCCATTTTATGGTTCTCAGCCTTGTGTGACTCTACCCTCTTCAACACACTTTCCCTGCTTCCATCACAAGGGATCAATTTTAGATTTATAGCAAAAGGTAACAATCATTTTTATAAAAACAAAACAAAACAAAACCCATGAAAACAATAGGGAAGGCTCACAAAGTTTGATTTAGTGTCCTCACAAATTCAGTTAAAACTTTGAAAAAGGAAAAAGTGAGAAAACTACTGAACACCCACTTAGAGCCTTCTGAGCACCGAAAACAGACTATTTGTTCTGATCCTGCCAGGATACCCATTCTCTTTTCACTGGGAAAGAGGAAGGTAGTGATTCCTCCAACGTATTAGAGTTTGAAATCTATTAGATTTTCAAGCTATGTGCCTCCCTCCTTGTAAAATCTGTGGGTTTTTTTTTCATTTATTTGCATTTTAATTCATTTTTAAGAACACTTTGTTGGAAGAAAATATACCAGAGAAACGGCAATGGAGTCAGATAGCATGGTTTTCAATCCTGGCTCTGTCACTTACCAGCTGTAGGATCTTTAGGAAGTCATTTAATTTGTCTGCACCTCACTATCCTTCATTAACAAAATGCGATAATAATGTGCCTGGCTCATAAGGGCTCTATCGACTTAAATGAGATGATTTATAAAAAGTTCTTAGCCCATTGTCTCTTTAGCATATCCCAAGGTCTCGATCAATGTTAAAAGTAATAATGGGTAAAAACTGGAAGAATGGAAATGACTTTTTAAAGAAATCTAGTGTTTATGAAGCAATGTGAGGAGAAAGATTCATTCTGTAGGTAATTATTTCTTTCAAGTTTTCTGATACTGAGATTTCTAAACCACTTATTCCTTAATTTCTTACTCCTGCCAAAATTTAATTTGCTCAAACAAACAGACTCTATACCAAGCTTAGGGTATTATGGATATTCTACATATTTTGGGCTTTCCCCTAAGGTTTCTTTATAATTAAAAAAAATTGTGGCTGTGATATAGGCTTTAAGCTAAAGACTTTATCATGAAGAGTGCATGACTATTAGAAATGTTCATTAATTAAAGTCATGTTCATCTTCCTCTAGTCATGTATAATTATTTGTCTATTTTGGTTGAAGGCTCCCAAGTTTATTAAAATCACTGTGAGTGTGAATTGTCCTGTCAAGGGGCCATTCTTGGTCAATATTATTTATTCAGTTAAGTATGTAGAAAGGCCCAGGGAGCTCAATCAACAAAGTAATTAAATGTTACAATACAATGATTATCATGACTCCCAATGTAACGGTTATCTCTGGACCACCAGTTTTTATGTTAACGACTTCACACCAATAGAGCAAGTATCTGTCCTGTTCATTTCCATATTCTCACAATCAAACCGTGACACATGGGTAGGTATGGGATATTTACTGAGATGAATTAAGATAAATTATCACAATCCCCTTTTTAAAAACATGACCATTATTGAACATCAAACCTTTGAAAAAAAGAACGTCTCTTTAGACTAAATAATAAGGTTTCTTGCCTGCTATGGGATATTGTAAATTTTGAATTGAAAAATAGGTGGTTTGGGAGACAGGTTATTCTAGCATATTGGAATATAAAAAGCCCAAGGATTAAGGTAAAAAAAAAAATCTAAGAATACATTTTTTTTTAACTAGAACTACTTTGAGATTAAAAGATCAAGTTTTTTCAAGTGGAATATAGAAAACATGAGAAATAATACAAAAAATGACTGTCTTCTAAGTTTATTGTTCCTATTTTGAACACGCTGTTATGCTTCCTAAATTTTCCTATTGATCCATCTATTCATTCATACTGCCACCCATCTGTTCAACAAGAAAAATATGTATTTAGGGCTAAAGGCCAGTCATCAATGGACTCTGTCCAACTCTCATGGAGCATCTGGTCTTGTGTGCCACCGGAGAGGAGTTAGGAACAGACCAAAGTAACTAATGCCATCGCGTTATGGGTAGAAGTGAGGTAAATGCTTGGAAGGAAAGGAATCTTGTCTAGCCTGTGGACTGGGAAAGCTTAGCCTGTCTAGCCTGTGGACTGGGAAAGTTTAGCCTGTGGACTGGGAAAGTGGTGGCTGAGTAGATACTGGGGTTTATGATGAATTTCCTCAATAATCAAGAGAGGAGGGGTATTCAGATATAGGGAATGGCATGTATCAAGCTCCTCTTACAGGAGGGAACATGGTGCATTGGAGGAATCTCAGGAGTGCCAGTGGGACAAGATTCCAGAGAATGAGGCTTCAGAGTTGGCCAGAAGCTTGGCCACCTAGTCCCGTAAGGACATTTGTTTTCCTTGTTCTTAGTGCAATGGGAGACACTAAAGGGTTTTAGACAGGGGTGGAATTGGGGAAACACAATCTTACATTTTTGAGAAAATTTAGCTTCATTTTAGGAAAGGAATTATAGATTTGGAAGACCCAGTAATAAGCTATCATAGGGCAATATAATAGGTAAGAGAGGATACAGCTTTGGTAGCCTTCTACCATGAGTATGAAAAGAAGGGATGGAATTTGAAAGATACCCATAGCAAAAAGGCTTGGAATGGCCCATGGCACTGAATGAGAAATGAAGGTTGATGAAGAGAGTTAAGGTTACCCCAAGGATTCTGATTTCTATAACTGGATGGATAATGATGCTATTCTTCTCAGATAAAGGCACTGAAGGAGAACGAGATGTTTCACCCTGTACCTGGACAGTGAATCATGAAATCAGTTTTGGTTTTGTTGTATTTCAAGTAAATTTGAGTTATCCAGGGAGAGGGTACTAGGTAGGCAGTCTTATACATGGGTCTGGAGCTCAGAGGAGAGGTCTGGGCTGAAGACCATGGACATATTAATACCACTTTAAAGCATGGGGTAGGATAAAATTCTTAAGTGATATTATAAAGGAAGAGTCTGAACTTTAAGATAACAAATGCCTGTGTTGAAGGAAAAAAATGAAAGAAGCCCAGAGAGAATGACGAAAGAGGCAAGAAGAAAACTAAGACAAGGAATTCCAGAGGCTGATTGAAGAGTGTTTCAAAAAGGAGGCAATGGAGAACTCTGTCAATGCTCCTGAGAAGCCAAGTAATATGGCATTTATGGAGAATTCCAGTAATGGCTTTTTTTTTAGATGTTTATTTTGAGAGAAAGAGAGAGGGAGAACACAAGCATGGGAAGGGAAGAGAGAAAAGATTCCCAACAGGCTCCACACTGTCAGTGCAGAGCCTGACATGGGGCTCGATCTCTCGAACCATGAGATCATGACCTGAGTGGATATCAAGAGTTGGATGTTTAACCAATTGAGCCAGCCAGGTGCTCCCGATAATGATTTTTTCAATGCAGTGGCTGGGAAAGACTAGATTTTAAATTTTTATCTGAATAACCAATTGGGAATGGAGATTAAACATTTGCCAGTGAAAGAGAGGAAATAGGGGGGAGGAGTTTTGAAGAGCTTGGGGGTCCAGGGAGACTTTTTACTAATATGGCAGATTCTACAGCATGTTTAAATATCAGAGGAAAGGTAGGAGTTGAGTTGATCATGGTTTCCAGGGCAATAGAAGCAAACAGACCAAAGTGCTCTTCTTTACAACAACAAGTATCAACTTGCCTACATTTGTACCTATTTTCTCCCCCTTGTCGCTGATAAAACAACACACTATGCCTCCTCTGGTCTAAGGTCAGACAGTTTATCCATATGTTCATTGGAATCCACCTGCTCACCACTTCTTAAAAACTGAATGAGAGAAGGGGAGTGCTGAAATTTTAAGGACAGTGAAGAAAGTGTGAAATGGTTGTTCTAGAAGGTGGGAGAATGAGTCAACTGGAGACATACTGAGACCTCACTTGAAGTTGGGAATTTTAAGTGTTCCTGGAAATCAATTTGCCTTTTTGTACCGAGTAGCATTAGGCTATTGGGGAAAAGCTGTGGGCAAAGAAAGCAGTAAGGTGTCTTCTAGGTTGACACTTGGTTGAAAGGAGTGATAAAAATGGTGGAGAAAAGCATATTGCCAAAGGAGACCATAGAGACTTAGCTGGATAATAGGAGAAATTGGAAAAGTAGAGACCTGGAGGTCTGGGAGAATGTGAAGGTTTACTACACAAGAAAACCAAATGAGCTGAAAAGTTTGCAGCAGAAGTACATGAGGACAAAACAAAAAAAAACAAAAACAAAAACAAAAAAAAAAACCACAAAAAGAAAAACAAGCTAGGAGAAAGAAAAGTTATAGTTATTAGGTTGATGTTTGTGAATTTGTGATTAAAAAAAATTAACTATTTATTTTGAGACAGAAAGCTCAAGTGGGTTAGGGGCAGAGAGATAAGAGAGAAAATCCCAAGCAGGGTCCACACTGCCATCACAGAGCCCGATGTGGGGCTCAAACTCATAAACCGTGAGATCATGACCTGAGCCAAAATCAGAGTCAGACACTTAATACAACTGAGCCACCCAGGCACCCCAGAATTTGTAATTTTAAAAAATATTGAGAGGGAGAGAGCACAGCATGCATTCATGGCGGGGGGGGGGGGTGCAGAGAGAGAGAGAGAGAGAGAGAGAGAGAATCCCAAGCAGGCTCTTTGTCTTCAGTGCAGAGCCAGATGTGGGGCTCAGTCCCATGAACCTCAAGATCATGACCTGAGTTGAAATCAAGAGTTGGTGTCTTAACTGACTGAGCCCTGAATCTATAATTTATAAGTTCAGGTAGTAGAAAGGCCCAGGTTATTTCTATGGGAGCAGGTAACCAACGTGGGGTAGAAGAAACCATCACTGAAGAGAAGACAACAAAAGATAGATCAGGTAACATAAGGATTTTGAAGTCACCTTGGATGGGTTTAGAGCTTGGAGTAGTGTGGAGGACTGCTGTCCATTACTAAAGTATATAATAATAGGTCTGAATGGCTAGTAGGTTGGTGTATGTGGGCAGAGGATAGGGTGGCATAATGTAATGGCACAGACACTGAACTACCAAGCTTTCAAGATGGTAGGAAAGACATGTGTATTAAAACCTTATCAGCAATAAACATGACAAATGCTCCAGAATGATCCAAAGCACAGAGATTCTCATAATAGAATGGAGGGTGCTATTTGGGAAGTGGATTCAAGGAGGACCTCCTAAGTGACATGGAATTTTAGTTGCTAGTACTAATATGATCTGTTGCTGTTAACCTATTTGGATTCAAATGCCGATTCCTGTAACAAGAAGTATGTTCCTTTAATGTGCAAGTACAACTCCTGTATCAAGAAGACTTTATTATCTCCAAACACAGGTCTTCTCTCTTGTGCTAAACTACATCTTAAATAAACAATAGCCTTAATCAGATTGTACCATTTCCAGTGGTTTCAAAGTCTTGAATTTTCATGGTCAGTCAATTGCTTCCAAAGCCATCAAGTAGGATGACAAATTCTCTGGAATATCCAAAGTCCAATAAGGGATTGCTTAGGGATCAACTGGGGGCATCGTCCTGGGCATGCCCATCAGAGGAATGCCTGGCTTCACAATTATGTACCTCTCACATGAAAGTTCTTTTCAACTCCTTGTCTTTGTTGGATGCACATGGTTAATGAAAAAATGCTTTGTTTGCTGCATTATTCCTGCCATACTTATGGTTCCTGGCAAGTAATTTATTTAGTCACAGTGTTGTTTCTGAGTATTATAGTCTTCTTTACTCACTTTTAATGTGTAAAGTGCTTTAAAAACATTGCAAGCATCAAAGCAAAAGATGCAGCACCGTGTCTCATTCTCCAGCATTGCCACAGGGCTCAATAATCTATAGATCATGTAATAATTTCATTTAGTAGCACAATAAAAGTCAAATCAGTTTCCATGAGACAGTTATGTATGGTAATCTGGATTACTGTGGCCTCCTACTGACTGTATTAGCATTGTAATGTTATTTCTGCTTCTGGGATTCTGGTGGAATTTTTTCCTTCAGTTTATATTTATGGTATAATTATGAAAACTGAGTTCGTAAAGTCTTGAAGAAATGGATTTATACAAAAAAAATTAATGTGCAGTGATAACGATCTTAACTTCCAATGTATCATTTATTTCCTTTAAAGAAGTTACATTAACTATGGGCTTTCAAAGTAGCGGAAATGTGCCTCAGTGAGTCTGCAGCTGAAAAGGACAGTTAAAGCCTATGTCGCTACCTGTTAGGGCTGGTGTTTGCCAGAGGCTTTCAAAGCTGTTTGAGTTCATATTATAAAACTTATTGAACTGTGGGGAATTTATACGGTTGCTTAAAGGCCAGAACTGTCAATGCAAATCCCAGTGGTCACTTCTGTAGACATTGACAAAGCTTAATATATATATAAAAATGCAAACGATGCAATCAAATAACCAAAGGAATTAAAAAACATTCTAGTATAGTTAACGTATAGGGTCATGTTAGTTTCAGGTGTACAACATAGTGATTCAACAATTCTATGCATTACTCCCTGCTCATGGTAAGTGTACTGTTAATCCCCTTCATCTACTTCACCCATCCTCCTACTCTTTGGTACAGTTAAAAATCTGTTTCTTGGTTTGTATCTTTTTGTGGTTATTGGTTTTTGTTTTGTTTCTTAAAGTCAACATATGAGTGAAATCACGGTATTTATCTTTTTCTGACAGACTTATTTCACTTGACGTTATACTCTCTGGATCCAGCCATGTTGTTACAAATGGCAAGCATTTATTCTTATTTATGGCTGAATGATAGTCCACTAAATATATATCAAGAACATCTTTATCCATTCATCTATCAACGGACACTTGGGCTGCTTCCAGAAGTTGACTATTGCAAATAACGATGCAATGAACAGAGAGATTGCATAGATCTTATAGAATGAGTGTTTTCCTATTCTTTGGGTAAATACCCAGTAGGGGAATTATTAAATTACTGGATCATAGCATAATTGCATTTTCAATTTTTTGAGGAACCTCCGTATTATTTTCCACAGTGCCTGCACCAGTTTACATTCCCACCAACAATGCATGAGGTCTCCTTACTGAATCAATTAAAAAAATAAATAATGTTGGAGTTCTTATTCTACCCAACTTCAACACCTCCTATAAAGCTGCAATAAGCAAGACAGTTTCATTTTGGCAAAAAGGCAGACATGTAGATCAATAGAATAGATAGTCCAGAAACAACCCAAAACATAGATGGTCCACATAGGTTAACATTTTTGACAAATTGCAAAAACAATTTAGTGGGAGAAAAAAAAGTCTTTTCAACAAGTAGTCCTGGATCAATTGTATATCCACATGGGAAGCAAAAAAACAAAAACAAAAACAAAACAAAACCAAGGACAAAAAACAAAAAACAACAGCCATTATAGCACAAGATACACAAAGATTAATTTGAAATGAATCATAGGCCTACATCTATAAAACTAGTAGAAAACATAGATAAATTTTTGTGGTCTTGGGGTAGAAAACCTTTTCTTAGGAGCCTCTGGGTGGCTCAGTAGGCTAAGTGTCCAACTCTTGGTTTCAGCTCAGGTCATGACCTCAGAGTTTTTGAGTTTGAGCCCTACATTGGGTTCTAAGCTGATAGTGCAAAGCCTGCTTGAGATTCTCTCCCTCTCTTTGTTCTTCCCCTGCTTCTTCTCTCCTTCTCTCTCTCTCTTCTCTCAAAAATGAATAAACATTAAAAAAAATTAAATAAAACTCTCTCCCAAAATAAGTAAACTTAAGTAAAAAAAAATATAAGTTTTCTTAAAACACAAGAAGTATGAACCATAATAGCAAAACTTGATGTGAATCAAAATCAAAAATGTTTGTTGTTTAAAAGACACCATTTAGGGGCTCCTGGGTGGCTCAGTCAGTCAGACTTCCAACTTTGGCTCAGGTTATGATTTGATCCCTGTGTTGGGCTCTGTGCTGATAGCTGAGTGCCTGGAGCCTGTTTCAGATACTGTGTTTCCCTCTCTCTTTGCCCCTTCCCCACTTGAGCTCTGTCTCTCTCTTTCTCTCTCTCTCTCTCTCTCTCAAAAATAAACACTAAAAATAAACTAAAAGACACGATTTTAAAAAAAAATCAAAAGAAAAGACTGGGAGAAAACATTTGGCACAAATATGTCAGATAAATGAGATAAATATATGTTTATATATATTACATGTTAAAAACCTTTTAATAAGACAAATAATCTCACTTAAAATATAAGATTCCAACAGCTATGCTCAACATCTTTAGTCATCAAAAAAATGAGAACTGAAATACAATGATATTCTACTATATATCCATTAGAGTAAAATGAACCCTAAGAACATTGAGTGTTGACAAAGACAGGACACAATGGAACACTTAAACACTGTTAGTGTGAAAGTAACATGGTTACCCACTTTAAAAAAGAGTTTGGCAGTTTCTTTGAAAGTTAAACATACCTATGATCCAGATATTCTCCTCTTACAAAAAACAAAAAACGTGTACAAAAATGCTTATAGCATTTTTACTAAAAACGTGTACACAAATGCTTATAGCAGCTTTACTTGTACCCCAAAACTAAAACAGATAAACCAATTATAGTATATTCATACAGTGGGATACTCATCACCAATAAAAAGAAATCAACTTGGATATACAAAAAAAATGAACTCTCAAAAATTATTATGTTCAGGGGCGCCTGGGTGGCTCAGTCAGTTAAGTGTCAAACTTTGGCTCAGGTTATGATCTCATGGTTCATAAGTTTGAGCCCCAGGTCCTCCTCGGTGTGGATAGCTTGGAGCCTGGAGCTGCTTCAGATTCTGTGTCTCCCTGTCTCTCGGACCTTTTGTGCTTGCACTCTCTCTCAAAAATAAACAATAAAAAAATTATGTTGAGACAAAAAAAAGTTCATGCTCTTTTTAGTCCATTCATATAATATTCTTTAAAATTAAGACAGCTTTGTGATGATAAAAAGGCCAGTGATTGCCTGGAGACAGTGGTGAGAAAGGGCTGAATTACAAAAGGGGATGAGGACATTTTGGGGAGCTCTGAAGATGTTATTTTATTTGTGGTGGTGGTTTCATTAGTCTATTACATCTATTAAAACTCAACGTGTTGTACACATTGTATTTTAATTCTATCTCAATGAAACTATAAAAAAAAGACAAGAGGGAGAGAGGGGAAGAGGGCAGGAGGAGGGGTTGATAGAGAAAGAATGAAGTTGGGTATAGCTTAAAAATGTCTAAGAAAATTTCATCTAAATTATCATAATGAATAGTTGCAAATTGGAATCCATGAAGCCAGAGCACTGCTACTATGAATTGTCAGCGATTCAGCAAATTATCTGAGCCACACTTTCTCAGCTAAAACCAGGGGACAATAATGATTCCAGTCATAGTGATGCTGTGAGGATGCCAAACGTGATTATGAAATGCGCTGGACGTAAAATAGCACTAGAAGAGTTATATTGTTTTTCTTTTGTTGGTAGTATTAAGGCAAAGTTTAGTCCTCCTTGAGAGCTGTCCTTTTAGTGACAGGCTACAGAATGAAATGGATTTGCAAGAATTTGCAGTCCATCAATATCTGATGAAATTCAAAAATAGCTCATACAGGGTGCAGGGGTAGCTCAGTTGGTTGAGCCTCAGTCTCTTGATTTCGGCTCAGGTCATGATCCCAGAGTCCTGGGATCAAACCCCTCATGGAGCCTGGCGTCAGACTTCATGCTGAGCATGGAGCCTGCTTGAGATTCTCTCTCTCTCTCTCTCTCTCTCTCTCTCTCTCTCCCTCCCTCCCTCCCTCCCTCCCTCCGGTCCCCTCTCCCACTCCTGCTCTCTGTCTTGGGAAAAAAAATGGCTCCTATCAAAGCAGGAGACCTCCAGTGTTTTCAAAACATTTGTTATTTTGTTATCATTCCCCTAAGGATGATTTGGCAAAAAATTACAGTCTTCTCCCTCACTGTTCTCCATTAAGGGTCACACACCATTCTGCTAGTAAGGATTGTTTCCATTCTTCCCCAAAACATCTTTTTTCTCCTTTGTAAGTAATATTGCCCCCTCCCCTCCCACTTAAAAATATATACCCTATACTAAGTGTAAGGGGTTACATTTCACATAATGATTAAATTGGCAAAATATATGTGAACATTTGGTAGCAATATAATTTATCATCCAACCAAAAACCTCTTTTTAGAGAATGGTGGTACTATTCAAGGGTGTGAGATAATAGAAAATATACATCTTGGTCTAGGACCCTGGCACAGAACACATTTGTGTTCCTGCCACAGGGCTCCTAAAATCCTTGTTATTTCCTAAGTGAAAAGAATAGTAAGAACAGTCTTGTTCTATTCAGCTCTTGTTCTATTCTGGGTGGGCTAGAATGGCTCTAGGCTAGGGGCTGGTCAGGAGAAAGATGAGAAGGTTGGAATTTTTAGCCTCACCCTTCATCTTCCAAATAGGAGAGAGGGGCTAAAAAGGGGGTTAATAATTGATCATGTCAGGGCACCTGGGTGGCTCAGTTGGTTGAGCAACACTGTATTTTGGCTCAGGTCATGATCTCATGGTTATGGGATCTCATGGTCTTGGGATTCTTTCTTTCTCTTGTGCTCTGCTGTTCCCCAACTCATGCTTACGCTCCCTGCCCCCCACAAAATAAATAAACTTAAAAAGAACTGATCGTGTCTACATGATAAAGCCTCTATAAATCCCAATAGTAGGGGTTTCACAGAGCTTCCAGACTGGAAAACACATCCAAAGTGGGAGGGTGGTAGACCCCAACTCTACAGGGACAGAAGCTCCTATGTCAGAGACACTTCTAGGTCCCACCCTATGTATTTCATCTGGGTGTTTATTTTTATCCTTTTTCATATTCTTTAATAAACTGGTAAACACAAGCACGTGTTGCCCTGAGTTCTGTGAGCCATTCTAGCAAGTTAATTGAACTCAAGGAGGGGATCTTTGGTACCTCCAATTCGTACTGAAATCCAACCAAAGCTCTGTGTAATAAGGGACCTACTACTCTTGACTGGCATCTGAAGTAGGGGTGAGTCAGTCTTGTGGAGCTGAGCCCTTAACCTGTGGGGCCTGACACTATCTCCAGGTAGATGGTGTCAGGATTCAGTTGAATTGTAGGATATGGAGTTAGTGTCACAAAATGACTCCATGTGGGGAAAAACCTCCATGGTGACCAGAAATGTCAGAAGTGTTCTGTGTGACCAGTAAAGGAAACCTACAGGATAGAAACACAGTAGGGCAGAACTGGGTTCTTTCCTGCACAGGAAAACAAACAAACACAACAGCAAAAAAACCCCACGATAGTTCCTAATAGACATTGGGTATAAACTCAGACGGTCTCGGGCTAGCTGGGACCTGTGGTCACTCTAAATAAATATTGAGAGCATATATCCAATGGCTATTGTTACATATGCATTTCATGTTCTTATAAAATTTTTTCAATGTTTATTTTTGAGAGAACATGAGCAGGGCAGGGCCAGAGAGAGACAGAGACACAGAATCAGAAGCAGGCTCTAGGCTCTGAGCTGTCAGCACAGAGCCTGACCCGGGGCTCAAACTCACAAACCACGAGATCTCGACCTGAGAGTAAGTCTGATGCTTAACCAACTGAGCAATCCAGGTGCCCCAGCATATATGCATTTCTTATCCTAGTTAGGTATCATGTACTTGTAGTCTGAAAACTGAAAGTTTTGAATGGAAGCCTGAGTAATCGGCAGTGCGTGCATTGTTTCTAGATCTCAACCTCATGGTGTTGTGTGGCCAGCACTTCAAAATCCTCCTTCCAAAAGACACTTTTGGACTTGCGTGAACAATTTTATGCACCCGGAGTCTGATTCCTATGCCGTACCTTTGGACCAATAATTTGGAGTAGTATGCAGTGGTATTAAATCAACTGCTTACTTCAACTTTTAATTAATTAATTAATTAATTTATTTATTTTTTTATTTATTTGAAGGGGAGAGGGGGCAGAGGGGAGACGGCAGAGGGCAGAGAATGTGAGCAGGGGAGGGGTGGAGAGAGGCAGCTGGAGTATCCGAAGCGGGCTCTGTGCCGCCAACAGAGAGCCCGATGCGGGGCTCGGAGTCATGAACCAAGAACTCAGGACCTGAGCCGAAGTCAGAGGCTTAGTCGGAGCCACCCAGGCGCCCCCTTTTATTAAATGTTTTTATATTTAAATCAACCACTTACAAATTAGTAACTAAAGGGAAATAAATATACTATATTTTCATCAGGAGCTATCTTTCAGGGAACTAAATTAACTGCAGCTATTGAAGAAAAATTACACTTTTCAAAAAAGAATGGTTAATCAGGTAGAAGGCATGGTAGAACACATGTCCCTCTCACCAAAGTGAATATTATCAACATGGCACGGTTTCTCAATTTAGTTCACGAAATCCCTCCTGCCAAAACACACCTCTATTTAGGTCATCAAATCCTCTGAAGTGCAGTTTGCTCTCCAGTCCCAAAAGGGGGTTTCGAAGCAGGGACCCTAACTGACCCCCCTGGCTGCGGAGACCATTAGTAATTATTTTGTGTTTGCACTCTAGTCTCACTGACAAATCAATTTCTACAATGAAGAGATTTTATTCTATTCTAGACACCTATTTGCATCCTCAGGGATTTGCATGTCATGTGTACAGAAATATTTTGTTGCTGGAATGTAGATTCATACACCAAAAAAAAAAAAAAAAAAAAAAAAAAAAGAAAGAAAAAAAGAAAAAGAAAACCTGTTTAAAAATACAAAATCATGGGGCGCCTGGGTGGCTCAGTCGGTTAAGCGGCCGACTTCAGCTCGGGTCATGATCTCGCGGTCCGTGAGTTCGAGCCCCGCGTCGGGCTCTGTGCGGACAGCTCAGAGCCTGGAGCCTGTTTCAGATTCTGTGTCTCCCTCTCTCTGACCCTCCCCCGTTCATGCTCTGTCTCTCTCTGTTTCAAAAATAAATAAACGTTAAAAAAAAATAAAAAAAAATAAAAAAATAAAAAAAAATAAAAATACAAAATCATTTTCCAACAATTAGTAACATTTTTGATTTGGTAAAGGGTTATCATTTAGAGTTAAACCCACTAGGTGAATTTTTGATGGGGAGTTGGACCATTGAATAGATGGGCAAAAGAAAAAGAAAACAAAAAACACCAAACTGATTATAGGGATACTCAGGCCATAGCTGGAATCCAGTGGAGAAGGTTAGCCTTGCTAATGATGGGACATTCGTTACTTTGTGTCTTCTAATAGGATGCAACAGGTGACATACAAGATCCCATCTAATATAGGCTAGTTATAAATGCTACTTTTAATGTAATACTTTAGATCTAATTTCCAAAACATTAAAAATTCAGAAAGCAGAAAAGTGAAAAAAAAAGTCACTATGAGGAAACAGATTCTCCAGGATAATAGTTTTGTTTATGGTTTTTTAATGTCTCTGCCATTAAAAAAAATAAAAAACCTCTTCTAGAATAAGAGAATGACTGGATGTACAACCGTATGTGATTCTTGGTCCTGGATGGATTCTGATTTGGACATCTGACTAAAAGGAGGTTTTTGAAACAACTGAAGGAATTTTAATATGGGCAGGATAGAGATGATATTAAAGGATTAGTAAATTGTATTTACTACGACTGTGCTGCTGAGGCTATATGGGAAATGTTCTTATATTTTAAAGATCTGTATTAAAGTTGGTTTCTTCCCCCTTGGGAGATACAGACAGAGACAGACAGAGACATGGAGCCTGATGTGGGGTTCAATCCCATGAACCATGAGATCATGACCTGAGCTGAAATCAAGAGTTAGATGCTCAACTGACTGAGCCACCCAGGTGTCTCTGTACTAAAGTTTTCTTTCTTCCTTCCTTCCTTCAAGAATTCTGGGTTTTGGGGTGCCTGGGTGGCTCAGTCGGTTAAGCATCTGACTTCAGCTCAGGTAATGATCTCACAGTTTGTGAGTTCGAGCCCCGTGTTGGGTTCTGTGCTGATAGCTCAGAGCCTGAAGCCTGCTTCAGATTCTGTGCCTCTCTCTCTGCCCCTCCCCTGCTCGCACTGTATCTCTCTCTCAAAAAATAAATGAACATTAAAGAATCCTGGGTGTCTGTTATGTACTTGAACACCTAAGAGAACACAACACAGTCTCTATTGAGCTTTCTTATGGGAGCAACATTACTATGTTCCTCTTCAGAAACAGATGCTAGAAGATACTTACTCAAACTCCCCTCAATTGGCTTTAGAAAGTAAGTCAACACACTGCACACTGTCATGTCCCCAAGTTGTATATTCTGTTCTTAGGGCACAGGTTCACTGACTGTCCCTTAGTTCCATGTACTTTCTTAACCCCACACAAAGCTGTCCTCCAAGTATCAACATTGTAATGGAAAATCCATCTTTCTATCTGAGTTTTCAGAGTACTTGGCCATAATTCCCAATTTTCTACATATGTTCCACCATGCCCAACTGTCCCTCTGCCCATCTCATTTTAGGGTCAGGCACATATTTACACGACAAATGTAAAAGGAAAGCTCATCTTCATAGCATTCGTCAGCTGTTTCTCGGTGTTTCCAAAGCACTGTAGCTCATATTTTTTATTAAATTAATTCGGTAATACATTAAGCTAGCTTTCAAATTACCCTGCTTTTTCAAGACCAACACTACTTACGTCGATTCCAATATGGCTAGAGAGACTGATAATTAGGAAAGAATTCCACATTAGAAAGACAGTCCAGGGCACCTGGGTGGCTCAGTCAATTCAGCTTCTGACACCGGATTTCAGCTCAGGTCAGGATCCCAGGGTCAGGAGATTCAGCCCCACATCAGGCTCTGTGCTGAGCATGGAACCTGCTTAGGATTCTCCCTCTCTCTCTCTGCCATTCCCCCCCACCCCTGCTCTCTCACTCCTAAAACAAAATGAAACACCGCATCTTGCAGAGTTTCAGGATCCACTACCAGAGACTCCCATCCACCTGAAATCTAGTACTCTGTTTCTGAGTAGCAGGTCATTCCCTGTGACTGCCTCAGCTATTACCTGGGAGCTCCTGCCAAGCCAGACTGCTCATCTCCATGCTCCATGCTCCAGTACATCTTTAAAGTGTGTTTTCATCCTTCTTACTTGCAGCTGCCTCACTTCATTTCACCGACAGCATGATCGGAGTAGCCTGTTATCTTAGTGCCTCCGTGTGTGTCCGGCTCAGCACCAGCTATGCACGACAGCACATCACTGCGGGGCTGTGGGACTGGACTCATCGGCAGCAGCAACTTGCTCACAGGGAAACTTCTGGGACATTTTTCATTAGGCATAGAGGAAAATAAAGAAAGGAAAGAAAATATGCATGTGTTTGCTACTCAGGCTAGATTTATGGTAGGAATGGAAAGATGTGGAAAGTGACAAAGGGGAAGAAAAGAAGAAAGAAAATAAGGGAGAAAGAAAGGAAATGGGGGGGGGGGGATTCGAGGGGGCAGAGAGGAAAAGGAGAGGAAAGAAGACAGAGTACATGCACATAAAGAGACCTGACTTTATTCCTCACTTAGGGCTGCATGTCCTGACAGGATTTATTCTCCCAGAAAGAAAAGAAACACAACTTGACAGTCCCCCACCACCATTCTGTTAAGTCTGTAACATTTTTGTTTCAGGTTCTGCTTAGTTGCTAGTTAGGTCCACCCAGTCCTATGAAATTATCTTTTCAGCGTTTCTTTTATTCACAATACATATAGATAACCAAATGGATTAGAAACAAAATGATTAAAAAGGAATATTATGCGGTTTACTAAATGATTAACTTAAATTAACTTAAATGATTAATTTAATAAAGTGAAAACAACTATGTGGAGCATGCAATATAGATATTGAAACTTGCCTACTAAGAACATGGTAAATCTACAGTCAGGGGCATCAGTGATGAACTTTTTGCTTCTCTGTATTCTAGACCTTAATTCTGGTTCCATGCCATTTGTTAATTATCTGTGCTGTTCTTGATCTTTGCCAAAGTGGGCTACTTACAGGACCACGGCTTTTAAAATAAATGCAGAGATGGGGCACCTGGGTGGCTCAGTCGGTTGGGCATCCGACTTTGGCTCAGGTCATGATCTCATGGTTCATGGGTTCGAGCTCCACATCCGGCTCTGTGCTGACAGCTCAGAGCCTGGAGCCTGCCTTGAATTCTGTATCTCCTTCTCTCTCTTCCACCTCCACCCACAAGCCTGCCTCTCTCTCTCTCTCTCTCTCTCTCTCTTTCAAAAATAAACATTAAAAAAATAAAAAATAAATGCAGAGAATTCTCAGTCTCTATACCTGCAACTGCAAAAAATTCAGGATTTCAAGATATTCTGTATTGATTGTAAATTCATAGCTCTAGTTATCAACCTTCTGATTTCTTATTTTATGTTAAAAGCTTTATTTCTGACAGTGCTTTCATCACAAAATGACTGTTACTAGTTACCCCCAAATGACAACTTCCTCTGTTCTGCCTTCTGATGTGGCTGTTGAAGAAATTCTATACGCTTCCTGTCTTTTTGTACAAAGAAAAGATTTTCAACTTGACTGTTAAGTGACAAAACCTACCCCATTAAGCAGAAGCCAAGGACATTGTGCAACTTCCCTGCTATACTGTAAATTCTTCTCCTTCCCCCTTAATGTTTCTTCAACCTCCAGCAAGTGGCTCTGTTTTCTATTTAAAATTTTCATGTCTTACAGTGTGGGTTATATTGCCACGAGAAAACGGTTTCTCCATGTATAAGGCATGATATTGTTAGCTACAACCCCAATGGTCTTTTAAGGGAAAGTCAGTTACTCAGAAATCAAACTATGCCATTAATCACTGCTAATGATACATTAACGAGTCCTGACAATATTGAGAAATTTGTGCAACAATTATTTAGAATTTGAAAAGTATCATTTGTGGTTATTCTTCCAGATAACTCAAATTTTGTCTCTTATTGATAAGATCAAAGTGCAGCCTGAGTCATGATTATGTCCTGAAATAATGCTAAGACAGGGCTAAAAACATTATGGAAAAAAAGGTAATCCATCCATTTTAGACAAAGTTTTTAATATTTCTGAATGACTCTCCAGAATTAAAAAATATAAATATATTTGAGACAGAGAACACGAGTGGGTGGGGAGAAGCAGAGAGAATCCCAAGCAGGCTCCATGCTGTCAGGGTGGAGCCCCCTGTGGGGCTGGATCCCAGGAACCTTGAGACCATGATCTGAAGTCAAGAATCAGACGCTTAACCAACTGAGCCATGCAGGAATCACAGGATTCTCCGGAATTCTTAGAAGAAGGAACACTTACAATGGGGAAACATTCTATTCTTGGATAGGAAATTTCAAATATCAAAACTGAGTTGTTGTTCTAACCCAAGGGTAGACATTAGTATCATCTAGTGTCTGAAAAATAAACATTGCTGAGATTCTACTTCCAGAGATTCCAACTTAATAGGTCAGGGTTGAGCACGAGAATTTGCATATCAAAAAGGTTCTCTAAGTTATTCTGATGCTCAAGCCTCATTAATTGTTCCATTCAGATTCCACAGCTCACTAAGAACAGAAACTGGACCAGAAGCAAATTATAATGCATTTCAATAACATTTCTATTATGCCATCTAAGGGGGGGGCGGGCAGGAAGCACATAGTCATTTCTCCTGTGTTGTTAGACTCTGAGGATGAGACACCAAGTCAAGGCTAAAGACCCAAGCATCAGGCAAGAAAATCTAGATCTGGGCAGTTTGGGGATCTAGTAAGTCAATCTCTAGTCACTGGTGAATTGAGAGGGTCTGGGGAAGTGTTGTACTGGAGGCAGAATAGAAGAAGTGGCAAAATTCAAAGTAACAGAAACAGGGGGAGATTTGGGAAGACTATTGAAGAAGTACAATCACAGGCCTACCAAGAGCAATAATCAGATGGGTGAACATCAATGGAGGACAGACCGAAAGGTGGAAGCCAAGGCAACAGCGAGACAGAAAATATTGTAGGGAGCAAAGAGTTTAGAAAACCAAAGTGGGCAAGCAATGGTCTTCTGGCAAAATCCCATAGGATGGGCACTGCTGCTCCTTCTGGGCTGGGGGCTCACTGCCAGGCCAGGATGCCGATTTCTACCTCCCCACTCTGTTCTTTAAGGGGATTGAGGCTGCTTCTGACCTCAGTTTGAAAGATGGTTTCAGGACTAGTATATTAAGTCAGATTTTCACATAAGAATCCTGTTTGTTCTCTTTGCTTCTTATAATGAACCAATATTAAGAGTGAAAATGTGGAACCCGTGAAAAAACTCATTAGCATCATACAAGAAGGCATAGGAATATATAGGAGATGGTTCTAACATTGGTGTCTTTAAAAAAAAATTATTTTTGAGAGAGAGAGAGAGAGAGAGAGAGAGAGAGAGAGAACACCAACAGGCGAGGGGCAGAGAGAGAAGGAGACACAGAATCTGAAACAGGCTCTAAGCTCTGAGCTGTCAGCACACAGCCCAGTATAGGACTTGAACTTATGAATCAGGAGATCATGGCCTGAGCTGAGGTCGGATGCTCAACCCACTGAGCCACCCAGGAGCCCCTAAAATTGGGTTCTTCATTTTTACACATGGTACTTTCAAGAAAAACTAACAAATCTCACGAAGAGCCAAACCTAACTTATAAAAGATAGGGGAGTCAACCATTAAGGAGACAAAATGTCAGAGAGGTGGACTGGACTCAAAAGACAAACTCAAGCTTCCTACATTCTTACATAGTAACCCGACACACTGAACAGCTAATTTTAATTAAGCTAAAATTACCTCACAGAAACAAAAATCATGGATGGAACGATTCTGAAGACGAACTAAACGTGTGGTTTATTTACTAAAATTATCTTTTCTTTGCTTTTTAAGATGTTTAAGTAATCTCCACATTCAACATGGGGCTCAAACTCACCACCCCAATTTCAAGAGTCGCACGCTCCACCAACTAAGCCAGCCAGGAGCCTCTAAAATTTTCTAATTAGAGTAAAATTAAGGGAAGGAATCCCCGATTTTGGTCTAATCGCTGTTGGGTGCAGAATCAAAGGGAACAGCTAACACTCTAGTACCGAATTCTATTCAATATATTATAATTAAATGCATATCTACTATACGCCGTCCCTTTGTCAGACATTACAGAACACCGAGGAACAAAATGCCATCTGCTGGTTTGAAATCTGGGGAGCTTCCCAGGTGAAATCTGAAACTGGCCCCCCTTGTACAGAGTACAAGGAGCAAACACAGAAAGAGGCAGCCCCCACACCCCCTTATAGGTTGTGCAGCAAGTATTAACAAGCAAGGGAACTTACCCTAGAGGCTTGTTCTGGGCGGCCGCAAGATAAACAAATCTCTGCACCCGCCAGCCAGAATCTAAAGTTTATACAGAGGCCTTAACGAGGTTTGGGCATGATACCACCAGATCTCAATAAGGCATTAGTGTCTCAAGGCTGGGTCCCTGAAAACAACTTCAGGTGTGGGGATGGTGGGCAGAAGGTACCTCCTAAAGGCTGGGAATGGGGAGGAGCTTCTGACTGCCCAACCCCAGCTCAAGGGCAACTGGAGGTCACATCCTCTCAATGACCTCCCACAGCACCATCCCTGCTTTGAAGAGCTAATCTTCCAGAAGAAAAAGAGTAGTAAAGAAGGAGCAGCGCCCCAATGTGAGGACTAGCACAATAGAAGACCACAGTGCTGTGGAAATAATGAAATGTTGTCTAGGGGAGAGAGGTGGAAAGAGGTGTCTTCAGGTGAAAGTGACATCAGAGGCCTCGGCAGATGAAGCAGTTTCTCCAGGTGAGCACAGAGAAGAGGGAAAAGGGAGAAAAATCCCAGGTGTGGGGGCTGATGCTTGGGGAGAGTACTCAGTATGCGAACGTTCTGAATAGCCAGTATTCTGGTGTGCTGACAATGTAGCCTAGTGGCATGCATGGGGTTAAAAAGTGGCCTGTGACCAGGTTCTAGTCCATTGTGATCCTGAGTGTGGTCCTGGGGTAGGGTGTGGGTCAGATAAGAGGATGTGGATCTGTGTCCTGTCTCTCCAATTTAATGACAGTGTAATCTCTGGCAAGTTAACATCCCATTCATACCTCAGTCTGTTCATCTGTAAATTAAACTGGGAATGATAAAAACAATTCCAACCTATGCTATGGTTTTAAGGATGAAATGAAATTATATATATATATATATATATATATATATATATATGATACGTTCACATGCATAAATAATATATTCACAATATGTATAAATGTCAGTAGTGAAGACTGTATAAAGCAATGTAAAATGATAATAAGTTGCATGAATTCTGGAATCGGAAAGGCAGACTGGGGTAGCATTTGCACTCTTTGCTCCTGGAACATTGAGAGAATTTCTTAACTTCCCTGTGCCTAAGAACTGAAAACAACAATTGGGAGGTATCACAGCCAAGATGCAAAACTCTTAGCATAGCTCCAGCCACACAGCAAGCACTCAGTGAAGCTATCTATTGTTTTTGAATCATTAAAGAGGCAATGAGAGTCCTAAGCGTTTATGCGGTTTGGCTGGGGGGGGTGGGGAATTAGATGTACTTACTTTCTATAGAAAAATATCCCAAGACAGAAAAAAGAAGGGGAGTAAAATGTAAATAGTTTATTTTGGCTTTGGAAAGCCAATAGCTAATGCTTTGGTGGTAGTGTAGGTGGTGGTGGTATTGGGGTGTGTGTGTGTCAATTACATCTGAAAATTTAGCTTTTAACTGTTTTTAAATGAGACAGGCATCTGTGGCATTTGCTTGGCTGATATACTGGCTTCCAGCCTTTCCATTCTTCTGCATGTAATTGCTACAATCAAGCAGGGCCAAAAATCTCTCTCGATGCAGTCACTAGCAAGACTCCTGACTCTGAGCATTAAAAATGTATTTAGCCTATGAGGCTGTTTGGCTTTGCGGATAATTACAAATGGCAGAAGCGTGGTGTGCTAGGGGAGGAGAGGCAAAGAATATGAGGAAGCTGGCCCAGAAGGCTCTCTAGACTACAACTAATAGGCATTCTAAGCCGTGGACTTCACTGGATTGCTGAAAAGCACTTTGAAAATAATGTATTTTAAACTCTCACAAAACATTCTTGGTAATGATTATATATTGATGGGAAAAGGAGGTTTCAGATATGTTAACTCATTGGCCCAAAATCTCAAAATGAGGAAACTGTGGAGGCTCCTTGGGATCTATGTTCTCCTGTGTATATGATGAACCATCTTCCTGCGTGTACAGTGTGTACCTGAGGTTTTATGTTATTGGTGGTGGTGGGCAGAGGTCTAACTGGGCACCAGAGAGATTAAGTAGCAGGTTCTCCCAACAGAAGTAAGCTAAGATGTATCACTCCACCCTCCTGGTCACAATATTCAGTTAAGCGATTAACTGTTTCTGCTTTAGGGATGTCCTTATAGAAACATCTTTCAGTTGATGTGTATATTTCTTTTGAAACATTCATTAATGTATCGATCACTTCTCAAAACTGAAGAAACAAAGGGAAGGCATGGGCTCATATGAAGGAAATTAGCAATATCACACATTCTTCTGTTTCATAACCATCCAGTGTTGAGGATGGGGCGAGGATTGCATTTATGCTCTCAGACCCTTAGTAACACCATGGCTTGCCATCCTTGAATTGTTTCTGTTCCATCTCAGGGCATTGATCCTTAAATTTGTCTTGCATTTTTCACCCCCACTGGCAAGACTCGTTTTGATGCTTAATACACAAAATTCTCTAACTCTTTTAACACTTAAGCTAGAAGACCTTGAATAATCCAGTAGGTTTTTGAGGTCTATAGTTGTGTGGGGAAGACGGCCAGATGATGCAGGGGCAAGTGAAAGAGCAATGTGGGACTGTGTGTCTAATCCACCTTATCAGCTCCCATTTCAGACCGTTCTTCTTCCTTTCATTTCCAGGACCAAAAGCTCAAAAACCTTGGGGGTGAGAGAAGCCACTATTAGATGGGTTGGGGAGAAGCAAGGAGAAGGATGAACAAAAAGAGGGAAGTCATTCTGCTGTGCTTATTTTTCAACCTTAAATTCTGATTCAGGTCTATAAATGTTCTCATGTAATCATATATGGGTCCACATGTCGTGTTCCCACCCTATTAGCCTTGTGGAACTTTTGCTTTAATATCAGATGAGTCAGCTTGGCCTCCCATGCCATCTGTGGTAGGAGAACCAGGAGCTCCCTTTCCTTTGGGAATCCAGATGTTTCTGATAAATTGGTCAATTTTTTGACTTACTTCCTCCCTTCTTACACCCCTTACGTCTTCTCTAAGCCATCCTTTTAGGTACAAATACTGTTTTCTTAACTTGTAAAGATGCCACTCACTGCTCCTGTGTGTAGCAGACTTTTTGATGAAAATCAAGAGTACTGAATGGGACTACTCAGATGCATGGTGGAGTCAGAATTTAAACACTGGCATGCTGGGATGCCTGGGTGACTCAGTTAAGTGCTTGACTCTTGGTTTCAGCTCAGGTCATGATCTTGCAGTTTGTGGGTTTTGGCCCCACATCAGGCTCTGCACCAACAGTGGGGAGCCTGCTTGGGATTCTCTCTTTTCCTCTCTCTCTCTCTCTCTGGCCCTCCCATCTCTCTCTCTCTCTCTCTCTCTCTCTCTCTCTCTCTCTCTTCCTCTCAAAATAAGTAAATAAACTTTAAAAACAAGCAAACAACAACAACAAAACAAAAACCCACTGGCATGCTGTTTCTCATAAAATCCCCAGCATCCTCTCCATCATCTATCTCCTGGATGCCCTTATCCCTTCAGATACCAGACTTCCTATTGTAGGACAACCCCCTGGCCTCCTGTCCCCAATTTTCCTGTCTTCCCTCCATCCCTAGATCTTCCCATCCCACCTTTCCAGGCCACACCCAGAAACTCCATTGTTTCCTGTATTGTATTACACATAGCAATTTAGCTGTTTCTTTGTCCTCTCATCAATTCCCTGAAATAAAAAATCAAAATGGTGCATCAGATCTATTCAGTAACAAAAGATAGCTCTTTTCTCAAACTAATTTTCCTGCCTTACAGCAGCAAAGTCTTTTGGTGGAATCTTAGTTGGGACAAAATTCAGTAAAAGTCCATCCAAAACTTATTTTGTGGGAGATGAGGGGAGGGGAGGTAACAGGTTAGATTTAGATCAGTTACAGATGAGCCACTGTGAGCAAAGCATAAGAAACTATTGCCTGTTATATGGCATGTTTTTTAAAACAACGCAAACCAGAAAGCATTAAGATCTACCAGGGAAACCTATTCAAAAGTGCTTCATTCTTGTTTTAAGAAACAGAGTTTCAAAGGTACTTCTGAACTTTGTGTTATTTTGAAAGCTTTTGTCAAATGCCTCTTGTCCAGTGTCTTAGAGTTTAGATGTGACATTAAAAATATTTGTAGCTGAGGGGCACCTGGGTGATTCAGTCAGTGAAATGTCTGACTTTGGCTCAGGTCATGATCTCGTCGTTTGTGAGTTTGAGCCCCGCGTCGGGCTCTGTGCTGACAGCTCAGAGCCTGGATCCTGCTTCAGATTCTGTGTCTCCCTCTTTCTCTGACCCTCCTCCGCTTGCACTCTTTCTGTTTGTCTCTCTCTCAAAAATAAATAAACACTTAACAAAAAAAAAATTTTTTTTTTTTTTAAATTGTAGTTTACATGGGTGCCTGCGTAGCTCAGTTGGTTAAAAGCGACTGACTGTTGGTTTCAGCTCAGGACATGATCTCCCAGTTGGTGAGACTGAGCCCTGCATCAGGCTGTGTGCTGACAGGGTGGAACCTGTTTGAGAGTCTCCCTCTCACCCTGTCTCTCTCTGCCCCTCCCATGCATGTGCTCTCTGTCTGTCTCAAAATAAATAAACTTAAAAAAAGAGAGAAAAATATTTGTAGTTATATTTACTCCATATGTAGTTATGGAATAACTAGATGTAACGTTACATAAATATATAAGAAATATATAAGCAAGAGGAAAAGAAGGAGCAGGTGCAGATGTAGTGCTGAAGGAGGTACCACCCCGTGGACCATGCTGAGGACTCCTGACCCCAGAAGAGAGGGGTCTCAACAAGTTACGTGAAAAAGGTCAGCAAATAGAGAATATGGATTCCGTATGCAAGGATGCTACCACTTGTAGCCAACTAAGTAGATGGGAAGGAATGAATTTTTTATATGTCCTAAAAATATCCCCAAACTCACCCTGTCCAGCTGCCCATCGTGCACAGTTGCAGAGTCCTGCTCTGTGGTGCACTTTTATTCCAGAAGACTTGGTTAGAGGAGCAGTTTGTCTGCAGCACACTCCCCAAACTCCAGAAATCTTGCTATTCTGAGCATGAACGCCCCTGTAACCTAATATTTCTATTGAATTTATAGACCGATATTATGAATACATGTTGGGTAGACAGGCACGCGGCTGGGTTAAGGGTTCCTCCAACTATTGATCTCAGCACAATAAAGAGTAAGTGGTGCCACTGGAAATTTGATTTTTATGTGATGGAAATGTGCTGAATCATCGATTATAGTTATACCCCATGTGTTCCAGGGACATTTATAAAGCTGTGGGGCTAAATCAAATCAGACTTGGAGTATATAGAGAAAATATTTGCAGAAAGCATCAGGGGGTCGTCAAAAATATGACTTGAAAGAACGTTTAGGGCCTTTCTGGAATAATGCTGTGCAGACCACAAAGGCATTTAAAATCACTTTGAGCATGCTTGCATTAACTGAATTCCTAGGAATCAAATGCAAAATAAATTATTTTGGTAACATACTGTATCAGGGCACAAAATAGCTTACATGCTACAATGTCTATGAATACCTTTTAAAAAAAACCCCAAATACCAGGCGAATAGAATATGTCCCTTACACCCTTAACACATACACCTCCTATGAAAGTTGGGAGGATAAAAGATAATTTGATGGGTTTGGGAACAAGTAGGTTTTAAAACATTCTTTTTTTTTTTTTTTGGTGGGAGGGGCGCCTGGGTGGCTCAGTTGGTTAAACCTCTGACTTTGGCTCAGGTCATGATCTCATGGTTTGTGGGTTTGAGCCCCACGTTGGGCTCTGTGCTGACAGTTCAGAGCCTGGAGCCTGCTTTGGATTCTGTGTCTCCCTCTCTTTCTGCCCCTCCTCTGCTAGGGCTCTGTCGCTCTCTCAAAAATAATAAATTTAATTTTTTAATTCTTTTTTTTAAATTAAAAAAAATTATTTACTTTGAGAGAGAGAGAGCATGAGTTGGGGAGAGGCAGAGAGAGAGGGAGAGAGAGAATCCCAAGCAGGCACTGCACTGTCAGCACAGAGACTGATGTGGGGCTCCATCCCATGAAACCTGAGATCATGGCCTGAGCTGAAATCAAGAGGTTGGACACTTAACCCACTGAGCCACCCAGGCACCTCTTAAAAAACTTTTGACCTGACATTATATTAAGCAAGAAACTACCATATGAATGCCAAGGTAGGGAAATCTGTACTTCCCATGGAGTTCTTAAGTGATTGATGATAAGGTGTAAAGCTGGCGATGGAGAAGCAGTTACTACAGGAATGCAGATATTGATGATATAAGTTTCATTGAGTCCTCAAATGTTATTGGAAAAGCCACATGAAGAAATCTGGTTTTGTTGTGAATATTTGGTACCTGTGTTTCTGATCTGTCAAAGAAAATGCGGTGACGCTCGCATGCAGGCTGATTGAGGTGATGTAGCACATTGCAAAGCCTAGCCACCCTGCATGGTTGCAAACATATTGTCAGGCATTATGTTTCTTTCCTGGATTATCTCACTTTATCAAGTAATGTAAGACATCCCTGGGGAGTGACCATTACCAGTGCATAAGGTATTGGACTATGAACCAAGAAATCCATAGTTTAGACTTCACTTTCTATAACCAGACATATGACCTTCGGCAAGCCGTTTAATTTCCCTGGGCGCTTGGACTAAGTAGTATTAATAATTCCAGTTTATTATATGCCAATACTCTGCTAAGCATACTTTCTTATCTCATTAATAACCCTTGTAAGTAAATATACTCTCCATTGACACAAGGAAAAAAACTGAGGTTTAGAGATGTAAGAAAATCACCCAAGGTTCCAGAGCTAATAAAGAGTAGAAATGGGATTTTAACTGAGACCTGTTTATTCTAAAACCTATGCCCTTAATCACTGTGCCATGCTGCTTTCCTGAAGGAGTACACATCTTCCAGGTTAGCTTGGTCACATAATGGTTAAAAGCATAGACTGAGACCCAGAAAGCCTGAATTTAAATCCCATGCGTGGACGCTTAACTAGCTTTGTGATTTTCAGTAAGCTACTTACCTTCTGTGTGTCTCAATGTTTTCATCTGTAGAATGGGGAAAATAATAGCATCTACATCTTAAAGTTGCTACAAAATGTAAGTAACACATTTAGAAGACTCTCTGATGTATAAGTACAATATTAGCATTAACTCCTATTTCCTGTGACACAAAATTTATAGATATACATCAAAAAATGTGAAAAATACAATTGACTCAGTGAACAAATATTTATTAATATTTTAATCTAGTTTATAAACCTGTACCAAGTGTTTTTAGGAAACCTAACAGTAAAGAAATATTGACACAGCCCCTATTCCAAACAATAATCATTTCACAGAGTGAAACTCCTATCCTCCCAGAACTTCCCTTTAAAGTGTTAATGGCCACACGGAATTCAAACTCCATGGGAGAAAGTCAAGTTCCCAAAGAGTGTGCTTTACTCAGACACTGATCACTATCAGACTGCACTTTCTCCTGCCTTTTATCATGTATGAGTATGATTTTAGGTAAAGAACAATTAAAAAAATATTTATTTAAATTCAAGTTAGTTAACATACAGTATAGTATTGGTTTCATGAGTAGAACACAGTGACTCCTCAGTTACTTATAACAAACCAGTGCTCATCCCTATAAGTGTCCTCCTCAATGCCCATCACCCATTTTCCCCACCCTCCAACCCCCATCAACCCTCAGTTCTCTGTATTTAAGAGTCCCTTATGGTTTGCCTCCCTCTCTTTTTATTTATCTTATTTTTCCTTCCCTATGTTCATCTGTTTTGTTTCTTAAATTCCACATATAAGTGAAATCATATGATATCTGTCTTTCTCTGCCTGACTTATTTCACTTAGCATAATACATACACTCTAGTTCCCTCCATGTTACTGCAAATGGCAAGATTTCATTCTTTTTGATCGCCGAGTAATATTCCATTGTATATATACCACATCTTCTTTATCCATTCATCAGTCGATGGACATTTGGGCTCTTTCCATAATTTGGTTATTTTTGATAACACTGCTACAAACATTGGGGTGTAGGTGCCCCTTCGAATCAGCATTTTTGCATCTTTTGGATAAATATCTCATAGGGCAATTGCTGGATCACAGGGTAGTTCTGTTTTTAATTTCTGAGGAACCTCCATACTGTTTTCAAGAGTGGCTGCAGCAGTTTGCATTCCCATTATGATTTTTCCCCAATTTTTTTGAGGTATTACTAATAACTCAGGTATTTTGAGGTATAATTAATAACTCTGACTATTGCTTTTAAATGTGTTCTTTCATTTTAAAGATATTGTGAGTCTGTTTATTCATTATGACTTCTTTCCCCCTTGTGGCCTGGATAGGATGCATTAATACTTCACAAGAACTTCTTTATATTTATAAAGTTTCCAAAAATAAAGCTTCAAAGCCAAAGATTTTGAACTGGGGACCCATGTGTTATAACAACTAATACCTAAAAGCCTGGGAAGTTAATTTTATTCCCTTAAGTGAAAAGTAGTTCTTACTTAAAATCAAGAAATTAGTAATTTAACAGGAGGCATTTTCCACACAATTATGGCTGAGGTCTGATTAGAAGTGAAAATTGTGAATATTTGGAACAGCTTACGGAATATGTATCTTAGAATCCCAACATATTCTCCAATAAACATTGCAGCTGAGATCTGTAACTTAACTGCAAAATAAAATTAAGAGAAGCATTTCTGAACTTGCCCAAGGTCACAGACTGACCTGGAGAGAGAATCTGGAAATCCTAACTTGATCAAAGTCAAGTGAATCTCCAAAATCCACCTGGGTACCACACATTGTACATACTGTGAGGGTATTTACTGAATGCCAGTGTCTACCAGATGTTTTTCTTCTCGATTGTCGTAAAGCAATTTCAGAGCCCTGAAACTTATCACCACTTTTAATTTGAGGACAATAAAATCTCTTGGGTTTTAATTCAGCAAATAGTCCCTCTCTTCCCCCTCCCTGTGGGTGAAGTATACTTTTCTACTACATTGATGTTGAGCTTGGCCATATCCTTGATTTGGCCAAAAGGTGTTGTTAAGATATTCTAGCAAAGACTTGAACTGTGCTCTGCATTAGAGACATCTCTCTTCTGCTTCTGTCACTGCTAGGAAGCACTGTAACTTTGGCAGTCTACCTGTCTCAGAAGAATGAGGGTTATGTTGAGCAGACTACCCTGGTTGATGGTCACTTGAAACCCCAGTAATGAGTCAACTTATTCAACCTGTAGACCAGAAGCTTAAAGCATAGCCACCCCAGTTTACCCAAAGAAATGTGAGCATAATGATACATGTTTATTGTTGCATGTCATTGAGTTTTGGGGGGTGGTTTTTTTATGCAGCAATAAAATTTATTTGACTTTAGCCAAAGTCAAAGTTAATATTTAGGGAAAGAAGATTTTTGTTTCCGTATTGCTTACAATCTTGTTAGGAAAAGAAGATAAACTCAGACCCATGAACAATAATTGATAACTTAGATTGGATAATTTAGACCATATGATCTCACAAAATTTCCACAAAGGAATGATTAGTAAGAGTTGGCATGTAGACATAGCATTTAAAATTGTAACAGAATCTAATATCTCTGCTGAGAGCACTAGAACTGTTACTTTAACATATATTAAACAGCTCTAGATTAGGGATGGGGAAACACGTGGGAAAAATGCCATCACTCCCAAATCTTGAACCAATGACATGGATTCCAAATCAATATGATAGTTATAGTCTTTCCTGCAGTGCCTGGAAAAGGTCTCAAAATCCTTCTCAAAGCTGTAATGTAGGGAATGACAGCTAATTGATTAGAGTTGGCATATGAGCTCAAATCTGTGTCTCCCTTCATCCTGGCAGAAAATCTATTGAGAGATATTAATTCCTTCCCTTTAGAAGCTAATATTCTAGAGAAACTTAGTAGAAAAACATATTATATTAGCCAGAAGCATGGGAAATCACTAGTTTGGCTGAGAAGAGGGATACTGATCCTTTTGTAATAGAGCAAGATGCCTCACCTGGACAGGTTTACTAATTAACTAATAATTAGTTAATTACAAGCCTCTGCTTGCTAAACACTGAAGATGGAAAGGTAAATAATTCACAATCACTGTCTTTGAGATGCTTCAAGTCTAAAAGCAGTTGAGTAAACCAAACCAAAGCACAACAAAACATGACTTTAGCAAGTGATGTGATTATAATAAGACAAGAATGGTCAGGGAAGCACTTGGCAAGGAAAACAAAGAGGTGAACCTTCTTTGAGCACTTCTGGGCTTCACAGAATCCATAAGACACATGGGGCGACCTTCCTTGGCAGAAACGAGCAAGCGTGCTGTACCTACAATCCGGCAAAGGACAGACTCAGCTGCCCAGTTCAGCTTGTGTTGTGGAGGTTGGATGAAATAAGACAGCCCCATAAGCACTGCTCCAAGAAATTCTCAGAAGCTGTTTGTGACGAACTGGAAAAGTTCCCTAGCATTTTCAAACTAGTTAAAAAAAATCTTCAAGAAATCCTGGCTTCTAAAGAAACCTGGCTCTCCTTTGAGATTGTTGTATTTTCCCTGTACTCATTCTCCCACCTAATGCATATTTTAAGATCAGAGATAAGGTCTGTCTGATCCTGGGTCATTATCTCTTCTTTCAAACCATTGTTCCTCTATCTTCTTTCAAAAAGTCCTGTTCCTTTGAGTCTCAAACATGGCCTGTTCTACCTTCCTGTTGTCATCATTTGCTATCTCACCCATGAAGCATTTAGTCCCTGGTTCAGTGTCTCCTGCCCCATGCCAAGTCTTGACACCATCTTGGGAAATGAAATGTCTAACGGACTTTAAATTGCTAAGCTCCACATAGGAAGCATGCGTCCCTTCTCTGCTCTTTTGTCTTGTTTTCTTCCTAGTCATGTTCTACGTTCTGTTTAGGGTGTACCTTTTAACAGCAAGCACAATGATGATTTCACTTTTCCTATTTAAAAGCCTTCTGTACTTTCCATTGCTCTTGGTATGCAACCCCAACTTCTTGAGTAGCCCCTCCATGATTTAGCTCCCACCTCTGTACAGTCTCTTATCAAGCTCCATAGACTCTTACATTCTCTGCTCTACCTGCATTGCACTGTTGAGGTATTCAAATGTGCTCTACTTTCTCATCTCAGGGCACCTGAACATGCACTGTCCTCTTTCTGAAGTTCTAATACCTCTTTCTTTTCCCAGTTCCTCGAGCCACCTTCAACCTTAAGACCGCTGCCCTCAGAGTGCCTGTACTAATCCACTAGATAAAGGAGATGGCCCTTTTAATTTTTCTAAACTATTCCTTATATACTCAACTTCACAGTGTGTATCAGACTTTACTATAAGTAATTGCTTAGTTGTGTCTCCTTTCTACGACACTGAAAGTTCATGCAGTAGTGACCACAGGTATCTTATTCATCCCGATATCTTCAGTGCTTAGCATAATACCTGGGACGTGATGGAACAAATGAATATTCATCAAACAGACAATTATTCTAGCATAGCCTTGGTTAGTTGCACTGCAACAGACCCAGTGGCTTCACACCTTCTGGACAGGTTAGGAGGATTCGTTTTGAGTCATAGGATCTATGCAGGATGTCAGTAGCGAAGAGTTAGGAAGATAATTCGAGGATAAATAGTGAAGGGACTTGAGTCCTGCCATCACTGCTGCAGGCGGTAAAGGCGATACCCCTCAGAGCACACCTTTTCTGAAGTGCTTTCACCTGAGTGCCCTCTTTCCAATTTATTGTTGACTTCCTAGCAAGGTAAGTAAGGAGAGCTAGCAATTGCTTGTGCTAAATCATTTCTGACTCTGTGGCATCCAGACACAGGGTATCATCTGCGATTACACTGGAAACCAAATGGCAACAATTGGGAGAAGATTTGATGTAAAGAGAACAAAGAAACTCTGATCTTTACTGAGGATGCATATGCCATCACACTTAAAATGAAAGCACTCATTACTACCAAACTCCAAAGAGATGGCAGGAATTCATACTAAAAGTGGAAGGTTAGAATCTGCTAGGCTGCTAGCGTGACTCACAAACACCTCTGTGATAAGAGACAACACAATGTGATAACTAGAGCAGTATTCACATGTATATCTCCTTTCTTGAAGAGCTGGGGAACAAAAGTTCATGTTATTATTCCGGTTTCAAATTAAAGGTGTAGTATTTTGACACCTAAACACATGGAGAAATGCCTGGGAAATCTGATTTTTTTTTTTTTAATAAAGTCAATCCAGAAAGATGACATTCAACCATAATGACTCCATTAAATCTGTCTGTAGATAAATAGAAGAAAATGAGCTTGAGGACAGAATGCACTGATTCACATAACAAAAGGCATGATTTAAGTAGCTTTTTTGTAAGGAATGTTGTGCTTTATATTAAAAAAAACAAATAGATATTTGGTATTTCAGTATGAGATTTTTTTTTCTATTGCCACTGGCTCTAGTTGCCAACAGTGCAGAGAAAGGATTGGCAAAATATGGAGCGCATTGATAGAACACTTAAGTAGACAGCTTAGATGTTATCAAGATCAGTTTGCTGTGAGGCATATTCATGACTTGTGTAACTGCTGCTCCCACCAGGATTATGAACCCTATGTAGCATATTCAGCCTAAGAAAAACTAAGGATCCCTTCAACTATCTCGCAAACACTCATAGATGGATTTTTAGTTGTGTTTGGTGATGGATTTCCTACCCACACAGTTATGAATAAAAAGATCAACGAATGACCAAAAACTGTGTGTGTGAGAGAGAGAAAGGGAGAGAGAGGAAGGAAGGGAGGGAGGGAGGGAGAGGGGGAGAGAAGGAGAGAGATTGTCTGGCAAAACTCTAACATCCTGACACTCTGTGACTTTTCAGTGAGTCTCCCCATCTCACCACCTTCTTGAACGAGCCCTCTTTTGATCCATTTCTTTGACATTTCCCTTTAACAAATCTTCTCCCTCTTTGTTCTCAATTCCAAAGCAAAAAAAAAAAAAAAAAAAAAAAAAAAAAAAAAAAAAAAAAAAATTCTTCTCAACCCCTCAATAGTCATCTACAATGAGGAAGTAGATCTATGTCATACCCACTTATCCCTAAATGAGGTCCTGGAATCCCCTTCATCAATAATAGACCAGAGTGTTTGTTATAAACACATATTCCTGGGTCTTACCCCAGACTTATGAAAGAATCCCTGGGGATACGTCCCAGGATTGCACATTTTAGACAGCCTCCTTTTGTGACTCTGATACACTCCACAGTTTCAGAGTTTATGATTTGATAATGAGAGTGTTGATATAGGCTGGGCCATAGATGAGGCTTGGCCTATTACCTGGGGAAGAGTTAGATTAACTCATAAGTGAAGCTTAAATTAGAAATATAATAGGTGCCTGGGTGGCTGTCGGTTGAGTGTCCGATTCTTGATTTCGGCTTAGGTTATGATCCCAGGGTCATGAGACTGAGCCCCTCATCGGGCTCTGTGCTGAGCATGGAGCCTGCTTGTGATTCTCTCTCTTCCTCTGCCCCCTCCCCATTTATGTTCTCTCTCTCTCTCTAAAAAAAAATAAAGTTTTACATATATATATATATATATATATATATATATATATATATATATATGATAGTGGCTAATAACATTTATTGTTTAACATATCCCAGATACTGTTAAATATACTTTTTTCCATTTATTATTTACAACTTGACCAATGAGACAGATGCTATCATCATCCCCACCTGATAAATGAGAACACTTTCAGAGTTGAGGGTATTAAATAATTTGGGTAAAGTCACACAACTACTGAAGACTAACTCCCAACACTTTTTTAATGTAACTGTTTCACTCTACTGTCTCCAAGAAAAAAAAGAAGTAAAGATTTAGCATCTAGCTCCATCTGAAAGTCCTATACAGACCAATACGATTATGTGATCTCAGCCTTGTTAAATTAAATACATATTTAAAAAGAAAAAAGACTGACACAGCCTCTCAAAGGGAACTGTAACCCACTAACTTTTCCAGGTCGTCTCTTGACCTTAGGTCTGATTGTTAAATACTCTAAAGAAAATATTCTAGATCAAAGTTTTCTTGTTTTTTTTTTTAAAGTTCATTTATTTTTGACACAGAGAGAGAGACAGAGCACAAGTGAGGAGGGGTAGAGAGAGGGAGACACAGAATCTGAAGCAGGCTCCAGGCTCTGAGCTGTCAGCATAGAGCCCGATGAGGGGCTTGAACTCATGGACTGTGAGATCATGACCTGAGCTGAAGTTAGACATAGAACAGACTGAGCCACCCAGGTGCCCCAAAGTTCTCTTCTTTAAAAATACCTTCTTCATCTGTAATATTATACTTACTAATTTTTTTCTCTACGATAATTCTTTTTGACAATCATTTATAGAAATAATCTATGTACCCATAATGAGTGTTAACTATGTACCAGTGATATTAAGAATAGTGATGGTCAACAGTTTTAGCCAACACACTCAAACAAATATTAACACTTCCATATGATGCTAAGTACTAATAAAGGAAAATATGCAAGGCTGAGATTAAAAAACAAATCTTAGTGAGACCAATTTTAATTAAGATGATCAAGAAAGTCTTCTTTTTGGAAAATATTTTTAATGTTAATTTATTTTTGAGACAGAAAGAGACAGAGCATTGACAGAGGAGGGGTAGAGAGAGAGAGGGAGACACAGAGTCTAAAGCAGGCTCCAGGCTCTGAGCTGTCAGCACAGAGCCCCATGCAGGGCTTGAACTCATCATGACCAAAGTTGGACGCTTAACCAACTGAGCCACCCAGGCACCCCAGTCAAGAAAGCCTTCTTTAAGGAGGTGACATTTTGCTGAGACCTATAGAAAGGAGAACAGAAGGAAATCATCCCATAGAGGAAGAACAGGAAATTCAAAAGTTCTGACATGACAAAGACCTTGCAGGCCAGAGGACCTTAAAAAGATGGGTGGGGCTGACATTTAACCAGCAGTGGGGGATAGTAGATTAGTTCTGAGATAGTATTGTACAGGAATGTATAAAGAACTTGGGTTTTCTTCTGATTGAAAGAAAAGCTTCTGAGGGGTTTGGTGCAGGAGGGCAACACTATTTAATTTACCCCTTAAGAGGATCTCTTGCTAATATGTGGAGCAGAGATGGAAGGGAGTGATAGACACTGAGAAGACAGTGGTCTCTTGCTGTCGTTCAGATAAGAAACGATGATGGTCTGGCTAGGGGATGATTTTAGAAACAGAGGATGTAGATGACTCTGAAATATAATTTATACATGTAATGAACAGGAAATGAAAATGGATTGAATAGAGGGCAAAGGGAGAGAAAAGAATCAAGGGTGACTCCTTAGTTCCTGAATGTAGCACCTTTGAAAATGCTTAGATGGAACATTTAAAAATAGGGGATATATCTGGGGACAGGTAGGAAGAGTGGGAAAACAAGATTATAATAAAATTTAATAAAATTTGAGCTACACATGAGAAAATCAAGTGCAGATGGCCATTGGATATGCAATCTTGAAACACAAAAGAGAATTTTATAATAGAAATATAAATTTGAGAATACATAAATATGCAATTTTAGCCCATGGATGTGAATGAGATCATCTGGACACAGAGAAGGATTTAGGAGGGAGCCCTGAGGGGCCCCAGTATTTACAGGTCATACTGAAGAAGCTAAGACATCAAAGAAATTTGAGAAAGAGTGACCCTAGAGGTAAGAAAAGAAAAAGGAAAAGAGGATGTTGTCATGGAAGCCAAGATAGGAGTGTGTTAGAAAAAAAGAAAATGTGGTCAAGTATACTGAATACAGGTCAAGTCAAATCAAGACAAATAATTTGTATAGTCAATTTAGCACTATGGTTATCATCAATGACTCTGACAAAAGCAGTTTCAGTGAAGTAGAAGAGAGTAAAAACAGATTACAGAAGGTCAACGAGTAATGCAAACAAAGCATGCTTTCAGAAAACTCTAGCATAATCCAGAGCACAGAGTCCACACACTTCAGTTGTATAAAATCAGGAGTGCCATTACATTACAGGTGAATGAGATGACCTGTGTAATTGTCACAGTTGGCAGTTCCAACATAGCTGGTAGTTTCAATGGTCCAGCTATATGAGTAGTCCAAGTCCTCATTGCAATTTGCCACCATGGCAGGTGTACGGTCTTGTTTAAGCACAGACAGGGATGACTTTGAATCCTATGGCTCCCTGGATGACTTTGAATCCTATGGCTCTTTGGGGCCCCCAGGACATCTGCAGTGCTTGTGCTGTCTCCTGATGTTATACTAATTGAAATTGTGCTGGGAGGAGGTGCCTGGGTGGCTCAGTTGGTTAAACGTCCAACTTTGACTCAGGTCATGATCTCATGCTTCGTGGGTTCAAGCCCCACATAGGGTTCTGTGCTGACAGCTTGGAGCCTGGAGCCTGTTTCAGATTCTGGGTCTCCCTCTCTCTCTGCCCCTTCCCGCTTGCACTCTTTTCTCTCTCTCTGTCTCTGTCTCTCTCTCAAAAATAAATAAACATTAAAAACAAATTAAAAAAAAGAAATTGCACTGGGAGAACCCTGGGATTTGGTGCCCACCCTCCACCATTTTAATTCACATCTTATGATTTCCCCGCCTGGATGCTCCTCCCATTGTCTATTTCAAAGTAAAGAACTTTAGCTCATGCCCCTCTTGCAACTGTTGGTTGGTCAAAAGACATGAAGTTGCTAATTGCTTTATATAAAATTTGGAGTCATTGCAAATTTTATTGTATATAAAAACATTTTGCTACAAATGGTGACAGCTGGACTGGAGTCAAGAGAAGGTTTTTCATTTGTTTATTTTATTATCATTATTTTTTAAAGATAGATCTAGTGTAACACGTGAGATTGCTGATGGAAATGATCCAGTAGATGGTCTCTTCCGCTGGGACACAGAACTGTTGATGGTAAGATAGGTAGCAAGGACTGGTCCCATTTGCCAAGATGGCAGCCTGCTTGTCTGGATTTAGTGCAGAATATCTGATCCTGAAAGCACAGAATTTGTTGGAGGTAAAATTCCTGATCTAGGAAAAATATGGGTGTCACACAAGAGTAAGGGCTTAGGCTCATGTAACAGGAAGAGATCCCAGTTACTGGAACTGGGAAGCAAAGCAGAGGTTTTCAGAAACAAAGCAAAAGTTCGGAGGAAATAGATCAGAGCCAAATCAGTTTGATGTTAAACTTTTGGCGATATCACAAGGTTCAGTCTGATGTTAAACTTTTGGAGATATCAATCATGATTCCTGTTTTGGAGGCAACATGAGAGACCTATACCCCAAGGAAGGGCTAATTCAAGAGCTGGTGATTCAATTATCAAAGAGGTGGGCAGTAGAGGGACCCTGGGGCAAGGTCACATTGACTGTCATTGATATAAATCCTAATTTAATATCTCCACTTCTCTGTGTCCTGAGTACCAGCTCTGTGTCTCCTACCTACTTAATGAGATATCCCTTCCATCACTTCCTGTTCAATAGCTTAAAATTTAAATAATCATTTTCTAATTTAAAAAAGAAAGAAGATTCATCTATTTCTCTGTCTTTAGTCATCAGAACTCAAAATATCACTTAAAATTATCTATCAACTCTACTCTTTCGGATAAAGTTTGAAATATTTACCATTTTTTCCATGTTGCATTTTATAATAAAATTTTAATTTTCCATCTCTCCTTTTGCATTTCCATTACCAAAGATGTGCTAAACGGTAGAATACAGGTTTTGTAATCCTACACACTTAGGTTCAAATATTCAGTCTATGATTTACTACATTTGTGATATTTTTATGACTTAAAACTAAATATACATTTGCTTGTCTTAAAACAGATAATAACTGATAAGTTTTTAATGTTTTATAAAGGTAATTGGCAAGTTGTATGTAAGATATGTAATGTAATCTAACACATACTCAATAAATATTAGTTTCTTCTTCCTTTCACAATGTATTCAGCATTTATAAATGGAATCAATGGTGAAATTCTATCTGTTCTGTCCAAATTCTTTCTACATTCATAGAATGACTGAGTAAATTCATATCCTTAAAATACCTTAGTCAAATATTTAAAAGATCTTCCTTGTCAATAAGGTAATTCCTAACTTTAAATCCCCCACAATCTCATGTAAATTCTCACATTCAGCCAGATTTAGCTACCCACTGCCACTTACAAATATCATGCTACTTGAGTGTTCCTCACTGCTTCCCCTGTTTGGAATGTTCTTCCGAATTCTCTCAATCCAACAGAGCTCTTATCCATCAATGCCCAACTCTAGTGCCTTTCATCCACAAAGCCTTCTGATTTCCCTCAACTTTTAATGAATGTTTCTCTTCTAAGATTAGCAATTGTTGTTTTGATTCCTCATATGTCGATTATATGTAGGGAGCCCTATTTGCAATGCTTCATAACATTATTATTTCTTGTCTCATTCAGTGCTAGATAACTAAAATTACTCCTTCCTTTTGCTATACTTCATTCAGTACTTGTTTTCTAGGATTAGGCTTGGCTAAGACAGTGGACCACCACTGGTATAACTCATTTATTTTAAGTGCCTGAAGATTTTATCCACAGAACCTTACAATATCTGGCCACGTGCCCAGATATAAGGGATCATCATGGTCTTTGTCACACACCTTACACATACATTCTTTGACTCTCTATCCCCTTGGGAATCATTGTCTCCTTTAAGGAAAATGTTTTTGATGTCAAGGAAAAGGGGGGGGGGGTGCAAAAAGAGAACAAAGAAAAGGAGAGAAACTTCTGTCCATAACACATGATTCAAGTCAAGGAATGAACCATCAAATATTCAGATACTTCTATACCTTTAAAAAAAAGTGTTTTTCAATTTTTACCATCAGCCTTGAAGTCAATAAAGTAATTTTGAAAACTTTGCTTACTATATAGAAAGTTTCATGGAGGAAAAAATTGAAAGAAAGAAAGAAAGAAAGAAAGAAAGAAAGAAAGAAAGAAAGAAAGAAAGAAAAGAAAGAAAGAAAGAAAGAAAGAAAGGCAGTTGAAATGTTCCTGGGTAGTCTTCATAGTAGATAAGTTAATTTAGGCATTTATCCATTCATCCATTCAATGTATATTTATTGATCACTAACTAGGTGCTGAAGGATTTTGTTACAGCCTAAGTACAAAGATGAATTAACCCTTTGCCTTCATGACTATAGGGAAAAATACATATTAATCAAATTATTTTACAAATGTGAAACTGCAATAGTGACATGAGCTAGGGAAGAGAGGTACACAGTGCTCTGGGAGTCCCCATAGGGGAGTGTAGTCCTGGTAGGGGGAGCACGAAGGCTTTCTTCCTTTCATGTTCACTACAGCATTAGCTACAGTAGCCAAGATATGGAAACAAACTAAGTATTGATTGATGGATGAATGGATAAAAAGAAAATTGTGGTATGTATATCTCATGTATATGTACATTGTGTATGTATATGCATGCACAATGGAACATGATTTAGCCACAAAAAAAAAAAAAAAGAAATCTTGCCATTTACAGCAACATGGATGGATCTCAAGGGTATTATGCTACATGCAGTAAGTCAAAAAGAGAACGATAAAAATAATACAATCTCTCTGACATGTGATTCTAAGGCAGACAGACAAACAAACCACCACCATCAACAACAAAACCAAGTTTATAGACACAGAGAACAGACCAGTGGTTGTCAGATGCACAGAGTAATTAATAAACGAGATAAATGGGAGGTGAGTGAAGGTGGTATAAATGTATTTAAAAAGCAAACAAACAAAAAGCCTTTATTGAAGGCTTTGTTGTATTTGGTTTGCTAATATTTTATTAAGAATTTTTGCATCTATGCTTATTGGGGATATTGGACTATAATTTTCTTTTGCTATCCTTATTTGTTTTTGCTATCAGGGTAATGCTTGCTTCATAAAATGAGTTTGGAAGAGTTCCCTCCTCTTTTGTGTGTGTGTGTGTGTGTGTGTGTGTGTGTGTGTATGTGGTGGGAGGGTTTGAGAAGAAATGATAATTAATTCTTCTTTAAATATTTGGTAGAATTAAGCAGTGAAGCCGTCTGGTCCTAGACTTTGTTGTTGGGAGATTTTTGATTACTGATTCAATCTCCTTACTAGTAATCAGTCTGCTCAGATTTTCTATTTCATCATGATTCAGTCTTGGTAGGCTGTATTTTTTTTTAAGAATTTATCCATTTGTTCTAGATTGTCTAATTTCTTGGTTTATAATTGTTCACATTGATCCTTCGTATTTCTCTGGTATCAATTGTAACATTTCCTCTTTCATTTCCGATTTGAGTTCTGTCTCTATATTTTTCTTGGGGTGTCTGCTAAAGGCTTGTCAATTTTGTTTATCTTTTCAAAGAAAATGCTGTTAGTTTTATTAATGTTATCTATTGTCTTTTTTTTTTCTATTTCATTTATTTCTGCTTTAATATTTGTATTTTCTTCCTTCTATTAACTTTGGGCTTTGTTCTTCCTCTTTTTTTTTTTTTTTTTTTCTTGAGTTCCTTGAGGTATAAATTTAGGTTGTTTATTCAAGACTATTCTTGTTTCTTGAGGTAAGTACAGAGTGATTGCTGTTAATTTCCCTTTTACAACTGCTTTTGCTACATCCCACAAATCTTGGTATGTTATATTTCTATTTTCATTTGTCTCAAGGTATATTTTTAAAATATTTTAAATTTCTTCTTTGACCTATTGATTGTTCAGTAGCAGGCTTTAATCTTTACATAATTATGAATTTTCCAGTTTTCTTCATGAAATTAATTTCTAGCTTCACACCATTGTGGTCAGAAAAGATACTTGATACCTTTCTTAAACTAAGTAGGAATTACTTAGATGAAGAAGTGTGGATTTTTCTAGGCAGAGGAGATAGCATGTGTGCAGGCCTATGATAGGATAAAGCATAAAAACTATAATGAGCCAAATGAAAGTCAGTGACAGTGGGTGGTAACGATGGTGAAAGAGAGCACAGGGCAACAGTAAGCTGGAGAAATCAATGCCTATGAAAAGCCTTTCTGGCCATGAGGTGGCATTTGCTCTTATCCTAAGATCATGGAACCACTGTTAAGAGTTAGTGCCATTGGGCACCTGGATGGCTCAGTTGGTTAAGTATCTGACTTTGGTTCAGGTCATCATCTCACAGTCCATGGGTTCAAGCCCTATGTCAGGCTCTGTGCTGACAGCTCAGAGCCTGGAGCCTGCTTTGGATTCTGTGTGTCCCCCTCTCTCTGCCCCTCCCCAGCTCACATGTTCATGCTCTCATTCTCTCTCTCAAAAATAGATAAACATATTTTTTTTTAAAAAAAGTATATGCTATGTAGGAAAGTAATACAAATTGATTTTTATTTTCAAAATATTGTTCCACCCTCAAAGTGGTGAATAGAGGGAGAGAATCTGGGCTAATTATTAGAAAACAATTCAATAATTTAGGCCGGAACAGGTAGTGATGGAAAAGGAGGGGTAAAGATTGAGGTAGAGACAAGTAAAGGCATCTGTGATATTTTTGGTGGGTCAATTAATAAAAAAAAATATATCAAAAAAGACTAACAGGTTTCTGACTTGTACAGTCTTCTATAAAAGAGTGACAGATAAGGTAGGTTGATTTGTTTGATATCTTGAAAATTAAGAAGTTCCTGATACATTGTATTTTATTGGTAAAATAGGAAGCAGATAAAAGTAAATGGGCAGTTTGAAGAGATTAGAGAAGGATTGAAATAATCGTGAAGGGTGGGAGAGTAAGTTGACAGGGGAAATATGGTATGATGTGTGAATAGTGTTGAAGGACCATGTGAAGCTCTGTCATAAATTTACAATGGAAGCCAGATTTTTGTGTTTGCGTTTGGCAGTGTGGGCGATCAGCTGTTCAGTGATAGACATGAAGAGAGTATATAATTTGTGTATTAGCTGTGATTAGATTTAACTGTGAGTAACCAATATCAAAACCAAAAAATAACAAGCTCACAATGACAATAATAAGCAATGGAGAAGTTTTTTGTCTTTCAACATTCATTAAATTTAGGGACAGTCCATGTATAACTGTTATTGTGCTTCACGGTGTCCTGTCTGATTCATCAGGTATGTAGTTTACTTTCCCAGAATCACTGCATGAGACAAAGGGTTTCTGAATTTTCAATTCAACCATATGGTCTACTTTCTGTTGTTGTTGTTTTTTTAAAGGTTTACCCATTTCCATTGGTTGATATGTCTTTTTTTTTTTTTTTTAGTTTTTGTTTTTTGAGAGAGAGAAAGAGAGTGAGAGAGAGCATGTGCACAAGCAGGGAAAGGGCAGAGAGAGAGGGAGACACAGAATTGTAAGCAGGCTCCAGGCTCTGAGCTGTCAGGGCAGAGCCCGATGTGGGTCTCGAACTCATGAACTGCAAGATCATGACCTGAGCTGAAGTCAGAGGCTTAACGGACTGAGCCACCCAGGCATCCCCATATGGTCTACTTTCTAACAAGCTGGAAAGAGAAAATAAAAAGTAAGGAACACACCATTCCTTTAAAGACACTACCTAAAACTGCACAGTGTAGTCACATGTCACATGGTCACCACTAGATGAAGGAGACGTTGTGAAGTTTGATACTTATTCCAGATGTCCGTGTACTAAGACAGCATTCAATTTTCTGTTTCCAGGGAAGTGGGGAAACACAGATATTAGAGGGAAACTAGAAGTCATTTCAGAGTTAGAGTATTCCAGAAAGATAATTTTTCAAGGTGGGTGGCAGTGGTAGTTGCAAAAGCAGCAAACTGGATAAATAAAAAGGTTGTGGCTGAAATGATGTTTAAATTGGAGTTTGGGAGGTGGAACAGTTATGAATAATGAAATAGGCCAGGCATGGGGGAGAATTTCCTTGAAAATGAGGTGAGGAACTGAGAGGCATGTTTGGATGAGTCAGGGAAATGGATGCTAATGTTGTTCCCAATGAGAGCAGCACTTGGAGTGGGGAGGAAGCTTGTCCCAGGTACCGAAGTTCTTGATGAATGAGAAGGAGTTATGCACGCATGATAAATGATAATAGTAGAGAGCAGAAGGGAATGATATAACTGAATGTCATGAGCCTTGAAGGGATAGGCTTTTAAAATTATATAGGGAGGATAATGATCTGAAAGCAGCAATGAGTAGCAAGGATGACTCAAGATCCATCTCTAGTTTGGTGATGTGAGATTTGAGAAAATAAACTGCCCCCACCTCAGAGGGCATAAAGGAAGTATACCTTCAAAAGATGGGCGGGTATAGTTAAGGTAATGAGAAAGAAAGTTTAACGATTGTGAAGAGTCTGTTAGTCAACGAGCTCCGATGTCACAAAGGGAGGGTTTGGGAAGTTTGAGGGAAGGTAGAGAACAAGATAGGGGAGGGATTCCGAGGACTATGGAGATGGTCACTGGGGAGAGGACCAATTGAAATATCTTATAAAAACAGTGGGGAGAGGAAGGTGCATGTTTTTTCTATCGTTACTTGGATATGAACGGACACTGGGCTTGGTGGCCAGTGGACTTCTCACTCTGGTGAGGTGATGGTAGACCCAGAAGTCAGAGACTCCATTTGCTGCTTAGACTGAATGAGGGTAGATTCAAAACTGAAGCCTCAAAGGGTGCTTGGTTTGGGTGATGGTGTTTCCAGAAACTTGGAGGCATCACTCATTACTGGTTTACTGATATTAGACCCAGTGAAACGACTCCTTACAAAGATACTTTTTAAAAAATAAATTGCATTTAAAAGGTTTTGTCTTATTACTAAAGTTATACATAGTTATTTTTTAAAATGCAGACAAGCATCAAGAAGCAATAGCCACTGGCATTTTCATCTTTCTGAGCAAATCTCTTTGAATTTATTAAAGAGGAGGACAAATGATTTATATTGAAATACGATATATGCTAAAATTAATACTTTTGTATAAAGGTAGTTAAGTTTATTCAAAGATTTACCTTTTATATTATTTTTGGATCTCTTGCGCTATCTGTGAACACTGTACATTTAAACTTCAGTTACTGGACTCCAAACACAAAAGTGTTACTATATTTGGGGTGCCTGGGTGGCTCAGTCAGTTAAGCATCTGACTCTTAATTTTAGCTCAGGTCATGATCTCACGGTTGTGAGATCAAGCTCTGCACTGGGTGGGAGGCTGCTTAAGATTCTCTCTCTCTCCCTGACCCTCCCCTGCCTGCGCATGTGCACACACTCTCTGTCTCTCAAAATAATAATAATAATAATAATAATAATAATAATAATTACTATTTTAAGTGATTACCAGGATGTAGGATTGGCATTTTCCAGGTTGTTTCTCGTGATTTATTTAATATAGAAATAATGGTGAGGAATGCAACATCAAGGGGTTCCATTTTCTTTATAGTGATTGACTTTATGATGCAGCTTCACGGAATTATAAAAAGATAAAGCTGAAGTTGAAGTTAGAAATCACTGGGGCACCTGGGTAGCTCAGTCATTCAAGTGTATGACTTTGGCCCAGGTCATGATCTCACAGTTCTTGGGTTTGAGCCCGATGCCGGGCTCTGTGCTGACAGCTCAGAGCCCGGAGCCTGCTTCAGAATCTGTGTCTCCCTTTCTCTCTGCCCCTCTCCTGCTCATGCTCGCTCGTGCGCTCTCTCTCTCTTTCTCTCTCCCTCAAAAATAAATAAACATTAAAAAAAATGATTGCCTAAGTCTCTGTTATCTGATAGATGAGGAAACTGAGTCTCCAAGCAGGGTATGCCTTGTCCTCAGTCACTGAGCTAGTTTGTGGTAAGAATGAACATGGAGTAAAGGTCTCTTGTTTACAAAGACAGTGCCCTCCACAGTCCCTCAGAGCACTTTCTGCTACCCCCCAAGTCATATCGCTCTGAGGGTCAGTTCAGGAACAGGGCCAGCAGCAGGCTTCTGTCTCCATGTAACCATCCACATGTATCATATGTCCTTCCTCTATTGCCTCAACTGCAGTGTGAATTGTTATAGGCAGATCTGATCTGGTCCAGCCTGTGTTCCCTCAGTACCAAGTATACTGTCACAGACACGGTGGACCTTCAATAGGGTCTGATGAATGAACACATAACCTAATAAATCCACTCTCTTTCTCCAGTTAGGGTGGGATTGGAACTTTAAAAAGAAAAAAAAAAAAGGTATATTACTTGACTTGAAGAGGGCACTCTCAGGGAGGAGTAGGGCCGCTTAACCAAGGCTCAGAATGACCACCCTCCATGGTGTCATTGCCAAGAAGGCAGTTGCCGAGAGGATGTGCACTGAGGAGGAGGCTGCCTTGCGCACCTGAGGTCAGTTTAAGGAGGACTCATCTCATTTATACAGAGATGGGAACACTCAGGTTAGTTTGACATATCTTTGAATGTTTTTATTATCTTTGTGAACCAAAGTTCTGAAGTGTATCAGGACTCAAAGCCAGCCTTCCGCTATGAATAATGAACTGAAATGAGGCCTTTTGTGTTGATTATCTGATGATTCATTCTAATATAGCAGTCACTTCAGGCTGTGCTGAAGAAAAAAAAATACAGGATGTGTTCAGGTGGCATTTTTGATTCATGGCCTTTCTTTTATGATTTATTATTCTGAGATATTCAATTTGAAAAGCAAATAGTTTGATACTAAGTGATATATTATTTTTCTTTAGTGTGAAGAAAGCCACGTTGACAAGCCTGGAAGAGAAGCTAACAGCGAGGGGGAGGGCTTTCTTCCCTCGCGATCCATCAGGAAGTGGCGTTGACTCTAAACACAAGAGACTTTTTGGATAAAAGAATCTTTTGTTGAAGCCTTTTGTTCCTTTAATAAACAATTTTGAATGCCAGCCTAACTAATGTCAAGCCCTTTACTGAGCTCAGTGCAAGAATTGCAAAATAGAAAGCAGTCATGGCTCTAAGTGGAGATACAGAGCACATTACAGGAAACTAGTATAGCCCGGTGAAAAGGCCTCATAACAATTACATACTGAAGTCAAACAGGAATATGCATGGAAGGGAGAAAGAGCCAGAAAATGATCGTAGAGGGATAAAATTTCTCAGGAAGGCTTCAGAGGAGAGCAACAGGCATTGGACTTCAAGGCGGTCCAGACACGCACAGAAAGCTGGACAGTGGGAGATCAGGTGAGCAGATGTGCTTGTAGAATCTCTGGTGTATTGAGGTCACTTTCAGGATTCTAGAGAGAAGAGAAGCAAAGAGAAGAATACAGGAAGGAAGAGATTTATACAATTGTATTTACAGATGTTTTAAAAGATCGAAATAAATGAAAATACCTATTATTACCATGGAGGAGAATAAATACTGTGATAATATAAATTCTAACTAAGTTTACCAATAGATGTAGTTCCTATTCCAAATGGTTCCCAAAAGTCTTTTATGGACTTGATGTGGACAAGATAATATGATTGTAAAATTTATTCGGAAGAGCAAAGGGCCAAGAGTAGCCAAAAATTTCTGAGTTTTTGAGGATGTGGGGAGGGTTCTTGCTTTACTGGATACCAGGACCTCTTATAAAACTCTCATGATGAAGAAAGACTCTCATAATGAAGAAAGGTTATGAATCCAGGGATAAACAATTGAGCCGAGGAATAGAATAGAAAGCTGCCATCCAATTCACATCTTCCAGTGCCCATGTCAGAGACAGCCTATAACGTTGATTTGGGACAAAACTGACTGCAAATAGCAATTAAAAAATAAAATAAAACAAAACAAAGCTGAAGGGCACCTGGGTGTCTCAGTTGGGTAAGCATCCGACTTCAGCTCAGATCACGATCTCACAGCTCCTGGGTTCAAGCCCCGCATCCAGGCTCTCTGCTGTCAGCACAGAGCCCACTATGGCTCCTCTGTCTCCCTCTGTCTGCCCCTCCCCTGTTCGTGTGGGCTCTCTCTCCCCCTCCTCTCAAAATAAATAAACATTAAAAAAGTTGTAAGTATTTTGCCAGATAACATGGATCCCCTGTGTAATGAGTTCTACTCTCTGGTTAATGCCGCTGATATAGATGCCCTTCATTTAGCCAACCTTTTTCCCAATATATATTTCTGAGTTTTAAAATTTTTAAATCATTTTTACTATTTTTTCTCATTTGATTTTAAATACATCATTTCAAATTTAGAGAAAGTGGTGAATGGCCTTACTTTGGACATCTCTAAATGTTACCTCCCTGGTGAAACTGCTCCTTGACTCCCTGAGGCCAAACAAGCTACTGTGTTCTCTGAGTTTTCCCCCCGCTATCTATGTAAATACTTGACATCATGGAGTCCTTTTTTTTTTCTTTTTCTTTTTCTTTTTTTTTTTCTTTTTGTTAAGTCTTCCAGAGAGTAAGCTCATCAAGGGAAGAGGCACTGTCATTTTTGTGTCACTGGGGTCAGAAAGACTATTTGGTGCTATGGTAAGTATGCAATAATTATTTTCTGAATGAATGAAAAAATGAATGGATCTTTCTAAGGTGCTTTAGATGAAGTGCTTTTGGGATGCAGGGACAGGGCCTGGAACGCTATTTAGGGAACCATTTCCAGCAAGGTTTTATAATTTAGTGATAAAATGAGAGTGGCGGATGTTAAAGATCATACAAGTCAAACAAATAAAAATTCAACTCATCCAGAAAACAATTCCTTTGCAAATGCAGGCATTTTTAAAGGTACATCATTTATTCTCAGTACTCAGCTGGCAATTTCAGAATAGTAAGAAAAAAGTTATATTTTATGTTGCTGCCTCAGCACAAAACACATTAATTATTATTTGTGTGAGCAGGAATAAAAGGTATCTTGAAAAGTCCAAACAAACTGATTTCTCAACAAGATGTGAACCAATTAAAATCAGATACTGGAAAGAAAAGTTTGGCAACTGCTTTTCAATAAACAGTTTTGAGAGGGCTTCCAGGAAAATGATACATGTACATCATTTGTTCCAACCTAAATAAGCTTAGGAGAAATGGAGACCTGAGAAGAATTTGCATGAACCAAGTCATGAATAGCCCAGTGCATTGGTTTGGGATACCTTGTGAATTTCCACAAGGGACTTCTCCATCCTTTTTCACGTAACTAATCACCAGTTTATTCACTTGTCCATATATACTCCTCTCTACCCTACTGACTATATGTTTTTATTGAGTGAATGTGATAAAAGAACAAACAAACAAAACAACATTCAGCACGTTCTGTTTTTAGGCTCTATTTTTCCTTTCTAGAAACTTTTATTACCCAGGCATTCACTCTTTGCCAAGTTAATAGCTTATTTTTATAATTCAAAGATATAAACTCTAGATATACATTCTAAGTCCTTAATTTAGATAATTGGTATAGTTTGGGTATTAATTACATTATAAAGATATTTTTAAATGGTAATCTTAATTTGGTATGTTTTACTTCTCAATTTGCTGAAACATATCTATTATAAAAACATACTATTTCATGACCCTTCTGGATATCATAAACTTCAAAAGCATTGTATGGGGATATGAACAAAAATTTTGGAGGGTTTGTGTTCTGGGTTTGAATTCCGCCTGGCTTTGAATTCTAGCTCAGTTGCCCACCAGCTTTTTGAGCTTGGACCCATTACTTAACCCCCCTGTACCTCTATTTCCTCATCTATAAAATGGTAAACATGTTAGTTAAAAACTATCTACTCATAACATTATTCCAAGGTTGAACAATGTATTCTATGTGAAATAAAGCATTTAGAATAGAGCCTAGTCTGTAGGAAACTTTGTAGGTATTTCTTTATTATTTTCATTGTTGTTATTATAGGCTTCTGAAGGGTGCCATACTGCCTTAACACACATAACATCTTCCAGTCTACTCACTACTTAAAAGCTGTCCAGATAGGGAACAGAGAGAACTATGGTAAAATCAAATATGACTGACTCATTGCAGTGTATCTATTTGAATACAAAGCCAGTGTTGTATATGGGTCACAGAAGCATATATTAGAAAGACATAGAGGGGAAAAGGGATAGAAAACCACCACTTACTATTTTTTCAGTATCATTGTGGCTAACACTATATAGTAAACTTCACATGTTCTACTTTGGCAGATACACAATAGAGGTCAGCAAAATTTTTCCACAAAAGTCAAGAGATATTATATGTTTGGCTTTGTTGGCCATATCACCTCTGTTGCGACCACTCTAATCATCTGGAGATGCATCATGAAATCAGCCACAAACAATATGTAAACAAATAGGTACGGCTGTGATCCAATAAAAATTTACTTACAAAAAATAAGCATTGGCGGAATTTGACTCACAGGTTCCAATTTGATGACATCTGATTCAAAACATCACAGATACTGATTCTAATTTCCATCTATTGTGTTGACTATGCTTACTATGATTTGGTGCCGAGTAAATGGACACTGATATCAGTCTTTGTTTTTTTCTCCCTTAAGTTTCCTGGTTCCTATCCATGATCAATAAATTGATAAATCCAACTATGGGTTTGGATTTTTGTTGGCTCCCTTTGTTTGCCTCCCCAGATCCACTCTCCACACTTCTATGTTCTTGTTGGGTTGGCATGATCATAGAGGCAAGGAAGGATACTGGGACTACATGAGTGGATTCCCATGTCTTCTGGCTTTCAGAGGGTTCAGCCAACAGAGATCCCAGAGATCCCATTTAGAGATCAAAGAAGGGAGGAAGGTGGGGTCAGGGGTACTTCTCTTAACTTCCTTCCTACAATGACCAGAAGGTGGCTGTGCTCTTCTACATGAACACTAGTCCTCTCAAGGAGGGCAATAACACCATAACACTCCTCTCTGGTTTCAGGAACTATTTGTTCACCTTATATCTTTGGGCTTCTCAGAATTAAGCCCTAGGTTACTAAAGTCTGCCTTGTGATTTCCCCCTCCATACCCTTGAAAGTAGTACATTTGAGGATGACTTCTCCTTGAAAAGTCCTAATTTGAGTGTGTGCCATCAGTTTCCTGTGGGGACCTTGGCTGAAAAGGGCTCTGTTTTCCAGAACCAATCGCACAGGAACAGTCTCAGCCCCAACATGTCATAGGGTTTAGCATTTAATTTGTTACCAATCATCTCTGCAGTTTGGGATTGGAGTTTACTCATATAGGTAGTCAATGTTGACTATCCAAGTCTGTGAGTCACATGGCATGCTGGAAAAGAGTTATCAAGGCTTAGAAAGGAAAGGGAGTTAACAGAAAGTTAGCATAAATGTAGAGAAATGAGGGCAGGGATAAAGTCCTTCGGAGATAGCAACCAGTAATCCAAGGCCCAACTCAGAAAGATCAACTTCAGCATTAGGCCAGGCTTTCCTATGGAGAGGAATTTGATCAAGTGAACAGAGCAAAGAATACAGCTTTGGTCCTGAAACAGAGGTCCTGGAATCTCAGCCCCAATATCAGGTGTCTGTTGTAGCTGGGTGGCTGAGTTGGTCCACAGGTCTGTCCTTCTGCCTTGCCTTGGAGTTGGTACAAAAGTTTACAGATGTAGAACTGTCTTTGTGAGGTTCCTTCAGTCTATTGGAAGGAAATTCAGAGCAGTCTCTAGTAACCGGAAGACACTACGTGGACCCTTTCCAGTTCCCTACATAACTGTGTTGAATCTAAATTCTTCACATCCCCAACTACTGGCTGGGGTCCTATCATATTCTAATACATAAAAACTAAGATGCAAGAATGTCTGTTTTGTAACTTTTTCCCTTCAGAAAAGCATTGAGATGTATTGTTTCTATGTCCTTTCATTCATATTGGATCTCCTACAACAAATCCATTACCTTAGACTTGCCAGTTGTGTTTGTCTAGGCCAATTTATATCACCTACGTTAGTTGTCCTAGGCAAATTTATATCACCTACATTAGTTGTCCTAGGCCCACAACCCACAGCTCAAAGAAGGAGCTCTGACCAGCTGGTATCATGTTGATGAACTTTATGCTGCCCTTCCTAAATGCTTTCCCACTCTACATGCCTTCTATCTTGAAGTTCATCTAGCTGTGCTTCTTGACCTTGACTTTGAAAAATACACACATTTAGACACACACACATACGCATGAAATGCAAAGTGCTCTTTGATTTCTAACTACATTTGGTTAAAAGCAACCCAAAGGAAGTGTGAAGGAGTGAGAAATCAGAAAAGCATCTACTGAGAATCAGGATGCTGAGCCAGTCATGGTTTCAATCTCTACAAGGAAAAAAACCAGGTCCCAAGTGATATATGAAGAGTGGGAAATGTGCAAACTAATGGGTGGCTGGTTAAATTCATCTTCAATAATTCATTGAGAAATGAGTAGCAGAATAAAGTCAGAGAAATCTCAAAATGTCAAGAAGAGAGACCTATTAAATGTTTTCCAACTGCTACCCAAGGTCAGGAGAAACATTAGCTTGAAATCACGAAAGTCCTGGCTCCCTGGTTTCAATTTTAACAACCAGATAGTAGACCTTGTTCTTCGAGGTGTAGTCTCCATTTTTAGGGGAGTGAAAAGGAAATAGACCCAGAGATAAATAAATTTAATCCAGATTACTCTGGCCTTATCTGTTAAAAGACATTAGTCTAGTAGAAGTGGCCGTAGGTGTGAATTATTCAGTGCCCATATCTTTCCCAACTTTAAGGATTTTTTTTTAAAGCTAGGTATCAAGACCATTAATAATTGATAAAGCATTTGTAAACCCTTAGCAAATGAACAGTCAAGGGACACATTAATAAAACATCTTTAAAAATCTCTGTCTTGTGGCTGATTCTCATCACGTTGTCCCAAAGCAGAGCAAACAGTGCTGCTCCTCCTGCAACTCAAAGCAAGGCACAGCATGCCTGCTGACAAGGTGAGACAGAGAGGGCAGAGGGCAATGCCTTTTAGGTAACCAGGACGGTCCTTTATACTTATCTGCATCCTTCCAGCTGATTCACAGACTAGCACCATTCCCCAAATAAATAGGTTCTTGGTCAAATTTTTTTCTGCTGGGTCACTAAATACACATTTATAAATAGACCTCTTGACATTTCTATTTGCAAAGCAAACATTCAAGATCCTGGGGGAATTGGAGGGTTAGGCATTTAGGAAGGGACAATGAAAATCTTGACCTTGAGGTTATTGTTCACATTCAGCTCAGGCCAAAGGAGCGATCAGGGTCACTGAATGCCGTAGCTTTAAGGCAGTTACATGGTTTGGCTCATCTTATTTTTACTGGATAATGCAAAGGAAATAAAAATGTATTTTACTGACATGGCATCTTTCTTTCTAGGAATGAAGAGTTGTGCCAACCCAAGAAAGAACCAAGTATTTGCATATCCACCTGTCACTGCCCTGGGGCAGACAAGGGGTTGTCAAAAATCTCAGCATAAATAAGATCAATGGACAAGAATCAGGATTCCAGAGCAGGAGGGCAAGTGACAAAATCTCACAGAGAAAACTCCCCACCCAGGTATGATCTGAGATTACCTAGTGAGGGTATCTTCATCGGGTAATTTCCCCCCATCAAGTTTCTGAATGGTCGCTTAAGGGGTGGTGAATGATTTTTCATCAGTAGCACCCTCAAACATTAACTGAACACCACCTATGCATGACCATCATAGGCATTGAGAGTATAAGGATATTTTAGGACCCAGTCTATGCTTTCCTGAATATTTCACTCAGTTTGTGGTGGCAAAGTTCATAGTAAACAGAAAAAGGATTTTTTTGACGTGGCACAAAATTTCAAGATTATTAGGGTAGAAAAGAATCCTACTGGAGCACTGAGGTGGGTGTTTCAAGGGTCTACAATGGAGATAATTAGGGACATTATAGGATAATAAGACATCGATGCTCTCGTTCCTATACTTTATGGCCTAATTTATTTAGCACTGCACCTGCCTGGATTCCCATTTGTTGGTTCAGTTCTGCTCTGGCCAGGAGAAGGAGAGCCTTTTATTTGGAAGAATGCTAGTTGAGACAGAGTTTCTACTTTCTGCTCTCAGTGCAGTGCAGAGTCTTTGGTTCATTTCTAAAAATGTACAGTGTTGTTAAGCTTCAATCAGAATGTCAAAAGGAAAATAAGGCCTTTTTTTCCAGTATCATTTCCCCTGTTAATCCCTCTAGTTTGTGGTAGGGTTAGGGTTTGGGTTTGGGTTAGAGTAAGGGTTCGAGGTAGTGTTGCTTTACATTTTCCTTGTTTATAAAAGGAGGTTTCCACAATGGAGACATCTCCTCATTCTAGGATGCCCTCCTCTTCGTTGCATTGTTTTAATCACCCATTTATTTGTTCAACAAAGATCAGAGATAGATGCTCTCGTCTCCTCTAGCCCAGACCCATCCACTCTTACCTGGACTGAGGCCTCATCCTCATAACCGGTCTTTCTCCCATCCTTCTGACTCTCCTACATTTCTTTTCCACACAGAATCATCTTGACTAATGAAAATCGAGCTGTGTAACCCTTCTGCCTAAGATCCTCCTTCCCACAGCCCACCGGGCTTGCATGCTCTGCTCCCTGGTGCGCATGTTCCAATGAAGCCTAGCTTCACCCACACACAGGCTTTCATTGTGGTTATAGTGCATCCCCAGCTAGTGACTACCTAAGGGGCTTGCTCTTTCTCTTTCCCTTCCCTAAAAACACCTGATCCCAGATATTGGCATCCTCTATCATTTCTTGTCATTCATGCCTTGGCTCCAACATCAGATTGGCCTTCCCTGCCACTTCAATCTACTGCTGCCTGCTTTTCCTCACATAAAACCCCTCTGCCTCAGGTCATTCTCTGTCATTGCCCTATTTTATTTTTTTTCCCAGAAATTACTGCTGTATGCTAATATGTTTATTTGCTTCTTTATTTTTTTTCTATCTTTCTCATCCCCACTTCCAATTAGAAATAAATCCCAAGAGATCAGGACCTTGTTGAATGGATGTTGGATTTGTAGACAGTGCACTTAAGACAGAGTTCCTATGCTTAAGAAATATACGTACCAAAGAAAATAGGGAGCCGACAAAAATAGCTTTGTCAAAGACAATGTGCGAAACATATTACAGGTGAGGTCAAGCCATAGATTATTGGAGTTCAAAGAGATGGCTTGTAGCTGGAACGAATAGGGAAAGCTTGGTGATGCAGGTGATCTTTTGGTTAATTTATGAAAGGTCTGAGATCTGGGGTGATTTTAGAGGAGTGTGCTCCTCAGGGTAAAGCTTAGGCAAGTATTTTTCAAAACATGTAGATGATAAATCCCAAAATACTGTTGCATGAGTGAGGGAAGGGATACCAGACAAGGCAGCTATGGATTTTATCATTTCTGAAGATTTTATCATTTCTTTCATTATGAGAGGGGGAAAAATGTTCCTCATTATTCAAATGCAGAAATACAAGGCACATTTTCTTGGGGATTGCAAAATAGGAAATAAATAAGTGATTTTGAGAAAGCATATCCTTCTGTAAAAGGAGTAAGAGCACATGGCATCGATCTATCTATCTGTCTGTCTATCTTCTGACTACTGTGATAAACCATAATTTAACTTTCCAGGGACAAGAGATTACCTCTTAAATGACATTAGGGATAATTTCAAAGAATCTTATATCTGATTTTTTTTTCCTTTCATCTAGCCTCACCCCAATGACAACATATATACTATTTAAAAAATTTTTTTTTAATCTAGAATGAATACATAATATCTGTGCTTATATAAATTAAAAAGCCTGGAAATTATTCTTTGCTACACATAAAGTTAAAAAAAAAAGTGATCTCTCCTCCTAGATGGTGTTTAAGCCCCACCAAGATCCTGATCACTCACTGCCTATCCCTCACCCAGACGTTTGCTCGTGTAATAATCTTCTTCTTGTAGCAACACAATTCTCTCCAACAGCCTCCTATATCCTTGTAGGCAACGGATTGTGTCCATCCCTATCGGCACAAAGGACACAATGAAAATGATCCAGAGGTACAGCATCTTCGTGCAAAGCCAAGGAAAGAGGTTTTGGCAACGACACAGTTCTAATTAGTTATGAGCACTGTCAGATGAATCACCCAGTTAGGCCCCTACTGCCACCTTGACTCTGTGCTGCTGTGGCCCAGTCATTTCCAAGGCAAAGTCCACCCAGACATTAAAATGAATAAGGAGGTGAATACTGCCTTTCAGTTGCCCAGCAGAAGAGTAAATTAAGAACATAAACACACACACACACACACGCACACACACACACACACGCACACACACACACACACACACACACACACCAGAACCAGTGGTATTGAAGATTTCATCAGCTGTCTGACAAGAAGACATTTAATTAACTCTTGTACCTGTTTCTCCCTGCATGAGACAAACAAATCAAGGAGCTTTGGAAGAATAATTAATTCAAGATGTAAAAGCAGCATCAGATTAAAAAAAATAAAGAAGAAGAAGATGAAGAAACAGCCGAAAAAAATCCCCCCCAAAAAACCCAAAATGACAGACAGAAGCAGTAGGAGTCTAGAGTGTTTAAGTATCACACACGAGGAGCCGTAGGCCCCTTTGCCAAGAGCTTTGCCACCAAGCACCCTTCTGAGATCAGGACCCCGTTGGTCCCAATCCACCAAAATATATACACTAAACCTCAGAGCTCTAACACAGGGCTGCATCGGAAGGCAGCAATGTGCCTTTGAAAAATGCATTGGAGTCTAATAGTAGGTCTACTATCTCACCTTTGAAAGTGTGTGCATTGAGAATTATTTTCCCAATGGTGTGAATGGGTTTGCACTATTAGAGAACAGCCTTTCTCACTATTATCACATCAGTGATGCGTGCAAAGGGCCTGAGCCTCTTCCTCCACCTTTTATCAGTCTGCACGTGGGAACTGAAGGAATTTATCTGATTGATGAATTTGGAAAATGTACCTGAGTGTGCTCAGTTCCACCCTCCTGCTTTCCACTTTTACACTGAACCTGTAGGCAGGAAGCTTCTATTTTCTGCTAGTCAGACCACCACAGGGGAAGTATTTGATTTTTTTCCTCCTATGATGGGAATAAAACATTAACAAAATCACTGTATCATAGATATTATATCGCATTCTCCAAATTGGATTTTTTTTTGTTTGCTTTGCTCTTTGTTTTTGTTTTGTTTTTCAGTATTAAAGCTACTGTTTGGTTCTCTCTGATGTCTATGTCTTTCTTTCAATTATTTTAGAATTTGGACACGGAGGATGAATATATTTATTTAGTACCTCAAACACCCCTTTCCCCTACTGGGAGGAATGCTTACATACCATAATGATAATTTCAACAATTTTCTGTTTCCCTTTGTTACATTAATGGGGTCTTAATATCTTTTTCACTTAAGGCAAACCAGGGTAAAGTTAAAAGGAACAGTCACACAGCCAGAAATTATTCTTTTTAATATGCGTCAATTCGAAGTGACAAAATTGGAGAATTGTCTTAGGGGAGAATTCTCACACAGAGGGATGTGGGTCAGAGAGCCCTAGACGAATTTACAAGAAATGTCAGACAGAGAACAAGTTATTTTATTTCCGATAGTCTCCATCTATTATATTCCCATCAATAATAGTTTGGAGATTTTTTTTTTCCAAAAAAATAAAAAATAAAAAAATAAGATCACACTAGTCAGGCCTCCTGCAATGAGAATCATTGCTTCCCTTGTGATCAACTTTAAACAAAAGTTTGTTCTCCATTCCCTGAAAAGGACTTCACTCACTGTGGCCTCAGACTCCTCTGGCTCTGATTTTCTTCTCCTCAAACACCCTGATTCAACTGGCTTTGCTGATTATGCCAGGCCATGTTTAGCTCTCTTTGTTCTCCTCAATAGATTTAGTACTTTGAATTGCCTCTTGAGTTTTAATCTTTCTCAGTTGGGGATGTTTCTCCCCTCCCCCTCATTTTTAAAAAAGCATATTTACTTATTTTTGAGAGAGAGAGAAAACAGAAAACAGAGAGAGAGAGAGAGAGAGAGAGAGAGAGAGGGAGAAGGAGCAGGGGAGAGGCAGAAAGAGAGGGAGAGAGAGAATCCCAAGCAGGCTCCGCACTGTCAGCATGGAACCCAGTGCAGGACTTGAACTCACCAACTGTGAGATCATGACCTGAACCAAAACCAGGATTGGTCGCTTAACCGACTAAACCACCCAGGCACCCCCATTTTTTTCTGTTTATGCACCTGACATGGACAGCTGGTAATAATCTCCCCCTGGAATGTAGCTCAGGTGAGAGTTTAGGCCTTCTATGTGCTTGGAAGTTTGCACGACTTTTACCAATTACCAGAAACCTTAAAAATATTGTAAAACTTCCAACAATACAAAAAGGCATATTCACAAGGTTAATCTTTATGAATGTAAAATATTGGAAACATCCCAAATCCCCATGCATACGAGAGGGATTAAATAAGCTATGGTGTATCTTCTAATAGAGAAGTATGCAGTTATCAAAAAGAATGAGAAAGATCTCTGCAAAGTGATATAAAGAAATGTTTTGAATAGATTGTTAAGTGAGGGGGGAAAAGAACATATGAATACCTATGGTATACTACTTTTGTGTAAGAAAGAAAGAGATATAAGAAAATATATATGCAGCTGATCATTTGTGCAAAAAATAAATATAGAAAGGATAAGCCAGAAACTAGCAAGACTGGTTACCTAAAGGGGGAGATCAGAGGGTGGGATTGGGGTACAAAGAATAAAATGATGAGGGGAGAGTTGCAGTTCTCTGAGTATAGTTTTTGTTATAGTTCTGACGTTTTGAGAATACCTGAAAATGAGGCAGAGAGAGAGAGAGAGAGAGAAAGGAAGGAAGGAAGGAAGGAAGGAAGGAAGGAAAAGAAAATCAGATTGCCAGAGGAATCCAAAATGGAATACAAACAAATGAACCCAACGTATTACCAATAAATGACATAAGTGCACTGAAATAAGTAGGGGAAGAAAGTAACTAATTCAAATAATTTGGAAAGTAGCTTTTTGATTATATATTCTATAAGACTAAAGACAGAAATATACACAAATACTGCTCTGTATTTCATAAATTTGGTTTTCACAAGAGTGAAATTGGTCTAGCAATTCCAAAACAGTTTTGTATATATCCAAAGATCAAACAAACAAGTGGTTATATTGTAACTAACAAGCACCACACTTCTCATTGTTTGAAAAGGGAGTTACAAATAAGGAAAGGCAAAATGTTAAGTTGAACTCTGTGGTGCTGGAATGGAGTTCCTACTTTAGAGGACAACAGAAATCATCACGAACTTGTATTTTTCTTTTAAATATAAAGATGGACACATATAGTAATGTGCATGTGTAAATGCAGAAGATCTATAGATAATTTACATATAATATGATTATAAAATTAATATATTAATTATATATGATACATTAATAATATATATAATTTCCTAGCACTATCTGCTGAGAGTACCTAGAAACAATTAATATATTAATGCATTAATATCATTTATATATTAATTCTATGTAATATTAGTAATTATGTTATAGTACACTATAGTATAGTGTATATATATATAATTTCCTAGTGCTATCTACTGAGGGGACAAATACATACAGATATTGACTTGTAAATGCCCTTTTCCAACAAAAGGGACCAGGGGTCCTTGGAGAAATAACTGATTTCAAGGCTGGGGCAGGAAAAAAAAAATACAAATTGAGCCCAGAATACTCCTTTGTAGCATGAGAAAGTAAGGTGAAGTTGAAAAAGGTGAGAGCACGCTCAAATAGTATAGGGACTAATAACATATTTCCAAGGCCAAGTCTTGGGTAACTGAGCTACAAAATAAACAGTAATAGCAAAAGGATACTAATTACAAAAGGAAAAGGGTAAATTTACAGTGGCAAAATGTGGGTCCCCGCCTTAACCAAATGATCAAAGGTAGTATCACCAGTAATAATACACACTGATATCATGGGGCTCCTGTTATGATGCACTGAGACGAATACAACATCAGATTTGGCATTCTTGCTCAAAATGTATAACCACAATCTAATCATGAGGAAACATTAGACGACCCAAATTGAGGGATAGTCTAAAAATTAACTGATTAATACTATTCAAAAGAATCAAGGTCGTGAAAGACCAAGTCTGAGAAACTCTCACCGAATGGAGCACGTTAAGTAGATTTGAAGAGTAAATGTGATACAGAATCCTGAATTGGATCCTACACCAGGAAAAGGACATAGGTAGGAAAATTGATGACTTTTGAATCATGTGTTATAGATTAGTTAATAATCTCTGAATTTGAATTGTCAATGTAAATTTCCTGATGTTGATAATTATACTGGGTTACAAGGTGTTAACGTTAGGGGAAGCTGGATGAAGGAACTCTGTTGTTTTTAAAACTCTCTAGTGAGTCTGAAATGAAATAAAATTAAAAATGCTATACTTAATCCTCTTGTTAACACTATGTATAGATTCTATCATTCCCAGCTAATAAATGAAGATGGAAAGTACATATGTTTTTTTTGTTTTAATTTTTTTAATGTTTATTTTTTGAGAGAGAGAGAGAAAGACAGAACACAAGTGGGGAAGAGGCAAAATGAGAGGAAAACACAGAATGAAGGAGGTTCCATTCTCCAAGCTGTCAGCACAGAGCCCAACATGGGGTTCAAACTCATGGAGCATGAGATCATGACCTGAGCTGAAGTTGGACTCTTAACGGACTGAGTCACCCAGGCGCCCCATAAGTACATTAACATTACTAAACAAACAAGGCTTAGACTCAAGTCTGCCTGACTAGTATCAACAAACTTTCCCAACATAGTAAATGGCTAAATCCTTCCATGGCTGATGAATTCTAAAATTGGATAAAATAACCATCATCTCTGTCCTGTCCTGTACCTGTGGCTCAACATGCAATGGAGGGTAACATGTTCTTCCTTTGGAGGACGACAGGAGAAGCCAGGAATAGTTGTGTAATATTGCAACAAAATGGAGATTGAGGAAATAAATACTTCAATATTTACCCCAAATCAAAAATCAACTAACCAAATTAATCAAAGGGACGTAAGTGCTCTACGTTAGGGTCAACAACTCCTTTTAGTGCAAGGGAAGTGGCTTGCCTACCTGGCCTTGAAGAGCTAGCATTTTTTCAAGAGTCTGCATATGCTAGACCCTCTTCTTAGAGCTTTATCCACAGTCTTACATTTCATCTTCGCAATCCTCTGTGGCTTAGGAACTAAGCAGGAGTACATGTGATGGGGGAGGTAACTTGTCCACTGGGAAATTTGAATCCAGGCTTTCCATCTGACTTGCTGCACAAACTGCACAAAACGCTCTGTGTAAACAGAATGAGTGCATCTGACTATAACATGTTGCCCTCGTCTCTTCTTCCTCTGGTCTCTTTGGAAACTCAGGATGCTTTTAGTACAAAATTATGACTGTGGATTTCTTGAAAAGGTCAGGCGGCACCCCTCAAGGTGCATTTTCCTATCCGACACCATGCAAGCATGTCTCTTCCAGCTCTGTCATTTGCTGCTATAGATTTCCTATATTTTCAATTATGTTCTTTTCTGGGAAGGTCAAATCAGATTTGAGGGTAATGAAGGGTTAATGAAATGATCTTGGCATAATTACTCAGTATAAAACATCTCCTTTTTAGTGGGTGGCCTTCGATGATTTTATTTGGGAATAAAAAAACAATCTCTTGGGGCGGCAGAGATAGAGCAGGGTGATAAAGGAAAGAACTGCTTGTTCTTCAGTGATTTTGATCATACGAGGAAAAGCATGTTACTTGTCAAAGGAACTATTAGGGAACTCACTGAGAGATGAAAAGTGGAACCAAAAAGCCCCAACAACTACTTTGATTTTCCTATTGCTCGGGAATACTTGGTATTTGTTTATTTAAAATAACAGCTTGAAGGGCGCCTGGGTGGCTCAGTCAGTTGGGCATCTGACTTCAGCTCAGGTCATGATCTCACAGCTCGTGAGTTCAAGCCCTGTGTCAGGCTCTGTGCTGACGGCTCGGAGCCTGGAGCCTACTTCGGATTCTGTGTCTCCCTCTCTCTCTCTCTGCCCCACACCTGCTTGCTCTCTGTCTCTCAAAACTGAATAAACATTAAACAAATTAAAAATAAATAAAATAAATTTAAAATAAAATAAATAAAATAACAGTTTGAAATGTAAAAAGAAAAATCCTGGGTGATGCTAGATTTTGTTTTCTGCTCTATGCTTATTGTATATGGGGATCCTGGTCCTCCACTCTTGCCAAACCAACTTCTCCCCTCCTCGAAAGTGGCTTGATAGTGATGAAACCTAGAACCCTTGTAACTCCAAGAAAGTTGAATTTTAATTAAAAGAAAAACAGTAAAGCAGAAGGAAGATGACAATAATATGTGGGTTGTCTTGTACCCAAAGCAAAATGGATTTGCTCTGTCCTTAAGCTTTATTATATAGCCATTTTGTGAAGGGTGTTCTGGTTGATGCTTTGCTTTTCTGAAGCAAAAAGAATCTATATAACTCAAGCTGTGAAAGTCGTTAGGGAAGACAAGTTTTTTGGGGGTTCTGAGTGTTTTCCCCCAAGTATACAAACATGGTATATCATCACCAAAGGGGTGGATGGTAGAGAAACACTGGGTTCTGCCCTTAACTAGCCCAGACTCTTGCCAAGCCTCTTGCTACTTTCTTGACCACAAGCCTCAATGCATTTCAGTCTTTACTTCTCACAGGCCCTATTGTTGTCTTCCTAAAAAGCAAAACTAATTATGACACTTCTCTGTGCAAAAGCATCTTTTGATTGCAATCCAAAGAATTAAATGAGAATTATTCAGATAGACATATAGGACCCTTGACAACTATATTACAAATTTCCTTTGGAAAGCCTGTCATCTGAATAGCGTCTCCTAGGATTGACCCACCTGTTATCTTTTCCTTAGAAATGCCTTGAAGATGGACTAGGATGAAGACCAGTAGCCTCTGACATGGCTTGGTAGGAAAAATACTGCCCACATGTAAATGATGATTATTAGGTAAGCCAATGTGACTCCTTTCCTAGAGTTTGTGTTAGAAAATATAAGGAGAAATCACCAAATTGTCAGGAGAAAAGTAAGTGGACAGAGAGGCAGATACAATTTAATGGTAGAGGGCTCGAGAGATCTTTGGCTTTGCCTGGGTCTTACTGGCTCTTGGCCAGGTGGCTGACATCCTTGCCCATTTATTCCCATGTGTATCCTTAAACTCACCATAATTTAAGGTGACTCTAGAGAGCTGATTGTTACCCAAACAACACCATCACTACCAACTCCATATCCACCAACGGAAATGAAACAGTAATCTGACCTTAAAAATCACTTCACCTGGCACACATTTGTTCTAGCTTAAACTTCTAGAGTAAATGCCAGGTCCTTTGGTAAACCACACAGTTCTGGAGGCCAGAAGTCTGAAATGAAGGCGCTGGTAGAGCCATACTCTGTCTGAAATCTGTAGAGGGAGAATTCATCTTTGCTTCTTCCAGCATTTGCTGGAAATTCCCGTGCTCCTTGCTTGTAGATGTGTCACTCCAATCTCTGTTGCATTGTCACATAGATGTTTTATTCTTTGTGTCTCTGTTCTCTTCTTACAAGGACACCACTTGTGTTGGATTAAGGGCTCATCCCCCTCTAGTATGATCTCGTCAACCACCTTTTTTCTAAATAAGACATTCTGAGGTCTTAGGGGTTAAGACTTCAACATATCGGTTTGGAAGGAAACAATTCAACCTGTAAGAGGAGTCAAAATCCCTGGGTAGAGATTTTCATCCCCACCACCTTTGCCACTGTTCAGCTGTGTGCATTGAGATGAGTTAGTTTTACTCAGCCTCCCTTTCTTTTTCCCTAAACTGGGAATGCCTGCCCATTTGTAAAGAGCAAGTAAAATTCTTTATCTAGAGGTTTCTTGTACATAGCACGTATTTAAATATTTTGGTGAAGACAGAATGAGTACAAGTGAACTTTATTTAACTCCCTTTCTTTACAATCCAGTATCTAGAAGGGGGAAGGAACTAGCAGGAATTTAGGACCTACAATGTACGAGGCTCTTTAAGAAATTCCTTACATGTTATTTCATTTACTACAGTGTTGTAAAAAGAGAAAGATATTGTTACTCATTTATACCTCCCAAATCAATCTTCAAATAGCTAATATCCATGTGGTACACACACACACACACACACACACACACACACACTTATATGTGTATACAGTTGACCCTTGAACAATGTGGGTTTGAACTGTTTAGGTTCACTTACAGGTAGGGTTTTTTTGGATAAATAAAGTACAGTACTGTAAATGTAGTTTCTCTTATGATTTAATAATATTTTGATTTCTCTAGCTTACTTTATTATTATATACTGCTTTAAGAATATATTATATAATACATAACATTCAAATATGTGTTAATTGACAGTTTATGTTATTGGTAAGGATTCTGGTCAATAGTGGGCTATCAACTATTAAGTTTTTGAGGGGTCAAAAGTTATACACACATTTTTGACTTTGTGAGAGCTTTGGTGTCCCTAATCCTTATGTTGTGCAAGGTCAATGGTATTTATTAAGATATCCTGATTACATAGCATACAATTGGAAGTACCAAAATGAAAATGTTATTTCAGTTTCTAAAATATTTTTGTATTCCAGTTTTGTTCCAAGTAAGTCATTTGAGAAACTATAAATTCTATTCTGTTTATCTTGTTTCACTAAGACCTTAGAAAGAAAGAAACAGAATCCCAAAACTTTTGTTTGGTTCATGGCTCAGTAGAAAAATACAGCCAAAGACAAAATCATCTGAGCTCAGTTTTGAACCTGGAGTATCAGTGCCATTTGTGATGGATTTTACTTCACAGTGTGGCCCATGGAAGTCCCTGCAATTATTATAGCCCTTTTGGTTGTTGTAAAGGATGGGTGGTTTTCCTGTTACAGAATGATTATTTATTTGCCCTATTACTTAGAGAGACTTGTGGGTGTAGCAGTAAATTGAAATCAAAATAATTTAAATGTCCTCTTTGTTGTTGATTCATCTCCAACTTCGAGTGGACTGTGACAAGCATCGCAAAACCATTTGTGCCTCCCACATTTGTGTACATCCTCATGAGAGACAAATGGCCCTGACTATCTGGGTGGTTATAAATTGGATCTTTGTGTTAAGTGAGAAGGTAGGGACACAATATGGCTTAAGACAACAGCAGACTTGTACTAGATGTCTGGATGAAGCTAGAATGGTAAAAGCATTGTTTTATTTTCAACAAGATGCATGTGCATTGCACATAAAGCATTTTTTGACAAAAGATCATTTATGAAAGGCATTGCACTGCAGAGAATAAATAGCACAATCGAAGGAAATGAACCTGTCTGAAGTGCTAGTGTCTGTTTTTCCCCTTTAGAATATAAGAATGTTAGTGCAGTTGAGTTTTAGACCAATGGGAGCTTGGCTTGTATGTTAATTTCACAATTACTCAAGTTTTTAAGAATCATAATTTTTAAAAGCTTCAAAAAAGTTCCTTTTGCTCATTTTCCTTTTCTGATGTCATAAAAGTCAATTCAAAATGTAAGCAGTAAGCAGTATATATCTCACTGGGCTTTCTCCTTTGTTTACATTCCCTCGCTCTCTGTGGCTATTTATATCCCATTCAGCAATTTCTCATTCACTTTTTATACCCATTGGTACTTTGCTTTCATGATTTCATATTCCTTCCTTCCTCAGGTTTCTCCTGCTGTAGACAACAGTCTCTTTCCTTAGCCATTTTTAGTTTATTATTCCTACCTGAATCCCTGATAATTTTTCATTCTTATCACTATACATGTGGTAGTTGGTTTTCCATCTGTCTCCCTCTTTTCCTCTTTTCAGGGCTTCCTAAAATCTCATCAGATGCTCATTGGTGAATTATTACCACTAAGAATTAAGGTGGAACACCCATAAATGCCAATTTGCATATAATAAAAGAAGTATGGTGGGAGACTATCAGGGCTTCTGGTTAATTCTATCCCTCTTCATGACATACAAATTCCAACAAATCATCTGGTAAGAAAAGTCGGTCTCAGGGGCACCTGGGTGGCTCAGTCAGTTAAGCATCCAACTTTGGCTCAGATTAGGATCTCATGGTTTGTGAGTTTGAGCCCCATGTCGGGCTCTATGCTGACAGCTCAGAGCGTGGAGCCTGCTTCGGATTCTGTGTCTCCCTCTCTCTCTCTGTCCCTCCCCCGCTCATGATCTCTCCCTCTCTCTCTCTCTCTCTCTCTCTAAGAATAAATAAACATTAAAAAAAGTCAGTCTCAGAATCTCCCAGGCACTAGGTAACGTTTTCAATAGAAGGGAATGGATGTGTTAAGCCTGCAGGTGAAGTGCTTTTTGTATTGGGAACTGAAAGCTACGGGGAGAAACAGGGCATAAAGCTACAGAGGTGAGGGGGCATATCTTGCAGGTCCTTCCAGACCATTGGAAGTTTTGAATGGATTCAGAACAAAACAGGAAGTAGTTAAAAGAGTTTAGGTAGGAGAATGATATTACCTAATTCATTGCATTTTCAAAAGATTCTCCTGATGGAGAGGAATGATAAGATTAGAAGCCAGAAGATAGATGGTCAAAGAAAGTTAAGGGGTGTGAAAGGAGATTATGTTCATGAGTATTTGAAAGCATTTGCAATATAGTCCTAAAACTTTTTCAAACCAGGAAGTGTTTCAGGTATTTCCAGGTGTTTCCTTCCTTCCTTCCTTCCTTCCTTCCTTCCTTCCTTCCCTCCCTCCCATTTTTCCTGTTTTGGAGGACCTACTATTGTTATGAAGAGAAATCTCCAGAAAATTTGGGAAGCTGTAATGGTTAAGTGTGTCTCTTTTATATTCCCCAAGACTTGATGTCCTGCAGTTGGGTTATAACGATGTTCTCCTATGAACTTCATATAGATTACCAGTTCCAGGACATTGCTACTGTATTAACCACTATCTATGCAGCTTGTATTTGCTCATATAGTTTTGTTTTCATATTTGCTTTGATCCCATGTGGCTACTTCGGGCATGTTGGGGAGACCTGGTCCTTTGTCTCCATCCCTCTCCGCTGCAGCCCCCAGGCAGCATTGCTACTGCTTCCCGGCTTCCAGTGCCGGTCCTGTACCTTGTATGACTTAGCTCCTCCCACCTAACAGCACTTAGGAACCTGTATCTCTGTGTCACTACAGTCCTGTAATCCAGAAACTATTGGTCCAAACCATCCAATCTAGGTTTAAAAAAAGAATCAAAGAGAAAAATCAGAAAACAAATCGCAGAGCAGATGTTGGAGGTGTTATGTGCATGAGCATAGTCAGGTTGACATCCTCCAGCAGAAGGTATATACTTCCCTATGATTATTCAGACAAACCATTCACTTCTTTATAGAAGCTCACGCCTTTCTCATCACCTCTGTTGAGTATGCCTTCTTCTATAATTTCCTTTTATCTTCATTGTCTTTCCAATGATCACCAACCATAGTTCTTTATGAAAACTAGATCCACCTATCTTTAAATTCTCTTCCAGTGAAATTATTCTATTCCCTTGGAAATATCTAGAAGTTACCGATTTATATCCCAGTTGTATCCTTCCTGAGTCTTCTGCTTCAGTGTTTTACCTGTTGATTATATCTTGGCTAACTTAAGAGGACATCACAGATAAAGGTTTCGAGAAATTTTTTCATCTCAGCTTCCTGACGTGATTTTTCTGACTTTTTCCCTAAAGTCTATTCTAGATCCTCCCTGCAATGGTGCAGATTAAATATACTGCAATAAGCTGTTTCCTTGGCATGTGTTTATTTATTTTTTTTAAGAAGAGCAGCAGGTATAAATAAATCTCAAGTCTCATCACCATTGATGCTGCCATTTTCTGTCCATCTGTCTAATTGCTATTGACCATGGGAAAGGAGTTTTTGATTGAGACACAATGTAAAGTAATATTGATTACAGTAAATGAACTTTTCTGCAGTCACTGAGTCAATTAAGGAAAAAATATCTAGAGTTGCATCTCATGTAACAAAGTCCAATTTTCATGTCACTGACTCATAGCTCTGGTTCCTTGGCCTGGACCAGGATATCTGAAGTAAATCCCTTCTTTTGTTTAATATCAAAATCCCATTGCTCTGAGCAGAAGGATAGTAAAAAGAAGTCTGCACTCCTGCTGTTCAAATAGAACAGAAGGAAATTAGAACAAAAACAGATTTTACTTTTAATCCTTCAAATAAGAAGCTTTTCCACATGCATTTTTTATCAAAGCAATATACATTTTATTCTAGTTTAACAATCAAGAAATCCATATCAAAAGGATATCAGCGGTTTGCAGCTGGCGACACACTAGAAGGAGGCTCAACTCTGATTTTGCTGAGATGACTGATCATGATAGCATTGTAGGTGGATGAAGCACCTTTCCCCCTGAAATGCTTTATAGAAATCACTCCTGCCAGCTGTGACTGCTGCTGCTTAAGCCTCTCGGGACTTAGATGCAGTGACAGAAATGCCACATGGAGAGGGAATGTCAGGATGGAAAGCACAAGGCCACAGGACAAATATAACCTTATGGCGAGAGGCCCATTCAGGAGCAGGGAGAAGTTCTTCAGTTATATGTTACTTTGGAGACTTGAACTTGGGGAGATGAACATTTCCAACCTTGAGGTCTGCTACGTTAACATATCTATAGAAATTCACATTGGCCTTTGATCCCGGGCCCTCAGTGTCCCTGGGTTATAAAGGAAAAAACAGCAGGCTCAGACATAATATATCTCTTCTTCTATTTAATTTTTATTAGATTTCTGTAGCAATTTATGCTGTGAAAACAAAATATAAATGAGTTAGAAGATTACGGTGCATTTGGGTACTCAATGCCTAGCAAATCTGTAGAGCATTATTACGTAAAATGTGTAAATCACTTTTAATAATGTATTGTAGCTTAAGATATTAGATTATCTAATTTTTTCATTTGAGCCCCAAGCTGTTATATGAGATGGGAAGGCACGTTGCTATTATTATTATTTTGTATGTGTGTTATAGAAGTAAAAATTGAGGCTTGTGGAATTTAATCAACTTGTGCAAAACTGTGTAGGTAGCAATGATTGTTTAATACCAGATCCAGAGATGACTTCCTTTAGAAAATGTCACTCCATGATTGAGGTTAGTTACATTTTTGCCGACATGCGTCACCAAAATATTTCCCATGGAAAACCTTTCACTCCTATGCCAATGAGCCTCAAACTCCTAAGTGCTAAATATCTCCTTTCAAATACGGATTTTCTTGTTAATTGGTATCCTATGATTATTGGGATTTAATTTATTTTTGAGTTTGTTTTAAAGTTCACATTATATGATTTGAGTGATTTATATCATCTTTACTAAAGAATCCTATGCCAACATTAGTCAGGCAAGCTTTTAGAAAAATATACTCCTTGATATATCTATTATGTAGATTACTCAGTGAATTTCAGCTTTCTGGTTGCCAGGCCAAAAGTACTGGCAACATCTTAGTTACATAATTTTATTGCTACTAATTTATTATAAGACAATAATTAGCATAATTATATTATCCTACTGAATAAATCAGCCACAAACCCCCATCCCAACTTTCTGCAGATATAATACGTGCCATGGTTCTAATATGAGAGTGTTCAAGCCTTTTACCAAGGCAATACATTATGTACTCTTGAGCACTGGGGGAAATAGGTTTAGGTAAAAAACTTCTCACTCACCTCACCACCTCTATAACTCTCTTATGAAGACGAAATCATAGTCATAAAACAGGGCTGTGTGTTTTTTGGTGCTTTACGCCTCAGCACCTCTTTTGTGGCTACCTCTTATGTGTGGTTGAGCAGGTTGGACACTGGGAAACCATACTTAAAAACCTTGTACTTACAGTGGTGAGAATATTAATTAATGTCATTCAAACACTAAGTGCTCTTTATATGTTTTTTTTTCTAAAAATAGGAAAGTAATTAAACAAGATGATCTAGGTGTTTGTTTTCATAGAATCAGTATTTTAGTGTGTGTGTGTGTGTGTGTGTGTGTGTGTGCATGTGTGTTGTGGCTGGAGTAGAAAGATGTAAATAAATAATCAAGAAACTATTTCGGTAGTTAAGTGGTATGGTTAAAGTAAAATGGGATGATGTGAGAGTGTGACTTGAAAGCTCCTTTCGACTAAGTGTTCAGGGAGGGCATCTCTGAACATGTGCCATTTAAGTTGATCTCTGAATGACAAGAACTATCCAGCCAAGCAATGATCTGGAAAAGAGCATTTCAGGCAAAGGGAAGAAGAAGTCCAAAGGCTGCATGAAGAAAACATGTGTGGCTGGGTGGCTGGAAGCACACTAAGTAAGAGGAACGTGATACTAGATAAATCCAGGAAGCAGAGAGGAGGAGCAGAATGTAGGTGCTCACTGATAAGAGTTCAGATTTCATTTTAAAAGCATGAAGGGACAAGAGTGTTTTGTGCAAATACATGCCTGAATTATAGAAGGAATGAAAATTCGCCATTTGATTTGAGCAAGTGACTTATTTGGCTGAGGCCTTGGACATGGTGCTAAGTTCAAATTTTCTTCTAAAGTTGCTGGGAAGCATGGAAGAATGACCAGCTGCTTTCCCTTTTAGAAGGAATCCTTGGAGATTAGTTAATCATTATATCAGTTTTCCACTAATGCGTAACAATAATCACTAATGTGAGGACTTAAACAGAATTTGTTAACTCACATTTCGGTAGGTGAGAAGTCTAACTGGGCTTGGCTGGGTTTGTAGGGTTGGCTCTCACAAGGCTAAAAACAAGGGTTGTCCAGGATAAGCTTTCATCTGGGCACTATGGGGCATATCCAAAGCTATACCTCCTTGAGTAACATTATCAGAAGCTTAACATCAAAAGAGAGAAATCTATGTCACTGAGGTAATGTCACTAGCACTAAAGAAATAAATAAGCAAATAACAATAACAAGCCCTCAGCACTACTCAGAGTTGCTACAATATCTTATATAAAACATCCAGTTTCCATAGGAAAAGATGGCATATGCACAGAAACAGGAAAGTATGACCAGCATGCCAGAAAAACAAACAACAACAAAAACTGCAGGGAAAAGTGACCAGATGCTGTCTTTAAGAATTAAAAAAAAACAAACTTAAAAGTATAAATATATTTAAATATATTTAAAGAATATTATATTTAAAGGACAAAATATAATTATATTTTATATTTAAAGAACAAAAGGAAACATAATTAAAGAAGTAAAGAAAGGTATGATGGAAGGGCGCCTGGGTGGCTCGGTCAGTTAAGCTTTCTTCAGTGCAGGTCACAGTCTCACAGTACATGAGTTTGAGCCCCTCTTCAGGCTCTGTGCTGATAGCTCAGAGCCTGGAGCCTGCTTCAGGTTCTGTGTCTCTCCGCCCCTGTCTGCCCCTCCCCCACCCCTTTCAAAGATGAGTAAACATTAAAAAAATCTGTTTTAAAGAAAGGTATGATAGGTGGGAGCAAAGCTGAGATAGTAACCTGAATCTATTAGAAATGTTATAGGCACCTTGGTGGCTCAGTGGGTTGAGAGTCTGACCCCTGATTTCGGCTCAGGTCATGATCCCAGAGTCATGGCATTAAGCCCCTCACTCCATGCTGAATATGGAGCCTGCTTAAGATTCTGTCTCCCTCTGCCCCTCCTCCACTTATGCTCTCCAAAAGAAAGAAAGAAAGAAAAGAAAGAAAGAAAGAAAGAAAGAAAGAGGAAAGAAAGAAAGAAAGAAAGAAAGAAAGAAAGAAAGAAAGAAAAAGAAAGAGAAAGAAAGGTTATAAAAGGAAGTTAATATATCATAAGTCATAAACACATACTTACCCTTTTCTCACTTGCTTTAAAAGACAGAAAAGTGTGTGAAGTGATCATTATAACAGTGTATCATTCAATTTGTAGCATTACTAGATGTAATATGTACAATTATCCCATAAACAGGAGGAAAATGAATACAGCTATATAATAGTAATGTTTGTGTCTTACTAGAATTAAAGTACTGTAAACTTAAAGCTGATTCTGATTAGTTAAGATATATATGGCAAACTGTAGAGTGACCACTAAAAACCTAAATTTAAAAACAAGTGAAAAATATCACTAAAGAAATTTAATAGAAAATATTTGCTTAATTTAAAAAAAAGCAATAGGTCGTAAGAGAGGAACAAATAGACACAAGACACATGTAAAGGAAAAAGTAAAGCATCAGGAATGAATCCAACACTATAAAAAATAATGTTGAGTGTGAAAGGATTAAACAAAATCCAGTCAAAAAGCAGACTTTGTCAGACTGGATTAAAACAATAACAACAACAAAAAAATCAAAATCCAACTGCATGCTGCCCAGAAGAGCCACGCTTTAGATTCAAAGATAAAAGTAGATTAAATGTAAAAGGCTAGAAAAATTGTCGCATGCAAACCGTAACCACAGATAGATGGAGTAGCTATACTAACGTGAAACAAAGACTTCAAAACAAAGAATGTAACTAGAAATAGAGGGAAATTTATAATGATAAAAGGATTAATCTGCCAGAAAGACAGAACAATTAAAAATACCTAAAAACAAAGCATCAATATACATGAAGCAAAAGCTTTACAGAATTGAGGGGAGAAATTGACAATTTATCATTCTCACAGGTGTAAGATCTCATCGTGATTTTGATTTGCATTTCCCTGATGACTAGTGATGTTGAGCACCTTTCCATATACCTGTTGGCCATGTGTATGTCTTCTTTGGAAAAATGTCTAGATCCTTTGCACAGTTTTTAATTGAAATATTTTTGTTTTTGTATCTGAGTTGTGTGAGTTCTTTATATTTTAGACATTAACCCCTTATCGGATGTATGATTTGCAAATATTTTCTCCCATTTTTAAAAAACATTTATTTATTTATTTTGAGAGAGAAAGAGAGAGAGAGAGCATGCACACATGTGCATGAGCAGGAGAGGGGCAGAGAGAGAGGGAGAGAAAGAATCTCAAGCAGTCTCCATGCTCAGCATGGAGCCCGATGTGGGGCTCCATCTCACGATTGTGAGATCATGACCTGAGCAGAAATCAAGAGTTGGATGCTTAACCAACTGAGACACCCAGGTACCCTTTTCTCCCATTCCTTATATGGATGGATTATATGGTATACAAATTACATCTGAATAAAGATGTTAAAAAAAGAAAAAAAGAACATATTTAAAAAGGGGAAGGAATAGTTAATGCTGATTCCCATGAACACTGAGTTCTAATATTTAGGATTATATAGAAAATTCTTTAAAAATAACAACCCTTAAAAATTACACAGCTATAATTTCATCTAACTATTCCTTCTCATGTGTGTTTCTTTGAACCTTCCTGCTATTCTGATCTATTTTAAATGGCCTCCAGATTATCACTAAAAAATTGATGCCCAAAGTGAACATAATCATCAGGGTGGAACAAGTCTTTTCCTTCCCTTGTCCTAGATAATTTTCTTTTAAAGATACACTCTATTATCTCATTAGATCCCTGCTTCCTTTTCTAAATGCCCACAAAACACCCTTTCACAGAGTAGTTCTGAACTGTGGACCAGAATGCATATCAAACTCATTGTTAGCAATTTAAATAAATTCACCTCTTCCACTTCTTGAAAATTGTATTACACATCCTCAATTTTCATGCATTCTCAAAGTTTCTTGCTTATATATCAGAGGCTTCAGTACCTTGGTTTCATTTAGAATAAAAGATGTTCTCAGTAAAACATTTTACTTTTCTAAGACTCCAATTCCCTCTTATCAATATGTATTATCAATATATATTTATTTTATCTATCTATCTATCTATCTATCTATCTACTCATTCACTCATTCAATTAGCTTGATGATCATGTTCTTTGGAAATTAAAGGCAAATTGATGAATTTGTCTTTATAACTTTTGTCCACTGTCATTGTATAATCAATGCCAAGCTGAAGGTCTTTCTTTTATCTTTTCCTTCATAAAATAACTTTTAAAGCCCCCCTTTGTGTTGAATTTAGCTAAAGCTAGAACTCATGTGGGCTTTGACTTTCTTATGCCATTTTATAATAATTATATAACATTATTTCCATCTTATTATTTTGAAAACCAGGTTTCTCCAAAAACTTTCTGTATAATTTCCCTATTTTATTGTTGCCTGAGTTGTGACCTTTATCAGACTAGCTTGTCCCACTGCAAGCTATCTTCCTCATCACCTCTGGCTGAATAACGAGTAAGGACAATACTAGGTAACACTTATGTAAGGTACAATATGTGGTAGCTTCTTTCCACTGCATTTGATATGAACTATCACATTTAATCATTACAGCAAACACATAAGATAGGAGGAAGGGTAGGGTCATTGTCAAATTGGTAAATAGTTTGTTATACCAGATAAATTAGTTCTAGAGACCCACTATATTGCCTAAAACCCAGAGTCAAAAATATTGTCTCTTGCACTTATGCTAAGACTGAAAATCTCATGTTAACTGTCCTACTACAAACAAAGAAACAAGTGACCACAACTTTTGGAGATGATGGATAAGATGTCTATTTTCTTGATTGTCGTGATGGTTTCATGGGTGTATGCATACATTCAAGCTTATCAAATTGTATACATTACATATGTACAGTTGGGTGTAGATCAATTATACTGCAGTAAAATTCTTTAAAAATAAAGAAAAGGAGAAATGGTGGGAGACAGTTTGGATGTGGCCATAAGTAAGAGGGAAGAGTCAGAGATGACTCCAAGGTTTCTGTCTCATTCACAAGACTGGAATATATAGAAATATAGAGTCAAACAGAGGAAAGCAATGATTTTAAATGTATTCATATTGAGCCTGAGAAAGAGAGACACCAAATATTCAGACCACGAGGTATTGGGTTAAAAGTAAAGGTTGGTATTTGTCTTGTTTAGCATCTAAATTTTATATAGTAGCTGAGGATGTAGGAGTAGACGACATGGACAAGGACAATAGTGTAAACTAAGAGGGAAGTGGGCACATAGTACCTAACTATAGAAAGTATGACATTTAAGGGATGCTGGGTGGCTCAGTAGATTAAGCGTCCGACTCTTGATTTCAGCTCAGGTCATGATTTCACAGTTTGTGAAATCAAGCCCTGTGTCAGTCTCTGTGTTGACAGCGGGAACCTGCTTGTGATTCTCTCAGTCCCTCTGTCTCTCTCTGCCCCTTGCTCTCTTTCTTCCCGCTCTCTCTCTAAATAAATAAACATTTATAAAGAAAATATGATATTTAAAAGGTGAGGAAGAGATAGCTGATTATTTTAGTATAATTGATGAGAAGGTAGCTTTTTTTTTTTCAATGAATGCATTGTATATCTAATGGTAGGACTGGAGACTTTATGCCCCCTCCCCAAATCATCTAGCCTCTTGGTGGGGAGTCAGAATCTGTGCTGTCCCTAATATATTTGTTATATGCTGTCTGCTCTCGCACGTAGGGGCCGACACAAATTGTGTTTGAAAGTGTGTCTGAACTAGTTGATTGCCTGTTCAACATTACTTATCCTGGACTTTTGAGATGTGATATCCTTCCTAAATTTGGCTGGAATAAGTTTAATTCCAGGATTTCTCTTTTAGCCGTCTTTCTCTCATATTGGTCTATTTTCCCTAGCTTAAAAAAAAATGCCACCCTATTTTAGTTATGTTAAACTCTGAACATACTTTTTAGGAAATTACAGAGAAAGATTAATCTATTTGATTCTATTTTCTTGGAATTAGAATCTCTTGATTGCCATATGAAGATTAGTGTGTACCCGTCAACTTTGCTACAGGGTGACTGTGAACAATAATAACAAAACTGACACTAAAAATGGATGCCCTTAATCTTTTCAGTCCTTCTAGTTATTCCAGATATAAATTAGGTAAGTGGACTTGGAGTGTCCTTGAAATTCTCAACTGGTGACCTTCTCACTGAGCATAAAGCTTCCCGGATGACTGCAGCCACATTGATCTCTCACTGGCTTAACTCACTTTGTATTTATTGTTAGCACAGCACACCTGCCAGTTACTCTCTGTAGTTCCATTCTTTAATTGCTCTGGTAACGCTATTGTCTGCTGTTGCTTCCTATCATGATTCATTAATTGTTTTATGTGTGTGTACCATCTTTTGCAACGGTTAGCATAAAATCTTCTTTTGAGGAAGAAGGATGTTTTAGACTGCTCTTGAATTCCAGAGTTTCGGGCATAATGCTGATATAGGGTAGATACTCAATAAAGCCTTTTGATTTACCAATTGATGCACTGATTATCTACTACCATTATTGTAAGTCTATAGGAGGTCAAACAGAAGTACTGGCGATGTCTTTGCCCGCCTCATATGGTGCCGTGAGGATCAAAGCAGGTATTGGAAAGGAAATTACTGCAACGCTACACCACTATTATGAAGATAGATTTGATGATTAAGAGGAATTCTGTTGAAATTTTTCTTTATATTTTATAGAAGATGCGTTCTTGCCTCCTGCTTTGGAAATTCATCAAAGCAATGAAAAGAAACAAGTAAGTTTGAATGAGAACAAGAATAAGCAGCACCTGGGTGGCTCAGTCAGTTAAGCGTCCAACTTCAGCTCAGGTCATGATCTCACAGTTCGTGGGTTTGAGTCCCGCATTGGGCTCTGTGTTGACAGCTCAGAGCCTGGAGCCTGCTTTGGATTCTGTGTCTCCCTCTCTCTCTGCCCCTCCCCTGCTCATGCTCTGTCTCTCTCTGTCTCAGAAATAAATAAAAACATTTTAAAAATTTTTTAAAAAGAATAAGCAATAATAAGAACAAGAATAAGCATTGAATGATTTAGATCTAGTTAGATGACTTTGGAGTTTTGTTCCAGAACTTGGGTCCAGACCTCAAGATATCCCTGCAGGCTGGTTAGGAAATTGTTAACTGAAAATATAAAGACATGAAGTTTCTTTTATTTGTTCATAATTCATTAAAATACAGAAGGGAGCTACTTTTGATTTTGTTTTCAGGGTTTAGACACTTTCCCTTTATCATCATTAATAAAAATACATCTTCCTTTAAGATCAAAGCAAGGACCTCGATCTGTGGATCCCAAAACCTGTGCAAAAGTGGCAGAAAAACACCACAGTGAATTGACAGGAGCATAATGGGATATTTTAAATGTTCAAAATAAACACAATAATAGTTGACATTTATTGGACACTGTTTACTAGCTAGAGTTAGATCACAGTTTCAACACAAAAGCAGGCTACCTTCTGTTCAGTGGCGTATATCATATATCCTTCATTTTGGCATGTATAAAAATCAAATACGGGGTGATAACTGGCGTGAAAAGAAATGAGGATGGCACTATGAAATCTGACTCCAAGGTCTGAGAAGTTGTGTAATGCCCAACATGGGTATACATCCCATTAGCCAGTACTGGAGTTAAGAATGAAATAAGTGAAAGGATGCCTGGGTGACTCAATTGGGTAAGTGTCCAACTTCGACTCAGGCCATGATCTCACAGTTGTGAGTGCAAGCCTGCATCGGTCTCTCTGCTGTCAGCACAGAGCCTGCTTCAGATCTTTTGTCTCCCTCTCTCCCTGCCCCACTCTCACTCTCACACATGCTCGCTCTCTCTCTCTCTCTCAAATTTAAAAAAAAAAAAAAGGAATGAAATAATCTTTTTGTCATTCATTCCATGTGTATTATTTTTTCAGCTAGCTACTAAGTTGTTAGGGATTAAATACTAAGTTGTCTGAAATTACCATCTTCCTTCCTCTTTCCTTCTGTCTTCATAATAAACTGAACCCATAGGTATTTTTGTTTGTTTGTTTTGTTTTTGTTAACATTTTGCCCAAGAGTATCACAGAAAATTACTGAGACATTAAGGGCACTGAGAACCAAGAAAGATTGGGAGCCTGTGGCCCTAATGCAATAAAATATGTTTGACTTGTTTATATAGCTAAGTACTCCATAGCAGGTTCATTTTTGATTTAGTTTCTTTACCTTCGTATGAAAGTTTTGAGAGATTATTTTTCATATGACCTATCTAAATATAATAAAATCTTTTCCATGTGTTCCTTATAAACCATCTGTGGAGGGGGTTCTGGTATATTAGGGTCACCTTTGGATGAAGAAAGTCACATCACCAGTGTTGGCCTTACTTTTCCATCTGTGAATAAGAGCGTGGATTATTCGATAACCCCAGTCTCTTTCTAACCTAGCATTGTATGATGCTTCAGATCTGGATGATTCTTGAAATACAATGATAGGATCATGCAGGTAACAGAATGAAGACAGCCCTCCACCTGTGGTTTAGGTAGAAGAGAAGGTCTTCTGTCCAGAAGCAATCACCTGCAGTTTGGATATAGGTGAAGGTCGTACTGGTGGAGGTGTGTCCAACATAATGGATGCCAGAAGGAGGCCCCAGGTAAGTAGGTACTGATACCTAGCTACTTGAGATGGGGACAGCTGGACATAGTGGAAGAGGCGACTGTTTTTCTACTTGCTAACGTGGCTTGGGTCTTGGAATTGCAGGAAGTGTTATGTACAGTGCAAGAAAATCACCACACTACTGACAGCCATCTACTCAGAATGCAGTCCTGTTCTTCCAAGCATGCTGAAATTCACGTTGTATGTATGAAGAAAAAGTTCAGAACCATGTTCCTTTGATATTTGAACACAAAGTCCCAGGGTACTTCCTTCCGGGAGGTAGATAACAGTTAAATTGTACATGCAGACAATCAGACAGTCAGGGTTGGCTCTCTAGATGTTTAGAGATAAAAGGGTCCCTGACTTTACTTTCCTAATATTGCAAAGGCTGCCTTTATGCACGAATAAACTCTTAATTACAAATTTGAAAATGCCTTTATCATCCTGTCAGTGCTACCTAAAGCAATTTTGAATGCTTTCTTGGATTTTCCCCTGCTTTGGTTAAGAAAAAAAAAAAAAAAAAAAAAAAAAAAAAAGCTCTGCCTGGGTGCAGTGTGCATTTCCTACCACGCCTCTGACTGTCACCTACCATCCCTCTTTTACGCTTTGAATGGTTCTCTCATGCCTTCTGTGTATTGTATTAATATCTGTCACTTACTCGCCTCCTTTATCCTTTTTATCTCCATCTTCTTGGTTCCTCTGTGGGCTGAACTTTAAATGATTGTTCCTCTTTTATTTTCCTCGCTCTGCAGTTTCTCTCTGATGTTTCCCTCTCGCGGTACTGTAATGTATTTATTGTTCCATGCACAACCCTTCTTGTTGCCGTGTTCATTTATTTTCCAGTAATCTTTATTAGATCTTTTAATTTGTAATTTTTTCCCAATTCTTTTTAATCCCGTTTTATGCAAATTCTTTTTATTTAATGCTCTTAGCTTGCCTCCTCTTTGATCTTCCTTTGACAATTATATTACCGTTTCTTCTCATCATTTTTACTTTGTTTCCCCTTGATGTCTCTAAAATATGGTCTCTCTACTTTTCTTTTACTGTTTCTGTGATTCATACCCTCTGTCCCATCCCCCAGTCTTGGCCTTGTAGTTTTAAATAATTTAGTCTCTCAGCTAATTGCTTTGACTCACCTACTTTCCTTTGTTTGAAAATAGTCCAAGACAATTGGTGACCCAGAATGGCTTTCTTAGTTATTTAAAGATCAAACTGATGTCCCTCAGCACCTAAAGCAACAGGCAGGGCCAATCCTGGGGCAGAGCTGGAGGTCACCTATGTGGGTTGAACAAGTTCAAGACTGGTTCAACTGCATGATTTTATAGGTCACCTTGTGGTGTATACCTTCAGTGGTTCTCTGTAGTAGCCCAAGAAAATTCACCCACAGCTTTCACATTCCATCTCTCCACGAGAAGCTAAAGTCCCAAGTTTCTGACTCAAGCATAAGACCCATACTTAACGTGAAGTCAGTATTTTCTCTGATCTCTACATGAACTAGTTTGGGATAGAGAAAAACAAGAAAAAGTAATGGGCACTTTTATAGTCTATTTTTCTCATCTATACTTTTAAGGCTTGGCTGTTGCTTCTGTGTGATGCAGAATAAGTAGAATGCCAATTTGTCCCCTCCTGTAACAGAACGGTCCCTGAATAATGTATAATTAGTTAAGAGTAGTCCATGAGTGAGTGTCCTCCAAGTAAGGGCATTGACCATTTTCCTCACCACTTCTAGGTGCAAAGGATAATGTTCTTTGGGATGAGATGCCCAGAAAAGAGTACCACTCCTGGGTCCTAGGGGCTGGGAAGCGGATCCAGCCATTGCTGAATAAGAGTGGTAGAAAAAAGGACAGGAAATATTTGCTGTAGTGCTAATGTTGCAGGATTTTTTACCTCAGTACCCAGGGTTCACTGTCTCACCAATTTGAAGAATGAAGAGGTGGACACAAAATGAACAGTAGGCAAAAGTTATTAGAGTATAAGGTCAGAAAGGAAGATGAGTACAGAATCTCTCTTTACAGACAGGGGGCATTAGAAAGTGAATGTCCATGACTCTAGGCAAGGGTCCTTGTTTTATAAGGTTCTGGCCAGCCCTCCCTTCCCTTCCGCCTCATTCCTTCTCAGCTCCTACCCTTATTGGCTGGATAACTGTAGGTGCTGGGTGGTCCATTCCTGATTGGCTGAATTCCATTGTATGAGGGGTGGTCTATGGCCATATCATTTCTTGTGGGTCATACATTTTATGGTCTACTTATTTTTAGTCAGGTCTTTTGTCAAATTCCAGAGGGGAACCTGAGGGGGGAAGTAGGTGGTGTGTTACATTCTTAAGAGGAATCTTATGCCTGAGGGGTTTTTCTGTGGTCAGACACTCCCAGCATTGTTCCAAAATTGGTGTTTTTCCCCACCCAGGGACCTCAGGTCCTAACCTTTCCCTCTTTGCCTATTTTATCCTATCTTCTCCTATCATAGTATGGTGGTTGCTGCTGAGGCTCCTCTCAAAAAACACAAGGCACTTCTGGCACAGCAGCTTATTATAAGCCTGATAGTCTGAGTTTCTGCCTGAGTTACCGGCTGGGGGCTGTTGGGCGACACCTGTCATTTCTTTCTCTCTCAGTTTTCTCATCCATAAGATGAATTGGTTGCACTCAGTGAAATCTAAAATCCCTTTCAGCTCCTTCTCCCCTGTCATAATGCTTCAAATTCCACCATTAAACATTGATTTCTTTTGGTTTTTAAGGCTTTTAGGTTTTCAAGGATTGCCATTAAAATGCATACCTTAAGGGAGGAATAACACTTTAGAGTGTTTTTAGCCCATATGTTTGAAGGGTTTGACTGATATCCTATGGGGCAGGTTATTTGGGAATAAGCTCTGGGTTGTGATCAACCAGGGAAAGGGGGTGCTACCAGGATCAGGAAGAGGTACAAATGGGGTGACAGAGGAACCGGCAACACACGAAAAGAATAACTAAGTGCTAGTTTCTTTGATGTACATTTCTCAACTCTTGCAGAGAACCTGGGATATAGTCATTACTATGTATACTTGAACTGAAGTTCAAAGATATGGAATCGTTTCCCTACAGACACATGGGGAAGAAGAGGAATCAGCATGGGCACCGAGATTGTAGGGTACCAGAGTCTGTGCCCAATATTCCCACTGCAGGGTGTTACTTGTTGCTTATTTTTTATAATGTTACTGAGCGTGAGGACTGAAAACATAAAGTACTTCACACGGATTATTGCATTCAGTCCTCAGTAGTGATCATTACATCTCCCAATCTTTGGAGCAAGATTCTGAAGTTCAAGTATTTAGTAATCTGACTAACAACACATAACCAGTATATATCAGGGAGAGATAAAATAGGTATATAATACATGAAGTATGTTTTGTAAGTTTTAGCAAAGGCCCTAGCTCAGTACCACACTCAATCGCAATTGCCCCAAACTATTCCCTTCCATCTCTACTGATTAATCAATAGCATTACTCATAACTAATAATCTAAACATTAATCAATTAATTATGTTACTTGCTCTTTGGTACAGAATAGTATAAAGTAATTTGTCTCTTTCCTCATCCTTACTTTTCATCAGCAAAATCATTCCTTGTGGGCCTCTGTCAATTCAAACTGCCCCAATCTTTGATCTGGAAAACCAGGTTAAACATTCTGATTTGTTCATTTTGAATTTTATCAATTCAAAATTTAAAGAAGTGCTTTTTCAAGTGTCACTTGTCAAATATAAGTTCCTCAAACACTTGTTGCTGAAGACCTAATCCATCTTTGGAGCCAAATTTTATAAAGTTTGCTTGCTTTCAATATCACTGGATGGTACTGGATGAATTATGTTACTTTTCTGAGAACAATTTTTCATAACTGTAAAAGGAGTTGTACTAGACAGTCTTTAAGATGCCCTGCAGCTCCAAAATGGCATGCTTTTCACCAAGACAAAACCTCCATTATTTATTTGAAAGATATTAATGGGGGGCCTATAGTTTGCCAAATACTGTGTGAGGCATTGTAAATACCATCATTAGCTCTTGTGTTATAGAACTGAGAATCTGCTGGAGAGCTCATTGTAGTTGAACAACAAAATAATTATCTATTCGGGTTGGTATGGTGCTTTACATATTTTTTAACTTTATTCAATTTGAGAGAGAGAGGGAGGGAGGGAAGAGTATGTGTGTGTGAGCAGGGTAGGGGCATAAAGAGAGGGAAAGAGAGAGTCCTAAGCAGACTCCATGCTGTCAGCACAGAGCCCGATGTGGGGCTCAGTCTCATGAATGATGAGATCACGACCTGAGCGGAAATCAAGAGTCTGAAGCTTAAGTGACTGAGCCACCCATGTAGCCCTCTTTACATATTTTTAATATTCATTGTGTTCCTTCTGTTGTCTCACACTGTTCATCCTATAACAGCATGTGTTTCCACTGTTCCTCCTTCCCACAATCAACAGGTTCACCCTAAATCTGCACACTCTACAGGCTTCTCCAGTGCCCCCTTTCCAGACATGAAATCATAGGTAGAGGTGGACAATTGCAAACGGAATAGATGCTTGAATCCCTGATGTGCGTTGAGGGGTTTTCTGCTTGAATTTTATTTTGTATTATTTTTACAGCTTTTCAAGAAATAGATAACACTATTTTTAGTTTGGGAGTAGATGAGCTGGGGGAAAGTAATAGACAATTGCTGCAGTGAGAAATGGGGTGTTCTGGTGCGATGGATATACTCATTTGAGGTCTTTGGTTCCTCTACCCGTCACACTTTTGTACCATTTTAGTCTGATCACCATTAATTGGGATATAGTTGTCAGCTCGTTTAGAAATCTAGAAATGCTGGGGTGCCTGGGTGGCTCAGTCAGTTAAGCATCTGACTCTTGATTTCTGCTCAGGTCATGATCTCATGGTTCATGAGTTTGAGCCCCGTGCCGGGCTCTGTGCTGATGGTGTGGAGCCTGCTTGGGATTCTCTCTTCTCCCTCTTTCTGCCCTCCCCTGCTTGCTTGCATGCTCATGCTCTCTCAAAATTGAAAAAAAAAAGTCCATAAATGCCTTGATATTTGCACTGTTTCCATTCCTTTATGAACCAGTTTTTCACTTAACATCCTTGATGCACACTCTCCAGGTTCCTTTACCTCATTTTTTGCTTCTTAGTAGTTTCCCCACTAGATTCTCCTGCTTTCCTTAGAGGGTCCCAGAGTTTAGGATATGCTGACAATCCTAATTTACCTCCCACCACCACCAGCACCACCCCTCCTAATGTATCAAACTTCCTACTTAACATTACTACCTGAATGCTACATAGGCATCTATTAGCATATATCAAACGCCCAACCCCCTCACATTCATCCTTAACTAGCATCTGCCATCTTAGTTACCACCCTTTCAGTCTAATTGCTTGGGCCCAAGATCTAGGAGTCTTCCTTTTTTCTTACTATTCTCCCTCACTTACCACATCAAACCCATTAGTAAGTACCGTTGGCTCTACTTTCAAAAAAGATTTTGTGGATAGGATATATGACCACCTACCTCCATCTCTCCCACTCGGGTCCAAACCATCCTCATCTTTATCATGGACCAAAGGCAATAGCCTCCTAAGTGGTTTATCTAGAGAAGCTATTTTTCTCATTATAGCCAAAGTAATATTTTAAAAGTCTATCATTTATTAATTGTGTCCCTTCTTACTCAGAACCCTCCAATGTTTTTCCATCTCTCATGGACTAAAATATGAAGTCTCTACCGTGGTCTTCTGGGCCACGTATGACTGTGACCCCTAAGTGTTTCTTCTATCTCATGTTTCATTACTCTCTCCTTGGCTTGTTCCACTCTGACCTTACTGGTCCTTTTACAGTCCTCCCTATATGTTATCCCATAGTAACGGCTAATTAATTGTATGTATCCACTTGGCTAGACTATAGTCTCCAGTTACTCAATCAAATGTTAATCTAGGTGTTTCTAGGAAGGTATTTTATAAATATGACTCATATCTACAATGAATTGACTTTAAGTAAAGTGCTTTAGCATTGATAATCTGTGTTGGCCTGGTTCAATCAGTTGAAAGGACTTATGAGCAAAACTGAGATTTCCCTGGAGAAAAGGAAATTCTATCCCTTTGTGGACTGTAGCATGACTCCTGCCAGGGTTTCCTAATGGCCTGTCCTATGAATTTCAGACTTGCCTAGATAGACCTCATGATGCTATAAGCCAATTCTTTCTAATCTCTCTCGCTCTTTCTTTCTGTGTGTGTGTGTGTGTGTGTGTGTGTTTCTCTCATGGCTTTTGCTATTTCATCTGCCTGGCATGCTTTTTTTCAGATATTTATCTCATGTCCTTACTTTATTCAAGTCTTTGATCAGTTGTCACCTCTTCTGGGTGCCTTCCCTATTGACCCTGTTAAAACTGACCCAAGTGACTCCACACCAATCATATTCTACTTCCCTTAGTATTTTATTTTTATACTACTTATCACTACCTGAAACTGTATATTTATATCTTCACTAGGTTGTAAGCTCAGTGAGGGTGCAATTTTATCTGTCTTACACATTGTTATATCCTCAGCATCTGCAACAGTCTCAGGCACTGGAATATACAACAAATATTCATTGAGTAGGGAGGGGCTGACTTACTCAAGTCAAAATGGTGGTCCCCAGATTAAGGAAATACCTAATAGAACAGAATGAAACTTTAAAAGTAAGTGTTACTTCTGCCAAAATTTCAATCTTATAATGCTTTGCTTTCTGAAAATATGAAACAGGTGTGCCTCGGTGGCTCAGCCAGTTGAGTATCTGACTCTTAATTTCCATTCAGGTCACGATCTCACAGTTCATGAGTTCAAGCCCCATGTAGGGCCCTGTGTGGGAAGTGAGAAGCCTGCTTGGGATTCTCTCTCTCCCTCTCTTTCTGCCCCTCCTCTGCTTGCTCTCTCAAAATAAATAAACTTAAAAAAAAAAAAAAAGAAAGAGTTAATCTCTGCACTTTTCTCCATGTTATTGTTTATCTACCAACTTTTATTTAGTAAAAATTTATTTAGAGCCCAGTGTATGTTAAGAATGGTTCTAGAAGCCCAAAATAACCAACACAAGGGAGGACTTCTCAAAGGAAGTGACTTTTAAACTGTGACAAAGTCAAGTGAACAAAGAATAGGGGAAGTTGAACCAGAACACGCACAGAGGTCTGGAAATAAGAAAAAGCATACTGTTTGAGGAAGTACAAGAATATGAAACTGACTAAAGTATCGATGTTGAGAAAATGTATGCGTGAGGGCTATGGGGGAGGTGAATCTAGTGAGGTAAGTGTCCACTCATGAACACACTTTAAACTTAGAAACGACTTTTTATTTTGTGGAAGATGAGAAGACATCTCATGTGGAAATGTTAAACAAGACTGATATGGTCACATTTGTAATTCAAGGAGATATCTTCAATAGAAGAGCAGAGATAACCAGTGTGATATAGAGTTTTTGCATCTGTGGCTGCTTTTCCTTAGACTTCTGATCATTAGTGGTGTCTTTGAACAATTTGTCCCATGGGTTTTAACCTTAGGTAATGCAGAAATATATAATAATACCATATTCACCAACAACCAACAGAAATAAAGATGGCACGTTGATTTCATGCAGCTGGATTTTGCCTCACCATTATTTATTCTAGCTGGAGATGATATAGTATATTTATATATTTTTAAAAAATACATGAAAAGGATTTGGAATTAGAACCCTGAGGTTAAAATCCTAGCTCTGCCTCGTGTTGGCAGATTTGATTAACTTCCCTCCTACTCCTCATGTATTCAATACAGCTTAGAAGAATACCTTCATCACAGGATAATTGTCAAAATTAAAAAATGGCACATTATCTAATGAAAGACAAAATTCTTGTGAATACACAAGATATTAACATCGAGTAACCACCTTGTCACAATGGAAGCTATTGCTGCCAAAAGGGTGTTTAATAATATCACACAGGGTGTCTCAGAGCACTCTGAAAATGGAGAGTCCAAGCAGGAAGTGATACTACCTGACAAAAGAGGTTTAAAATGCCACTTGTCACTGCAGGAAACACTGAGAATGTTGGCTCTCCAGAAAGAGCAGGACTACCACAGGGATCACAGACTCTGATCATTCTGGTGTGGATTAGAGAGCTACAACACATCATGCCACTCCCAGTATGTTGGTGGTTGTGTTGGAAGAAAGTAACCCCTTCCATTCATATCAAGTGCAAATGAATTGGATTGTAAGAAATTTAGCTTGAACAAGTGAATGGAGCTCACTGGCAGAGGTCTGATACAAGTTCATTCCGGGGCACAGGCAATAAGGAACGGGCAAAATGGAAGACCTACAGGTAAAGCCAGACTGTTCAGACTGTCAGACACGTTCCTGAGTCAAGCCTGATGCAGTGGCTCTTGGCTTCCTGGTGAGAAACATCTGGAAAGTGACCACACACACACACACACACACACACACATACACACACAGGATTACACTCACTTTATATCATTCCCTTCTATATTACCATTGCAGAATGTGAGGTTATTCACTTCTCAAAACATTTGATGAACTTCATGAAATCATGTGGCAAAAAAAATCCCTCCAAGAGGAAAAATCAGAGGAACATTTGGGGGTAATGGAAATGTATATTTTATGAGAGCACTGTGTACACAGGTATGTGCATATATAAAAGTTACTCATGCTGTACGTTTAAGCTTTGTTACGTTTAACAGAATTTTAATTATGGAGGATAATTTTAAAACAATATCATTCTCTCTAGGTATTAAATGTATGGCTAGTTTGTTTGACTTGCCAGAACGTACCTACTGAAGTCAAGATTCTGGTCCTCAAATGCACTAAACCAAGCAAGACAGTTCTCTGCTGCAACACTTACCTCAGCGTTATAGGGTTCTTGCTATAGAAGCACATTTGTGCTTGTGTGTGCATTATATTACACATGAGAACAAGCTGTGATAGAGCCTTGAAAGTCTCCCCTTTCCATTTGCTTTTGCCCAGGCTTTCAGCATTTGTTAAGAGCTGAGGATAGTCTTTTTCAGCATTTCGTAAGGCTCCCTTCCTTTTACCAATGGCCGGCTTTCTACTTCCCTTTTGATCTTGGCTGCCACGAGTGTATGCACACTGGTGCTTGTGGTTAAGTTGCTGCTACTCACACCTTCAAGTACCAGAACACACAGAGAGCCTCAAGGGCCCCTGAGTGCCAGTGCAAAGCCCTTCTGTGATAAGTGTCCCTCTTTCCCAGAAATTCTTTTTCTCTTTCTTCAGCTCTGCCGAGGCCAGCTCAAGGCCAGGGCACTTGTGCACTGATGACAGATTGGATGGAGAGAGAAGATGAGAAGGAGGGATGGCAAAGAAGATGAACTAAGTTCCAAAACAGTGACTTTAATTGCTTTCGCCTGTCAAAATAGAGTCGTGTGGAGGGAGAGCCAGGGTAAAAATGAACAATGCACTGTGTGTTCCTGAAACCAGCCCAGCAGCATCTAGTAATGGAATCTTTCATGATTTGAATTATTTCAGATTCTTCCATAAACTCCCCCAAATTATAACTTTGCATTGCCTAAATGTTTATTGAGGTTTTATCATGATAATGACTAACATTTATCTTGCACCTATAACACCAATGAGTCTCCAGGCAGTTCCAGAATGAAACATAAACTCTAAAATATAAACTAATTAGAGAAAATCCTCTGTCCCAACCAGATCTAGAGAAGGAATAAAAATGTACAGTAAATGTGTCAAGTTTAATATAGTTGGCAAGAAAAAGCATAAATACAAAATAACACCAGTACTTATAATGGGGGAGGAAAAAAACCTTACAAAAATGTAGTGTCCTCTCATTGTGGCTGTTAACGTACTGTTTAGGAGTCATCTGGTGGCAGATGTAGGAGTCGCTGCAGAGGAAATGCTTGAGGCGTGGTGTGGTGGAGCCATGAAGCAGTCACAAAGTGGTGTTTGCACAGTGGGTAAGCCATGGCTTTGGATTTAGACTGGCCCGGTTGGCTGCTTTTCTCAGCCTCACTCCTGTCTAGTCCACCGCATTTAGAAATGTCACCTCCGTCTTTGACACTGGGTGTTATATGCAAGAGATGAATTATTGGGTTCTACTACTGATGCCAGGAATACACTGTATGTTAACTAACTTGAATATGATTAAAAAGAAGATCACCCAGCTCTTGACCATTTCACAGGTGGGGAAATGGTCAGCTTCCCCACCTGTGAAATGCTATCATTGTTAAGGGGTGTATGGGAATTATGTCAGTGTCAATAATTACTTTTATTCTCATTCTGCCCCCTAACCTTTGTGCCAAGCCCATAGAACCTTGAATACATTTCTCTTATTATACTAATCACATGTTCTCCTAACTGACTACTTTTATGTCTGTCTTCCATATCATACAGGGAGCTCCTTGAGGAAAGGACTTGGTTTTGTGCAAGTTTGTATCCTTTGTGGTGAGAGCAGTGCCTGCTATGTGGTAAGTAATTTGAAAATGTTGGACCAAGAAAATTATTTCATGCCTAAATTGTTTTAAATAAGTTACTCATTCAGTTAATTAGTCATTTTTTCAGAGTCAAAGTAATCAAGATAACAGAATAGTTAAGTTAATAGGTTTTATTATAAGAATTGATGAGCATATAAGTTTGATTAGAAAGCAGTCCCATTGGATGATGAAATAGTGGGGCTTGAGGGAGAACCAGAATGCTGCTAAGAGCGCTACACAGTTCTGGGGTGCCTGGGTGGCTTAGTCGGTTAAGCATCTGACTTCGGCTCAGGTCATGATGTCGTGGTTCATGAGTTAGAGCCCCACATCGGGTTCTGTGCTGACAGCTCAGAGCCTGGAGCCTGCTTCAGATTGTCTCCCTCTCTCTCTGCTCCTCCCCCACTTGCACTCTGTCTCTGTCTCTCTCTCTCAAAATAAATAAATAAACTTAAAAAACAAACAAACAAACAAAAAAGAGCACTACACAGTTCTGATGACAAGCCATCTTGTCATTCTTTCAGGACATCCTGTTCCCCTGACTCTGGACAAGGCGGAACTTTCAGAGCCACATCTAGAAATGCTGGCCTTGCGATGTTAAGACCCAGTTCTTTTCAGGGTCTACCCATTTCTAAGCTGAACCTACCCCCACCAGTGCTAACAATTGGAAACTAGAATAGATCACAAACAAGGTACAAGGCTAGAGATTTCCATTTGCCTCATCTAATGATATCCTCCAGAAAATTCCATGATATGGATATTATTTTCCACATTTTATAAGTAGAAAATAGGCATAGGAAGATTTAGTAAACTTCCTGAGTTTACATATGAAGTAAATTATAGAACTACAACTCAAATCCAGGTCTGACAGATACCAAAGCCCCCATATGCTCTTTTCTTAGTATCTTATTGTTGCCTCAGGGTAAATCAAGGCAGGTATAATTTATGAAAGGCAATGCTTTCTATAGAATGCATTACTTTTGCAATGAATATCAAAACTCATTCACCAAGTAAAGAAATGAAACTTTATTTTTTACATAGCCTAATTTACATTAATTGAGCTCTATGTGTTACCAATGGCAAAAACTAAATCCCAATTATTTCAAAGCCCCATTCATCTGATTACCCACCAACCCCATCTCTGAGGCTTCATCTTATGGTATAGGGTGGGGCCAAAGAGTTTATAGAAAAAGCTTGATTAGGAGAATGCAGCATCTGGTCCTGTGTTACTGTATATCTGTTACATGCACTGAGATGGCACTATTCATATTTGGTGTCTAAGTGGCAGTCCATAGAAATTAATCCTGGGGACTTCTTCATACCCCACACAAGACTTTCTGAATCTATCTCCCCCTCATTTCCTTTTATGTCTTCTTGAGCTAATGGGACACTTTTAGTTCTTCCTGTATCTCACTGCAATCGGGGAACTCTGGGAAGTCTCACATCTGTTGGCTTAGCTACTAACTCCCATCCAGCTGTCTCTAATTCATCGATCCCACACTAGGTTAGGCCTAAGGAACTATATGGGGATAATTATATAGCAAAAGGCAATCTGGGGACAAAGGCTTGAATCATCTTTTCACTTAGTTTCTCCCAGTCAATCTAGGATTTCCATCATTTCACCTTCACAGTGGGGACATTATTCAAGATATAAAAGGCAAAGATAGCAAGTCTGAAGAATAACAGATAAGGTGGGTACTTCTAAGTATAGTTACATTGTGCCCATTTAGATATAGAAAAGAAAGGACGGTGGGGTAGCTTGGAGACAAATAACATTAACATTCTCACCCCAACTGCCCCCTGTTGGCCAATATGTATTGGCCAATATGTATGAGGAGTAAGTGATCCTCAAGTGGGAGGGATCTCCTAGATCATGGATTCCTAAGCAGGAGACTACATTTTGGCTGCCTTGAATCTTATGGGATCATGGAACTATTACATAGCTTGTTCCCTGAATGTGGAGGATACCTCTACTTTACATTTGGTCCTGACATCTAGAACCTCATCTGAATGCACAACATCCTTCAAAATAACTAGGCAATGGGGTGAGATTTGTGGAAAAGGCTGACAATTTCCCTAGAGCAAGGCAATTTAGCTATTACTGCCACCATCTTTCTTCCCTTTCCAAGTGGGAGCATGAGTTGGGATGAGGTTCAACTCTTGTAATAAAGCTACCCACTTAAGACAGCCCAGGAAGGGGATAGCCTAGACTAACATACCCTGAAGAATATATCTGCATCTTACAACCTGACACCAAAAGGCTGGGTCATTTCATTTCATGAAGGTAGAACATGGTTGATGATTAAACTTGGAAGTGGAGCTAATGACCATTTCATGTCAAATACATCCATCTACCGCTATTCTAAGCGATCCTCAAGTGGGAGGGATTACCTCTGTCTTTTTCTTCTTCCTGAGATCCTAAACCTATACGTTTTCATCTTTAAAAGTTATAAGTACCATCATTCATTTATTCACTAATTCTATAAACATTTATTAAACTTTTATCCCCCTGGATATTGTTCTTGGAAATAGAAATAGAGTGATGAACATAAAAGATAGGAGTCCTGCTCTTGTAAAATATATATGGTAGTATGGAATGGATATGAAACAGATAAAAAAGGATAAGATATTTTCAAACAATAATAACTGTTATAAAGAAAATAAGCCTGGGAATTGGGATAGAAAATGAGAGAAATGGTGGTGTACATCTTTATATAGGGTAGTCTGGAAAGTCTTCAACAGTCATTATATACTCACAGATTTTCAGTGAATAGTGTAGTCACCTTCCAGAGGCTCTATGGATTTTTTTGGAAATATCAATATTTCTACTCCTCCCTGGACTCTTTTACCTTATTTACAAAACACTATCAAATATTGGTAGCTCATCTATGATTCATTTTCTGACATTTAATTATTGTTCATGAAACTATTTACCTGGATAAAGGGAAATAATGTAAAGGGATCTTAGAAATATTTTCTTTTGATATAATTATTTGTTGGTAATAACACAAAGTCTGTCAGTAAATAAAAGAATTTGGAAAACACATTTGAAAATCAAAACAGTGAAAATGATAAAACAAAAATAGTTGCAGCTACCACTTATTGATCATTTATTAATGTCGAGCTCTATTTGAAGTTGATACTTTTTTCTGATGGTACAATAACCCTGCAAAGGAAGCACTGTACACACTTTATAGATGAGAAAACAGGTTCAGAAAGGTTTTGTTGTTTACCCAGATCCACACAGTAGGCAGTTGAAATGTTTTTATCCTCCCTGACACCAAATAGATGATATCTTTTCTAATACCAACAACCAATTCTCTGATATCAACTAGGTCTCTAACAATTCAATTCTCATACTAACTATCTGGAATTAGTCCAGGTTCCCCAGTCCCATAAGAGTCCCCTACTATCCACAAATGGAGTACCCAGGCTACCCACATTTCTGCTCAGTTTACCACATATTTGGGTTTTCCCGTGACCACTGCATCTGGTTCAATAATTTGCTAGGATGATTCACAGAACTCAGGAATGCACTTTAACTACTATTACTGGTTTATTATAAAGGATACACTACGACTCAAGAACAGCCAAATGAAGAGATGCATAGATTTCATCTATGCTATGGAGTGATGTGAGGGTAGTGGGAAAGATCAGCTTCCGTGTACTCTCTAGGTGTACCACCTTCCCAGTACCCCAACGTGCTCACCAATCTGGAGGCGCTCTGAGACCCATCATTTGTGTGATTTTATACAGATTTCATTATCTAGGCATAGTTGATTGAATTATTGGCCACTGGGGATAAAATTCAATCTCCAACCCCTCTCCACTCCTCTGAGGTCCGGGGATGGGGTTGGAAGTTCTCATCAAGGCTGGGTCTTCCTGTTGACCAGCCCCCTCCTGAATCTTTCTTGGGACACTGACAAAAGTCACCTCATTAGCATAAACTCTTGGTATGATTGAAAGGTGCTTGTTGTGAATAAAAAAGATGCTTCTATCACTCCTACCACTTGGGAAATTCCAAAGGTCGTAGGATTAGCTGCTGTTTGCCAGAAACCTGAGACAAAGACCAAATATATATTTCCAACTATATCACAGTGGTGAAGGCGGGAACCAAAGCCAAATACTTCTTCCACATTCTCCTTAGCAAACACACTGAGGGAGGCTGGGAAAAACATCTTTCACAAAAAGTATTCTGTTGTGCCTTCAACTACCAAAAACAGATTTACAAACTAATTGAAAGAAGCTCATTAATCACTTCAAGCAAGGTCCACACAAGTAGCAAACTACTCTAAAACTTAGTGGCTTAAAACAACCACATTGATTTTCTCCCAGTTTCTATGGGACAGGACTCCAACACAGGGTCCTATGTTCAGGGACTCCCACAGGCATGTCATCCAGGTGACATGGGGGCTGTAGTCATCTCAAGGATCAACAGAGGAGGATCCTTTTTCATGCTAATTCACCAAGTTAGCCTCAGTTTTCACTGGCTGTTGCCTGGAGATCACTCTCAGGTCCTGGCCACATAGGCCTCCCCATAGGGTGGCTCATAGCATTGTGACTTTCTTCATCAGAGCAAGCAAGAAGAGCCAGAGAGAATGTAAGCAAATGGCGGTCACAGACTTTGACAACCAAGTCCCAGAAATCACTTTTGTTCTACCATATATGTTAGAAGAAACTTACCAGGCTGGCCCACACTCACTACAAGGAAGCAGAGATCATCTTAGAAGTCTGCCTACTGCAGCATCCTGCTTTTTGGCCAGTAATTCTGTAAACCTTTGTCTCCCATTCTCATTTCCAGATATAGGACAAAGGTCACTGAGAGAGAATTGTTGGGAGGATAAACATCAGCATGACAGACGTCAGGAATCATGCTTCCATACATACTGTCTACTTAGAGGTGATAATAGGGAAAAAGATGCCCAGAAATGCTGACCTGACAGACTCCATTTGAAAACTTTTCTTTTTCTCTCCAGTTGAATTCGAGTAAGCAAAAACCGCCAAGTGTCTTCCAGAGTGCTTGAATTTCCCTCACAAATCACAGCTTAGACAGTCATTTTTGAAGATTGTATGTTTCTGATGTTTCTGTGTTGTATTTAATATGTCCTCACGCTATACTGAATTCTTACGTCTTTTATTCTGTGGGGGAGGGGCAGAGAGAGAGGGGAATAGAGTTTCTGAAGCAGGCTCTGTGCCCACTGCAGAGTCCCACGTGGAGCTCGAACTCGTGAACTGTGAGACCATGACCCGAGCTGAAGTCAGACGCTTAACGGACTGAGCTACTCAGACACCCCAATTGTGATATCTTAACAAGAAATTAATCTCAAGTCTGTGTCATTCTACTATGCTTTTCAAGGAATCTACTGAATTCTCTCTGCCACTGCCTGAAGAACAGGAGCATTTTCCAGTATTTGATGGATACCCTCCTACCTCCCCCAGCTTAGAAAAGAAAAAATGTTAAAGCTTTCCATTCTATCCACATAATCAAATGTCCTTTTACTGATGTAATTACACCCTCTTCTGCTTGACTTTGACCTTTGCCTCTTTGTCATTCTCATTCTGAGAACTGAAAGCAAAACAAAACTGACGTGGATGCTGCTTTAGGATGTTGGGAAATAGTTCTACATAGTTCTAAGCCTGTCTCATATCTCCTTTAGCAATGTAGTATAGTAATTACATCTAAAAATCTACTGAGAAATAAAGAAAAAGGAAGTGATAGAGGGACAAAATCCTGAAGGGGTTGCTATTAATTGTCCTATGTTTCTCAAATGTCTCTTAAGATTTTTGAAAAGCCTCTGTCCCTAACCAAATCTACAAGACAATGTAAAAAGAAAGAAGTTCCTAAAAGACCTTTCATTCATTGTTTCATTCTTCAAATTTTTCAGGTGCCTACACTGGACTGTTCAACACTCTGTCCTGGGCATTAGGGATAGAGTGCTGAATGAGACAGATCCCTGTAGTCTGGAAGCTTCATACCAGCAGGAGAGTGCTTAGGGAATATCCCTCCCAAACAAAAAAGAAATATGTCTTGCCCCAGATAGTAACACCTGGTCAGGTGATCGATATTATACATATTCATATATCTGCCATGCAGCATGTTACATTATCTTCTTTCATATTCATTTAAATCTGGTGAGTTGGTACTCTTATTCCCTACAGTTTAAAGACAAGAAATGTAAGACTGATTTAAGTTGAGTAAATTCTCATAATCACTCAAAAAATTAAAGAAACATCTTAAGATACTTTAACCTCTCTTCCATGATTCCAAATCTCTTTCTTTATCGTGTGATAATACCTCTGAGGAAAAGAATATGCAACAAAAATTAAAATTATTTAAAAAAATAAAAGAAGGAAAGAGAGAGACAAAAAAGATAAACTATGGCAAACAAGATTTCCTTTTTTTTCTTTTCCCAAAAAGCTATGTTGTCTCACCCACCAATTTTTTTTCCTAATAATGTCACCCATTTTTTTACCCACAAAAAAATTTGAAAATTTTCTCTCTAGAATTTCCTTAAGGAAAGAAACACATACAAGACAGTCAAATGTTGGAATAAGTGTAGAGCTCATCTGTGAGAGAGGAGGGAGGAGGTACACATATCTAAACATCTGACTTTCTTAGCATCCTTGGTTAGCAGCTTGTCTTTGCTGAAATCATTCATGATGTTTCCTAGGTATGGATTTAGTAATATAAGAAGGCAATAGAGAACTATCCTTTACAAAGTGAGCAAAAAACATATTTCCCTTGAAGAAAGGCTTCTCCTGAACCAACACAATGGGAGAAGTTCCCATCTTTCAAGACCCTGATAAGCGAAATGCCTTTGAACTCTCAACAAGCCTCAGCTGCATTCAATTGTTTTGAGGACCCAGGCTGGAGCCAATCTACTACATCACCTCTCCTCTTTGGCCAAACCACTGAATATGGCAGCAATGCAAAATTCTAAGTAATATTCCAAATGACTGAACCTATGGCAACTAGAAGCAAGACAGAAAGTCAGGAGGGTTTCAAAATCACTCTCTGAGTGATGCTGGTAGGGGTTAGAGAATAGAGAGGATATATCAACTGCCACTGAGATATAACCACTGTAGTGGTTAAGATGGTTTGAGCAATATGTGACTTCAGACAAGCAAAACATGAAAAACCTTCCTTTGATACTGATGTTTCTAGAAGCAGCTAGACCTCAAAGTCAGATAGTAGTCGCTGGAGTTCACAGAATCAAATTTACATATCAACTCATTGAATAACAGCATTTAAATTTTTTTAATGCTTATTTATTTTTGAGAGAAGAGAGAGACAGAGAGAGAGATGCATGCATAAGCGGGGGAGAGAGAGAGGGAGACATAGAATCCGAAGCAGACTCCAGGCTCTGAGCTATCAGGACAGAGTCTGATGCAGGGCTTGAACTCAGGAACCTCGAGATCATGACCTAAGCTGAAACTGGATGGCTGACTGAGCCACCCAGGGGCCCCAAATAACAGTATTTTAGAGGTAGAAGAGTTTTTGGTGATCACCTGATGTAGTGGCTTTTTTTTTTTTAAATAAGAAAATTTTTTTCTTGATTTTTCAACATTAATTGAGCATTTAGTTTGTGTGGAGGGAGGTACTATTTTATTTTAAAAAAATTTTATTGAGGTATAATTAACATACAGTGTTAAATTGCTTTCAGGTATACATCCTAGTAATTCAACAATTCCATACATTACTTACCACCCATCAAGATAAGTGTACTCACAATCCTTTCTGTCTATTACACCCATCCCCCCACTCACTTCCTCTCTGGCAACCACTGGTTAGTTCACCTATATGAGTGGTTTTTTTTCTGTTCTTCATTTGTTTGTTTCTTTTCTTTTTTTTAATTTAAATTCAAGTAGTTAACATACAGTGTAGTATTGGTTTCAGGAGTAGAATTTAGTGATTCACTTACATACAACACGCAGTGCTCATCCCAACAAGTGCCTTCCTTAATACCCATCATTCATTTAGTCCATCCCCCCCACTTCCCCTCCAGCAACCCTTAGTTTGTTCTCTATATTTAGGAGTCTTCTTATGATTTGCCTCCCTCTCTGTTTTTATCTTGTTTTTCCTTCCCTTCCCCTATATTCATCTGTTCTGTTTCTTAAATTTCACATGTGAGTGAAATCATATGTTATATGTCGTTCTCTGATTTATCTATCTCACTTAGCATTACACCCTCTAGGTCCATCCATGTTGTTACAATGGCAAGGTCCCATTCTCTTTTTATGTCTGAGTAATATTTCATTGTGTATATATCGTGTATATATACCACCTCTTCTTTATCCATTCATCTATCAGTGGACACTTGTGTTGCTTCCATATCTTGGCTATTGTAAATAGCGCGGCGATAACCACAGGGGTGAATATATCTTCTCAAATTAGTTTTCATTTTCTTTAGGTAAACACACAGTATTGGAATTACTGGATCATATGGTAATTCTATTTTTCAATTTTTTGAGGAACCTCGATACTGTTTTCCACAGTGGCTGTACCAGTTTGCATTCCCACCAACAGTGCATGAACGTTCCTTTTTCTCCACATCCTCACCCACACTTGTTATTTCTTATGGTTTTGATTTTAGCCATTCTGAAAGGTATAAGGTCATATCTCATTGTAATTTAGATTTGCATTTCCTGTTGAGCATCTTCTCATGTGTCTGTTGGCCGTTGGTATGAATGCTTTTGAAAAATGTCGCTTCATGTCCTCTGCCCATTTTAATTGGATTATTTTTTATGATAAGTTGTATATGTTCTTTATATATTTATTTATATTTAACCCCTAATTGGATATATCATTTGCAAATATCTTCTTGCATTCAGTAGGTTGCCGTTTTGTTTTATTGATGGTTTTCTTCACTGTGCAAAAGCTTTTTACCTTGGTAGAGTCCCACTAGTTTAATTTTGCTTATGTTTCCATTGCCTTAGGAGACATATCTAGAAAAATGTTGCTATGACCAATGTAAAAAAAAAAATGCTGCCTATATTTTGTGTTTTTGTTGTTGTTGTTGGTTTGTTTTTGGGTTTCAGGTCTTCTGGGATCTTTATGGTTTCTGGTCTCACATTTAGATCTTTACTCCATTTTGATGTTTATTTTTGAGAGAGAAAGACAGAGAATGAGTGGGGGAGGGGCAGAGAGAGAGAGAGAGAGGGAGACACAGAATCCTAAGGAGGCTGCAGGCTCTGAGCTGCCAGCATGGAGTCCCATGCGGGGCTTGAACTCACGGACCATGAAGTCATAACCTGAGCCGAAGTCGGACACCTAACTGACTGAGACACCCAGGTGTCCCAAGATCTTCACTCCATTTTGAATTTATTTTTGTAGGGTGTAAGAAAATGGTCCAGCTTTATTCTTGTACATGTAGCCATCCAGTTTTCCCAAAACTATTTGTTGAAGAGACTGTCTTTTCCCCATTGTATATTCTTGCCTCCTTTGTCATAGATTAATTGAGCATACAAATGTGGGTTTATTTCTGGACTCTCTATTATGTTCCATTGATCTATGTGTCCATTTTTGTGCCAGTGCCATACTGTTCTGATTGCGACAGCTTTGTAGTACATCTTAAAATCTTGGATTGTGATACCTCCAGGTTTATTTTTCTTTCTCACGATTGATAGGGATTGCATTAAAGGTGTACATTGCTTTGGGTGTTATGGATATTTTAACAATATTGGTTCTTCCCATCCATAAGTGTGAAATATCTATTTATTTCTGTCATCTTCAATTTCTTCCATCTGCATTTTATAGTTTTTGGAATACAAGTCTTTTACCTCCTGTAAGTTTATTCCTAGGCGTTTTATTATTTTTGGCACAATTGTAAATGGGATGTTTTCCTAATTTATTTCTGTTACTCCATGGCTAGTATAAAGAAATGTAACATATTTCTGTACACTAATTTTGTATCCTGCAAATTTACTGAATTCATTTATTCTAGTGTTTTTTGTTTTGGTTTTTTGTTTTGTTTTGTTTTGTCTTGGTGGTCTTTAGGGTTTTCTATATATCGTATCATGTCATCTGCAAATAGTGAAAACTTTACTTCTTCCCTGTCAATTTGGATGCCTTTTCTTTCTTTTCCTTGTTTGATGGCTGTGGCTAAGACTTCTAGTACAATGTTGAGTAGAAGTGGTGAAAGTCGACATCCTTGTCTTGTTCTTGATTCTAGAGAAAAAGCTCTCAGTTTTTCACCACTGAGTCTAATATCAGCTGTGGGTTTTTCATATATGGCCTTTATTATGTTAAAGTATGTTCCCTCTTAACCTATTTTATTGAAAGTTTTAATCATGAAAAGATGTACTTTGCCCACTGCTTTTTCTTCATCTATTGAGATGATCATATGGTTTTATTTTTTTCTTATTAATGTGATATATCATACTGATTAATTTATAATTTGAACCACCCTTGCATCCCTAGAATAAATCCTACTCAATTGTGTTGAATGATTTTTTCATGTATTGTTGGATTTGGTTTGCCAATATTTTACAGTTTGCCAATCGTTTTGCAGTTGTTTTTGTAGTTCTTTTCTGTTCCCGTTTTCTTCTCTTGCTCTCTTCCCTTTGTTGCAGGCTTTTTTTACCACAATACCAGGGATTTGTTGTCTTGCCACTTTCAACAGTGAAGAGGTGGATGCAAAATAAGCAGCAGACAAAGGTGTATTAGAATATAAGATTAGAAAGGAAGTATAGTAGGAAAGCTCTTGTTACAGAGAGGAGACGTTAGAAAGTAAATGCCCGAGGACTATAGGTAAGGGTCCTTGTTTTACAAGGTTCTGGTCTCCCACTCCCCCTCCCCTTCCCCCTGTTCCTTCTCAGGTTCTACCCTTCTTGGCTTGATAGCCCTAGGTACTGGGTTGTCCATTCCTGATTGGCTTGTTTCCATTGTATGAGGGGTCTGTGGCCATACTTAGGTCTTTTGTCAAATTCCTGAGGGGAAACCTGAGGGGGAGTAGGTGTGATCTGTTCCATTCTTAAGTGGAACCTTACACTTGAAGGGGTTTGATGTGGTCAGACACTCCCAGCATTGTTCCAAAATAGGTGTTTTTCCCCACCCACGGACCTCAGGTCCTAATCTTTCCCTCTGCCTACTGAATCCTATCTTCTCCTGTCAGACCTTATTATCTGATGGCTTTCTTTAGTGATATGCTTGGATTCCTTTCTTTGTCATTTTTATTTTTTATTTTTTTTGACTATATTACAGGGTTTTTTAAAATTTGTTGTTACCATTGGACTTATACATATAACATCTTATGCATATATCTGTCTATATTAAGCTGATGGTCACTTAGGTTTGAACACATTATAAAAACACTAAATTTTTTGTCCACCCCATCCAGGTTTTATGTATATGTTACGCTTTACATTCTTTTGTTTTGTGAATATCTTGACTGATTTTTATAGATATAATTGATTTTACTGCTTTGGTAAGTAAATAATCTACTACCTTTATTATATATTTTCATTTACCTGTGAAAATTTTTCCTTTCATAATTTTCTTATCCTGACTATAACCTTTTTCTTTCCACTCAAAGGATTCCCTTTAACTTTTTTTTTTTAAGTTTATTTATTCATTTTGAGAGAGAGAGAGAGAGAGAGAGGGAGGGAACAAGCAGGGGAGGGGCAAAGAGAAGGAGAAACAGAATCCCAAAGAGACTCCACACCATCAGTGCAGAACCCAATGTGGGGCTCGAATTCACAAACTGCAAGATCATGACCTGAGCCAAGATCAAGAGTTGGATGCTTAACTGACTACACCACCCAGGCACTCCCCTTTAACTTTTTTTTTAAAGCTAATTTAGTGGTGATGAATTCCTTTAACTTTTGTCTGTCTGGGAAACTATTTCTCTTTTTATTCTCAATGAAAACCTTGCTGGGTAGAGTTTTCTCAATGGCAGGTTTTTTGTTTTGTTTTGTTTTGTTTTGTTTTGTTTTGTTTTTGTTTGTTTGTTTGTTTTCCTTTCAGTACTTTAAACATATCATGTCACTCCCTTTTAGCCTGTAAAGCTGCTGCCGAAAAATCAGCTAAAAGCCTTATGAAGTTTCCTTGTGTGTAGCTTTTCTGTTCTCTTGCTGCTTTTACAATTGTCTCTTTATCACTGCTCTGCCATTTTTAATTATTATGTGTCTTGTTGTGGACCTCCCTCGGTTGATTTTACTGGGGGGTTCTCTGTGCCTCCTGGATCTGGATATCTGTTTCCTTCCCAGATTAGGGAAGTTTTTAGCTATTATTCTTCAAATAAAGTTTCTGCCCCCTTGTCTTTTCTTCTGGGATCCCTATAATGCAAACATTATTATGCTTGATGATGTTGCCGAGTTCTCTTAACCTATTATCATTTTTTTTGTTATTCTTTTTCTTTTTTGCTCTTCAGCTTAGTTGCTTTCCATTATGTGTCTTCCAGGACACTGACCTGTTGGTTCTGCATCCTCTAATCGGCTATTGATTCCATCTAGTGTATTTTTAATTTCAGTTATTGATTTCTTTATTACTGATTGGTTCTTCTTTATATACTCTATCTCTTTGTTGAAGGTCTCAGCTGAGATCCTCTATTCTTTTCTCAAGTCCAGTGAGTATCCTTATGAACATTACTTTGAATTCTTTATCAGGCATGTTGCTTATTTCCATTTCATTTAGCTCTTTTGCTGTGATTTCGTCCTGTTCTTTCATTTGGGACATATTCCTCTGTCTCCTCATTTTATTTAATTTTCTTTTTGTTTCTATGTATTAGGAAAGTCAGCTATATCTACTGATCTTGGAAGTAGTGGCCTTACGAAGAAGGGATCCTGTGGTGCCCTGTAGTACAACACCCCCTTTTCACCAGAGCCGGGAGCTTCAGGTGTGTCTCTAATGTAGGTTGCATTCACACCTCCTGTTGCTGAGCCCTGTTGCCTTCAGTCCAGTTGGCTACAACGGCCCACTTCGACTGTTCCGAGCAGAGTGGACACTGTTTGGTCCCTGGGCTGTTAAGGGAGCCATTCTGGAGCTGCCACAGGCTTGTGCTTGGGTGGTGTCAGCAGTCAAACCAGGTGCTTGCCTTCAGCCCATCTGCTGGGACTGCAGTCACACTGGACTGCAGGGCCCTCTCCCTGTACTGCCCCCTGAGAGGCCTTTGTTGGTGGCCGGGCCCTGTAGTTAGATCAGGTGACTATCTCCAGTCTGAGTGTTAGGGCTGAAGTTGCTCTCACCTGCAGGGTGCTCTACTTGCCTTGTCTCCTGAAAGGGTTTGTTGGTGGGCAGCAGTGGCAGACAAGATGCCTGCCCCCAGTCCATCTGTCAGTGCTGCAGGCACACCAAATGGTGAGGCTCTTTTCTCATGTTGCCCACTGAGAGGTTGACCAGATGCCTGCCCTCTGTCTGTCTGCTTGGGCTGCAATTACACTGATTAGCAGGGTACACTCTCTGTGCTGCCAGATACGGGGTCAGCTGCTGGGGCTGCAGGCACACCGGTGTGTGTGGTTATTTTCCCCTCTCCCCAAGGCAAGAATCGCTTTGGAATTATGCTGGTCTCCGCCTATGCCGCTCGCAGGGTGTATCGGGGCAGGAGCCACTTTGGAGGGATGCCTGCCAAATGCAGCTGGTTGGTTGGGATGGATCCACAGGAAAATGCAGAAACAGAGAACACCATGTTAGCAAGGTGAGTGGAAGGTGTGCACACTGGTTCCCACAAGGCTCTGGCTACGTAGGCTGGTGGGGAAGAAAGACACGGTGCCCACCAGCTCTTTTGTTCTTAAGGAAGTCTCCCTTCCAGTGCATGTTCTGGGATTAATAAACAAATCTCCTTCATGTATACCCCAGGCACTTTCAAACTGCTACTTCTATGCTATATCTAGGCAGGTATTTGTTATGCTGGCTCCTTAAGGGTGGGAACTCAGTTTCCTATTGCCCTCTGGTTCTCCCAGAGCTAAGGCTCCTGATTTTTAAAGTACCTGGAGGTAAGCCCCGCTGATTATAAAAGCTTGTGAAATTAAGCCCCACTGGTTCTCAAAGTCAAGTATCTTTGAGACTTCTCTTACCAGTGCAGGGCCCCTGTGCCTGAGGTACCTGGTGCGGGGTCTGACCCTCTTGCTTTTTTGTGCTTGTGGTGACCTTCGCTTTTGGAGTTAGTCTTCGTCGGGGCTTGGTTCCCAACTCTTCTCTGCCCTTGTAGATGTGTCCTTCTATCTACAAATAACTGTTGAAAGTCTGTTCTGCCAGCCTTTGGGTCATTTTCTGAGTTAGCTGCACTTATATGGCTGTTATCTTGGTGTGTCCATGGGACAGGGTGAGCCTAGGGTCCTCCTACTGTGCCATCTTCCCAGAAGGAAAGGCAATAGTTTAGATGTCTAAGATATATCAATGGAAAAAGGAGTCAGTGAAGCCTTTCGGCATTAAGCTTACATCCTATCAAAGGTATGTGGGTAATAAGTAACAGACAACAAAAAAAGTATGTCAAATAAAGAAACGAATGATGGATAAAGAGAGAAGTGGTGTCGGATAAAAGGAACAGGATGTGCTGGAGCAAGTCATGGGTTGGCTTTTAAATCAAGTGGTCAAGGTGGGACTCATTGAATAAATGAAATGTTAGAAAAATATTTCAAATACTTTTTTAAAAAGCCATATAGAATATTTGGGGGCACCTGGGTGGCTCAGTTGGTTGAGCATCTGACTCTTGATTTTGGCTCAGGTCATGATCTCACAGTTCGTGAGATCAAGGCCTGCATTAGGCTCTGCACTGAGTGTGGAGCTTGCTTGGGATTCTTCCCCCTTCCCCCCACCCTCCACTGCACCTCCCCTGCTTGTGCTCTCTCTCTCTCTCTCTCTCTCAATAATTAAATAAACTTAAAAAAAGGGGGGGACACCAGGGTAGCTCAGTAGGTTAAACGTCCGACTTCAGCTCAGGTCATGATCCCACAGCTCCTGAGTTTGAGCTCCACCTCGGGCTCTGTGCTGACAGCTCAGAGCCTGGAACCTGCATCGTATTCTGTGTCTCCCTCTCTCTCTGCCCCTCCCCAGCTTGTGCTCTGTCTCTCTCTGTCTTGAAAATAAATAAACATTAAACAATTTTCAAAAAAGAAACATGGGTCCTGCATTGTTACATGAAACAATTTGGAGATGATTATATGTTTGATTAATGACAGAATCCATTAAACTGAGGCCTCTTGCCTTTCAGTCCATTGTTCTTCCAGTAGCTACTAATGGTTGCACATTGTGTTCTTTGGAACTCTCTTGTTCCTAGACTTTGGCTTTGGTGGACCAGTTAAATTTCAAGAATCCTTTCAAGTTCTATGAGAGTATTACTAAATGCTAATTGGTCCAAGTAAGAATCTCTAAAAAAGGTATATATATTTATATCTCTAAAAATTTTAAGAAAAACCTAACAATAAAATAAAAAATATAATAAAAATAAAAACCAAAGAACAAAGTTATAACAACCAAAGAACACACACACACAACTACGGTCACCATTATTTCTAATAAACCATATATATTATGGAATATATATATTCCATATGGAATATATATATATATATATATATATATATATATATATGGAAATAATCATAAGAAGAAGTCAGCAGTGATTTAATCTCAGAATGAAGGACAGTCCTTAAGAAAGGACAGGTGGCAATTTGACACTGGCTCTTCTACATACCTATCTAAACTTGTGAATGTGTATGGCCCTTATTTTTCGAGTGTTACTTATCTCAGCAATGCCCTAACAATGTCCTCACAAAAATTTTTACTTGCAGGGTTCTCTAAGCCATGGGTTTCTACTAAGGTGCACACGGAAAGAAAAAAAGATTGATATAACGTATCTTGCTTAGCCCAAGGATGCTTTCCTTCTCATCTTACACATTCCTCTTCTTCTGGTAGATCTAGATCGTTTTCACTCTGAAGAGGGAGCAGCTGTGTCTCTCTTAACAGCCAAGTTGGCTACAGAAAACAGAATGGTTGCCCTGGAGGCAAGAATGAGTGAAGCACCATTCCCTTGCGATCTCACACGGGCACCCTGCCATCATCCTCAACTTTAGAATGCTTCCTAATCTTTTACACTCAATTGTCATGACTAGTTGTTATTATTCAGTTCAATGTAATTCAAATGGGTTCAGAGGAATCCAATCACCAAGTGTTGCATGCCAGCTGTATCTCAGATGCTATACCTGACACCAGAACTTCTAGAAACCCCTTCTATTATGTAAATCATGCAACATGCTAAAAGAGGTCAAAGAAATATATATGAAGTGTTTGAAGAGCACAGAAAGAAACAGCTAATGTTTTGGTTGGGACAATAAGCACTACAATGTTTGTAGTTGGTGTGGGTGACAGGAAGCATCGTATGAGAGGTTATAGATGGGAAGGTATATCTGAGTTGGAGTTTGAAAGATAAGTCAGTGTTTACAAGACAGAAACACCTGACAGGACCAAGACAAAGCATGAGCAAAGGTGAGATATGGAATGGCACACGTGGGAGAAAAGAATAATCTGGTTTGTCATTAAAATGGCTGGAAAGGAGACTGGCCCCTGATGGTGAAGGCATGTCCATGTCATGCAAAAGAATTTGAGTCTCAACCTTGAGAATTTACTTTTTTTTTTTTAATGTTTACTTTTGAGAGACAGAGAGAGACAGAGCATGAGGGAGGAGGGGCAGAGAGAAAGAGGGAGACACAGAATCCGAAGCAGGACCCAGGCTCTTAGCTGTGAGCACAGAGCCTGATGCAGGGCTCCAACTCACGAGCTGTGAGATTATGACCTGAGCTGAAGTTGGACGCCTAATGGACCAAGCCACCAGGCACCCCTCATCCTTGAGAATTTTTAAGCAGGAGGGTGATGCAACCTGATCATTTTAGAAAATTCATTCTGGTGGCAAAGAGCGTGCTGGGTTTGGGGTGAGATAGACTAGGGGCAGGGAGAATAACTAGAATGCTGTTAAAATCACCTGAGCAAGACACGTGAGGGTTCTGACGTAGGCAGTGTGGACAGAGAGGAGGAAAAGGTTCAAGAGGTGTGATCTTTTAATCAGCAAAGAGTAGCTGTAAAGGTCCAATCACCATGCCCCTCTGGCACAAGCTCCATTCTCTTGAAAATAGCAGTATTAATTTTGGTAAAGCAAAGCACCCTAGTAAAATGTAAAATATGGGCAACCACCTAAGGCTGCATCCTAGAATCACTGTGATGGGCAGTAAAAGCCATCCTCAGCCTAAGTCAGACTTCATAGAAATTCTTAACAGCAATAATAAAAATAATACAGCCCTCTAGAAAGCTAGAAATGTATTTGAACACACAGATTTTATTAGTCCCACAAACTTTCCATCAGGCTTCCCACATTGGATTTGTCAGAGCAGGGATGTGATGTGTCAATAAGCAGAGAATGTCATTAAGGTGAGAAAGTGGGTCTGAAGCTCGGTGTTTCACCCTGAGGTTTACTGGCTGAGATCTTCATGTTTATCCAAAACACCCTGGATTTTGTCTTGAAATAGGATTTGCCTTGCGTGATTTTTCTCTAGAATATGAAAGCTGTATATGCCAGAAACGTAATCTAAATCTTTGACTCCTTTCCATGCCCTCATTGTGTCCGTGAACATGAGATGCCAGGATCTACCAAAGTCTCATGCCAAATGAGGAACAGTGGCAGCTGTCCCAACTCTCAATCTAGTGACTTTTCACTATGCTCTGCTGTCTTTTCAATGAATTCCTTCAAAGAATTTCCTCCCTTTGAAGACCCCAGCTTTTATGTCATGTGCCACCCCCACCTTCCCAATGATTTAGTACCCGACATGCTATTTCTGTTTCCACCCAGGTATTGTCTCCTATACATTCTTGCTTTAATTTAATTATACTCCCTTAGGTTAGTATGGTTTTCCCTTGGCCTTGTCCTCTCCATGTTCATTTTCTCTATTTTGTTTGTTTGTTCATGTTTTCTATTTTGTTGAGAGGACCTGCTTTTTTCTCTAGCCCAGAGGCACTTCTGCTGCATAGTGTTCACTACTTACAAGCACATAATCAGGGCGAGCCCTCTGTGTTCTGCTAATTTAACAAGGCAATCCCTGATGGGATCTCTCTCCAAAGGTTTTATGTCACACCTGCCATTCTCTGTTCCCTTCGTCTTCAGGTTTTTCAAAATCAGAGGTTCTGGTCCCAGTAAAACAACCTAGACAGACAGACTAATATTTCACTTTCTCTGTAACTTGAGAATAGGTCTTATTCACTTCATTCAACAAATCATTTAAGCACCTACTATGTGTTAGGCATTGATCTAAGTTAAAGGGATATGTAATTGATGTCGCTGAACAAAATAGATGCAGGTTTGATTTGTTAGTCGGAGAGGTAAGAATTAAACAAGTAATGGCACAAGCATATGATGACAAAGTGAGAAAAGTATTATGAAATGTAACCAACATGTACAGGATAACTAACTTGGTTGCAGTACTGGATTCAGGACAGAGAGAAAAGTTTAAGGGAAAGTTTGTAAGAAAGTAATATTCAAGTAGAGACCAAACGAACAATCCAGCTGAAGGATGGGAGGCAAGCATCAACACTACAGGCCAAGGGAACAGTGTGAAGACACTGTCTAGGGCACAGTCTGGTTGTGTCTGAAGAACAGAAAGCTCAGAGTGGCTGGAACCTTGCAGAGATGATACCAAAGAAACATGCAGGACTTGGATGATGCAGGGCCTTGGTTGACACAGGAAGGTCTCGGGGTTTTATTCCAAGAATGGAACATCCACTAAGGGTTTTAAGAAGGAAAACAGCTAGATCAGTCTTTCGTTTTAGGAAAATTACTTCTAATTAAGAAGCAGATTAAGTAGGATACTGAGAACAGTCAAGAAGATACTGCTTAAGTTCTCTCAAGAGATAAGGGTGTCTTTGCCAAGGAAGAGTATCTTCATTACAAAATAGAAGAGACACTGACTGTGTATGCACGATGGTGCCTAGAGGAGTTTTGCAAAAAGATGGCCTACTTCTTTCCCCTCTTTTTTCTCTCTCTCCTCCTCCTCCTTCTTCCTTCTTCCTCCTCCTCCACCTCCTCCTCTTCCTCCCTTTCAATGTTGTAAACTGATTCCTTTTATACTTTGCGCTTATTCTAATTCTACCACTGAAATAATCCATATGGTATTTAACCAATGATCTGAATGCAATATGGCTTTCAAAGATCGTGGGATAGTGGCACCATCCTGTGGCATACGTCTTTATTCAGTGTCACATGTTACTCTAATTCTCATTTGATCCACAATTTGAATTTTCCTTTCAAATTATTATTATTATTATTATTATTATTATTATTATTATTGGAATTTACCATTAGGAATGTATGAAACCTTTCTTCATGAAACCAATAAAATCAACAAAACACATGAAAACAAAAGAAACCGACAAATCCACAAAACACTGAGGAGGTTTCCCAGAAGGAACCTGTGATGCCAGTGCTAAAGTGAAAGTTATTTCAGAATTATTTATAAGACAAAAGTATGGAAGAGCTAGAAGACAGTTTAGAGGTCATATCCATGTCTTATTTTTAAAGAAGAGGAGACTAAAGTTCAAAGGAGAGTGACTTGCCCCAAATCTCACAACCAGAAATAGCAAATTCTAGAATAAATATACATGTTTTGATTTTTGGCTAGTATTTATGTAACTATAATTCATTTATTTTTTTTATTTGCTTCCTTCCTTTTTTTGTCTTTCAAATCTCTACCATTTCCACAAACTGTCACTGTTTTTCAACCATTGTGATTTCCACTGCAAAAATCCAGTAAGATAAGCAGTGCAATTTCTAACTAGTTGGCTAATGTTCCAGACTAATAACTTTTCCCATTATCAATTGAACTGAAACAATAATTTTCCTACACCAAGCCCAGCATTGTATTTGTACAGCCATATTTGACCATAAAGAAGGTACATTCAGCTGATTAAGATCAGCTTATAAATCCTCCTGTCGTCTGCTATTATTTACATTGAAAGGAAAGTATCGCTAGTTTCCTGTTCACCCCTCTTATTGCACACATGGATACAAATATCATTCTTGTACTCAATGAGAATTCAATTACACCAATTTAAAGACTTGTATTAAGAACGTAATGGACTGTTTTCTCCCTCTTATTCTGGAAACTCAGCTCACTTCCCACAGAAAATATAATGTGCTTTGTTGTTATTTGACAAGTGGCCTTTGTTTTAACCTTTAAACTTTACCCTTTTCCCATGCATACTTAATCTACACTTTTCCATTTAGTCATAGAAATGCTTCAAGGCAAATCTTTCCTTTGTTTTTAAGCCATAATTACTACTTTTCTTTTTATTAGCAATGTGCCAAAAATATAAACTGCAAAGATACATATATTGGTGATCTGGGGTCCTTGTTGCTTAGAAACGGGGGGCCTTAGCTGCCAAAGGCACGAGTTGGGATTGTGTGCATTTTTCTGTAGTACAAGCCAACTGACTATAGAAGTTATAGCGCTCACATCTTGCCCCTGCCCATGAGCTAGAAAGAGGAAGCTAAGAATCTTGCATGCTGCGTAGTCTTAGCAGTCTTTTGAGCAACAAACATACAGGTAATTTTTTGTTAGGTGTTCAAGGCAGCCTAGGCTACAGCTGACCTACCAGGCTCTCAGTCTGCAGCAAACAAATCGTCACTGTATCTCCATACTCAGTCGGCTCAGGTCGTGATTTAAAGGCATTTGATACACTCATCATAAAAGTTCAGAAATCTTTTCATGAGGAAATGCATACAATAGCTAGGCAATCAAACAGCCATCAGGAATTTGAGAAGGTTTAATTGGGATTTAGGACTGAAGGTGTTAAGGTATCAGGTGAAAATAATGGAATTGATCACAAAGAACCCTTACCTCACATCTAATCTTGGTTCCCAGTTGGTGTCTGCTGCCATATTAGACAGGGAATCGAAACACAAATCTTACTACTGCCAAAGACGTATTCTCACCGGCTCTAGTCCCTATCCTCCCTGGCTCTGTCACCAGCGCTAGTTCCCTGTAGATAATAACAGAGGAAAGAAGCTAAAGTTGTATGTGGTGAAAAAGGAATGTGTGTGTATATGGGGATGCACAATTGGGAATATATTGAAATGAGGAAGAACAAGTGTATAGATTATGTTAATATGTAAAAAAACAACTGAGTAGGGGTGCCTGGGTGGCTAGGTCAGTTGAGTGTCTGGCTCTTGATTTTGGCCTAGGTGGTGATTCAGGGTTGTGAGATCGAGCCCTGCATAGGGCTTCACGCTCAGCATGCAGATGCTTGGGATTCTCTCTCTCCCTCTGTGCCTCTCTCCCTGCTTGTGCTCTCTCTCTCTCTCTCTCTAAAATAATATATATATATATATAATATTATAATAATTTATATTATATATAAATTATATAAATAATTTATATTATATATAAAATAATATATATATATATGACAGTAAACTGATTTCTTCATTGGTTATTCTTCAAGCCTTTTTAAGCCCACAAAATTTCCACTCCTGTAGAATTATTGTAACTCAGACAGAATTTTACACCCTGGGGATATACCTATGCTAGCGGTGTGGACTCTCACTCTTGTAATATATATATTTCTTTCTTTTGCATTTCTTAGATTCAAGGTCTGCACATATGGCTTTTGACCATTTCCTTTTTTTTAAGAAACCACATTTCCAAATCTAGAAAGTTAATATCAAGATACCCATTCTTCCCTTCTCCTTTTAAAATATGTAGTTGAATTTAAAAGAAATGAAATGCTATGGTATTAAAAAGTGGAATACAAATACGAAAATGAAATTGCTTTTTTCTTTCAACTTGATTATTTCCAAAGCTAAGTCTTAAAAAGGACACTATGATGGAGACAAATTCATTTGCTTGCAGAATCAAATACAAAACTAAATATATCCTTTATCTAAATTAATATAGATTATTTACAATTTGTTCAAGTCTTAAGAGGAAATGGGGCTACTTTCCCTAAGGGACAAATCTTTACTTAATGTGATCTTGGTTTCTATTGCAATTGATTTCTGTGTTTCTGAGATTGCTATTAACCTGAAGCATCTGAGAAAAGGAAGGCAGAATATTATTTCCATCTTTGCCTTATCATAAAATGCCACCCACTGAGTAGATAAATAGATGAACCAGATCTAGAAATCACAGGTTTCAGAAAGCAGTGGGGTTTTAGGAGTTATTTATTTCTTTTCTTTTTCTTCCTTGTGAGAAAAGCATTCACTTTTAGTAATTCCTCAGGTAACCTGCATCCAGGACTAAGGAATTGGAGAAAACTGTGTACTACAACAATCCCTTAAGTTTTCCATCTATAAATGTTGACTTTCCATGAGTAATGAGTCCCTGAGGCAATGTCTGTGCAGCAACTCAATATCACTTCGAAAGTTCAAAGAATTAAATAATGGAATTGATCAAAGAGATGCCCGTGCCTCTCACATTCAGTCCTAGTGCTTGTTTTCACTGAAACCTGGATTTTCATACCAACCACTTAGTTCTATCATTTTTCACCCTATGTTATTGTTAAAGCTGTAAAACATATGAGACTGCTTTTCAATCATTTGAGATTTCCTTGAGACAATGCTTCTGCTCATTTTGGAGCAATTCGTTGAGAGGATCCAGCCTTTGTTGTCAAGCAATTAAAAAGTGTACTAACGTTTATGGGCTGCCTGGGTGGGTGGCTCAGCCAATTAAGCTTCCAACTGTTGATATCAGCTCAGGTCATGATTTCACGGTTTGTGAGTTCAAGCCCCACATAGGGTTGTGCACTAAGATTGTGGAGCCTGCTTGGGATTCTCTCTCTCTCCCCCTCTCTCTCTGCAACCACCCCCCCACCCCCCGCTCACATACTTTTTCTCTCTCAAAATAAATAAACTTAAAATAAATAAATAAATAAATAAATAAATAAATAAATAAATAAATACTAACATTTAATTAACTCTCACTATGTACCCATTTGGGGCTGAGGTTTATTATCTCATTTAACCTTCACAGCAATTCTAAGATGCAAGTATGTTATTTACATTGTAAAGATTAAAAAACGGATATTGAGAAAATTTGCAGTCTGCCCAAAGTCACCAGTAATTAAGTGGAGGACTATGGATTTAAAGTTAGGACTTCTAGATATGGAATTACAGATTTTTTGTTGTTGTTGTTGCTTGCTTTTGTTTTTTTTTTGTTTGTTTTTTGGGGTTTTTTTTTGGTTTTGTGTGTGTGTGTGTGTGTGGTTTAAAGTTTCTAAGTTGAACACGTTGTAAATTAAATATAAACCACACTCACATGTTTGTTTTTTTAATAGTACATTTTTACTCATGTTTATTAGTGGTGATGATGTACAAAACTATATATCTATTATCTTTAAGGGTCCAGTGAGAATGCAGTGACTTTCCAGTTGGAAATGTATCAATCAGAACTATTTCAGTGAACAAATCCCTTTCTCCTCCCCTCCACTAACTTCCCCTTCTTCCTCACTCCCCGTTCTTCACTTGCTTGCTTTCTTGCTTTCTCTCTCTCTCTTTTCTCCCTCTTTCCTGTACTTCCTACCCATCCTTTCTCCCTCCCCTTCCTTCTCTTCTTTCCCTTTCTTCCTTTCCTCCTTCCCTTCCTTCCATTATTTCCCTTCCATTCCTTCTTTTCCTTCCTTCCTTCCTTCCTTCCTTCCTTCCTTCCTTCCTTCCTTCCTTCATTTCTTCTTTCTTTTTGTGGCACCAAAAATCTCACCATTGCCAAGACTTAAACTCTAATTCAGACTGGGTGATTCCAGCAGGAGAATAACAGACGATAATGTCTGGCCTATACAACTGAGCATTTCCAAGAAGTTCTCAACTTAGAATATTATTATAATAATGTATGTAAATAAGAACACAAATTACATTAATGGGCCTGTGTATGCACACAAGTGTAGAATAGAAGGGCAGTGCTGTTTGCCATGCAACACTATTGAAATGCAATACTTAATTACCCACAGGTCAGGATTAGAGAGAATATTATTGAAATAAACAAGAATTTGATATCATTGTTTAAATATTTTATTAATTATTTAATAGGGCTTGGAGAGTAAGGATAGATGATTTTGCTGTATAATTACCAAATAAAAGATTAAATGTGAGAAAAACTTACAAAACCCTCAGAGGGGTTCATATTTGCATGGGGAGAAGAACTTTATTATTTTCACCATGATGTGCTTTCTTTTAAAAGGGGGAGTAATTTCTTTTAATTTTTCTGCAGATGATATTGCCTAAAAGGACTAAGAGAAATAACTTAGAGGTATAAAACTTTCAGCTGAGATTATTAACATAATTTTAACCCCAGTTAATGTGATTCCAAATATCTTAACTGTTCTATATCACTTTTTTATATTTTAAAAAGGTACTTAAAATTCTCAATCAATTAAGAATCCAATTATCTTTGATTAAAGTGGTAGCAGGAATCAATGCATTAAATTCAATTTGTTTATTTACTTTTGATAAATTAAGCCTTTCAATATTGGGTGAGTTTTTCCAGAGTCACTGAGAAACATTCAGCCAAAGTCATAATTCATATTGTGTACTCCTTTCCCATATTTAGGAAAATGAGGATTTCTAAGGCATCCTGAAAGTTTTTTCTGTCCCAGAGAATCTCATGGAAAGGTAAAAATTAAAAAAAAAAAAAGTAAGATAAAAATAAAAACCCTATGCTAATGTATCGCTTCACTTTTCCAAAGTAACATCTTGTCTTCACATTTTCTAACACTAATCATGTTTCTGTGTCAGAGAGTCACAGACTCTTAGATCAGTTCTCAAAAAGAATTTCCATGGAAATGTAAAATCTAACTAAGTATGCTACCCAGAAAATCAAATCTGGTTCAATTGTTTCCTTCTACTGTTAGGAAGGCAGAATCTTTTTTTTTTTTAAATATATGAAATTTATTGTCAAATTGGTTTCCATACAACACCCAGTGCTCATCCCAAAAGATGCCCTCAGGAAGGCAGAGTCTTGACGTGACTTACAAAATGTCACGTTCCTACTTAGAGGTAAATCTGAGTTTAGAAAATCTCTTTTCTTAAGCTTTGTATGCCTTCCCTCTTTCTCTTTTTGCTTCCTGTGTCCTCAGCAATCACTCCCTTCTCTTATCCTGTAAGAGGTCCCATTTTGTTCCATCTCCAGGCTTGCTTTAGCTTTTAGACACTTCAAAGGGCCCAGCCCTCAGAGACTAGCTTGCCTATTGTCCTAGTCATTTGTGGCTTTGCTTTTTATCTGAGATTGGTGATAAAGTCTTGTGATAGTTCCTAGTGGGTCCCTCGAAGTCATATCGCATGCTGTACATAACAGCTCAACTACTTCTGTGGTCACCTAGAATGAAACATCCATTGAGGGCAAGCCTCATGGCAGGGACAGAGGCTAAATGGACTTTCTCTCGTCAGTTCTAGCCTGTTTTTTGACACACTGAGTATCTAATGTGCCACCGGCAGTGACCAACCATGAGCCTTTATGTAGTACCATAACTTTCAGGGAACAGTTAGGTCTCTCATAGCAGGTTACTTAAATTGACCCCTTCCATCACAAAGAGGGCATCATTTGCTTTCACAGAATAGATATTAGTTTTAGATCTTTTAATTGTTATTTTTTTAATTAAAAAATTTAATGTTTATTCTTGAGAGAGAAAGAGAAAGACAGAGCGTGAGTGGCGGAGGGGCAGAGACAGAGACAGAGACTCAGAATCCGAAGCAGGCTCCAGGCTCTGAGCTGTCAGCACAGAGCACCACGCAGGGCTCAAGCCCACAAAGTGTGAGATCATGACCTGAGCCGAAGTTGCACACTTAACTGACTGGGTCACCCAGGCGTCCCTAAATTAGTTTTTTAATGTTTATTTATTTTTTAGAGAGAGAAAGAGAGAGAGTATGAGCAAGGGAGAGGCAGAGAGAGAGAGAGGGAGACACAGAATCCGAAGCAGACTCCAGGCTCTGGGCTGTCAACACAGAACCCGATGTGGGGGATCATGACCTGAGCTGAAGTCAGAGGCTTAACCAACTGAATCACCCTGGTGCCCCATATTAATTCTAGATTTTGACTTTCTTTTTCTATCATTCATCTTCCAGCACTATCATATTAGAGGATGCTGATGGAAACTTAAATTACACTGAGTCCTACCAAATGACTTAATTTACAGTGAAAGAAGCTGAACAATCATTGGATGCTTCTGGGATTTGTAGACCTTACTTAGTATGTCATCACCCAGAGCAGCTGGTCTCACAGATTGGTGGAAAAGCCTATTAAAGACACTATTGTGACACCAGCTGGAAGACAATACTGTGAGTTTGTGATTTACCTATAGCATATGGCATAATACGTGCAAATGCCACCAATATACACTGCTGTTTTTCCCACAGCCCATTCACAAGGTCAGAGATAAAGGTCACAGAAATGGGTAGAATCTCTCCCAATTATGCCTAAAATAGAGAAAAATTTACTTCCCATCTCAGTGACCTTGGGCTAATGATTAGAATTTTTGGAACCCATTGGAGGAGTACTGTTATCAGGGAACGTGTTAAGGATTCCAATGGAATAGGAGACCGCTCTGCAATTGAAGTCCCTTCATGCCACTGGTGGAAAGAGAGTGGAAGAGTCGTGCTGTGGGTTGTATAGATGCGACCTGACAATCAAGAGGAAATAATGTAGCGCCACTCAATAAAGGCAAAGAGGAGCATGACTGTACCCAGGGGAATCTTCTGCAAGATTTCATATTATTTTATGCAAGGGCAAATGTGCACGGAACTATGCTGTGACCTCAATTAGAACACAAAGGCTCAGGTTCCTTCAAGAATAAAAGTTGGGGCCACTCCACTGGGTACATAACTCTGATCATCTGAGACACCAACTAAAGACAGACATATTTAACAGAAAAGGGATGGAATAGATGTCATCAACTGCCTTGGGTCCAGTCACAGAACTGAGGACTGTCGTCACTTTCTGTGGGCTGCATCACAGTGATGGAGGAAGCAACAGTCTGCCTGAATGGCACCCGGGTGTACTACTCTTTCTGTGCCTCATTTTTATCCCCTTTCAACTGTGGATAACGATACCTACTTCTTATCATTGCTATTAGTATTATACGGGATAGTGTAAAAACAAGCACAAAATTAAGTGCTTAATTAATGTTATGTAGTAACTGAAATAACTATTATTATTGCTGATTGCTACTGTTTCTCTTTTGTTCCTTGCAATATCATCTATTTATTGACGTACTTTAACAACACTCTCTTTTTTTCTATTCCTTTTCTCTACTATTCAGGTGCCCCTCTCTACTATTCTAAAGAGGGTTTATGGGTACTATTTACGCAAGAATGCTAAATATTGATGAGGCAACAGCAAAATTAGTAGAGGAATGGACATCTAGAGATTCCAGACTTGAAGCTATATGTAGTAGATGGTGAGATTTTAGGTTGCCTCCCTTTCAGGGAGGGGGTATTATCAAGCAATGGGAGAATAGTTGCATTTGAGAACTGTTTTTTATATACTTAAACATTTTTAGAAGTGTAAGTGTAGCAAAAAAAGGGATACATGTAGATTTTTGGCAGTCCAAGTATTGGACTGTAGTGGATATTTGCCTTTTTATTTGATCCCCAGCATTCCATTCCAATTCCTTTAGGAGAATTTCCTCTGTGAGTGTGTCTCACACACTTGTGGGGCTCGTGGAAGCCTAAGCAGCCAGAGAGTCCTTCTTGTTGTCTGCAGGGAGGTATCTATCTGTGACAGAGGCGTAGGTAACTGGTTACTCTGACCTAGAACTCTGACTCTTCTGAGAATGATGCAGATATGGGGTTTGTCATCTTACACTGGTTGTAACAACTGCCCTGCCCCCATGGCTTGCTTCTTCTCACCAGACTTTCCCTTCAGGCAACTTGGGGATGGACATGGGGACAAGCATGGGAAGAATGAAGCCAGGGGAAGACATCAGCCTCCGGGGACTAAAGGGTCAAGAAGGGAGCATGCCCAGAAATTCCATAAGCCAACGGGTAGATTAGTATCCTGACAGGAGGAAAAAATGATTGACAATGAGCAGGAGACGGTATGAGGGAAGGGCAAAGAGAAAGAAACACCTTCCCTTTTACATGTATGTGTATGTATGTGTGTGTGTATATAAATATATATACATATGTATACACACACACATACCTGTTGACCTTTCACAGTATCTCCAAAAGATGACTAAGATATAAGGGAAACACAAAAATGAAAAGACAGGATTTTTTGAAAGAAATATTTAAAGGCCACCAGGGGAGGAAGAAGTCAACCTCAGGAACTGTGGCAAGGAGAAGAAGAGATGTAAGGCTCATGCGTGAAAAACACCTCACCTCTCCCTGGAGTGACTTCAGAAAATACATGGGTCCATTGGGGAGCTAGGTGATGAACAACATTTGACTCCCTTAGAAAGAACTGCACCGAAGGTAGGTATTTCTAGAAGCAGACAGCAGAAGGAACCTGAGAAAATCAAAAGAGGTCAAGTATATTTTATTGCAATTAACACAACAGGTAAACGTTTTCATGTTGAATGGCTCATTTGAGGGTCAGCTTTTAACACAACAGCAGATACTGTGAACAGAGTGCTGGCTTGGTTTTTAGAAGGCATATGAGCAGTTGGGGTTTGGTTTTTCTGCTAGATTATGTGTTTTCTGTAGTCCTCAATTTTCTAATATATAAAATGAGTAGAAAAACTGTGTCCTATCTACGTTGCTGGATTGATTTTTACATTAAATGAGACAGTGTAAGTGATGAAAATGCATGTATTTGAAAGCTATATAGAACAAAATGGTAATTCTACTTATAGGTATGAAGTTCCTCAAACCTGACTAAGCAGAAGTTATTTATCCGTAACAATCACTCCACAGCCTATGGGATGCATGTGCCCTATGTAGCTTTGCTGGAGTGATCACAACCTAATCTCAGGAACAAGGGGATACACCTATTGAAATGATTAAAAATGATCTTCCTCATTCACATGCTCACTTTGAGGAAACTCTTCTAAACTGAATTATTCTAGTCATCTCCCCTGCCCCAGGGCTGGGCACAGGCTATTCTGTAGTTTGGAAATGGAAAATAAAGAAAGGTCAGGCACTGTCATGGCGTTCATGTCTCTGGTTCTAGCCTATGTGGACCTGGGTACAGAGGTCAGCACTTCACTATCCTTCACAGCTCCACAAAGCCCTATAAAACAAACCAACAGTTTAACTAAGAACCTCTCTGGGAGGAGAAAAAAAAACAGCAAACAACTTAAACCCTCTTTAAACATTTCTATTCTTTTCCAAAGACCCCTTTAGCCACCAGTCCTCAGAGTTCACTCAAGCATTATGTCCCTCTCTTCTCCCCACGCTCTTCTTCCCCTCTCTCTTCTGACCACCAGTGGTCCCACTAGCCCTAAATGAATAACACCTTTATAGATTCGTACTCTTCAGATTCAATACCTATGCAAATATAGTAGCCACATTTTAAGTGTTCCTAGGGTTAAAACAAAACAAAAACCATTCCATGGCAGTTCCAGATGACTTACCCAGGTATTAATCTCATTCCATAACCTAACTCTGTTGTTAGAAAAATAAACTTCTCCACAAAGAGAGAAGTTTAATTTCAATGAAATGTCTTTGTAGTCACACGGCTGCTCCACCCAGTCCTCGGGCGCAGCATTGCCAAAATGTCTGTGACCTATTTTGAACCTATGTGGGTGCCGCATACCTGGGAGAGTTAAATTTCTGAATCCTTGTTTGCTTTGGGTAAAGCCATATGTCTAGCTCTAGCCAATGAGTTTTAACCAGAAGTGATGAACTTGACTGAGCGTTTACTTCATGGTATTGCTACTCTCCAGAGTCCTGCTTTTTTCCCCTCTGCCACCGCAGTGGTCTTGGGTGTAGGTGGAGATGCGGATGGTCAGTAAGTCTAGGTTCTAGGGTTATAAGGTGTGGTGTGTAGCCCCCAGGTGGCAATTGGTGGAAATGAAGCATAAGAGATTAACAAAACAATTTTTAAAAACTTTAGTCGTATAAACCACTAATAATCTGAGGGTTGTTTATTGTAAAGTATAGCTTCCTCTCTCCTGACTGCTACAGTCTTCAATCCCAGAAAGGCTAAGCCCCTCTATAACAGCTTTTTCAGTTGTCCCTGATCTGTTGCTGACTCACAGCAGTTGCCCCCCCCCCACCAGACCCCAAATTCCTCCCTCAAACCCTATTACCCTTTGAAAATAGCTCTTTTCTCACAAAAATGTGTTGAAAGGCAGAACATAAGATAGTGTAAAACTCATTTTGTAGTTCTTTCAATTTTCATCTCAAAGAAAATCCTCCCCTCTTGTGTTTTTCATGTTCTGAAAAAAAGAAATTTTCTGAAGGACAAAAAAATTCCTATGAACAATCTACTTTTCCTAAACCCAAATTCATGTAAAACTATGGTTCATTGGTAGTTTATGCTGTTTGGTTCTTCAGATAGTAAAGAGGGTTGGAGTCCAAGGTTTATAATTGGAAAGGAGTGGGTCCAAATTCCTGCTTAATAAATTTTAAGAGAATGAGTTTTAGCATGTTATATAACATGCCTGAGCTCTAATTTCTTCTCCTGTAAGATGGGAACCATTCTAAAACTCTCCCTCAAAAAATATTGTGCAAATTAAATTATGTAGTGTAGTTTAAATCCTAATTATGGAATGGTAAATGTTCTGTCAAATAGTAAATGTTCAATAAATGGGAGCTATTATTATTATCTGGAAGTTCCATAGATAGCCTGATATACTGAAATAGTTATATGATTTTGGACAAAGAATATTATATTTACCGGGGACAATTATATAGATAAAACATGTGTGTGTGTTTTAAATAAATAGCATTGTTCTTATCCCAATACTCTGAATGAATAATACCTTTATAGATTTGTACTTTTCAAATTCAATGTCTATGCAAATATCATAGCCACTTTTATAGTTTTGTTAAAACAAAACAAAACAAAAAACGTGCCATTGGAAACTAAAAGTAATCTTTATCTTTCTGTACATTTCATACACAAGTGGAAGATAATGTATGTGAATTTTTAGAAAAGCATACACATGGGATTGAACAGATCATTCTTTTAGAGAGGACACCTGTTGTTTGTTGTGAAAAGGTAGCTAAACGGTTTTTTTTTGCCAACATTTTTTTCTCTAAATAGCACTTTCTATATCTTTCTGATCTTTTTCTTCATACCCTGATCATCACAACCACCAACTCGCCTAAAGACACCTGAAGAGAAAGAAATAAGGCAGAAAGAGGAAAAGAGGAGAGGGAAAGAACAAGACAGACTGAAAGAGGGAGAGAGAGAAAGCATCTATTAAGAAGCAAAATATCATAATTTTACTGGTACTTTCTATTTGTTAGATATTTAATATTCATAGCTATCCTCTGAAATATGTATGTTCTCCCTTTTGTGTAGATGGGGAAGCTGAAATCTGGAGGGAGGGAAGAGTTCCCAAGTTCCTGGGACCATATGTTTATTTTGAGCTAGTGTTTCCATGGGAACCCAGGCTGACACTGAAAGCCATTTTACATTGTTCAGTGTTCACTATCTAAGATTACTAATGATGATCTTAGGGTCAGAATAAACCACTCTCTTCTCAACTGTGTCTCCCATCTTTGCCTTAGAACTGCCATGGAAAGCAGTTCTCCTTTAAGGCAAAAAAGAAATTGTAGGATTTGGCAGACTTTCATGTTGTCATGATACGGCAATCATCATGAATTTCTCCAGGCCAAGTGAAGCCTTCATTGGCTTTAACACAGAAAGGTAGATTTCTGTGTTCCACCAAAAGCAGGCATTGTTTGGTCTTCTCACTTAACTAAGTCATTGCTACTTGAACACCTAATATGCAACTCTAAACACTCAACCTTTTGCAGACCTCCTTTACAACAAGTTTATCTTGCTATACGTACACATATACTTTCAAGGTCTAGTCCCCCCTTTAATCAAAGTTTAAAAATCTTGATTATTTCTTTTATCTGGCACCAAATTAATTATAAAAGCTCTATGTTAATATTAATATTGCTTCACTGTAGATCAATAGCTTGTTTTACCTTTGAATCAAACGTTTCCATTTTATAACAAAACTTCACAGTGCAATTCAGAAAATCCAAGCATACAAATTCATGTAAAGATTTAAATGGAAGTGTTTTATCTTTTAATCATTCAACCAAGCTCCAGTTCAGTGGCATAATCTGCTTAAGTGCACAAGTCCTCACATCCATGGGAATCAAATGAAAGCAAGGTTTATGACATTTTTCTCTCATTTTCACCAGTAATTCCCCTTGATGGATTGTTGAAATTCACAGGGCTCGGGGCAGGGGGAGGGGATTACTGCCCCCAGCCATTCAGCCAAATCTAGAATGCGTTAGTGCAATTCCAGGATGACCCTCTTCCTTCATGACCCTGTGACAGCAAGGATCAGGAGTTTCCCGTGGATTCATCATATTGTTCTTCCAGAAGAAGAAAAAAACAATGCTACTTTAAATAAATGCAATCTGATGTACAACCTGACTCCATTTCAAGACAAGCAATATTTTATTGAATAGTCAGAGGTGGATTTTCCTGTATGGTTCTTAGTTTAAGGAATGTTAGTGACAGCATGGCTCTGCGCAGAGGCCACTTCCTTTGTGGGCACCAAACCCTCAGAATGACAGGGATGGATTTTATCCTCTTTACTTTTCTGTTTTTGTTTTTGTTTTGTTTTGTTTTCTATCCTTGCATTTATTCCTTTTCTTGTTTATCTTGTACCCAGTTTAGTTTTCCTTTTATTTTCAATCTCTTTATCCTTTTTGGCCACCACATGGGAGTTTTATGAAACATTCTTTTTCATTATAAAGCTACACGTATATTTTTGTTCGTTTTTTTAATTTATATTTAAATTTATTTATTTACTTTTGAAAGAGAGAGAGGGAGAGACAGCGGGGAGGGGCAGAGAGTGAGGAGAGAGAGAATCCCAAGCAGGCTCCTGATTGTTAGCACAGAGCCTAATATGAAGGTTGAGCTCATGAACTGCGAGATCATGACCTGAGCCCAAGTCAGATGCTTAAATGACTGAGCCACCCAGGTGCCCCTATCTTTGTTTCTTTTGATGGTGACAAAGAATATAGATAGCACAAAGAGGTTTTGTCCCACTGAAGGTCATATGGCCAGAAACTAATTTTTTTTAAAGAAAAATTTGAGAATTTCTGCTTTCGTCTCTGTATTTGGAACCCTTCTGTTTGGACACATTCCTGAGATTAGGTTTGAAGACTGTGCAAATTAGTTCCAGTGTTTGAATTGTGAATCTGTCATTTTCAACAACAAAAACAACAGTAATAGATGCACAGATGATAGCATACAAAGATCACTTTGGTTACTAAGGGTACTCTGATCCTTGATCGAGCCACTTTAGTAAGAGTGCAGTTGGGTTTCACATGCAACAGTATGGGTTTCACATGTGTCTCCCTACTGATCAACATATCCCTGTTCATAGGCTCAGTTCCTTCTCATGAAACTGGTATTTGTGGACTCTTCTTTGAAAAATAAGTACAATACAAGAATATGTGCTCTGGGACATAGACATTCCACTATTCTGGGGAAAGAATATGAGGCAGGAAGTATATTTTCAATATGGCAGAATGAACACCCGACTGCCATTTAAAACTATTTTGTTGGTGTAAGTGATGGATTTGCCATTAACTAATTTGGAGAAAGACAATTCATCCTTTTAGGCCTCCATTCCCTTAGTCATGAAAGGCAGTGATCAGAATAAGTCATCATTTAAACTCCTTCTAGCTCTAACGTTCGGAATCTAATGGCAAACTAGTATATACCCCGGACCATTATAACTTCACCACTCTTTTAAGGCACCAGGTGGCAGAGACTTTGAACGCTCAAACTCATTTCTCTAATGTTTTGACTGTTCATCAATACCATTGTTAAGGAGAGTTTTCACTCAGTTACTTTCTATCTTTACTTGGGTCATGTTCTTGGTTTGGGCTTACATTTGAGAGCTGTATACATTTTGCAATACTTTATGAGTAGAGCATAATTAAATTGACTATATCTGTGAGTTAAAGGTCAGCTAACTCAAGATTATGATAAAACTGAGCAGTAGAGCCAAGCTTGAGACAAAGCTGCTTCATTTCAACACCCAGGCTATATGTCCCACTGTTGCTAGATAATTAGCTCTCCTGCTGCCTGTGGGGTCCTGTTAGTCTTAGTTCCCAATTGTGGGTTGTTCTATGTATCTTTGAAGAAACAGCACTAAGAGCCAAGCTCTAAGTAAAGAAGGCATCTCCATTCTTCAGCTGGAGGCCAGAATTGGACAAATGAAATCAGAATTCAGAATTGCAAAAGTGAATTGCCACACCTCTTCCGCTCCAACTGACACATTGTTGCTTCCACTCCTACTCTATTGGTCAAAGTCAAGTCACATAGGGAAATCCAAAGCCCCTGGGTCCTGGATGTCTGCTTTATCTGTTGGGAAAGTATGGCAAAGAGGGTGGATAAAACAAGCTCTTGGAGGCAAGGAACAGCTGAGAAAAACAATTTGTCTATTTTATGAAACCATGGGATAGGTTGGTGGGGAAGTTTTAGAACCTCTTTTCTTCAAGATTACCAAGGAGAAGAAGAATCTATTTTGTGAAATTCTAACTAAAAACAGGGCTATATAAGCGCTTTACCATGATCATGAAATGGATATCTTTCTTTTGTACTTTCAAAAAAGGAAATATCACATAGGCATTCATATTCTTCATGGGATATATACATAATTCTCTCTTAATTCATTCATTTTCCAATGGATCATCACTATTTCTAAACTAAATATATCCTTTTAATGATCACGTGTCGGATTCTGTGTTATATATTGTTTACCCGCACAAAAGGCAAACTACTGTTGATGCTAGAGAAGACGAAGTTCTCACTGCTCATAACTATCACCATGGGACAACTTTGTTTTTAAAATAAACATTCTAAATCCAAACAAACCATACCTTGTTCTCTCCTAAAATCTTGCAAAGTATTACTTTTCTTCCGTGTGTGTGTGTGTGTGTGTGTTTAAAGAAGTATGGTGGAATCTTGACTGTTGATTTCCGGCAAAAGCATACCTCTAATGAGCTAACTTTGCACAGTAAGTTAACAACGAAGTCAAACTTTAAATTCTCCACTTTTGTTTTCACTTTGGGTTTTACTTCCTTTCATCTAACTGCAAAGACACCAAGAGACATATTGTAGCTTCCAGGAAGACAGTGCACATTAAAGGTCTGCACAGTTGAACTTGTTAATGTCACACAAAAGTATTTGTCTCTCGGCAGCAAAGAAAGCCACCATATTGAGGTCACTCTAATTATTCACCTGCATGCAAGAAACAGTCTTCCAAATGGACCTTTTCCACCTCTCTTTTAATAATGATTTGTTCTCTAACACTTAAGAGATTAAATTGAATGTGCCAAATCAAGGTAGAAAAATGACAGCCTTAAAGTGCATTGAGCCAGTGCTTAAGGAAATCATGATGATAGTTTATCTTTTACCATGAATAAGCTAAGAATTGAGCTAAGAATTTAAAGAGATATCATTTCTACCATTTTAAAAGCTGAAAATCATAGCTGCTTCTTATGCCACCAAGTATACCAAAGAGTGATGAAACAGACTTCTTTTATGAATTATGAAAGACAACTTAAGCTACAGAGAGGTTGCAAAAATTTTTTCAGTGGTATATACAGTGACTGTCAGGAAGACTGGTGTTCCAAAAAACAAACTACCACTGTGAAATATCGATAACTGTTCTTAATAGTAAAAGGTACTTCACCCATACAAAGTTTTAGGATTATAAAGCTTTTTAAATTGCATCACTTCATATGATCCTCTTTGCAACTCTGGAAGACAGATATAACAATAATATTTTTTTCAAATGAAGGAATTAGTAGCTCTTTTCACATGAGTTGACTTCTAATATCTAGTATCTATAAGATTCTGTAACAATGTCATAGATAAGTCAAAATGTGTGACAGTTTGAATTGGTCTGTTTAAAGTTTGTGTTTTCTTTTAACAGATAAATATATTTTCCCTCCTAAGGAAATGAGTTTATCAACAAGACTGTTAATAGAATGGTTAAATTAACTCTCAGAAGGAACACTATTTAACAAGTGTCGTAAAGTACTTGAAAACACTCATTGACTACGCCAAAATTCACGGGCCAGTTGAAAATTATACTAATTGATTGAACAAACTAGTTTTTTGCTAGTTGTTGTTTTTTTATATTTCCATTAAGATATAAGCTGTGTGAATGTTTTTCTACTATTTGGACATTTTAGGAACTCTATTCATAGTGTTATTTACTTAGATATCAGTTAGAGATAGTTTTGCATGCATAATATTAGGACAAAGAATTATCTTCTTGATTACCAACAGCCCATAGAAAAATAAAAATTAAACAACCTGTTTCCACACTTCCTACCCCTTGTGTGATATACCACTAACTCTAACCATCATATCATTTGACTTTTGTTTGGTTCACTGAGTGATATGACATTTTTAGTGTGTCATTATCACAACAAACAAAACAAAACTCCATTTTGTCCACAATCTTCTTTCTTTCTTATTTTAAACTGATACAGAGATTCCCCTTATACCCCTTGCCCCACACATGCATTGCCTCTCTCATTATCAACATCTACCACCATATTGGCACGTTTGTCACGTTTGATAAACCTGCATTGACACATTATCACCAAAAGTCCACAGTTTACATCACACCTCACTTTTGGTGATGTACATTCTATGGGTTTGGACAAATGTATAAAGACATGAATCCATCATTATAGAATTATTACTCTTAAAAGTAAAATAGCCAGTTTTTTTACCAGCAAGTTTTTCCCCCCAGGAATAGCACAGGCGATTTAATTTTAGCTATTCTGATTTGAGTATAATGGTATCTCCTTGTACTTTTTAACTACATTTAATGATGTAGAAAATCATTCCGTGTGCATATTACAATACCTACATCCTCTTTGGAGATATATGTGCTTTGCTTTCTTATAACTACATGATTTTCATTTTGTATATTAATTATTTTACCATTGAGTTTTGAATACACACACACACACACACACACACATATATCCATGAATATCAGGGATATACATAGTATACATACATACATATGTGTATATGCATATATATACACACATTCTAGATATTAGTGTTTTGTCAGATATACGGTTTGCAAATACGTCCTCCCACACTTAGCTGGTCTTGTCATAGTCTTAACAGGGTCTTTCACAGAACAGTTTTTTTAATAGGAAAATATTTTAATGATATTTTTGTAGCACAAAAAATTAAATTGACATTAAGAAGAATGTGAGGGAATCTACAAAACATTAAATTATGTTGCTTTATGACATTTAGCATGAACAGGTGTCCTATGTGTAGAGGTTCCATTTCTCCTCTCAAAGGCAGAGTCTGGGTGACAAATTAATTATGATCAAGTCCAATTTGTTCTTTTTCGTTTTATGAATCTTGCTTTTGGTATTAAGTCAAAGTACTCTTTGTCTGTCTTAGATGTTGAAGACATTCTCCTTCTCTTTTTCTAAAAGTTTTATAAAATTACATTTTACATTTATGTCCATGAAAAAGTGTGAATTAATTTTTGTATAAGGTATGGGATTTAGGTCAAGGTTTTTTTGTTCATTTGTTGGCATTTGGATATCCAATTGATCCAGCCTCATTTGTTGATCTTTCAATAAATTACTTTTCCTCTAGTAAATTACTTCTCCTTCAGTAAATTACTTTTATACTTTGGTCAAAAATCAGTTGGGAATATTTGTTTTGGTCTATTTGTAGATTCCCTATTGTATTTCATTAATGCATATTTCTATCCCTCCACTGATAGCAAACTGTCTTGATTACAGTAGCTGTATAAGTCTCAAATTGGTAGTCTGATTATTCCTAATACATTTTTTCAAAATTGTTTTAGCTATTTTAATTCTTTTAACTTTCCATATAAATTGTAGAGCAATATTGTCTATTAATACAAAACAAAAGCAAAAACCAAAAAGCAAAACCTTTCTAGGGTTTGAAAAGAATTTGTCAATCAGTTTGGAGATAGCAGACTGTCTGCATTAGCTTTTCTAATCTATGAACATGGTATATCTTTCCATTTAGATCTACTTTGATTTCTCTTGTCAGCATTGTACAGTTTTCAGCATGCAAGTCCTGTACATGCTTTGATAGATTTACACTCAATTAATTATTTCATATTTTTATCCACTGTAAATAATATATTTTATTTTAAATTTTTTTAATGTTTATTTATTTTTGAGGGGGAGAGAGAGACAGACAGAGCATGAGCAGGGTTGGGGCAGAGAGAGAGGGAGACACAGAATCTAAAGCAGGCTCCAAGCTCTGAGCTATCAGCACAGAGCCTGACGCAGGACTCAAACTCAAAAACTGTGAGATCATGACCTGAGCTTAAGTCAAACACTTAACTAACTGAGCCATTCAGGCACCCAGTAAATTTTATATTTTAAATTTTAGTGTCCATTTGTTTATTACTAATAAATGAGACATAATTTTTCTATGTTAATCACATAACCTATCTTGCTTAACTCAGTTATTAATTCTAGGTTTTATGTGTTTTTTTTTTAATTGTGAAGTTTTTATCTAAGCAATTATGTTATCAGCAAATATGAGCAGTTTCATTTCCTCCCTTCCAGTCTGTATCCCTTTTATTACTCTTCCTGCCTTATGGTACTGGGCAGACTTCCAGGACATTTTGGAACAAAAGTGGTGAGAGTGAACATCCCTGTCTTCTTCCTGAATTAGGAGGAAATCCTTTAGTTTTTCATCATTAAATATAATGTTTGCTGTATGATTTTTTAGATGCTCTTTACCAAATTGAAGACATTTACCTCTCTTACTATCTTTATCATGAATGTGTGTTAAATTATGTCAAATGCATTTCTGCATTGATTGATATAATCATTTGGTTTGTTTTCCTTTAGCTTATTAATATGTTGAATTACATTGATTATTTTTTTTAATACTGAGCCAGGCTTGAATCTATGGAATAAAATCTACTTAGTCATGGTATATAATTCTTTTCTATGTTGCTGAAATCTATTTGTTAATATTTCGTTAAGAATTTTTCGTTTAAAACTGCAGTAATCAAAATAGTGTGGTACTGGCATAAAAATAGACACACAGATCAGTAGAACCAAATAGAGAGCTTAGAAAGAAACTCACGATTATATGATCAACTAATTTTCAACAAAGGAGGCAAGAATATCCAATGAGAAAGACAGTCTCTTCAAAAAATGATGTTGGGAAAACTGGATGCAAAAGAATGAAACTGGACTACTTTCTTACACCATACACAACAATAAACTCAAACTGGATTAAGGACCTAAATATGAGACCTGAAACTATAAACATCCTGGAAGAGAACACAGGCAGTAACTTCTTTGACATTGGCCATGGCAACTTGTTTCTAGATATATCTCCTGAGGCAAGGAAAACAAAAACGAAAACAAACGATTGAAACTATTTGAAAATAAGACACTTCTGCACAACAAAGGAATCAACATGTGGGAGATGCAGGAGAGAAGCATCAAAGGAAAAGACTTCTAAAGGGAAGGGCTGGAGAAAGTGCAAGGCCTTAGGACATGTTTATACAGCTGAAAGAGGCTGCTGCTTGTAAGGAATACCTAGAGCCATTAACATTGTCCAGGGCCTGTTCCTCCTTCACACCTGACCCTGACTAGTGTTATAGAAACTAATTAACTCGAAATTCAACCTTGAAAAGCTAAACCATTAGATTGATTAACACACTTGCTTAGCTGACTTTATGCACATAGTCTTTGGCAATTATCCTAATAAAAAGAAGCTTCATTCTGGAGTCAGGGCCTCATTCGGACTCAAGTATGAGGACCTTCACTTAACTGCACTTTGCAGACTCATCTTTTGTGACTCCGGACATACTCCCTGCAACATCAGCAAAACTAAAAGGCAATGTGCAGAGTCAGAGAAGATATTTGTAAATGATATATCCAATAAAGGGTTAGTATACAAAATATATAAAGAACATATACAACTCAACACCAAAAGACCAAGTAACCCATTTTAAAAGAGGGCAGAAGACACGAACAGACATTTCTCCAAAGAAGACATCCCAGATAGCCTACAGACACATGAAAAGATGCTCAACATCACTCATCATCAGGGAAATGCAAATGAAAACCAGAATTAACTATCACCTCACATCTGTCAGAATGAATAAAATCAACAACACAAGAAACAAAAAGTGTTGGCAAGGCTATGGAGAAAAAGGAACTCTCCTGCACTGTTGGTGGGAAATGCAAACTGGTGCATCCACTGTGGAAAACAGTATTGGGGTTCCTAAAAAGGTTAAAAATAGAACTACCTTATAATCTAGCAATCACACCGCTGGGTATTTACCCAAAGAATACAAGCATGCTAATTCCAAGGGATACATGCATCCCTATGCTTATAGCAGAATTATTTATAGTAGCCAATGTATGAAAGCAGCCCAAGGGTCCATCAATTGACAGATGGATAAAGAATATGTTATATATATATAATGGAATATTACTCAAGCATAAAAAAGAACACAATCTTGCCGTTTGCAAAGACATGGATGGAGCTAGAGAGTAAACTGATATGCAAAATAAGTCAGTCTGAGAAGACAAACATCCTATGATTTCACTCATATATAAAATTTAAAAAACAAAAGAAATAAACAAAGAAAAAAAAAGACAAGCAAACAAAAAAACCCCACAATTCTTAAATACAGAGAACCAACTGATGGTTACCAGAAGGGAAGTGAGTGAGTTACCAGAGAGGAGGTGGGGGGTTGGGTGAAATAGGTGAAGGGGATTAAGAGTACACTTATCATAATAAGGACTAAATAATGTATACAATTGGTGAATCAGTATATTGTACACCTGAAATTAATATAACACTCTTAATTACAATGGAATTTTTAAAAATCCAAAGTTAAATAATTGAAATTATAGCGAATCTATTTTCTGACCACATTGGACTTGATAAGAGAAAGATAATGTAAAAATCTTCAAACACATGGAAAATTTTAAAAATAATAATAATAAAACTCTTTTACATAATCCATGGATCACAGGGGAAATCTCATGGGAAATTAAAAAACATACATTGAACAGAATCAAAATGAAGTTAAAACTGTCATATTTTATGGGACATACCCAAAGCCATGCTGAGAGGGAAATTTATGCCACATAATGCACAAATTTAAGGGAAAAAATGAAAATCTCAAATTAATAATCTAAAGTCCCACCCCAAGACCATGTAAAAAGAATAGCAAAGTAAGCCCAACACAAACAGAAAGAAGGATAAAGATCAGAACACAAAACAATGATATCTACAACATAAAAACAATTTTTAAAAAATCAGTGAATCAAAGGAGTGGTTCTTTGAAAAGATCAGTAAATTTGATATCCCTCTAGTAGAACTCTCAGAAAAGAAGACAAAAATTATCAGTATCAGGAGTTCAACAGGGGATATCACTACAGATCATGCACAAGTAAATAGGATAATAAGGGTGTACTACATACACTCTACACATATTAATTTGACAACTTAGAAGAAATGGATAAATTCCTCAAAACACACAAACTACTACAACTCATCCAATATAAAATAGATAATTTGAATTGACCTGCAAATATTAAAGATATTGAATTCTGAATTTAAAAGTACCCAAAAGAAATTTCCAGCATCTGATGATTTCACTGGAGAATTCCATTCAATATTGAAATAATAATTAGCACCATTTCTACACAATCTATTTCCACAAAATAGAAGAGGAAGGAAATCTTCCCAATTCATTTCATGAAGCTAGTATTACCTTGATAACACAACTAGAGAAAGTATACAAAAGCTAAAACTACAAACCAATATCTCCCATGATATAAATGAAAAATACTTTTTTTAAGTTTTTACTTAATTCCATTAGTTAACATACAGTGTTATATTAGCTTCAGGTATACAGTATAGTGATTCAACACTTCCTTAAATTACCCTGTGCTCATCACATTAAGTTCACTTCTTAATCCCCATCACCTATCTGACCAATACCACCACTCTACTCCCATCCGGTAACCATCAGATTGTTCTCTAGGATTAAATCTGTTTCTTGCTTTGTCTCTCTCTTATTTTTTTCTCTGCATTTTTTTTTTTTTTGTTTTTTAATTGCACATATGAGTGAAATCATATGGTATTTGTCTTTCTCTAACTGATATCTTTTGCTTAGCATTTTACTCTCTACCTCCATCCATGTCTTTGCAAATGGCAAGATTTCATTGCTGATTTTCTGTCTAGTTGTTTTATCAAGTGCTGACAGAGGTGCTGAATTGTGGCTTTGTCCATTTCTCCTTTTAGTTCATATATGCTTCAAATACATTGCAGCTCTGTTTGGTTCATTCACATCTGGCATTTTCTATCTTCTTAGTAGACTGACCATTTTATCATTCCATTGTAACTTGCTCTGGTACTTTTTTCTCTGAAGACTACTTTCTTGATATTAAGATAGCTATTTCTTCTTTCCTCTGATTAGTGTGTATATGAGACATCTTTTTACATATTTTTACCTTCAAGTGCTATATTGTTATATTTGAAGTAAATTTCTTAAACACATAGACAGCATACTGTTGGGTTACATTTTCTAATCCACTCTGCCAAACTCTAGGTTTAAATTGGTACATTTAGACTATTTCATTTTTAAGTATCTTAAGGCTAACATCTGATCTTTTAATTTTCCTTTTTTCTGTTTGTTCTGTTTTTCATTTCTCTATTTTTATTGTGATTCAGTAGGTTACTTGAACAGACTTTAGTATTCCATTTTAATGTGCCTATTGTTCTTGCATATATTTCTCTTTATGACATTTCAGTAGTTGTTCAAACACACAAAGATGTATGAGAGAGAAAGAGAGGGAGATCAGAATTTACTGGTAAAGTATTTTACCATTTTAGGTCAAGTATAGAAACCTTATTTTCTGTAATTATTTCCTAGGGCTGCCATAACAAAGTACCAAAAACTTGGTGGATTAAAATAATAGATGAACATAAGTTTATACACTCCTAGTTCTGGAACCTGGAAGTCTGGTTTCAAGGTGTTGACAGGTTCATGCTCCCTCTGATGGCTTCAGGGAAAATAACTTCCTTGCCTCTTAGAGCTCCAGGTGGTGGTTGGCAATCTTTGGTGTTCTTTGGTTTGCAGCAGCATAACTCCAGTCTCTGCCTCCGTCTTTATATACTCGCTGTCATTCCCTTTTGTTTGTACATTTCTGTTTTCTCTTCTCATAAGGATACTTGTCATCAGATAGAGACCATCCTAATGCAGAGTGCTTGGTCCTCTGTTTACTTTACAAATTATATCTGCAAAGACACCATTTCCAAATAAGGTCACATTATGAGGTTCCTGGCAGACACGAATTTGGGGAGGACATTATTTAGTTCATGACTACTTCCTTTACATTCTTTTTTTCCTCCACAAATTATAACTGTTTTAATATTTTTTTCTAAATTTAGAACCCCATCAAACCATGTTATATTTTTCAACCGTCAAACATAATTTAGTAAATTCAAAAGGTAAAGGAAATGCTATTGTATGTATGTATTGAAGTTACATTATGTATACATTTTATTTCATATATTTTTATGTGTATTTCATTTCATTTCATTTTTCCTTTCTCATGTTCCAAGGTTCCTTCTTTATCATTTATTTTCTGTTTAGAGAATTTACTTTAGTTATTTCTTTGTAATACATCTACAGATGACACTTTTTTTTTTAGATTTCCTTCATCTGAAATGTCTTTATACCCCCTTCAATCCTGAGGATGTTTCCACTGGGTATAGAATTCTGGGTTGTAGTTTCCTTTCAGCACTTGAAAAGTATTCTGCCACTTTTTTTATTTGTTTTTATTTCCATGGTTTCCAATTAAAAATGCAGCATCATTCCAATTTATCTTCCCATGTAGGTAAAGTGTTGTTTTCCTCTGACTGATTTCAAGATTTTTTTCTTGTCTTATTTTTCAGAAGTTTAATTATACTTGATCTTGGAGTGACTTTCTTTAGGTTCTATCCTATTAAGTGTTTGCTCAGTTTCTGTAGAATTATATATTCTACCAAATTGGAAAGTTTTCAGCCAATATTTTTTAAATTACTTTCTCAGTAATATCTTCTTTCTCCTCTTCTTCTAGGGTTCTAATGACATGAATGCTAGCATTTTTGTTATAATGTCAGGTTCTTAAAGCTTTGTTCACTTATTTTTCCAACATATTTTCTCTCTGTTGTTCATATCAGGTAGATTTCCTTGTTCTGTATTCTAGTTTGCTGATTGTTTCCTCTGGTTCCACCACTCTACTATTGAATTTATCAACTGAATTTGTTGTTTTGTTTTGGTTTTGTTTTTTTGACTATTGCCTTCTTAAGCTCTAAAATTTCTATTTTTGTTCTTCTTTATATCTTGTATTTATTTGCTAAGACTTCCTATTTATTTGCTGAGGTTTTTTAGTTAGTTTGTCTCGAGCACATCCAAAATTGCTTGTTGCAGCATTTTTGTCTTGACTGCTTTAAAATCTTTGGCAAAGGGGGTACCTGGGCTCAGTTGGTTAAGCAGCCGACTTCGGCTTAGGTCGTGATATCATTGTTCATGAGTTCGAGCCCCACGTTAGGCTCTGTCCTGAAAGCTAAGAGCCTGGAGCCTGCTTCAGAGTCTATGTTCCATCCTTCTCTGCCCCTTTCCTGTTCACACTGTGTCTCCCTCTCTCTCAAAAATAAATAAAATAATTTAAAAATAAATAAAACCTTTGGTAGATCATTCTGTCTGTCATCATCTCACTGACGGCATTTATTGTCTTTTTTCATTCCACTTCAGATTTTTTCCCAGTCTTGGTATGAGAAATGATACTCAGTTGAAATCTGGTCACTTTTCATTATGTATGAAACTCTGGATCTTATTTAAATATTCTGTTTTAACTGGACTTTTTTGGACACTATTCGGTTAGGGGAAAGTGGGCCCCACATTTTTACTGTCAAATGGAGACAGAAGTCTAGATTTCCCAATTAGCTATTGTTTATAGTCAAGGGAAGGCAAGTCTCCTGATTACTACTGGATGTGAGTGGGAGTTCTGGCTCCCCATGTGGCCTCCACTGACACTACCATGAGGATGGTCTCATTACTGCTGGTCAGGGGTGAACATACTCTCTACTAGGCCTCCTTTAATATCAAATCAGAAAACCCAGGGAGCTCAACACCATGTGGATCCTCATGCCCCGAGGTTCCTAGCTGGCATGCTTTCTCTCCACTTTTCAAAGCATACTTATGCTTGTGATCATAATTTTTAGTTGTATGTAGCAGAAAAAATAGGGGGAATTATGTCTTCTCCATCTTCTCAAAAGCAAACGTCTTATCCATCATTTTTTTTAAATTTTTGATTGAATGTAATATTTTGAACCTATGTGAAAACTTGCTTTTAGTTGTCTTTTAATATCAGAGTGCCTTCCTTTTTAGTGAATGTTTCTGCCTTTTCCAGGAACTAGCTAATAGTTTCCAGCAATTGCTTTTATAGCTTTTTTATTATTTTGTGTTATATTCAAAAGAATATTTTTTGATGTTTTGTTGTTATGAAGTGTTCAAATAAAATTCAGCATATAAACATTTTTATTTCTCTACCTAGATAAACTCAAGTGATGTGAAATGGTTTTAATATTAGATTTTCTTGTGTTGTTTTTGCAAAGCCAGCTCTACAGCATAGCAAAGGCTATTACTGTTTGGATTAAATATAAGTCAGGGAAGCCAAAGTGAGACACTATTTAAGGTATGCATACTTGTGATCAGATGTTAAGTGCTTTTAATATGCTCTAAAACATTATAGTTAATTAATTCAACAACTTGTTTGCTCTAAGTGTTGACAATATATGTGAGCTTAAGCTTAAGTGGTGCTTTTGGGGCCTCTTTGATTTTACATGACAAGTGCATTCCTAAAATGTTAGGATTATTGGCTTACAAACTATTAGAGCTGGAAAATCACTCTCAAATTTTGGTACATGTGTATGGGCACATGAGAGTATACCTGGATTATGTAAAATCAAAATATTGACAGAAAATAGTTTTACATGGGATAAGTAATGTCACAAAATATGGAGAATAATATTTTGAACTTGTATGTTCTTACAAGAACATGCTACTCTGTATAAGCAATATCAGAAGATACTGTTTTTCATTTTGTCTTGTCTTTTATAAAAATATTTTTTAATGTTTATTTATTTATTTTGAGAAAGGGGAGGGACAGAGAGAGAGGGAGAGAGAGAATTCCAAGCCAGCTCTGTGCTGTCAGTGCAGAGCCTAATGGAGGGCTCAATCTCATGAACTGTGAGATCATGACCTGAGCTGAAATAGAGTCTGACACTTAACAGACCGAACCACCCAGGTGTCCCTATTTTGTCTTGTCTTTAAGTATTGCTGTTAATCTTCCTTTTAAAAAAGGTTCAGGGGACACCTGGGTGGCTCAGTTGGTTAAGCGTCCAATCTTAATTTCAGCTCAGGTCATGATCTCACAGTTCGTGAGTTCAAGTCCTGTGTCAAGCTCTGCGCTGACATTGGGATTCTGTCTCCCTCTCTCTCTGCCCCTCCCCTGCTTGTTTGCTCTCTCGCTCTCTCTCTCTCTCAAAATAAATAAACTTAAAAAATTATTTATAAAAAGGCTCAGAAAATTGAACTGGTGTATGTAACTTCAGCTTTTGTGATAATTTGATATCTTGTTATTTTGATGCTAGATAACAGAATCCATTATTGCTGGTGCTTCAATCTGTTCAAAGCAAATAGGATTGATGCTGAAGTGAGAGTTAAGTATGCTGATGTTACTTACAAACAGTACTTATTTGTGACCTTATATACATGCCTTACATATTTTTTCAAAAATGTGTCATCTTATGAACCACCGCTTATTTACTTTGAGTTATTAAAAAAAAAAATCTTAGATTATAATACCATGTGCACTCAATCGCATCTTTTTATTTGTTCAATTATGCACTTAGTCCTTTAAAAATATTTGTTTACTGTCTATTTTGTATCGGTAAGGTGCTAAGCAATAAGAAGAGAGTTATAATGAGGAATTACATGATTCTGCTCTTACCAGACCCATTGTCCCAAAGTGAAGACACATGTATAAACAGAAATATAAATTAGAATGTAAGTTATGGGAATTTACAGTAAATTATTGGCTTTCTAACATGTAAGTACTAAACTACTTGTTAGGTGATTGTTGGTGAAATCTGCATATGTGTAATGACAGTTTGTACTTTTTGTCATTTGCATGTTTCAAATGTATCAATTGTAAACTACATTTTCTACAAGAAACATATATTTTTGTATATAAATATAAAATATGAAATACAAAAATCTAAGCGAATAACAATCATAATGAAAAAAATTTAGAACAATATGAAGTCAATTAGTGGAACAGGAGGGGTTTTCCCTTAAAAATCTAGGCAATAAATCTTCCAGTAGAAAAAGTTACATGACCCTATCCAGTTACTGGCAAATAGCTGCAGGTAATCCAATCATTGCAGATTGTACTTAAATACTACTACGAGAAAGTAACTTTTTTTGTTATCACTATGAAAATGAACCTCTTCTTTTGTGAGTAAACCCTTAAGTAATAACTCCATGAGACGATGACACTTTTAGAAATGTTCAAAAAAACAAAATGAAAGTGATGGGAGAAAATTACCAGCTTTTTACAAATAAAAATAAAAAGCTTTGTGCAGGCACAATATAATGAAAAGCAAAATTAAATAAGCAAGTGAAAACATGATTGAACTCCTTTCAAGGTTTTTCAGGCTTGCCCTGGGAGGTGAAGCTTAGGTAACTGGAGAAAATTTGGTGATGACTTTAACTACAGATACCCAAGTCTACTTTTGGATTAAAAAGAAAATCAGAAAGCAAAAGTATGGAAAAAAAAAAAAAAAAAAAAGAAAAGAAAGAGTGAGTATCATATCTCTACCCCCAAAATGTACTTTTATAGAATAGGAACTAAAATAAATTATTTTAATGAGCCTTCAAGGATTATTTAGATAAAGGATTATTTTTATATTTAGGTAGTAAAAACCAGGATATTTAGAAATTACCACAGAAAAATGTTATTCTTGCTAAATTTTATTGGTCTTTTCCATTCTGTTTCTAAATATGTTGCTATATTGTTCATGAAAAATGCATTAATTGCAAAATATTTCCTAGAAAATTACTAGTAAAATTTTTTCTTTGCAGGAAAAGTGAATGAACTTGTGCAGAGGTGGAGCCAATTCTGCAACATAAATCATTAAGTGTGACACCTTTGCATCCTGGAATAGCAAATCCTGAACGTGTGAACGACCAACCACTACATTCTTTAAGGCTGCCTTTCCTTAGGGAGTCTTCCCCTTACCGGAGTGCTCAGTATTGCATCAAAATGACAAATTTCTTAACGTGACCCATTTGCCAAAAGTCTATTTAGTCTCTAGGTAGAAAGTATTCTGGTTTTTCTTCATTTACCACTCCAGATCCGTTCTCCACATTTTCTTTCCTTCCTCTGAACCTAGGTAACTGTTCCCTACATCTTTCAAGCTATCTCCTCACCTGTTTGGGGGGGGACGGAGTATTTAGCCAGTCATGGTCAGTCGGATATGTTTTCATCCCTGCTTACTCTCTGCCTTTTATACTGCAACTCTGGCACTGGTGGTGTTCTTCTATCCTCACGGCACCTCCTGTAAGTCTCCAGCTCACCCTGGGCTTCAGTAACACCTTCACTTGTGCACAGAGTCTTGCTAGCTAGTCTCTGCATAATATAACTGACATCCCTTTTTCTTTCTCCTGAAGTACTCCCTTTATGCAAGTCTCTCCATTTCAACACTCTCACTAGGATTGTTTCCTGCGGGGTTAATGACAAATATTTAACTTTCCCAATTATATTTGGAGGAAACTGTTCACTGAAAACAGAAGAGTCTTTAACCTTTCCTACAGGATAAAGGGAATCTGATCAAACAGTCAGTGAGCACACAAGAATCAACATTCATTGAATGTTTACTATATATGAAGGACTGCTCCAAGCACTTCACATATATCAATTCTTTTTTGTGTGTCAAATAGTCATATATAGTGGATGTTATTATGCTTGTTAATTTACAAGCGAGAGAAGTGAAGGACAAAATGTGTAACAACTTGACAAGGGTGGTAAACTTGGTGAGTGCTGGAGTCAGGCAGTCTAGAATAAGGCACTTAATTTTTGTGCTATGTTACTTCTAACATAACTTAGCTAAAATCTTAGCAAGACGTATTAATCTATATTTCTACCAACAGATGTGTGAAAGTATTTTACCCTCATTGCTGAACCACCTCACTGGCTGAACTAAATAGGACCTGAGAGATAGAGATAAGACTCTTACTTGAATTGGCAGGTGTCCTGTAACAGACTTCACTAGCATTATGAACTTTGGCTATCAGAACACAAAACTCATTTATCACAATGGCATGCCCAATTGCCCCCTCCTCCACTACAGTTGACTCTTCAGGGGACAGGGATTATCTCTGTACTGTTCACTGTTGTAGTTTCTTTTAATGCCTATTTATTTATTTTGAGAGAGATAAAGAGAATGCGAGCAGGGAAAGGGCAGAGACAGAAGGGAGACACAGAATCCCGAGCAGTTTCAGTGCTGTCAGCGCAGAGCCTGATGTGGGGCTTGATCTTACAAACCGTGAGATAATGAGGGACCTGAGCTGAAATCAAGAGTTGGATGCTTAACTGACTGAGCCATCCAGGCCCTCCTCACTTTGTATTCTTAAGGCCTTGCAAAGTGTCTGGCACATTTTAGGCACTAGATAATTTACGAATTATACGGATAAACAAATAAATGTACAAATTTGTATATCACTGGGTCCTCACAATGTCATGATTATAAAAAAAGAAAAACATGTTGCAGGGTTGCTAAACTAATAGAAGTGTTACAACTTTTAGAGGTTAGCCTAATTTCCTGAAATTGATAGACACTAATGCAAGAGATTTTCTCATTAACTCCTGTGGTAGGTAGAAAACTTTCTTCATCGATCATGGCTTACAATTTTAAACATTTTTTTCATATTTTAAACAGAGAAATACAGATTAGGATAAAAAACTTTCTTGAACTTTTCTCTTACAAAGGAAATGTTTCAAGTATATAAAGGTTGAAAGAATTAAACTTGATTTCACAATGAACATTTTGCTGTTTTCCTTATCACAAAACTATCTCTCTTTCTCTCTAGTCCTTCCCCCACACTCTCTTTTTAGTATATATAATAGTAGATTGCTTTGCACGACTAGGCATTTATCCAAGAGATACAGGTATGCTGTTTAGAAGGGACACATGCACCCCCATGTTTACAGCAGCACTATCAACAATAGCCAAAGTATGGAAAAAGCCCAAATGTCCATCGATGGATGAATGGATAAAGAAAATGTGGTTTATATATACAATGGAGTATTACTTGGCAATCAAAAAGAATGAAATCTTGCCATTTACAATATGTGGATGGAACTAGAGGGTATTATGCTGAGCGAAATTAGTCAGTCAGAGAAAGACAAGTATCATATGACTTCCCTCATATGAGGACTTAAAGATACAAAACAGATGAACATAAGGGAAGGGAAGCAAAAATAATATAAAACCAGGGAGGAGAACAAAATAGAAGAGACTCCTAAATATGGAAACAGAGGGTTACTGGAGGGGTTGTGGGGGGGGGGGTGGGCTAAATGGGTAAGGGGCACTAAGGAATCTACTCCTGAAATCATTGTTGCACTATATGCTAACTAACTTGTATGTAAATTTGAAAAGAGAGAGAGAGAGAGAGAGAGAGAGCGAGACCCCACACCTTCAACACAGGCAAAAAGTAATAATAATAGTAGATTGCTATCATTGAATCATACCCCTAACAACTTTGGGGTACTTATCATTAACTAGAGCTCAATATATGTTTACATTTTTTAGGTAAAATTTAAAAATAAAGTAAACTGGCTTCACAAGTGAATTCTACAAACATTTAAAGAAGAGTTAATACGTATTCTTCTCAAATTCTTCCAAAAAATAGAAGAGGAAGGAAAGCTTCCAAATTTATTCTACAATATCATTCATTTGATATTACTCCAATATCAAAAGCAGATCAAGACACCACAAAAAAAGAAACATAAGAAAACATCATATCGCTGATGAACTTAGATGAAAAAATCCTCAACAGAATGTTAGCAAACTGAATCCAACAATATATTTTAAAAAATCATTCACCACAGGGGCACTTGGGTGGCTCAGTCAGTTAAGCATCTGACTTTGGCTCAGGTCATGATGTCACAGTTTGTGAGTTCAAGCCCCACGTCAGGCTCTGTGCTGACATCTTGGAGCCTGGATCCTGTTTCGGATTCTGTGTCTCCCTGTCTCTCTGCTCCTCCCCTGTTCATGCTCTGTCTTTCTCTGTCTCAAAAATAAATAAAAGTTAAAAAAAAAATTAAAAAAAAATTTTTTTAAATCATTCACCATAATCAAATGAAATTTATTCCAGGAATGTAAGGACAGTTCAATGTTTATAAATCGATGTGATATATCGCATTAATGAGAGAAAGGATAAAAACCACATGATCATCTCAATAGATGCAGAAAAAGCATTTGACAAGGTACAATATCTATTCATAATAAAAAAAACTCCCAACAAAGTGGGTTGAGAGGAAACATACCTCAATATAGTAAAGGCTATATATGAAAAACCACAGCTAGTATCATATTCAATGGTGAAAACCTGAGAGCTTTTCCTCTAAGGTCATAAACAAGACAGTGATATCTACACTCTCACCATTTGTATCCAACATAGGACTGGACGTCCTAGACACAGCAACTGGACAAAAACAAGAAGTAAAAGGCATGGCATCCAGATTTGGTAAGCTTTCACTCTCTGCAGATGAAATGATGTTTTATATAGAAAACCCCCAAAGACTTCACCAAAAAACCACTAGAATGGATCAATGAATTCAGTAAAGTTGCAGGATACAAAATTAATATATAGAAAACTTGCATTTATTTACACTAACCATGAAATAACAGGAAATTAAGAAAACAAGCCCATTTATAATTACATCAAAAATAATAAAATACCTAGGAATAAACTTAACCAAGGAGGTGAAAGACCCGTACTCTGAAAACTATAAAACATTGATGAAAGAAATTGAAGATGACACAAACAAATGGAAAGATATTCCATGCTCACTGTTTGAAGGAACATATATTGTTAAAATGTCCATATAACCCAAAGCAATCTGCAGATTTAATACAATCCCTCTCAAAATACTAAAATTAAAATAAAAGCGTACAGATATCAAGTGTCTCATTTGATGAGTTTTGACAAACCATACAACTAAGTAACCCACCATCAATTCAAGATACAGTACTTCATCATTGCCCCAGAAAATTCCCTTCATGACCCATCTCTGGCAATTTCCACCTCCACCCACTTCCAGAGTGAGATATATGTATGTATGTATATACATACACACACACACACACACACACACACACACACACATACATATATACATATATAACTGATAAATATATATAATTTAATTTCCTAATTTTTTATTCAATTTTTGAGAGAGAGACAGCGTGAGCAGGGGAGGCACAGAGTTTTTTATTCAATTTTTGAGAGAGACAGACAGACAGACAGTGTGAGCAGGGGAGGCACAGAGAGAGGGAGACATAGAATCCAAAGCAGGATGCAGGCTCTGAGCTGTCACCACAGAGCCTGATGAGGGGTTCAAACTCATGGACCATGGGACCATGACCTGAGTCAAAGTCAGATGCTAACCGACTGAGCCACCCAAGTGCCCCATAGTGATTGATACATATTTTTTCCACCAGAGTTTAGTTGTGCATATCCTACTGTCTCAACAGCCATTCTCAGTATTTCCAAATCAGAGTGTTAACTTTTCCTGATGGGAATTTTACCTGTCTTCAAACAAAGCAAGCCTTTCATTGCCTTCTCTTTTTCATAGAGTCTCTGACTTCTGGTCATTCTAATGGAGGTTCCAAAATGTCTTTAATGGCTTCAGACAGTTATTTCCCAACTAACATTGAAGTTTGTAGTATCACCTATTTCCTAGTTATTCTGTGTATGTATAAGCTTGTGCAGTTTAATTTTCTCACCTTGTTGATCTTGTGAAGGATGTCTGAAGAGACTTGAGTTTAGACAGTTGTATTATCCAACAGAAATTTCCCTGTGTGTATCTTCAAGACCTCTGTTATTTTCTGAAAATAAACATGTTGGAAAATTAATAGTTTTACTGAGGTAGAGGTCTCCATAATGGAGTGCTTGCATCTCAGAGGAAGTGAGACAAAAATTTTAGAAATTTTTGTACCCATTTTCTTTCTTACTCTAAAAACATAAGGAAGGTATTAAGCTTTAGTAAGTGAACCAAGAATTGTCTATACATATAAATTAATGAACTCAAATTTCCATTGATATATTTATACTATAAAAATGGAAAATAGTGGCATGTGGGTATTATGAAAAGTTATATTCAGAATTACTTTTCATTGTGAATAATATCTGTTCTTAAGTCAACTTTTGATACGTTGGTCTTTTGAAGTTTGTGTTCTCTTGATGTAGAGGTACCTCATATGCTGTTTTGCTATAGCTGAGGCTTGTTAGATAAATATTTTAAAATAAAGAACTTGGGGGGGCACCTGGGTGGCTCAGTCAGTTGAGCGTCTGACTTAGGCTCAGGTCATGATCTCGCGGTTTGTGAGTTCGAGCCCGGCATTGGACTCTGTGCTGATGGCTCAGAGCCTGGAGCCTACTTCCTGCTTCGGACTCTGTGTCTCCTCCTTTCTCTGTCTCTCCCTCCCATGTTCATGCTCTCTGTCTCTCAATAATAAATAAACGGTAAAAAAAATAAAAAATTAAATAAAATAAACAACTTGGCCATCTAAACACCACTGATTATTCATGCTCAAGAAAAAAACATCAACCAAAGCAGAATAGCAGAGCTAATATATAGCGTATTAATACATTTTTTCTTTGTGTCAAAGAATATCTGTTAATTGACAAACTTTGAGACCATTTCTATTGGCATAAAGTTACCATAATACCTTTGTTTATTTTCAATAGCTTAATCACTGACATATATCTTCATGCTTGATGGTTCAATCATTCATGTTGATTCCACATTGATATGGAAAGTAATATTATTTAAATAAATTGACACTCTAGCCCTTTTATAATTGCCTGATTTACAGAGAGACCAGTTCAAGGTCTTAGTTAAAGATGAGGGGCGCCTGGGTGGCTCAGTCGGTTAAGCAGTCGACTTCGGCTCAGGTCATGATCTTGCACTCCGTGAGTTCGAGCCCCGCATTGGGCTCTGTGCTGACAGCTCACAGCCTGGAGCCTGTTTCAGATTCTGTGTCTCCCTCTCTCTCTGACCCTCCCCCGTTCATGCTCTGTCTCTCTCCATCTCAAAAATAAACGTTAAAAAAAAAATTAAAAAAAAAAATAAAAAGATGAGTTATTAGGTACAGACCACTGGTTAGTTTACTGAAAAGGGTAGCAGGATTTGGTAAAATAGAAAGGAAGGTGGGACCTAGTAATAGTGCGGGTAGAATGAATTTGTTTAAGATTTCCTTAAAAAAGGATTGGCTTGGGGAAATAATAATGGCAATAGATACATGACTCCTGCACTCTCTACTTATTAACATTGTTGCCTTATACTTCATTCCATGTAGCAATGTTTTCCAAGTGGGAAGCGGTCCTGGATGTATCTTGGTTAGGCATAGCATTATCTCCGTAGAGACTCAAGAGAAAGTACAACACTGGGATGGCGAATTCGTGTCACACATTCTCCGTACTTAATGAAAGGCATTTTTTATTCATCAGAGCACTCTTCAACCCTGGACCCTCACACGCCTTCTCATCACAGTGTTCCCAAAAGACAAAGTCAATTAACTGAAGTTATTAGTTGACATCAACTTTTCGCCTTTACAAGAAGAAGAGGCAGAAGGAGAAAGAGGAGGAGGAGGAGAGGAGAAGAAGAAGAAAGGGAAGAAGGAGAATTAAAAAGTATGATTTTATAGAGAATAGTCATCTTTGACGTAGGTTTCTGGCAACATTGAGGCTACAGGAACAGCCTCGGGAAGATCATTTTAGAATCTGTGAAGAATGAGCCTCAAACGTGGCACTAACTTGATTCAAGAGCAGCTAGGACTTGCTATGATGTGAGCAGAGATCAAGTTAGGTTAGGAATAATATAATTTAAATAGTGGAGCTAGGATCTAAGATGATATGAGAGTTGGCTATCAGTTTTTATGTTTTGGCGGTAGCCATCAATATGGAAAACTTTAAAGACTGACGGTTTTAGCGGCCATTCTGATTTTCCACATTGGTGGCATTGTAACACCCAGGAGCTCTTGGAAATTTGCTGGGTAGGACAGCAGGAGTTACGTGACCCACAGATTTGTGGCTTGGTTGGGGCTATAGAATAGTCCCTGGGAGAGCCAATGGTTCTACCTGGTAGGAGCCTTCTTCCATTCCCTGTCATACCCTTCACATTACTAAAACTAAGGCCTTGGTTGGAGATATAAGAAAGAGATACTACTCATTCTGATATTTAGTGATATGTGGCTGCTTGCATTAAATTCTAAGCAGGTTTGGACAAAACATGACATAATTTCTAACCTGTGAATGGCTATAGCACCGGAACCAAGCCTACGGTTTGCAGTTGTACACAAATATATTCAATACTAGGTAGGTTCTCTTTCATTACTACTATTTTTAATGAAGCTAGTTATTTTTCACTTGCCTAGTTTCATAAGTGATACCTCTTTCTAGACAAATTCTGGCTGTGATCAGCAGTCAGAAACACAGAGAACTATAATTTTATATAATCTTTTCCCACCTTCTTCACCCACATCCTACATCCCTTCTCATTTTTTCTTTTGGACGTAAAGCAATTATATAATCCCCACCCATACATCTAATTTGATAAACATAGGAAAAGGGGGAAACAAAATTATAATCTGGCTAGTAAGATAAGTAGTAGCTTTTATACCTCCACATTGACAGAGAATACAAAAGGAATATTGCCATTAAGGTTTAAATCAACTGGTGTGTGTGTGCACGCAGTGTATACATTTATATATTTGAGTTACTTTAAACAATGTCTTAATTTATTTCGAAGTGGTAAATTACAGTGGTTGGTAAGAGGTGGAAATTCTTTTCCATAAGCAACTTTAGTTATTGTGAAACATTTTATTTTACTTCAGATCACTGTCATGAATCCTTATATCTGAAAAGAAAATTCACTACAAACATTTCTGGTGGGAGCAGGTGTGTGAGTTCTGATGGTGGTACTGACTCTCCTCAGTTGCAGTGAACATAGTCTTCTCACTTACTCAACAGCAAGATGACAACTGTTGACATTTTTCAGTTTCCAATTAATTCAAACATATCTTTCTCAAAGATAAAAATACTGTTTCAGAAACAGCTTTTCAAATATTTGATAAAATTTCTGTGGGTAAGCAAATACTAAATGGGATGGGATAGAGTGTCTGAGAAAAACAATTAGTCACAAAATGCCACGAGTTGAGATTGGAACTCTAACAAATCATTCTCATCATAGTTGAGGTAGCTGAAACCCCACACAATACTTTTCGTGACATGAAATTGTCTAATTTAGACATTCATGTTTACAAAATTGGGCAGAGGTGGAGGTGTTATAAAAGTATCAAGTTAGAGTTTAATTTATGGACATTTCAGGGAAAAAAAATTTTAGTACTTTTGCTTCAAACTACTCAATTTACATATCTTCACAACTCTCATGAGTTGTACTAAGAATGACAATATGGAAGAAATGAAGTTTCAGTGGTCTAACAATCAAGAAATGTGGATTCTAGTGCTGACTGTGACATCAACAGTCTGTGGGGCAATGAGGTTAAGAAGCTTGAATCTTATGTTTCTCATCAGGATAATATGAAAGTTGGATTTGATGGGCTCTAAAGTCATTGGAGATTTTGATTCATTAACTTTAGGGGTAAGACCAGAAATATTATTTTTTATAAAGTACTTCCAAGTGTCTCTGATACATAGCTAAATCTGGGACCACTGGTCAGATTTTTTTCTCTTTTTTCTATTTGATGATTTATGATTCAACTTTTTGAGAAAGTAAAGTCTCTGTACTATAGACTGAATTTTATGTCCCCGCCCCCAAATTCATACGCTGAAGACTTAAGTCCAATGTGAGTATTTGGAAATAAGGCTTATTAGGAGGAAATTAAGGTTCAATGAAGTTTAGAGATGGGGCTATTACCTAATAAGGCTTGTACCCTTGTAAAAAGGAGGAAAAGGCACTAGAACTCTTCCTCTCCACCATGATAACACAGCAAGAAGCCTGCTCCTTGAGAGCTCTCATCAGGAACTGAATTGGCTGGCATCTTGATCTTGAACTTCCCAACCTCCACAATTAATTTGTTATTTAAACCTATGATATTTCCTGTGGCAGCCCTAGTTGACTAATATACTCAGCAAGTATTTGACAGATGATGGTAGTGAGGGAGGTTAAAACTGTAACAAAGAATCCTCAGATCTCAGAGGCTTAACACAATAAAGTGTATTATTTACTTGCATAACATCCTAAGGGATGGAAGAATGAAATGTTCCATTCAGTTATTCAAGGACCCCAAACCCTTTTGTATCATGATGCCTCATCCTTGACATATTTCCTTCCTGGTCATAGCAAAAGGGAGGTTTCATTTTTTTAATTGTTCAAGTCTGGAAGTGACATACATTATTTATGTTCAATATACCATTGGACAACAATAGTCAAATGGCCCAACCCAACCTAGATACAGAAAACTGAAAAATGTAGTTTTTCTGTGTTTCTAGGGAAAAATAAAATGATTCAGTAAATATTTAGCAATTTTGTCTGCCTTGGAATGGACACACGAAAAGCATACCCATTTTTTTTTACCCATTTTTTCCTAAATAGAACAAAAATAAAAGCATTGAAGTAACATTACTAAGCGTATTTGAAAAACTTTTCAGATCGCCTCTTAGATTCAAGTTGAATCTATTTTGCTTCCAGTAGAAATTTTTCCTAGGACATAGAGTCCCAGAGGGAGACTAAATTTGATTAATTTATAGGATCCTTTTCTTCAGTGGTAGGCAGAATATTGCACCCCCCCCCCCCCACACACACACAAAGATATTCACATCCTCATCACTAGAACCTGTAAATATGTCACTTTACATGGCAAAAGGGAAATAAACTTGAACATGAAATTAAAGTGGCTAATTGGGTGCCTTAAAATAAGGAGCTTATCCTGGGTTATGTAAGTGAGTCCAGTGCAATCACATGGACTCTTAAAAGTAGAAGAGGAGACAGAATAGTTGGCCAGAGAGATGAAGTGATGGAAAAATAACAGAGGAGATTCAGTGAATAAGAGGAAGTCAACTCACCATTACTGGCTTAGAAGATGGTGGAAGGAGTCATAAGCCCAGGCATAAAGGCAACCTCTAGAGAAGCTGGCAATCACCTTTAACTGATAGCCAATAAGGAAATGGAGACCTAAGTCCTACAAGTGCAAGAAACTTAATTCTGCCAATAACTTGAAAAAACAAGAAAATGGATGATCTCCTAGAGCCTACAGTAAGAAACAACCCCACTGACAACTTGATTTTAGCCCAATAAGACCCATGTCAAACTTCTAACCTACAGAACCCTAAGACAGTAAATTTGTGTTGAACTGCCCAAGTTTATGGTGATTTTTTACGGCTGTATAGAAAACAAACACACTCCCTATCGCCATACGTATTCCTTTTCTTCTTGTTTTCTTCAAGCATCAAGGTTCTTGTGGTTCCAGAAAAAAAGAAAAAAAAACCTGGAAAATCTTTTCCACAGTAAATTATTAATAACTTCATGCTATGACTGTTATGATAGTATGTGTATTTTAAAACTAAACTTCCTGGAAGTGATGAAGCATATCCAAATTAAAATCATGGTCACAATTATGATCAAATTCATTTATGGTAAAATATTTTTACAAAAGCTAGGTGGGGCTACCTTCTAAGCAGTTCTCCAACTATATTTCTATGAGAATGTCTATATTTTGAGCATAGGGCTAAATGAAGCATGTGCTCTAAAAAGATGCACGTAACACCTGGATTAGGATGAGAAAGAATAAATCAAGAAGGGAGTAGAGAATGTGAAAATGATTACGTATCAGAAGTAACTGAGGGGATGTGTGGTGTGAGGGAAAGACTTGGTGGGATAGGGTAGCTATACTCAGTTTTTTTTTTTTCCTGTTATTTCAGAAGTCATATTTGACAGCCACAAATAAAACTTATTAAGAATAAGATGTATGAGAATAATATTTGCATATATTAATTATCACAGCTTTCCCAGACAAAGCTGTCTTCTTATTAACATGTGACTCTTTTTTCTACTCAGATTTTAGGATATTTGCTATTATGTCCCAAAAAAGGGTTATAGAGGATAGGCTAAAAATAGAGATACAACTGCTCAGCTGTGGAGCATCAAAAAAGATTTTGAAAAATGTGTAAAAGATAATACTTTTGAGCAAAAGCTTCCGAACTTCAAAAGCATTGATTTAATAGTATCAAAATCCAAACCTTCAAGAGATTCACAGCCTAGAAAGGCTGAAGGAGATTAGAAAAACACACATTGGTTCCAAGAGTACAAATAATTTTGAAAATTGGAGAAGAAAATAAACTATGAGATGAGATGTAAAGCAGACTACTGTGTTTGGGATGAAGGAACACAGAGGGCAGAATGAATCAGCATATACAGGCATCCCAGCCTTTTAAACAAATGCAGACCATTCATTGCCCCTGCCAGAGAGTCATGTGGGAATAGATTCAACACCCACCATTTTCCGGTCTTCATGTAATTGAGCATTATAATTCACCTATTGTGAAGAGTTTTGATAATTTGCATCCATTTTGGCATCTACTCTCTGTCATGGAAAGCAATAATCTTGTTCCTCACTGACCATCTAAGAGGGATTATGCTCATTTGAGAAACTTTATAATTTTCCAACATCACTGAACTTGTGTTTCATATGTTTTTATAAGCCCATTACAAAGCCATCTCCAACAGTTAGGATAATCCAGTAACGGAAAGTGAAAAGCCATGGAATGCCTTGGTATTAGACATCTCTTAGTAGGAGCTAGATGTAATATAAAAGATGCTATGTGGGGTGATACATAGAACTTATTTGTGTTTCACAATGTTTGGTGGAACACCACTTCTCAACTTATTGAAATGTGCCCCATTTAAAAGGAGTATAATGATTATATGCATTTGAGAAATACTCACTTATTGTAAGATTTTACAAAGCCTTTGATATCCTAATATATTCTGCAAGTCTTTGGAAGAGAAAAGCAGTACACAGAATTTCCCAAACTTAATTAATACCAGAAACTCTTTGATTTACTCTTTATTTTTAGAAAAATATCTATTCTTATCTTGCAGACATTATTTTTTTTAATAGCCAGGAAATTGTGGACCAAATGGCCACTAAGTTCCACTAAGTTCTAAGATTCTCTGACTCTTTGATCATGTATTTTTCTTGAGCTTAAGAAAACAAAAGTGAATGAGACATATCAGAGGAGCATAGATAACTCAGAAAAAGGCATTTGAATATATAAGATTTTAATATATCAAAGCTAGAAATTCAAAAGAAGGAAATTCAATTTCTACAGCTGGACAATTTAATTGGCTCTGCAGGGGAAAAATCAGTTTGCTTTATATAACATAGTAGTTGGAATGAAGAATAAACTACTGTAACAAATAGCCCCACTACTCCAACAAAAATAAAACAATCAGCTAAAGAAATGAGGACTCATAATTTTTCCATTGTCCATCTCCTGGAGTTTTGTCCTTACTTGATTGACAAAGCTTGGAGTACTAATATTCCTACATTCCCATGTGCTACTGCATGGAAAGGGAGAAGGATGTACATGAGGAAGAATGCATTCAAAGATACAGGAAGTTTAGGTATGGCACCCATCACTTCCACCCATCTTCCATTGGTAGTGACTTAGTCACACGGACAAACCCCGATGCAAAGCACACTTAGAAATGGATTCTCTAGTTGAAAAGCTATGTGTTAGCTACAATTACATTAGACAGTGGATATGGGTATACAAATAGCAGTTTCCACCACACACATATCAAAATATTTTTCAAGTAGTCCAAAGAGTTAGCAACACACACACACACACACACACACACACGCACACATTTTTAAATTAGAAGAAATATGTGATCAACCTGATCTTTAAATGGGGGGAGGGGGAGGAAAGGAAAACTTTTCAGTATAAAAGTAATGAAACATTGCAAATGAGAGCATTGCTTTTTAAAATTCCTTAATGCTGTAATATATTTTTGATTATTTGTCATTCTTGTTCCTGAATTTCTTTTTCTTTTCTCATTTATTTTTAATGCTATCACACTATGATAAAATAACATGGCTTATAAAATCTTTACTTCTAAATATTTGCTAGCATATTTTTCATGAATTATGTGATTCATATGTCTTTTCAGAAATATATGTAAAAGTATACACTTTCTATTCAAGATACAAACATTCTCATTAAATTTAATTTGCTAATATTTTCATTCAATTTGTCTATTTTTCTCTGTTTGGTTTTTCACTACACCTGACAATTCTGAAAGAGGTTTTGAAAACTCTGAAAGAGTTTTGAAAACTATCAATACAATAATATTTTATAATAATATAAAAATTTAGAACATTCTTTTTCTAATTAGTAGGTTCAGCTCAAGAAAAAGAAAGCATGTCAGGTATTTCAGATTGGGCAAGATTGAAGAAGACTACTTGGGTACGGATACAACTATTAGAAAGAGCAAAAATCAGGGAACCCCTAATAACCTCTTAGCTGATTGTTGGTTCACAAAGGCTTGAGAAGATTCACTAACTTCACAAAACCCTTGGTATTGACCACAGATACCTCCAGGACCAAAGCAGGTGTTTCTTAAGAAAGTGTAGAAAGGCCATGGGAATTCTCATGCCTTTGAAGCTGAACAGAAACAATGTGACTTCAGCTTCCTTTTTCCTTTCAAACCTTGTCTGTTTCTTGGAAGGAAATTCTCATACTACTGCCTCTGCAAGTCAGAGGAGATCCTAAGGGAAAGAGAATTCTGGAGAATTATAAAGAGGGAAACTGTCACATTGTGACTGCATTTCCATTAGTTTTAAAACGTATATTTAGTTGCTATGTGGTTTTAGGTGTACAGTTTTAAATATATTTTATATTCTTCAGAAATTCTTCTCTGATTATGGCATAGTTTGCTCTTTATTCTCTTTGGAGCATTTAACCATAGATTTAATCTCATGTGATTTTAACATTATCATCCTGAATTCCCCTTCCTTCCTTCCTTCCTTCCTTTTTTGCATTTGCCTAGGATCTCTTTGGATACCTGCTTTAAAAAGAATTTTTGTTTTGAAAAAGCTTCACATTTACACAAGAGTTGCAAAAATAGAAGACAGTTCGTGTATACCTCTCTCAGATTCCTACAATGTCAATATTTTATGGATTATGGCATCTTTAATGAAACCAAACTAAAAAATTAACACTGTCACAATACTTAACTAAACTAGAATCTTCATTTGGATTTTATCATTTTTCCATCACTTACCATCTTCAAGTTCCAAGGTTCAATCCAGGATACCATGCTGCACTTAATTATCAGCTGTCCTTACTCTCCAATCTGTGACATGTTTCCAGTCTTTCCATGTCATTTATGACCTTGCAACTTTTGAGGTGTACTGGCCAAGCATTTGTGGAATGTCCCTCAATTTGTGTTTGTCTTATATTCTCCCACGGTTAGAAGGACTTACTGATTTTTAGAAAGAATGCCACAGAGATGTAACATCATTCTCATCACATCATATTAGGAAGTTCGTAACATCCACACAACTCACCATTGATGATGTTAACATCGGGTGAGATGGTGTCTGCCTGATTTCTGCACTAGAAACTTACTTTTTTCCCATTCCATATTCTATCTATTATATTTGCGTTGCTAAGCCTAGTTCAAGTTTAAGGGAAGGGAAATTAAGCTCCTCATTGAAAGGGAAGAATAACAAAGAATTCGTAGATATGTAATAAAACCCTCACAATAATGAAAAGTTTGGGGCAGTTACACTGGGGCAGCGCAAATATTGTTTCTCTGTTACTTTTACCCAATAATTTTGGCACACATTGTTGATATTGCTGGAGTCCTTATAACCGGTGTTCTAATTGTGATTTTCTATCTCTCATTGTTTCTGCATTATTTGGAAATAATCCATAAAAAACATTTCTTCCATCTCTTCCACTTATTTGTACAATCATTTATTTATATTAGTACATGCTCATCAACATTTAATTTATCCTCTGAGTTTTAATCCAATACTAGGTTTATTTACTCTGTTGCTCAAATCGGTCCAGCTTTGACCATTGATAGCTCTTTCAAATTAGCTCCTGTGCCCTTTTGATATTCTCCCTCCCTTTTATTCAGCACTTTCTTATTTTCTGGAACTACAAAAAGTCTCCAGGCTTATTCTCCTTTTCCAATCCTAGAATAATCTATGTCTCCAAGGAGTGCTGGCTTATTCTATTGGGAAATGGAAATTAGTAACCAATATCTGGACACTGGTTATGTTCATTACTATCAGACATCTCGGTGGACAGAAATAGAAAATATGTACATGCATACTAACTCATGTATAATCTTCCTCCCTTTTTCCCCTCCCTCTCTTTTTTTCTTTCCTCTCTCTCTTCCTCTCTCCCTCTCTCTCATATGTGTATGCGTGTGTTAAAATAAACAAGAATTTATACTAATATGTCCAATTTTACTCTGACATCATTTCAACATATGAATTTTGGAAGGACACAATTCAACTTATAACGCAAGAGAAATATGAAGAAATCAATAGCTTTTTAAAATTTTGGTAGTATGATGACATAGAGAGAAATTATTCCTTTAAAAATAACAAAAAATATAAAATATTAGGAACAAACAATAAGTAACATAAATGACCTAAACAAAAAAATAATTAAAAACTTACTGAGGTATAAAATTATTTGAACTATCAGAAAGAAATACTTTGTTTTTGAGTGAATTATTTCAAATTCATCCAAAATTGCTACCTAAATGAATGCAATGGTAATGGGTTGAATTGTGTCTCCCAAAAATTATGTCCAAGTACTAATTCCTGTTACCTGTGAATGTGACCTTATTTGGATATAAGGCCTTTGCAGATATAATTAAATTAAGGATATTAAGATGAGATCATCCTGGGCATCCTAAATCCAATGACTGGTGTCTTTATGAGAGAAAGAAGGAGATTTGACACACATAGAGAAGGGAAAGCTGGGAAATCCTTGTGAAGATGGAGAAGAGGATTGGAAAAATGCTTCTACAAGCTCAGGAATGCCAAATACTGCTGGAACCACCAGAAAGTTAGGATAGAGGCATGGGAGGAATTCTCTCTCAGACACTATGTATGGAAACAACCCTGATGACAATTTGATTTAGGAATTCTGGGCTCCAGAACTGTAAGATAATAAATTGCTGTTGTCTTAAGCCACCAAGGTTGTGGTAATTTCTTACAGCAGCCCTATGAAACTAATATAGTAATTAGAATATACACAGAATTAGATGAATTGGATAAAATTATATTAAATCTTATGTAAGAATAAATTCCCAAGAACAACAAATATTATTATGAAAAAGTAGTGTCATAAAGCACCACATGCCTTACCAGACATTACAAACTATTATAAAGCACTTGTCATTAAATAATTACAAAATAATTATGATTGTGACATAGATATTTTTCATAGTACATGAATTTGAAACAGACTCAGAATATATGAAAAATACATGTCTAAGGTCCTAATTGGGTTCAGAGACAAGGGTAAATTAATTTGCAAATAATGCTGGAGCAACAGATTTTTATCTAGAGAAGATAAAATTTGGACTCTTATCAAAACTAGGCCATAACTGCTGAGTGAAATAAGTCAGTCAGAGGACAAATGTCATATGTTTTCACTGATATGTTGATCTTGAGAAACTGAAGAGCACGGGGGGAGGGAAGGGGAAAAAATAGTTACAAACAGAGAGGGAGGGAGGCAAACCATAAGAGACTCTTAAATCCAGAGAACAAACTGAGGGTTGATGGGAAGGTGGGGGAGAGGGAAAATGCGTGAGGGGCCTTGAGGAGGGCAGTTGTTGGGATGAGCATTGGGTGTTGTATGTAAGCCAATTTGACAGTAATTTTTTTGATAAAAAATCCACAACAATTAAGATATTGCAAGAGTTTTAATAAGGTTATAGGAAACAGGAAAATGTTTTCTAAATGTCAGCTTGATATAAAGCAGCCATACCTAGAATAGATATGGTAACAGCAACTCTGTGGTACAGCGGTTGGCAAATACTTTGTAAAGGGCCAGACAGTAAGTATTTTAGTCTTTGTAGGTCATATGTCTGTCACAATTACTTAACTCTGCCATTACAGTGCAAAAGCAGTCATAGACAATATGTAAACAAGTGGGCATGTTTGTGTTCTAATAAACTGTATTTACAGGGGGAAGAGAAAAGAACTATGTCAAAAGTTAAATCCAGATGTAGTGTAAAGATTGAATTTTTTAAAATTTCTGAAATAAAGAACTCTGATATTACGCATAAAATCTATGACACTGAGGGAAATAAGCCAAAAATTCCAGCAGCTATCAAAGAAAATATTGACATTTTTGAAGATATGAAAATTTAAAACAAATAAAAACCTTTGTATAGCTGTAGACACTTAATAAAGTCAACAAATATTAAAATATTATTGGCAAAGCTCCTGGTTGATAAAATGTCAATATATGTAATATACATACAACATATATAATAAGAGCACTTATTGTCTTAGTAAGACAAAATAATCTAATAGAAAAATGGGCAATTCATGGAAGAGAATATTTATTTTAAAAAGCTAACAATTTATGGAAAGGTGCTCTAATTTTCAACTAGAGAAATACAAAGATGAGTCATAACAAGATAATAAGGTATAATCATGAAGCTAGTAAAACAAAAAATCTTAAAGGGCAAAAATGCTATTGCTGCCATCAACAGGGGAGATTGTAACAGGTTCACTGGAAATTTGATGAGATATGATGAGTACTGGGTGTTGTATGTAAGTGATGAATCACTGAATTCTCCTGAAACCAATATTGCCCTATATGTTAACTAAAATTTAAATTAAAAAAAATCTAAATTAAAAAAGTATCCTTTGACTCAGAAAAATCATTTCTTTTTTTTATTTTTAAAATTTTTTTTAAAAAAATGTTTCTAATGTTTATTTATTTTTGAGAGACAGACAGAGCATGAGCAGGGGTGAGGCAGAGACAGAGAGGGAGACACAGAATACAAAACAGGCTCCATGTTCTGAGCTGTCAGCACAGAACCCAATGTGGGGTTCGAACTAGGGAACCATGTGATTATGACCTGAACCAGAGAGAGACGCTTAACCAGCTGAGCCACCCAGGCGCCCCAGAAAGATCACTTCTTAAAAATCTATCTCATATATATAAAATCTCCTGTATAGGAGGGAAGGGTGTCTTTATTTCTACAGTTTCAGAGTGGCAAGACACCGGGATAAAGTAAATGTCCATTATCATATAAGATAAGTGGTTTAATAAATCATGATGTATTTCTGTTACATAATACCACACTATAATTTTAAAAGAATATGGTACAACCATGACTGTAGATTTAAGTGACTGTCCATGATATAATACTAACATCTTTAAAACTTCAAAGATACATATCTTTATATGAGTGAGAAGAAAAAATGGAAGACATGATTTTAGGAAAGTCATGTGAGACAGGTTTTTGAGTAATTGGAAAAGAAGAGAAAGAGGATAGCAGGAAAGAAAAGAAATACAAAAGTGGGGAAATAAAGACTATGTTAAAAATAAATGCAAGCTTCTTTCATTTAATTATATAGATGGGTACACTTGCAGGAGAAATTTAAAATAATCATCTGTAAATCTGTAGGGTTGTCCATAAAACAGTGTTAAGAGAAAAAAATAGATGCAGATGGCAGATAGATAGATGATATAGATATAGATAGATATATAGATATATAGATATAGATACAGATATAGAAGATAATACTATTCAGTTTTGTTTAAATTACATGAGCAAACACCCTGCATATATGCATATATGTGTGTATGTACTCGTATCAGAAAAAAATTGTGGAAAGAACAAGAGGTCATTAATACGGGAGGTAGAAAACAATGTATTTTGTCTTCATACATTTTGTATTGTTTATTACATGCTGGGACGCAGGACGCACTATCGCCAAATATGGCATCTTGGCATATGGAACATCTTAAGCTAAAAAAGTTTGAGAGAACAGCAGAAGCAAAGAAATCAACTTGACTCTCCTTCCCTGCGCATCTCCCCTGAAACACTTCATGTTCTCCCATGTGGAACATACCCTTCTTGTGCCAGGAGGAAAGAAGACATCCTTATCACCAGAGACAGGGAATTTAGGGCTGAGAAGGCTGTAGAAACAAACTATGTTAAACAAACCTTTTCTTCATTGTTACTTCTTCACCATTTACTACCCTTAGCCCAAACTCCTTTGTCTTGTCAAGTCTTCACGAATTTATTGTTTCCTTGTCTAAAAGAAGTTTCCCACCTCTGGTCACTTCTTCAGATCTTCATTCCCTTGTGAAGGCTCCCATGTGCCCATAAAAATGCAACAAATGTGTCTGCTTTTCTCCTATTAATCTGTCTTTGTCAATTTAATTTTCAGACCAAGAGAGAGAACCCTAAGAAAGTCAAAGAAAGCTTTTCTCTCCCCTGCGTTATGCATATGTTTTAGTTAAAATGATGAGAAAAAAATATCTCAAAAAAAGAATTAATTTGATTACATAAACATTTTAAATTACTTACATGAAATATCAAAAAAAAAAAAAACCCTCAACAAAATGCAAAGAAAAGTTTGCTGCAAATAAAACAAAATATTAAAATTTTAATTATTTAAGGAGTCAAACTCAATATGCAAAATGAGATCAGCCATAGATAAATCAGAAAAAAATCCATTTTCTGACAATTCAGAAAAGAAATACCTAAGTAAATTGTTCAAATTTATTATAAATCAGAGTAATGCATATTATAATACAAAGATATTACTTCTCACCTTTCTAATTAGCAAAGATATTAAAAAATATATTGGTGAGAGCACAGAATAAAAACACTATAATATTCTGCTGATAGAAGTATAAATTAGTAGTTATTTTTGGAAAAAAATTGCAATCCATTTTAAATAATATAAAATATTAATATTCTATGACCAAATGATTTTAACTTGAAAAAAAAAAATATATATATATATATATTAAGGAAAAAACCAGAATGTAAAACCAAGCATGAGTAAAGCTAGTGAAGAATTATACAACCACTTTGTATAATTATAAACAAAAAAAGGCAATAATGTAGTCATAAGGAAATAATTTCTATCCAACAACATAAACTATACAACATTAACAGTGATATTTCACAGTTTTTAATGACATGAACAATTTCATGATAAAATTAGAAGCATATAAAATAAGGTAATTTCTTGTGTACTATTTTGATTTTAGTTATAAAATATTGATGATTACTGAGAGTAAATGTGCTTCAATATCACTGGAGTTAGAGATGGAATGTTCTGTTTTATAAACTTCTATATATTCTATTTTTTCTTAATGAACATTTATTGATTTTATAAAACAAAATAAAATAATTTATAAAAGTAAAATTACTGCTTAAATATGTATTTGCTTTGTATGCTGTTTACTTAATTTTTTAATTTTTTTTAACGTTTTTATTTATTTTTGAGACAGGGAGAGACAGAGCATGAACAGGGGAGGGTCAGAGAGAGGGAGACACAGAATATGAAGCAGGCTCCAGGCTCTGAGCTGTCAGCACAGAGCCCGATGCGGGGCTAGAACTCACGGACCGCGAGATCATGACCTGAGCCGAAGTCGGCCGCCCAACCGACTGAGTCACCCAGGCGCCCCTGGTGTTTACTTATACTAATGTCATCTTTGAAATAACCCTAGTTGATTGGTGTAATGATTATTGTTTTCTGAGTCCAATAATTAATATATATTGGATGCAATTTCACCCAGGTCTCCTAGGTCAAATCCCATGCTCTTTTCTTTCCCCTTCATCCTTTGTGTGTTGATTGGGCAAGGACAACTCCTTCCCCGTGTATGTGCACACGTTGCATTGCAATTAAAATCTTTATTCTGTTATGCCTATCTGCTTATGGTTATGGATTAAATCACTGCTCCTAGGAAGGCAGAATTACCCTTGAAAAATGGAGACATTCACAATATCAGTTTTTCATGAATGAGGTAAGAGTTTTTTTTTAATACATTTTTGCTGGTTACAAGAAACTGATCAAATCTTTTGCAGTGGGGAAATATGGACATTAGGCATCATTATAATTAGGGCAACTTTTCATGACTTTAGAAATTAAATAATGGATCCCAAGTCAAAGGCTACCACAGTAAAGATAAAAACAGAATGTGTTTTTAATTTTGTGAATTGTATGGTGTGAAAATTACATCTCAATCAAACTTCTTCAAAAACAAAACACAATGTGTAACTTTTTAGCAAAGACAAAGAACCATGATTTGGCAATGGAAATGAAGAAAGAAAGTAAACAAAAATATGAAAAATGTGATGGCAGAAATAAATTCTAACATAGCAGTTAGTGCAAAAACATAAGTGGAATCAAAGGCAGTATTTCTCAGATTACATTTTAAAATAGAATATTCACTATACAAGGAATACTTTTAAAAAGAGACCAAGTTTGAAAACTAACTAAAAAACTGTATGAGGGCAATGTGCCAGAAGTCTTATATTCTGTCAAAATAAAATTAAGAATGAAAAATATCATAAGAGGCAATGAATGATGTGATATACAGTCACAAAGAAATATACCACTGTGAACATAATCTCATGGTACAGCCTCAAATTATATTGAACAATTGACAGAACTACAGAAAAATATATAGATCAATAAGTTCAGCTAAAAACCTCAATTCATCTTTCTCAGAAGCTGAAGGAACAAGAAAAATATAAGTAAGCAGAGGAGACTTCTGGATTCAGCTCTGAAATGTAAAAAAGCTTGGGAGCTGTCACTCCCAATCTTACAAGAAAAGGCTGACCCAGATCCATCAATGGCTTTTCTTAGACCCATCAGGGAACTGAAATTGGAGGGTAACCTGCCACCACAAAATCTACAGAGAAAGGCAGACTCAGAAAGCCACAGCTGATAGTGACTTATCTGGAGCAGAAACCATTGGAGCATAAGCTAGTAGGAACTCTTGAAAGGGTAATTTTGACAAATCGCTGGGGACTAAGTGTAGACTAGCATCAAAGTAAAAAACTTCTGGGGAGCCTGCAGCATTAGAAGAGTCCCAACACTTTCTTGGGTTTTATCTACATTATACCTATCAGATTTTCACATTGAAATGGCGAGAGATTTTATCTGGTTCCAAAGAGAAAAATGGCATTGGCTGGAGTGGAGACATCCATAACAAAATCATATTTTCCAAGAGAAAAGATTTTAACAGCTTTATTCCATTAAGGAAAGAGTTCTCCTAATACTCAAGTTCCCTTACAGCCTTCTTGTCTCACCTAAGCAGAGTGGAGCCATACCACTGACACAGGACCACTAAAGGACTGGGATTTTATCTTAAGATTTTATGATAAGATCATAGAACTTGTTCCCTCCTCCACAACTTTACAACCAGACCAAAAGGATTCTAGAACAATAACAGTGGATTACAGTTGAAAGAGCTGCAAGATGCAGATCTATCTGAGGAAGAGCATCAAGGAGGGGAGACAAAAACAAGCACACTCAAGAAATGTGAATTCTCTGGTCCCTAGAGCTACAGCAAATGTACTATACAGCACAACTCAGCTAAATTAACCTCTACACACTGAAGGCCTATTACCTGATACCTGATACATGACCAATTTTCTTTTCTTTTTTTAATTTTTTAAGTTTATTTATTTGTTTTCAGACAGAGACAGTGTGAGTAGGGAAGGGACAGAGAGAAAGAGAGGGATAGTGAGGGAGGGAGGGAGGGAGGGAGGGAGGGAGAGAGAGAGAGAATCCCAAGCAGGCTCTGCACTGTCAGCGCAGAGCCCGATGTGAGGCTTGAACTCAGGAAACTGCAAGGGCATGACCTGAGCCGAAATGGAGAGTCAGACGCTTAACCAACTGAGCCACCCAGGGGCCCCTATGACCAGTTTTCAACATAAAATATCAAAGCTTAGGAAAATGCAATTAAAGAAATATCTGAAGAGATATAACAAACATCAGAACTAGACATACATATAACATAACTGTTGGAATTATTGGTTAGAAACTTAAAATAACTATGATTTGTATGTTAGGGGCTCTGTAGAGTCAGTGTTCTCCAGGGAAGTAGAATTAATAGGGTGTGTGTTGGGGGGTGGGTGGATCTATTTTAAGGAATTGGTTCACATGATTGTGGCAGCTGGCAAATTCAGAATCTATAGGGCAGGCCAGTAGACAGGAGACTCAGGAAAGATTTGCAGCATGAGCCTGAAGGCAGTCTGAAGGCAGAATTCCCTATTCTCTGGGTGGATCTCAGTATTTATTTTTAATGCCTTCAACTGATTAAATAAAACCCATCCACATTATGGAGAGTAATCTGCTTTATTCAAAGTCTACTGATTCAAAAATCTCTAATCCTTAATCTTTCTTTTAATCCATAATTGCATTAAAAATGCATTCACAGTGACATCTAGATTGGTATTTGACCAAATATCGGGCTACTATGGCTTAGCCAATTTGACATATAAAATTAGGTATCATGGGTTCTAATGGCAAAAGTAGACAGCATACATAAATAGCTGGATAATGTAGACAGAAAGATGGAAGCTGGAAAAAAGAATAAAAAAGAAATTATGAGGAAAAAAAACACTAAAAGAAATGAAAAATGTCTTTTATAGGCTCATCAGGACACAAGACAGCTTAGGAAAGAAAGAGTGAGCTTGAAAATAGGTCAACAGAAACTTCTTAATCTGAAATGTAAAGAGAAGAAGAAAAGAATGGTGAAAACAGAAGAGAACAGCAAAGAAGTATGGACAATGCCAAAAAGTATACCATACATATAATTATATCAGAAGAGAAGAAAGTAAAAACAAAGCAGAGAAAATGTTTAAAGAAATAATGACTGAGAATTTTACAAAACTCATGACAGACATCAAACTACAGATCTAGAAAGCTTGGAGCATACCAACCAAGTTAAATACCCACACCAACACAAAACAAAACAAAAATCTATACCTAGATATAGTATGTTAACATTGCATGAAACAAAGACAAAGAAATTCTTTTTTTTTTAAGTTTGTTTATTTATTTTGAGAGATGGAGATAGTGTGAGTGGGGGAGGGGCAGAGAATCCTAAGCAGGTTCTGCAGTGTCACTGTGGAGCCCGACATAGGGCTCAAACCCATGAAACCATGAGATCATGACGTGGGCTGAAACCAAGAGTTGGACACTTAATTGTCTGAGCCACCCAGGCACCCCCAAAGACAAGGAAATTCTTGAAGTAAGTGAGGGGGAATATAACATATTATAAATAAAATAATAAGAATATGAATTATAGCAGGCCTCTCATTGGAATCAGTGCAATCAAGAGAATAGAGTAAAAGATTTCCCACTTAGGGGGGAAATAAAAGAACAAGTTAGAATTCTAGATCAAATGAAATTATTCTTTGAAATGAAGGAGAAATAAGAACTTTTTCACGAAACAATAACTGAGGAAATGCACCATCTGAAGACCTACCTGAAACACCTGAAAGAAGTGTTAAAAGCAATTTCTTCAGGGAGAAGGAAATGATATAGATCAGAAAGTCAGATCTACATTTAAAATTTAAGAGGATTAGAAAAGGAATCAATGAAGGTAAAATAATTTCTTTTGCTTTCTTCTTTTTTTTTAATTTTTTTTAATATTCATTTATTTTTGAGAGAGAGGGACAAAGTCTGAACAGGGGAGGAGCAGAAAGATAGGGAGAGAGAATCAGAAGCAGGCTCCAGGTTATGAGCTGTCCACACAGAGCCCAACGCGAGGCTTGAATTCACAAATGGTGAGATCATGACCTGAACCAAAACCAAGAGTTGGACTCTTAACCAACTGAGCCACCCAGGTGCGGCTTTTTTGCTTTCTTCTTATTAAATGATCTTATTTTTAAAAAATTTTTAACGTTTATTTATTTTTGAGAGAGAGAGAGAAACAGAGTGTGAGGGGGGAGGGGCAGAGAGAGAGGGAGACACAGAAGCTGACGCAGGCTCCAGGCTCTGAGCTGTCAGCACAGGGCCTGACACAGCGCTTGAACTCACGGACCGCAAGATCATGACTTGACCTAAAGTTGGACACTTAACCAACTGAGCCACCCAGGCGCCCCAATTTTGAAGATAAGTGTTACAAGCATATATGTAAGTGAAATAAATTATAGCAGTATCATAGGCATAGGAAATAGGGCTTGGAAATGCTGTTATAAGTTTCCTAGATCAGAAACAAAGTGCTATAGCATTATGTGAAGGTGGACTTATATTAATTTAAAATTTGTATTGGAAACTCTAGAGCAGTGATTAATAATTTCTTTTAAAAAACAAGCATTTTGATATGCTAAGAGTGGAGACAAAATGGAACTATATAAAATGGTAAAATGAAACCAATGAAAACAGGAAAGAGGTGGCAGCATTGACTACAGAGAAAAAAGAAAGAACTGTAGTAATGGAAAACAAAGGCAGACATCATGGATAATAATTTAAATGCTAGAGACTGAATTGTATACCCTAATTCTCATATGTTGAAGCCCTAATCCCCATTATGACTATATTTGGAAATGGGGCTTTTAGGAGGAAATTAAAGTAAACAGAGGTCATGAAGGTGTGGCCCTGATCTGACGGGATTAGTGTCCTTATAGTAAAACACATCAGAGAGAGCACGCATGCTCAGATGAAAAGCCATGTGACGACAAAACTGCCATCTGAAGGCAAAGAGTTCTCATCAGAAGCTAAACCTTGCTGGAATCTTGATCTTGGACTTTTCCACCTCAGTACTGTGAGCAAATAAATGCGTGTTATTGCAGCCCACCCAGTTTGTGGTATTTTATAATGGTAGCTCAAGCAGACTAACACACCAACTATATCAATGATCACTTTATAGTCCATACTCGAAATACACAAATTAAAAGATGGAGGTGGCAGGAGTGGATTAAAACAACAACGAAAACTGGAATCTAACTATCTTCTATTAAAAACAAATACTTTAAATGGGTTTTTGATGGAGAAAAATATGCCATGTTAATAGTAATCCAAAGAAATCTGGGTAACTATTATATGCCTTTTGCAAAAAACACACTCCAGAACAAGAATAGTTATGAGGGATAAAAAAGAGCATTACATAATGGTAGGGTAGTCAATTATCCATGAAGAAAGACACAACAATCCAATCATCTATACATCTAAAAACAGAACATCAAAAATATGTCAGGCAACAACTGTTAGAATTGAAAGAAGAAATACAGAAATCTAATAATTTAGAAACTCTAATACCTCTCTTTCAGCAATTGACAGATCAGCAGGCTTAAAATCAGTTAGGATACAGTTGATCTGAACTGTACTATCAATCAACTTGTTTCAGTTGACATTTGTAGAATACTCCATCCAATAAACAGAAGAATGAGCTAAAATTCTATATCTAACAGATATAGAACATTCACCAGGGGAGACCACATACTGAGCCACACAAGACACATAACAAACTTAAAAAGTAGAAATCATCAAAATAAATTCTCAGACCACAATGGAATTCAACTAGAAATCAGTAACAGAAAGATAGATGAACTATCCCCCAAATAATTTAGAATTAAACAACACATTTCTAAATAACACATCACTACAGAGGTCTCAAAAATATTTAATATTTCACAAGTAAAGGAAAATGAAAATATAATTTACAAAAATTATTTAGAGGGGAATGGGTAGCATTAAATGTATGTATTGGAAATACCTAAAATCAATACCTTAGCTTCTACATTAGGAATATGGAGAAAGAACATTTAAGTCTAAAGCAAGTAGAAAAGAAATAATAAAAATTAAAGCAGAGACCAATGAGATTGAAAGCAGGGAAACAATAGAGAAAAATCACTGAAGACAAAAGCTGGATCTGTGCCGTGGGCCTATTACCTTTATGAGTCTTGAAAAGATAATATTAACTGGAAAACATCTAGTCAGGCTAACAAGAGAATAAGACTGATGACACAAATGTAAAATACCATAAATAACAGAACTGCAGTGTTCCCATTGACATTTAAAAGATAACAAAGAATACTATGAGAAACTCGATGCTCCCAAATTTGGTAATTTATATTACATGGATCAATATTTTTTTTAAAGCTAGAAATAGGTAAAATCCATACAAGGAGAAGACCATTTTAGTAAACCAGTATCTGTGAAGGAAATTAAATCCAAAACAGAAAACATCAAACTCAGATGGGCTTACTGGTAAATTCTACCAAACATTTAAAGAATAAATGATTTTAATTCTAATGATTCTAATAAATATATCTCATCTAGAAAATAAAAGCATTCTAGAAGGTCAGCATTGTGTTAATACCAAACCTAAAAGCAGACATTATACAAAAGGGAAACTAAACATAAACGTGGGTACAAAATCTATAACAAAATATTAGTAAGTTGAATCCAATAATGTATAAAAATAATTTATACCAGAATCAATTTATATTAGGTATGCAAAGATGGCTCAATATTAGAAAATCAATATAATCTACCCCATCAAGAGACTAAAGAAAAATAAATTATGATCATATCAATAGATCAAAAATTTTGATAAAATCAAATATCCATTCATAGCAAAAATTCTCATCAAACTAGAAATAGAGGAGAAATAGAGGGGAAACATTTTTTTTTAGGTTTACTTATTTTAAGAGAGAGCATACACCAGCATGTGTGAGGGGGTGAGGGGCAGAAGGCAAAGGAGAGAAATCCCAAGCAGGCTCCCCACAGGGCTCAAACTCAGGTACAGAATCATGAGATCATGAAATGAGCAGAAATCAAGAGTCCAATGCTTCACCGACTGAGTCCCTAGAGAAGAAACTTATTAACCAATAAGAAACACGTACAAAAAATCTACAACTAACTTTAAAATTTAATGGTGAGAACCTGAATGTTTTTCACTTAAGACGCAAGGATTTTTATTTTTTACCATTTCTACTTTAATCTTAGCAGAAATTCTAACTAATGTAAAAAGACAAGTAGAGGAAATAAAATGTATATACACTAAAAAGAAAACTGCCTTTATTCACAGATGGCATGATTGTGTATGTAGAAATTCCCAAAGAATCAACAAAAAAGTACTTAAATAGTAAATATCACAAACACAGGACACAAGATTAATATTGAAAAATTAATTGCTTTCCTACATAATTGCATTGAAAAATTATAATATAAAATAAAAATGCCATTAACAATAGCACCCCAAAATGAAAATTTAGCTATAAATCTAACAAGATATATACAGGATTTAAATATGGAAAACTACAAATCTCTGATGAAAGAAACCAAAGTTCTAAATAAATGGGGCGTATTTTTGTTTCCATGGATTGTAAAACTCAATACTGGTAAGATTCAATTCTACCAATCTTATCTATAGATTTAAAACAGTGCCAGTTGTGGGGTGCCTGGTCTGATCTGTCAGTTAAATGTCCGACTTTGGCTCAGGTCTGATCTCAGGGTTTGTGAGTTCAAGCCCCACGTTGGGCTCTGTGCTGACAGCTCAGGGCCTGTATCCTGCTTCAGATTCTGTGTCTCCCTCTCTCTCTGCCCTTCCCCCATTCACAATCTATCTCTCTGTGTCTCTCAAAAATGAATAAACATTAAAAGAAATTAAAAAAAGAAACAGTGACAGTGAAATGTTATTTATTTTGTACATATTGACACACTAACTCTAAAGTTGATATGGAAAAGCAAAAGATCTAGAATACTCAGAATATTGAAAAGAAGAAAAAGATAGAAGGATGACCTGACTTCAAGCCTTACTATACAACTAGATTTATCCAAATAGTGCTATTTTGGTGCAAAATCAGACGTATAGGTCAATGGAACATAATGGAGCAATCAGATATAGATGCATACAAATATAGTAAGCTATTCTTTGACATAGTCCAAAAGAAATTCAATAGAGAAAGGACCATCTTTTCAATAAATGGTGCTGGAAATGGACAATCATATGCAAAAACATGAATGTAGACACAAACTTTATATATATGAATAAAAATTAATGTCAGGGGTGCCTGGGTGGCTCAGTAGGTTAGGTGTCTGACTTTGGCTCAGGTCGTGATCTCACAGTTTGTGGGTTTGAGCCCTGCGTCGGGCTCTGTGCTGACAGCTCGGAGCCTGCTTCGGATTCTGTGTCTCCCTCTCTCTCTGCTCCTCCCCCACTCATGCTGTCTCTGTCTCTCAAAAATAAAACATTAAAAACAATTTTTTTAAATTAACTAATGTCAATCATATACCTAAATGTAAAATGCAAAACTGTAACATTTCTAGAGGAAAATAGGAGAAAATATAGATGACTTTACATTGGTGATGTAATTTTAGATACAACATCAAAAGTATGATACATGAAAGTGGAAACTGATAAATTGGACTTACTAAAAGTAAAAAAAAAAAAACAAACAAAACTGCTCTATGAAAGACTATATTAAGTGAATGAAAAGTCAAGGCACAGTGTGAAAATATTTGCAAAACGTACCTGATACAGGAGTTGTATCCAAAACATGCAAAGAACTTTTAAAACTCAACAATAAGAAAACAAACAACCCAATTCAAAAGTGGGCAAAAGATCTGAACAGATAACTCATCCAAAAAAATAAACAAATGACAAATATATGAAAAGATATTCAACATCTTGTGACATTAAAGATTTACCAATTAAAGCAAAAATGAGATGTAACTACAAACTAGTACAATTATTAATATCCAAAAAATCTTATAATACAAATTCCTCGCATGGGTGCAGGTCAAGAATTCTCATTCATTGCTGATAGAAATACAAAATGGTACAGCCACTTTGAAAGATGGTTTGATTATTTTTTACAAAGCTAAGTCTTTCTACATGATCCAGTAATCACACTCCTAGGTATTTACATAATTGATTTAAGAATTTATACCCACAGCCTGGGTGGCTCAGTCAGTTAAGCATCCCACTCTTGATTTTGGCTCAGGTCATGATTTCACAGTTTGTGGGTTCAAGCCCTGCACTGGGCTCTGTGCTGTTGGCTTGTCTGCCCCTCTCCCACTCATGCTCTCTCTTTCTCTCTCTCTTTCTCAAAAAAATAAATAAACTAAAAAAAAAAAAAAAAAAGAAATTTATGCCCACACAAAAACCTTTTCACTAATATTTTAGCAACTTTATTTATAATTGCAAAAAAACTGATGTGCTTCAATATGTAACTTAATAAACAACTATGGTTTATTCATACAATAGTATAGAGTTTTTAAAAAGTTAAGGGTGCCTGAGTGGCTCAGTTGGTTAAGTGACTGACTTCTGCTCAGGTCATGATCTCGTGGTCCGTGAGTTCAAGCCCTGTGTCGGGCTCCGCGCTGACAGCTCAGTGCCTGGAACCATCTTTGGAGTCTATGTCTCCCTCTTTCTCTGCCCCTTCCCCACTCACTCTCCCTCTCTCTCTCTCTCTCTCTCCCTCAAAAATAAACATTAAAAAATTTTTTTTAAAAAGTTAGCTATCACACCACCAAAAACCATTAATGAATATTAAATGCATATTTCTTCTGTTCAATAAAGGAAGCCTTGAATAAAGTTTATGGATAGATACCAGTGGATGTTGTATATAAAACTGATGAAAGAGATGAAACAACTCTGCACACCAACGTGAAATATGGTACCTCAATAGAATAATTCAGTAAAATATAAAAATATATGAAGGGGCAATTCATATGAGGAAACCCAGATGGCTAACATGTTAATATAAAATATGCAGTCTCATTAACAGTAAGAAAAATGTAAATAAAACCAACAATGAAATATCACTTCATATTTGAAAGCTTGATACTCTCCAGAGCTGGCAGAGATGTGTGACTGCTGGAAGTCCCCTACGTTGCCAGTGGGAATATACACTGATGCCTCCATCAGGCAATGTGGGGAACACTGTGTTAATAGTCATTGAACTACATACAGAATTGGAATTTTAGTAATTCTGTAGAATTCTACTCCTATATACACCTATGGAGAAAAAATTTTTTTTAATTTTTTTTAACGTTTTTATTTATTTTTGAGACAGGGAGAAACAGAGCATTAACAGGGGAGGGTCAGAGAGAGGGAGACACAGAATCTGAAACAGGCTCCAGGCTCTGAGCTGTCAGCACAGAGCCCAACGCGGGGCTCGAACTCACAGACTGCAAGATCATGACCTGAGCTGAAGTCAGCCGCTCAACCGACTGAGCCACCCAGGCGCCCCTATGGAGAAATTTTATAGACAGATGAAGGGACAAGTTTAAGGATGTTTATCAGTGTTATTTATGGTGGCAAGCATTTGGAGGAAGAAACCTAGTTATCTATCATCAGAAAAGTTTATGTATAAAATGTAGCAGAGGCAAACCAGAGTACTATGCAGTAGTTGGAGGCAATAGGAAATATGTAGATATAGCAACATGGATGGATCTTAAAAGTCAAGTTTGAGTGAGAAAAAAAAAGAAACAGAATACCATTATGTAAATAAAATTTCATGCACACAAAATAACAATTCATAGTTTGCAAGAATGCATAATTCATACTATCTCGGTTTGAGAATCTTGTAAAACAGAGTCAGAAGCAAGTTGTAAGTGCTAGTTCTTTATTGGAAGGTACTATCCCAGAGAAAACAGAAGTGAGGTGAGGAAGGATACGATTCTAAAGCAGGGTGATGTGTTACTGTTCTGGCCACTGATCTATGATGAGCTACAAAAAGACACAGCTCCTCTCTCATGTTTCTTGTACATATGCTTGGCCACATGAGACATTTCTGGATAGACTCCATGGAAAAATTGTGCCTTGGATGAGTTAATGGGAGTTTGGTATAGAGATGGGATATTTCTCTCATCTTGTGTCTCCATTGGTCAAAATACACACCACAGGGAAATAATTCTACTTTGCTTAAGGTTGAGGCAGAAAGTTGGCCCCTCAGGAAGTCAGACCCCATGTCTCATGGTGTGGTGCTTTGTGGTGTGGTGGGAGAGATGAAAAATCCTAAGCCTCGGGTGGAGGAGACATAAGGCTACTCTTGGACTCAGTGGGCTGCAGTAAAGACTGACATGTAACAAGTGGGCAAAATTCAAGAAAGGAGTAATTGTAGGAGACATGTGTCATATTTGACACACCTATAAACAAAATGTTCCATATTAAATGCATTAAAATCATTGCCTATGGTGAGGGAAGTAGAAAGAGTGAGGAATGTAGATAAAAGGGAATTAATAAAATGAGACTACTTGCAGGGAACAAGGTTATAATGGGTCATGAAGCAGAGTATAACTATTACCTTTTTCACCCAAATTCAAAAGGAAAGGGAAGTAAAGAAAATTCAATACATTGTATCATAATCATTGCAAGTAAGTGGTGCATAAAATCCCAAATGAAAAGACTTTACCTGGTAAACGACTTAAAAAGCACATGGCAACATGTACTGTAGAAGGTAATAAGCTAAATTTTTTCTCGTTTTTAATGTGGAAAACTAAATCAATATTGGTTTTGTTTAATTAAAAATATGAGTAAAATTGTATGATAAAAGTAACATTTCCTATATTACAAATATGACCAAGAGTACTGGGAAAGGCCAGGCAAGATTAGCAAATCTGTGAATCAAAATAGAGAGAAATTGTTTACTAATGTATTGACAAAGCATTTAATTTAGAAAAGTATTACTTACAAACCATAAATCCATTGGGCCCTGAGTAGGCAAAAAGTTATCTTTGTAAAAGAGAAGTGCTTAATATTAGAGGGAACTGAATGTTTGTGTTCCCTCAAAATGTGTAGGTTGAAGCCTTGACCCCAGATGTGATTGTATTAGGAGGTAGGGGCCTTTGGGAAGCAATTACGTTTAGATGAGGTCATGAGGAGCTCTCAGGATGGGATTAGTGCCCTTATACATGGAGGAACCAAGATCCAAATCTGCCAGGACCCTGATCTTGGACTCCTCAGCCTCCAAAACTATGAGAAATAAATCCCTATTTTGTAAGTCACCCAGTCTATGGTGTTTTGTTATGACAGCCAGATTAGACTGAGACATTCTGTTAGGTCTTTTTTGCCCACAAATGACAGAAACTCAACTCAAACAAGCTTCAATTCAATGAAAGAATAGAAAAGAGACATTTACTATCACACCTCACAAAGTAAGGGGTACAAGTGGTCTTATGCTCAACAGAATCTGTAATCTCAAATAGTATAAATTTGGGGTCTGATTCCATATTCTCTCTTTTTCAGTTTCTTGTCACAGCTTTTGTCACTGTGTTGACCTCTCTCTCCAGATTTTTCTTCATGGCCAGTGGCCATGACTGCCAGAACTCTGAGCTTACTTAGGTACTATAGCACAACACAGAAGTTGAAAGAGAAACTATGCCTCTGCCTTTAGTTCAGGAAATGCCACAGAAGAACTCTGAGTAGCCAAGCCAGGATGTCATGACCAGCTTTGTAGCCGTAGAGAGTAGGAATTTAATTCATACTGGAACAACATGGCACGGGTGAACAGGAGAAGCAAGTCTTCAAATGAAGGCCAGAGCACTATTATTGGACAATGGAGAAGTTGGTCAGATTAAAAAAAAATAATAAGTTACAATTAAAATTTCTTAGTGTTTGCAAATCTTTAACAAGCATTAATCCTTGGGACTTTAGAAGAAGAAATAAAAATTCCAGTGACTTCTTCAGAAATCTCCAAAATCATGTTATTCTCTAATTTTGTAATATTTTATGTGTAGTTTTTAAAAATGATTGATCCTAATAATACAGAATGAATCATTTTACTGTGATAGAAAGTTTCTATGACATGATTCAGTTTTTTCTATTAACATGAAAACTATTAATAAATGTATGATTTATTTTTTGTTATCAACAAAAGTATTTTGAGAAGATAATGAATTTTAATACCATGTACAAGTAATTAGTACTGGATACAGATAATTTATAACAGAAAAATTTAAAAGAAGGGAACATCATTCTAAAATGCCAACTACAAATCATTTTACAAATTGAAAAATAACATCAGAAAAATTTATCATTCTTAAAATGAAATTTTAAAACATTCAAAGCACTGATTGCCCTATGCTATAGTTTTCATCTTGACAAAACTTTTTGATATAGAAAAATGTCTTTCAGTTTGCAATGAAATCAGTAGAATTATTTAGTGTCCAAAACAGCTTAATGGATATTAGCATTACAAGTTGTTTCATATATGCTCTTTTAAATTTTTGATTAAGATATTTTGTTTGCTTGCTTTGATTTGGGTTGATAAAATTGATATTATTTTTGCCAATTGAGATTTTACATTAATTTTTAATTTCATGCACACGTTTTTCCTTTGCATGCTTTCTGTTCATGCGTCTACAAAGAACAGTAGTCTGTATCAAACATTCAAAACTGAAGAATGCCAGTGAACGTTTTGCATGATATTCAAACAACACAACATGAGTATTTTTTGCAAGGATAATATCACTGCACATAACCACATGTTAAATTGTTAATTTAAAGCTTATTTTTGCTTCCAAGCTTATTAGTTCCTGGAACATCATTTTTAGGATTAGTATAAAGAATACTATGAGTATAAACTTATTAATATGTATGTTATTTGCAAGAATGAACATATCACTGTTGCAGAAGACAAGGCACAATACATGCTTACAATGTGTCAATGGCTATGAGTCATGACCACTTCTGTCCTGCCAACTTCTTTCCTAATTTCCAGAAATGTTGGCTACAACCTTTAACTTCTCCTGCTGGCAATTTTTTTTTTTTTTTTTTTTTTTTTTTTTTTTGCTCTCCTTTCAATTTGACATGAGTGGGTATTTTCAAAGCATTAACATTTCTATGTTGATAGTTTACTTTTTATTCTTACAGGAAATTATATTTTCCCATTTCCTGATTTCTGAATTGATTTGTCTCAGAATACAGGATTACTAAAAACATATAAAATTCCCAAGAAGTACTGAGAAGGAATTCCCAGGTGTAGATGCTAAGTTCTTCTAAATCTCTTAAATACCTCCTCTCAAAATAAAAAGCTTGATTCTGAAGCATAAAAAAACTTTTTTACATTAACAAATGAGATTAGGTTCACAAAACAAACCTAGTATCTGATTGTTCTTCCCTTCTCTTACCCGAAAAATGTATTCTGCAATCCCAGTTGCTATCACTGTAGTGGAGAGGTGCTACTTAGGGTAACTTAGGTTCAGCAGAAAACTCTAATCAATGCATGGACAGCTCTGTTTTAAAGCTAGAATACTATGTATGTTTGATATTATTCTCTATTCAAAACTATCTCTGATAAAACAGAAAAAAATTAATCACTGATTTCCATAAGATATGAAAAGTACAAGATAAATAGAACTAAGAGCAAGTTTAAAAGTTTAAAAGGAATAAAATATTAGTGTCTCCTTATGTATTTTTCTCTTTTTATTTATGTTAGAGGACGACAGATCCTAAATGCCTTGACTAAAACAACTCCTCTAATTTGTTATATTACAAGTTCTTTCAGTTATTTCAATCAGTTCTTCCTCCAACCAATAATCACCATTGCAGGAAAACTTTTTTTAGCTCTTCAGTTGTTACAAGTTTTATGCTTAATTTCTGTCTGGCCTTCCAAATGATACATGTTCTGTGATAATTTCCCTTCAGGTAAAAACCAAATCTTGCCATTTGCAATGATATGGACGGAGTTAGAAAGTATTATGCTAAGCGAAGTAAGTCAGTCAGAGAAAGACAAAAACCATATGATTTCACTTATATATGGAATTTAAGAAACAAAACAGATAAACATGAAGAGGGGAAGAGAAGCAAAGCAAGAAACAGTCTTAACTGTAGAGAACAAACTGGTGGTTACCAGAGGGGAGGTGGGGGAGGGGGGAATGGGTTAAATGGGTGATGGAGATTGAGTACACTTGTTGTGATGAGCACTGGGTCTTGTATAGAAGTGTTGGGTCGCTATATTGTACTCCTGAAACTAATATTATACCGTATGTCAACCAAAACAAAATTCAAATAAAAATCTGGAGAAAAAAAATAAAAGAACTCTTTCTCCTTTCCAAATTCACATCTGAATATCTACAAGTCAAAAATCAGGATTTTGTTACCCAGTAGCTAGGATCCCACAGAGAAAGTTCTCTTCCTTCTGTGTTTTTCTTTTTACCCTTGATCAATAGTTAATTGCTCTTTAAAAATCTTTTTTGGAGTACAGGCATTCCCAGTAACCCAAATGTTTTACACTTCTTATTCCAGAGGTCAACCCCTATGCTTTCCTCTCATTGAATTGAATTGGTGTCCAAGACCCAGGCTGAAGGCACTCAATGCTACAGCCGAGTGAAAGGTTATATAATCAATCAACAGGCTGTTGGGAATGGTCAGTAATATTACAATTATTAAAAGCACATTTTCTTTGGGGGACCAGAAATGAAGATCCTCAATGAAGAACTAATGAAGCTGAAGTTTGCACTTCTATGTTTACACATTACAGGCGGTGCCTGACCTTCAGAAATGGCACACTGTCTCAGATCCCGCATGCAAATTTTAATTTCCTTGAATTGCAGTGGAGCTGTGCTGCCGATCTGCTCATCTGTGCACCTAGATTTATTGAAGTTTAGTATTTCAAACATGTCTTTTCCCTTCTGGTTCTCAAAATTTCAGATTGTAAACAATTCCCTTTGATTGTAAACAATTAAGAAAATAAACAAATGTAGCAAAATGTTAAATTTGGTTCTGGATCTCCTTTTTCTAGACTTGTTCTCAGACACCGATTTTATATATATAATTTATTGTCAAATTGGTTTCCATACAACAAACACCCAGTGCTCATCCCAGCAGGTGCCCTCCTCAATGCCCATCACCCACTTTCCCCTGTCCCCCACCCCCTATCAACCCTCAGTTTGTTCTCAATATTCAAGAGTCTCTTATGGTTTGCCTCCTTCCCTCTCTGTAACTTTTTTTTTAACCACTTCTCCTTCCCCCTGGTATTCTGTTAAGTTTCTCAGGATACACATATGAGTGAAAATGTATGGAATCTGTCTTTCTCTGCCTGACTTATTTCACTTAGCATAACACTCTCCAGTTCTATCCACGTTGCTACAAATGGCCAGATTTCATTCTTTCTCATTGCCAAGTAGTATTCCATTGTATATATAAACCATATCTTCTTTATCCATTTGTCAGTTGATGTACATTTATGCTCTTTCCATAATTTGGCTATTGTTGAAAGTGCTGCTATAAACATTGGGGTACAAGTGCCCTTATGCATCAGCACTCCTGTATCCCTTGGGTAAATTCCTAGCAGTGCTATTGCTGGGTCCTAGGGTAAATCTATTTTTAATTTTCTGAGGAACCTCCACACTGTTTTCCAGAGTGGCTGTACCAGTTTGCATTCCCACCAACAGTGCAAGAGGGTTCCCATTTCTCCACATCCTCTCCAGCATCTATAGTCTCCTGATTTGTTCATTTTAGCCATTCTGACCGGCATGAGGTAGTATCTCAGTGTGGTTTTGATTTGTATTTCCCTGATGAGGAGTGACATTGAGCATCTTTTCATGTGCCTGTTGGCCATCTGGATGTCTTCTTTAGAAAAGTATCTATTCATGTCTTCTGCCCATTTCTTCACTGGATTATTTGTTTTTTGGGTGTGGAGTTTGGTGAGTTCTTTATAGATTTTGGATACTAGCCCTTTATCCAATATGTCATTTGTAAATATCTTTTCCCATTCCATCAGTTGCCTTTTAGTTTTGTCGATTGTTTCCTTTGCAGTGCAAAAGTTTTTTTTTATCTTGATGAGGTCCCAATAGTTCATTTTCGCTTTTAATTTCCTTGCCTTTGGAGATGTGTCAAGCAAGAAATTGCTGCGGCTGAAGTCAGAGAGGTTTTTTCCTGCTTTCTCCTCTGGGGTTTTGATGGTTTCCTGTCTCACATTCAGGCCCTTCATCCATTTTGATTTTATTTTTGTGAATGGTGTAAGAAAGCAGTCTAGTTTCATTCTTCTGCATATGCTGTCAGACATCAATTATAAATAGTTGATGAGGTGCATTGCGATATGAGCCCAAAGCTGGCCAATGACTTATCTCTATCTGCCTGAGATACACAAGTTTTGGAGACTGACTGAAGGAACTGGAGTAAATGGCACATTTCTGCAATATTTTCTTTTGGTTTTAGACCATATATTACAAGGTTTTATAAAGAGTGTAATACATGTTTTAAAACTATGACATCAAACTTTAATTAAAAATAATAAAAACAGGGACACCCAGGTGGCTCAGTCAGTTAAGCCTCCAACTTCGGCTCAGCTCATGATCTCGCAGTTCGTGGGTTTTAGCCCTGCAATGGGCTCCGTGCTGACAATTCAGAGCCTGGAGCCTGCTTCAGATTCTGTGTCTCCCTTTCTCTCTGCTCCTCCCCCACTCACACTCTGTCTCTCTCTTAAAAATAAACATTAAAAAATAGTAAATAAATACATAAATACATAAATAAAAATACTATGAGGTAAAATTTTGTAATATCTGTATATGAATGCACAATATAATGCTGATCAGCATACGCAAAACCAGAGAAGGATATTGTTCTATCTCACCAGCTCACAGAGACAGTTTTTCAATCAAGAGTTCCTAGAGATAAGACAACATTTAGAGATAGTTCTAGTCCATCCGTTCTGTTGAAGACAAAGTAAACTAGTGGAAAGTGCTTTTGTAATCACACTAGTAGTAAGAGAGAAAGCAAATTATCTGAGCCCAGGGTGCTTCCTAGGTAAAAATGTATAATGAATTTATATGTTTTATCAAGAAATCATAGGGCTTTATGAGAACCATTGAAAGAATTTGATCTCAGAGAGATGGAAAAAAAAAAATGAAGTGAACCCTATGAATGTCCCAGCTTACTGATCTGATAGAGTTGTCAGGCTATAGCACAGGGAGAGGGAAGCTTAGATTCCACTGGATTTCTTAACCTGAGAAGATGAAGTTAAAAATCCAGTGAAACAAAAGTACAGTGTATGGGATAAAGCACCAGAGAAAAGAGAAGTGTGCAGACAAAACTATGTTGGTCCCTCTCAGGTATGTAGCAAAATACTAGCAGACATCTCAGGTAGGGAGCCAATTACTGATCGGCACATATGCCACATGTATGAGGAAAATACTCAAGGCCAGAGAAAGAGCCACTCAAAAGGATCAGAGGAAATGAGTACTTGGTGCTCACAGTGTCCCCGCCAGACAGACTGGAAAACATTAAAATTTATGGAGTACTGGATAGAACCCTCAGAAGCATCCTGCTTTAGTAGTGAGGCAAAATTCGACCACTAGCAATGCCTAGTAAATCAGACATGAAAGGAAAGATTACTCTTTCCAAGTAACTTAAGAACAAAGTTCCAAAACAGCTAAAGGAATATAGACAGATCCAGCATCCAAAAAGATAAAATCCACACAAAGGATGACATTCATCAAAAATTAGCAGGCATGCTGAGAAACAGGAACTTACAACCTATTGAAGAGAAAAATCAAGAGTCATCAAAACTGACCCAGCACTCGTGCATATGCTATAAATAGCAGAGAAATATATTAAAACAAGTATTACAACTGTACCCTACATACTAAAAAAATCCCAAGTAAAAATATAAAAAATATTTCAGAAAGATATACATTGAACATGAGAGGTGAAAACTGTGTGAAATGCAAAATACACTCAATGGAATTCTTAGCCAATTAGATGGTGTAGAATAAAAAAAATGAACCTTAAGGCACAGCAATACAAACTGTCCAAAATAAAAAGGAGAAAGAAAATAACTTTAAAAAATGACAAGATTACACATGACATCTGGCATGACTTCAAGTACCCAAACTTACATATGATTGGAATCAATGTGGGGGCAAGGTCACAAAAATATTTGAAAAATAATTGCCAATTTTCCCAAATTTTATGAAAAGTATAAATCAACAGATTTAAGAAGTTTAATGATTCCCCAGCACAGGAAGCATGGGAAAATCTATACGAATGCATATCAGATAAAATCGCTCAAACCAATGACAAAGAGAAAATCTTAAGAGCATTCAGAGAAAATAAGACACCTTAGTGATATATGATCAAAGATAAGGATGATTACAGATTTTTCTTCAGAAAAAAAAAGAAATAGTGAAGCAATATTTTTATAATTTGGAAACAACAATAACAGAAAATCCTGTTAGCCTATTATTCTATACCCAACAAAAATATCTTGGAAAATTAAGTCAAAATAAGGACTTTTTCAAGTACACTAAAGCTAAAAGAATAATTGAGTGGCAAATGTGCACTATAAGTAATATTAAAGGTAATTCTTCAGGGGCGCCTGGGTGGCTCAGTCGGTTAAGCAGCCGACTTCAGCTCGGGTCATGATCTGGCAGTCATGGGTTCAAGCCCCGCGTCAGGCACTGTGCTGACAGCTCAGAGCCTGGAGCCTGTTTCGGATTCTGTGTCTCCCTCTCTCTGACCCTCCCCCATTCATGCTCTGTCTCTCTCTGTCTCAAAAATAAATAAACGTTAAAAATTTTTTTTAAAAAGGTAATTCTTCAGGCAGAAGGAAAAATGATACGACACGGCAAAGTGGAGCTACACAAAGGAACTATATGCACTAGATACGGCAACTATATGATTAAATATACAAGACTGTAACCATACTGTTTAAATATCTTGAACAGGTAATTGTTTAAAAATGAATAATAGGGGCGCCTGGGTGGCTTAGTCGGTTAAGCGTCCGACTTCAGCTCAGGTCACGATCTCGCGGTCTGTGAGTTCGAGCCCCGGGTCAGGCTCTGGGCTGATGGCTCAGAGCCTAGAGCCTGCTTCCGATTCTGTGTCTCCCTCTCTCTCTGCCCCTCCCCCGTTCATGCTCTGTCTCTCTCTGTCCCAAAAATAAATAAAAAACGTTGAAAAAAAAATGTTATCACTAACCAAAGAAAGTAGAGTGACTGTATTAATATCAGACAAAGTAGGTTCCAGAAGAAAGAATATTAACAGAGATAAAGAAGTCTGTGTCATACTAATAAAGGAGTAAATCCATAAAGAGGATATAACAATCCTAACAATCATGTGTCTAATAATGGCTTCAAAATACATGAAGGAAAAGAACTGATAAAATTTCAGTGATAGAGAAATCCACAATTAGAGGTAGAGATTTCAATACCTCTTTCTTAGTAACTGTTAGAACAAGCAGCTAAAAGTTCAGTACAAAACTGGAAGACTTAAATACCCAATAACAATCTAATTGAAATTTATAGAATACTTCAACCCAATACACCAGACTGCAGATGCATTTTAAATATACACTATAATAAACCGTATTCTATGCTGTAAAACAAATCTCAATAAAGGTAAAAGATTTCAAGTCAAAGTATCTTCTTTCACTACAATGGAATTACATAGACATCAATAAGAGAAAAATCTCTTTAAACTCCCCCAATACTTGAAAACTAAATAACATACTTTTAAATAACTTCTGGGCCAAAGAAGAAAGAAAATGAAAGTTAGAAAATATTTTCTATTGAATGAGAATGGAAAAAGCATGTATCAAAATTTGTAGAATGCTATTAAAGCAGTGGTTAGGTGAGATCTCCTGCACTAAGTGACTATATCAGAAAATAACATCAGGCTTTCTTCTACTTTAAGACAATGGAAGAAGAACAAATTAAATGTGAAGAAACAGAACAAATAAATAATAATAATAATCAGGGTAGAAATCAATGAAATAGAGGTATAATAGAGAAAATAAATAAAAATGAAAGCTGGATCTTTGAGAAGATCTATAAAATTGATAAGTTCTAGCCTGTCTGATTAGGAAAAGAGGGACAAGACACAGATAAACAATGTCAGGAATGAAAGAGCTGATAACATTGGAGGTTCTACAGATATTAAAAGGAGAATAAGAGAATATCATAAGTAGCTTTATCTCAAACTCAACTCTTTAGATGAAATGGATAAATTCCTTGAGAAATACCAACTATAAAAGTTTATTTAAACATAAATAGTCTGAGTAGCCTTGTATCTGTTAAAGAATTTGAATTGGTAGTTGAAAATCTTCTCACAAACGTAATTCCAAGCACCAGTAACCTCACTACTGAATTCTACCAAACCTTAAAGAAAGAAATAATACAAATGCTATGTAAACTCTTCCTGAAAATTAGGGAGAGAATACTTTGCAAATCATTCTATGTGGTCAACATTACCCTAATACCAAAACCAAGCAAAGACTTTATAAGAATGGAAAACTGAATATCAGTATTTCCTATAAATGTAGATTAAAATATCGAAACTAAATTTATCAAAATTTATCAAGCCTATAAAAAGTTTAATTATATAAAAGAGAATACAAGATGACAGTGGTTAGCAGAATTTTTTCTCCCCTAGAATCTCCAGAAGGAAAGCAGCCCTGCCAACAGGGGGAGAAAGAGAGATTGAGATTTGAAAATACTATGTGGCTGGTTTTAAACACAGAAGGGCATGAACCAAGAAATGCAGGCAAGACTCTACAGGCTGGAAAAGGATAGACAGTTTTTTTTACCCCTACAATCTTCAGAAGGAATGTAGCTTTGCCAACAACTTGATTTTAGGATTTCTAACCTTTCAGTGAATTTGTGCTAATCTGTCAGAGCAGCAATAGGAAAGTAATACAATGATTAAATGGAGTTTATACCAGATTACAGCTGTTTCTCATTTGACATTCATTCAATTTACTGTATTAACAAACTAAAAAAGTCAACCATATTATCATCTCAATAGATGCTTTCTCAGAGCAAGCATTTGACAATGTCCAACATTTATTCCTAATAAAAACTCTTAGCCAACTAGGAACAGAAGGGAACTTCTTCAATCTACTAAAGAACATATACAAAAAAATTTACAAGGAACATTATGTTTGATAATGAAAGTCAGAGTGTTTCCCCCCTGAGATTAGGATTAAGACAAGGATATCTTCTCCCAAAACCTATACTTAACAGTGTACTACATGTTCTGGCCAGTGTAACAAGTCAAGAAAAAGTAATAAAACCATCCAGTTTGGAGGGGAAGATATAAAATTGCCTTTATTCACAAATTACAAGATTGGCTATGTGGAAAATAGAATATAATCTATAAATAAAGCTGCTAGAACTAATACATGAGTTTAGCAAGGGTGCAAGGTACAAGATAAATATACAAAAAGCAATTGTATCTCTATATACTTAAACTGAACAGTTAGAAATTGAAATAAAAAAATACCATTTATATTATGATCCAGTACATTAAATACTTAGGGATAAATATGACTAAATATACATAAGACTTTTTATATACTTATAAAACATTGGTGAAACAAACTTTTAAAAATCTAATAAAGTTTGAGAACTACACTTGTTTTCATGGCTCAGAACAATCAATATTATTGTATCACTTTTTCCCAAACTGATCTATAGTATCAATGTAATCTCCATCAAAATCTCAGCAGAATTTTTGGTATAAATTGACATAAGTATTCTAAAACCCAAATAAAAGGCAAAGACAGACAATAACTAAAGTAAACTTTTAAAAGAAAAGCAAAGTTGGAGGGCTAACATTACCTGTTATTATAAAGGAATTATTATAAAATTACAGTAATAAAACACAGTTGATATTGGTTTAATGATAGAAAAACAAATTAATGGAAAAGAAAAGGGAATCCAGAAACTGACTCACACCTATACGGAGAACTCGATTTTGAAGAAAACACAAAGGTAATTCAGTAGAGAAATCATGTATATCAACATTCAGTGCTTAAATAATTGAAAAATTTTATTCAAATCATTCAGTTTTGAACCAAAGTTTATACTATATACAAAAAGCAACTCAACTTCAGCAGATAACTATTGGGACATCCAGAATATACAACCCAAAAAATACCAGTGAGGAGATAATACTTGAGAATTCTTTGGAATTGAATATATGACCCTTCACACTTAAACCACACACACACACACACATACACACACACACACACACACACCAAAACAACAAAAAACAGCCAAAGAAATATCAGTGAGGAGATAATACTTGAGAACTTTTCAGAATTGAATATATGACTCCACACACTTTAACCACACACACACAAACACAAACAACAAAACAACACACACACACACACACACACATACAGGCAAACAACAAAACAACAAAAAATAATCTTCCAGGAATCAAGATAGGTAAGTAAAAATAAGTTCATCCTTAGTTTCACTGTTGTGGGTTAGAGAATATCTACAAGGAGAAGAAATCATAGAGAAAAGGTGGAGAGAGACAGACTAAGGCAAACGAGCTGCAGCCTGACCAAAGTGTCTCCTTAGCAACGATAGACTCCAGAAGGAAATAAAGTGATATCTTACCTATGATTTCAATGAATAATTAACTCTGAACCTAAAATTCTATATTGAGCCAAACTATTTTTCAAGAGATGGTGATAATAAAAACGTTTTTAAGTTATACAAATAGCAAGGAAAAAGTCCAAAGAAATTTGAACTAAGAAGGAAGGTGAACATTCAAGAAACAGTAGTGGACATGGAAATCAATACATATTTTGATAAATGTAATTAATCACCAATTGTTAAATTAATAAAAATGTATATATTTATAATAAAATGGTAGAAACAAAACTCTAACAACATTAAAAAGACAGAGAGGGCTTTTTGTTTACTGGGTAAATCATGCTAATACCTTGTCATCTGTGAAAGAATAAAAGTTCTGAATAATTTATTAGAAAAGTTAGAAGGGGCACTTGGGTGGCTCAGTTGAGTAAGCGAGTAAGTGTCCAACTCTTGATTTCAGCTCAGGTCACGATGTCACAGTTTGTGAGATCAAGCCACCCATCAGACCTGCTTGGGATTCTCTCTCTGACCCTCCCCTGCTCATGCTCGCTCTCTCATTCTCTTTCAAAATAAATAAATAAACTTAAAAAAAAACTTTCTTTAAAAAAAGAGAAAATTTAGATTAAAAAATTGTATTTAAATTTTAAGGATAGCATTAAAAGAATGAAAATCAACCAATAGTTTTTTTTTCTTACAGAGAAAAATGAAGATAATTTTTTCAATCAGTACTAGGTGTGCATGTTAGAGAATCATGCAAAACAACAGTAATTCAAACAGAATATGACTTAATTCTTTTGTTAGGTCAAGTAGATTAATTAGTACAGGCTAATATTTGGAGGCTCCCTGATCATCTGTTTCATCCACCTAGCATTGGGGTTTTTCAAGTTCATGTCAAAGTCTAATCTGCCTGCCTTGAGTTCGAGGCCAAAAGAAGAAAAGGTAAAATGGCAAAAGAACACTATTCCAAACAATGCAGTTTTCTTTAAGATTACCCACAAGCCTCATGCAACATTTCTGATAACATCTCATTGCCAAGAACTTGACAAAATGATCCTCATGTTTGCAAGGGAGGCAAGAAAAGCTTAGTTATTTTATTCTAATGAGCAGCAAAATGTGTAACTAACAACTGGGGATATACGAGTGGGCATTACGGACCTCAGAACAAATCAAAAAGTTAATTACTTAGTAGACATGATCTCTCATCTGAAATTCTTAGTGTTCTTTTTCTGGGTTTATTTCCTTAGTATATGTCAAAGTTGAAAGATCATATGGAATAAGAACTAAGTAGAAAAGATTTTCCTTTTTGGATTCGAGAAAAAATGCCTTAAGTTACTTGTTTCAATGACTCGTGAATAGTAGGCATTCGTTTAATATTTGATGAATGAATGAATAATTTCCTATATAATATTCTTACTAAGCACTGAGAATTTCATCTGTGTCAATCATGATAGACTCAATGCCATTGTGCAAACCCTTCACTTGGGATCCTCTAACATGGTTTCAAGAGATTTGGAAGATACAAAATGCTTTCCTGTTAGTTTTTTTTATTTGAAATAATTCAAGGGAAACTAGTATATTTGGTTTAATAAAAAATATCATATTTATGTTTCTCAGTCTCATCCTTTTCATGTCTTCTTGAAAGAGAAATGATATGCAAATTTCATTTGAACAGTATTAAGTCAGCCACAATGTGACATTTCCCTGATAAATCTGAATCAGGACAGAGAACTAAAAGCCACAAGATACTTTTTTTTTTTTAATCTAATAGGATCTTTTGTTCCTTGGTTTGCAAATCTTCCTGACTTACTAGTGGCACCTCTCACAATTCCCCAGACCGTACAGACAAGTCTTAGGAATTCAGTTCAGAAGAAATACAGTCCAGTGCATATATTTTTCTTTCAACCAGAGGATTTCTGAGCAAGTCTCAGAGGGATTTGTTATAATACACTTGCTCCTCTTGGGTGGATCAGTTGTGTAAGAAAATATTGCAAAGGATAGCTGCAGTAAACAGTTGAGAATACATGACTAGCACAGACTTCAGTGACAGAACTCAAAGAAAGAAGAATGACTTAGATGCAAAAGAAAGAAAGAAGGAAGGAAGGAAGGAAGGAAGGAAGAAAGAAAGAAAGAAAGAAAGAAAGAAAGAAAGAAAGAAAAGAAAGAACAAAATCCATTCAATTGGTCCATTGTTGATCCAAAGGGTATTCAGTGAAAAGTGTCTAAAATTATTTTATTATATTATGTTTTCATTTCAAAGAGCTTTCTCAGAAGATCAGTGTTTTTCTCACTTGTCCTTCCTAACACATGCACCTTGGTATTTTCAAACAAGGATATTTTTGAAACGTCACTAAATGTTATAAGACATCCATCTATTTTAAGTGATTTCCTTTTGCTAATTTTACACTTCTCACTCAGTGCAGTTTGTAAAAGGAGTCAGCATTTGGACCTAAAAAGGTGTCTGAGTGTGTCAGTAATGAAGCTATTATTTCCATTTCAAACTCACTGTTCTATACTCTGCTCTGTGATGCTGGGACTAGGACTCTGCCATCCACGTTCAAGCTTCCCCAACTTCTCTTTTTTAGGCTTTGTCAATAAGAAGCAGGCAGAGGGTATACTTTTTGTCATTCACTCCCTTTTCCTGTTTGTTATGTTTCATTTGCTACCAGTTGTGAGAGTGCCCTTCCAGGAGTTATTTCACGCCAGCGAGGATGATTTGTTCATAGCAACAAATTGATTCGAGTTGGCACTGTTTTCTATTGGTTTGGTTTTTGTTGTTGTTGTTTTGGAGAATCGGCCTCATGACCCAGCAAGTACATCCGCACAAGCCAGCTCATCGCCCCTCCAAAGAGGTCTATACCCCAGCAGCTGTGACTCCCGTCTGATTGAAGAGACACAGCTACACCCACTGCACAGACTCCATCGAGTGTGTTTTAGCGCTCAGGAATCCTCCACCAAGCTTCTACATTTTAATAATTTCAACTTCTTCCCTTTTCCTCCAGTACAAAAACTACTTCCTGCACTTGTTAACTGTGTGAAACTCTAAAGTTTCCCTTTGGAAAGTGGTCCCTTTGGAATGTTCAGATTTTAATACTAGGTCAACAGTATTATTTTTTTAACACTTTCTATTAAAATACCTGGTGTGCTTTCCTTCTTATGGCTGCACTCTAGTTAATGTACTTTGTGATCCCTAACCTTAGAATAATTGCTGTATTTATGGGAGTAAAATCTTTTCATTTAGAGATTAGTGATGTCTACGACTAATTTTTCCAACAGTGATTTCGTATCTAATAGATGTAAATGTGTTGTGTTAGGCAATGCAAAGAATTATCAGCCATAACTTCACCTGAAATTACTTAGGCAATTAAAAATTTTAGAACCTCAGTAGGCATATAACAATTATAATGTATTAGGCACTTTATGAGTATTATGCAGCTGTAGAAAAGCTCAGACGAAGGAAATTAATGTCTTTGGAAGTCAGAAGACATCTGAGAAATTTTAATAGAGGATACATGATAGTAGATGGAACTTAAAAGGCTATATTTATAAGGAAAATTAATAATATAATCTAGACTGATAGAGCCTTTGAAGGATAGAAGAAAATAACACGAACAGAGCAGGATACCAGAAGACTTCAAAGCATAAATGCATCAACATTTTGTAGAAATAGAGAGAGGGCTTGTAAAATACAGGAGTGGGAGATAAAATTTGCAGGGAAGCTTGGCATGAAATAGATCTTCAAGACTAAGATTTGAGGTATTCTCCTCCAGACAACACAAGAACAATTAAATTTTTCAAGATAACTGGTGGCTTAAGAATAATCTAGGACAAGTTCAGAATTGACTTGGGTGGGAGGACACCAAAAAATGGAAGGAAAAAACCCCACATTTATTAATTATGGATACCATAGCCTAATATCTCCATCTTGAATTGGGAAAACTCATACCACAGAGATTCTCAGAAATAATCAAGAAATCATGTGGTCTGAACCTTCAAGGGAATGAAAGTCATAGTTATTGTAATGGGAATCCATGGTGGAAAAGTGTTTATCTGCCATGGGAAACAAGGGTTCATTTTAGTTCCTGAAAATTTTGAGTTGTTTATTTAATATCCAAGGGGAATTTTTGAACATGTGGTAATATAAAAATAAAATAAGGAGTTCAGAGATGCAGGCAAGGACAGAAGTGTATAATTTTGAACCATCCTCAGGCATATGTATTTATAACCACCAGGCTGAATGAGATCACTTAGCAAGTAAGTGTAGATAGAGAAATAAGAGAATCTGAGGATTGAATCCTCACTCAAACATTTAGAGATTGAGATAAAGAGCAGGATGCCAAAGAAGACTAAGAATGAGCTGTCAACGAATTAGCAAACTTCAGAGTGTGACGTTTTAGAAGCCAAGGCATGAAGGCTTTCCAGGATGCATAAACTGAACAGCTGTGTCAAACAACACTAAGACTAACCAAGATGTGAACTGTAAAGTGATCATAAATTTGTAATGTAGATGCAATGACTTCATTAAGGGCAGTTTCCGTGGAGGACTTGGGGGTAAAATATGATTCAAGGGTTTTAAGTCATAATGAGAGAAAAGGCAGCAAATTTCAGCAACTCTTTTGAGAAACTTTCCTGTAAAGAGGAGCAGTGAAATGGGAAAGTGAGATATGGGTTAAAGGGAACAATTTAGATCTAAAATTATGGTAGCTTCTTGGTGTACTAAGGGAAAATATCCAGTAGAGAGAGGAAAACAAAAGTGGTGAAATAGAGAGAGAGAGAGAGAGAGAGAGAGAGAGAGAGAGAAGAAAGAAAGAAAGAAAGAAAGAAAGAAAGAAAGAAAGAAAGAAAAGAAAGAAAGAAAATAATTTCAGAAAAAGAAGCCCTTAAATATGTGAGAGTAGATGGTGGGAAAGATGTTAATCTTGGATGAAAGCAAGGATAATTTACCTACAGTTAAGAGGAAAAAAAGTAAAATTTTTGGTATAGAAGTCTGATAGATTTCTTAATAGGCATATATAGTTATTTTCTTCTAGATGCTTCTATTTTCTCATTAAAACAAAAATTGTCATGAGTATTTGGATTAGAGAAACAGGAGACATTGCTGAATTTAAGGAGAAATGAGAAATGATCACTTCAGAGAATGAACTGAATTGAAAAATGTAGTTAGTCATCTGGGAGCCCTGAGGTTTCTGTTAAATTTTGTTGGAAATAGGTCAGCAGCATAGGTCACTGCTTCAAAAAAAAATCACCTGTTTAAAGTATAGTCTGAAAGCAGGTAGATTTAATCATGAGTAGGGTTTTGCTAGCTGAGCACAATGGAGGAAGTAGAGGTATGTAGTTGAGGCATATGCAGGGATGACAATACATGGAATCCAACTGGAGTAAAGGAGGAACTGAGAACACCAAGTATGATGATCAGCTAAACAGTAGTGAGACTCATGAATCATAGATTCCACTGCAATTATAGCATTGTCAGACTGGGGTAATACCAGGAGTGGATTGGATATAAGTTGGTAGGGAAGGAGAAGGACAGATGATATTGCGATCTGGGAGTAGTATAGTTATTGCTAATTTAGAAAGATACTGTTTAGGAGGGCACCTTTTGGGATGAGCACTGGGTGTTGTATGGAAACCAATTTGACAGTAAATTTCATATATTAAAAAATTTAAAAAAAATAATAAATAAATAAATAAATAAATAAATAAAGATTAAAAAAATTAAAAAATAATAATAAATGATTAAAACAGGAAAAAAAAAAGAAAGAAAGATACTGTTTGACCCTGAAAGTCAAGTAGTCAAGTTGAAGGGGAGACAAGGTTGTAAAGAGAGAGGAGTTCAAGGGACTGAGAGTCCAGTGTATTAGATTGATTCTCTACATGGATATCTCATACTGATGTTAGGAAAAATATGTAAAGAAGGTAGTATTCCAGATGCTAACATCTTCAATAAATGAAGAAAAGTGATCAAGATCATGGTAGATGATTATAGAAAACAGAAGTAGTGGATATATAACCTTATATCATATACTTTAAATGCCCAGCGATGTTTCAGGGAGAAAAAGGGAAGAATGGTTTGTCATTGGCAGCATGGAACAAGATAGTCGAACATTAATTTTTGGTCAGGGGAGGCTTGTAATGGACAAAAAGAAAATAGGCACCCTTCAAGAGCCTAATGGGAGGAGTTTACTCAAGTGATATCCAGGTTCATTTAAAGCAAGATATAGAAATCAGTCAAGCAATATTTTAAATCAGTCGGACATATTGATAATACCTCATCAAAAAATCTAGAGGGCACAGTAGGATTTCCAAAAGGAGAAGAAATGAGAGATTTTAGGTTACATTAGGAGATACACAATCTAATGGGGACAAAAGTCTGATTGTGGCTGAAGTAAACTGTGAAGAAAGGTGTAATCAGCACAATAAAAAATTTAAAGAAAAAAATCCCCCTGCCCAAGTATCCACTCTCTAACCCTTAAAACTTGGGAATGCTACATAATATGAAAAAGGGAATGTTGCAGCTGAAATTAAGTTTACAGACATAAGAAGACAATCCTAGATTATCTGTGTGTTGCCAATCTATTCACATGGGTCTTTGAAAGCTGAGAACCTTCTCTGGCTGAAAGCAGGGAAGAAATGCGGAGGGAGAGATAAGGTAGACCAGGAGAGCTTCAACTTGTCATTGCTGGTCTTGAAGTTGGACAAAGGGGCCATAAGCCAAAGAATGTGGATGGCCTTTAGACCCTGAGAACAATGCCTGACTGACAACAGGGGGAACCTCATTCCTAGGACTAGGTAAAGCCCAATTCTGCCACCAAGCTTAATAAACGTGAAAGTATATTTTTTGTCAGAGCCTCCATATAGGAATCTATGCCAGCTTACGCTTTAAATGAGCCTAGTCAAGAGGTGCCTGGGTGGCTCAGGCAGTTAAGCATTCAGCTCTTGATTTTCGCTCAGGTCGTGATCTCATGGTAGGTGGGATTGAGCCCTGCTTAAGGCTCCACACACTGACAGCACAGAGCCTGCTTGGGATTCGCTATCTCTATCTCCCTCTCTCTCTGTCCCTCCCCTGCGTGCACATGTGTGTGCACATGCTCTCTCTCAAAATAAATAAGCATTAAAAATAAATAAATAAATAAATTAGCCTAGTCAAACCTAAAGCAGAGAACTCTGTTGAATCCACTAGACTTCCGATTCTAGAATTGTGAGACACTCATTCAGTACAGTATTAAACTGTGAAATTTGTAGACATTTATTGTAGAAGCAATAGAAAACTAAAACAGAAGGCACACTGGGTTCTTATCATTAGATACCTAATGATACCTAATGATGTCTTAGTGGAGGTTGTGGATCAGACACTATATATAATTTTATTAGGGTAATGGGGATGTCTGAGAACTCCATCTCAAGCTTCCCAAGACCATTGTCATAGCTAGTGAACCAGTGTTTTGTTGTTTTGTTTTTTGTTTTTTTTTTTCAGGAGGAGACACAATTTTATGTGCCTTTTCTTCAGTCTAACTGAAATCTAAGTTCAGGCTCATGTGGATTGGGAGGAACAGCCATCTTATCTATGGGTAGCAGACTTTTGTAAGTTTCCTGTGGTCTAAAAAGAAGAGGAAACTGAATTTTGGTGAACTCACAAATTCTTCCACAGGGGGACTTTCATTTCAATAAACAGATTCCCTCACCCAGAAGTCTGATTTTGAGTGGGCCATAGATAGCCCGTTGCCCAGGAAATTCATCTACTTGGAAAACTTCAATATATATTCAATGACACAAGCAAAATAATTAATTATGCGCACTACAGATATGCTCATTCCAATAAAGGGTGGTACCTATATGAGCCATACAATCATTTTGTATTCTGAAGATGTAGAACATGCTGTTGAAAAACTGCACCATTTCAGCTGGTCTGGACGTAGGTGTTTTACCTGTGACATGGTACTATCACTGAGAGTCCATGGGGCCCATTCATGATACACAGAGGGTTTTGATAACTTTACAATAAAGACCTCACTTTATTATGCCACCAGGAGTAATTCCTGTCCTCAATAGTTCTCTTCTGGTTCTGAATTTCATAGGGAAATGCCCAACTATTAGGTCAACACCAACCTACTTCTGTCATGGGCTCAACTCTATTCCTGTGGAATGTTACTAATTCAGACAAGTGTCTAAGCTTTAAAAAGTACAGGACTTAATGAAAAGAAGACAGGAAAGATAAAGGTGAACAACACGTCTGCTTTATGTAGTTAAAAGTTTGTAAGCAGGGACTTCTGGTGCTCACCATGGCCAAGTAGCAAGCACCAAGCTGACCCGTCTGCTTTCAACAACATGAAAGCTGGACAAAAATATGAAATAACACTGCTGGAATAATTTGGAAAAGGCAGTGACAGAGATCGAGCCAGAGGACAAGGAGCCCTGTGATGACACAGCCTAGTGTTGAGAGTTTCCAAGCAGCAGCATAAAGAAGAGGGATCCAAGTTTGGCCTTTCTCCCAGGATGAAAGAGACAGGATTTAAAGTTTGAGAAGGCCAACAGGATGAGAACATGTGGGACAGAGAATGGAAGAAGCCAGTTTTATAGGAAAAGAAAGTGTTTTGAAGAGTTTCCCAATGTTTCCCTCATGTCTTTAGTTGAATAGTAATCAGCACATGCGTATAAATGGAGAATCGCTGGTAAGAAACAAGCAAAACCACCCAAAGTGATCACACAAATCCCACCAGCCAGAGCACAAAGAGCTCCTAACACATGGACATTCCGCACAGTTCTCAGAAAAATATGGCTCAATAAAAAACCTAATTAGCTATCAATTAAACCCTATCCTGGACCTACCTAGCAAAGCTTATAGCTACCACAAAAGGATCAAATCATTTCAAAGAAACTTAACTACGTTCCAAAACAAAGCCCCTAAAATATTAAAAAGAATATTAAAAAATGCTGCACACAAATGTAAAATTCACACAACTTGGCATTTAATAAAAATATTACCAGATACGCAAGAAGCAAGAAAGTACAAGTTACAAAGGGGAACATGACTAGTCAGTAGAAATCAATCCATGATTACACTGATAGAATAGTCAAGGCCATTTTCAAAGAGCTGTTACATGCATTTATCTACATACATTTGAACATATACCATATGTTCAAGAACTATGATAGATAAGAAACAGAAGATACAATACATACTCAAAGCAGAATCTAGAGATAAAATATATAAATATAAATATAAAACGTAATATCTGGCATGAAAAATACACTGTATACAATTGACAGCATATTAGACACTACAAGGGAAATGACTAATTTGAATACATAAAAATAGAAACTACCCAAAAGAAAGAGAAAATTAAGTGAGCATCACTGAACTGTGCAAAAATTTCACAAAATTCCTATATAAAGATGAGACAGATGGAGGGTAAGAACAACGTATCTGAAGACTAAATGAACAATTTTTCCCCAAATTTAATATAATCTAGAAATCGATGGTTGCAAGAGTTTCAAGAAATTCTAAGTAAAAGAAATATTATGAAATATGGTGAAACAACACTAAGACATAATAAAGAATATGTTTAAAATCAGTAACAAAGAGAAAATCTTACAAGCAGCAAGAGAAAAAGAAAGATACTATGTTTTAAAACAAATTAAATAATAAAATAAGTTGATTACACATATCAATGAGAACACAGACATGATCACATTGGATGTAAAATACTCAATTATATACTGTCAGTACAAATACAATTTTAATTATAAAGTTATAGATAGATTGAAAGGAAGAAGATGGATAAAATAGAATATACCATGCTTACAATTATCAAAGAAAATTTCAGTGGCTATTAATATTAATTAATAATCTGATATTAATATTATCAGAAGAAGTAGTTTTCAGAGCAAGAATTTCACAAGGAATAGAGTCATTTCATAGTAATAAATGATTGATGCATGAGGATATAATGATCTTAAATGTTTATGCTACTGATAATGTAGTTTCAATACATATAATGCAAAATCTGATAAAACATTGAGGAGAAATCAATGAAGATTCAACACCTCTCTCTCAATAATTGATAGACCATCAATGAAAAACTTGCCGTAAGTGACATTTATGGAACACTTACCCCCAAACAGCAGAGTATACATTTTTTCAAGTGTACATGTATTACCAAAATAGAACATATTTGAAAAAGAAAAAATAATCCACGTACAAGTTGAACAAAATGTAAAGTATTACTGGATTACAGCCCAAGTTATAAAATAAATATGCATGAATCCATAATAACTGAATTAATAAATGGGAGAGATGAGACAAATCTTCTGTTAATAAAAATTCCAAATTATTCATGTTTATATACAGCTTTCAAAATGCTGGAGTATAACTCCCCACTCCTTAAGTGTGGGCTACCCATAGAGACTTCCTTCCAAATTGTACATTTTGGAAAGTGGGAAGAAAAAAATAAAAGAATAACTTGATAGTAGAGAAATCTGAAAAATACTTTTAACCCTCATAATCAAGGTCAACATCAACAGCTATAAATCGTAGACCCTTGGTATGATGTAATTAAAATGGAATTTCACCTCCATAGTTTTCTTCTCAAAATCTTATAATCCCTCCATAATCAACATGAAATCAGACAAATTTCAATAGTGGGGGCATTCTACCAAAGATTTGACCAGTACTCCTGAAAACTTTAAATGTTATCAAAGAGAAGGAAAATCTAAGAAACTGTCACGGCCTAAGGAGAAATGACAACTACATTGGATTCTGGATGAGATTCTGGAACAGAAAAAAAGACACAAAGTGAAAACTATGGAAATCAAAATAACTATGGACTTCAGTTAATAATAATTTTTCAATGTTTTTACATTAATTATAACCAATGTAAACTGTGAGTGAGGTATAGGAGAACTCTGTACCATCTTCTCAATTTTTTCTGTAAATCTAAAATTGTTCTAAAAATAAAATCTATTAGGGGGACCTGGGTGGCTCAGTCAGTTGAGCGTCTGACTCTTGACTTCGGCATGGTTATGATTCCAGGGTGCTGGGATCAAGCCCTGTGTCAGGCTCCATGCTGAGTGTGGACCCTGCTTGGGATTTGCTCTCCTTCTCTCTCTGTCCCTCCCTCCACCTCAAGATAAATAAATTTAAATAAATAAACAAATAAAATCTACTAAAAACTCCCAATTGTCCATAGATTATTTTGTAGAAATTGAAAAGCTGACTCTAAATGTATATGGAAATTGAAAGGATTTAGAATAGCCAAAATAATTACAAAGAAAAACTGACCACATTATTTTATTTAAACTACAGGATTTAATATTCAATATAAAGCTACACCAATTCAGAAAATGGAATATTACTGCTTAAACCAGAACTGGATCATTTGGATAACCACTTAAAAAACAAAATAACTTTGACCCTTGCCTCAAAGTGCATACAAAAAGTAATTTAAAATGGATCATAGATAAGATACATGAGTCATGAAAACAATAAGCATAGAAAAAAAACATAGGAGAAAAATTTTATTGTAATGATCTTACGTTAGGCAAAGATTAAGAAATAGAAACAAAAACCATGAGCTATAAAAGGAAGTTTCATAAGCTGAACTTCATCAAAATTTAAAACTTGAGCTATTCAAATGTAATGTGAAGAAAACGAAAAGGCACAACACAGATGGAGAGAAAATATTTTGCAAACAGAGTACTTGGATCTTGAATGTAAGCTCTCAGAATTCAACACGATAATGGACACTAGATTTTATGACACTTTGTCAAGAAGACTGAGGAATCACATGTAGCACCTGAAAAGATGTTCAAAATTATTAGTCATAGGAGAAATGCAAATCAAAACCACTGTAACACTACTAGGCACTCTTTTGATTGGCTAAAATTAAAAAGACTGACTATATCCATTACTGTTGAGGATGTGGAGATAATGAAGCTCTTATGTACTACTGATGGGAACTTGAATGGGAAACATTTTGGGAAACAATCTGGCAATTTCTTTTTTTTTTTTTAATGTTTGTTTATTTTTGAGAGAGAGAGAAAGATTGCACTGTGCATGAGCATGGGAGGGGCAGAGAGAGATAAGTACAGAGGATCCAAAGCATGTTCTGTGCTGACAGCAGACAGCCCAAAGTGGGGCTTGAACTCATGAACCATTAGATCATGACCTCCACCTGGCAATTTCTTAATAAATTAATATACATCTACCACAGGGGCACCTGGGTGGCCCAGTTGCTTGAGTATCTAATTCTTGATTTCAATTCAGGTCATGATCTCATGGTTGGTGAGATCGAGCCTGGCATGGGGCTCTACACTGACAGAGCAGTGCCTGCTTTGGGATTCCAGTCTACAGTGCAAACTAGTCTACAGCGAAAGAAGGCAGACCAAGGGTTTCCTCGAAACGGAAGTGGAGGGAATGATAGGTTACAAACAGCATGAGAAACTCTTAGCGGTCATGAAATATTTGTTATCTTGATTATGGTGGTAGTTTTATAAATGGATATATTTCAAACCTCATCAAGTTATATGCATTAAATATGTAAATTTTATTGTATATTAAGTGGCTCTCTACAAAGCAGATAAAATAAAATAAAAATCTCAATGTTGCTTTATTCCCTAACCATAGCAAAGAATAGTTGAGATACATGTGGACTCTTAAGGCAATGACAGTGCCAGACTGTTGATACAGTATAACAAATATTTTCTGGGTATTCAGAAACATTAGAAGAGATTCCTGCACCACCATATGCCCTCAGAGTCAGGGACCACATGCAAAACAGCAACCATGACAGTCACCAAAGACACTGCTCCCAGACCCTCAGTTCATCCTCTGAGCCAAAAGGAAAAATTTCTTGGGGCGCCAGGGTGGCTCAGTCTGTTGAGCATCCGACTTCAGCTCAAGTCATGATTTCACAGTTCATGGGTTCGAGCCCTGTGTCGGGCTCTGTGCTGACAGCTTGGAGCCTGGAGCCTGCTTCAGATTCTGTGTGTGTGTCTCTCTCTGCCCCTCCCCTGCTTGTGCTGTTTCTCTCTCTCTCTCTCAAAAATAAATAAACATCAAAAGGAGAAATTTCTTTTGGTGCATTTTATTAAAAGAAATATTAATATTATTAAAATAGGTTTTTTTATATTAAGTAAGCAGGCAAGACAGGTGGAGATTTGTTCATATAAAGTGAATTAAATCTAAGACTTCCAGGTGCTTCTGTTTCCACTGAAGAAAACACAAGAGAAAGTGAGATGCCAATGAAAGCCAAGATTGACAGAAATGCCAATAGGAAAAAAAAAGGTTTTGAAGCCCAACATCATAAACCACTGTTATTAAAGACAATTGTAGACTCACATCTGGATATTACGTTTAATCATGAGCCCTCATATCTTGTTCTTGTCATGAATCAATAAATGATATAATATTCATTCATTCCAAGCTAGAAATGCTAAGATCATTAAAAATTTATATTTTTTTCATCTTTCTTGGCCACTTGGAGATTCGGACATGTTCTCTGAAAGGCAAGGGTTTCATCACCATTTCTTAAACTTCCTTGATACTAAAAATCAGCTGTGGTGCTTTGTTTAATACCCAGCTCCACAGACACCTTTCATGGGGATGATGGGGTTCATGGTCCCAGGACCGAAAATCTGTAATTAACTCCATGGGTCATCTAGTGACTGGACAAACTTCAGAAACACTGGACTAAAGCAGATGGAACCTACTTTATCCCCAGATCACTTCCAAAGTTGAACAGGCTTAGCTATTTGTAATAGTGAAAATGTGCATTCAAGTCAGGCACTATGAGCCTCACTTCTCGAACAGAAATGTAATAAACAGAGAAATTTAAGTAAGTGAATAACTAAAAGAAAAGTCTAATAACCCTCTTGTTGGAGGGCTATTGTGAAAGGGTATCAAATCTGGAGTCTGAATCCAAATTCCATAGATTACTGTGTGAACATGGAAAGGTAGTTAACTCTGAGCTGAGTCTTCATCTGTTTTACATATTATATACATTATATATGCTTATTATAGTTATAATACCTTAATATATGTTATATATAATATGAACATTGTGTACATTTTATAAATACAATATATAGTATATCTCTATATTACATATACCCATAGCATGCTTTATATAATGTATATACAATGTACATATGTTGTAAAATATAAAAATAAGTACAATGTATATATATCTATCATTGAAAAATATAAACTGTAACTATTATATATTATATAGTGCATAATATATACATTGTACACATATGATACACATAATGCATTATACATATAATTAATGCCTTTGTGGTCTGTTATGAATGAATGGATAGATTATATTAGATGATGGTGTTAAAGTTCTTTTAAACAGTAGGTTTCTATATGAATTTACAGCAGTAGTAGTCAGACCTTTCTTTTTATGTTCTTTAAATCTATGTTAATTAATGATGTTTTCTAAGAAGAATGTAGCTGCATATTTGAATGTAGTTTTCAAATTTTATTAGTTTCGACTATCCTTTTTTTTATGGTCTTGCTGCCTGAATCTCACTCATTTGGTCCAATAACCACGAGAAAACCCTTGTCCTTTCACTGATATAGCCGACTTCATATTTCTGTTGATACATTTCAATTGACTTTCCTCCCTGATGAACCATTGTGATAGTCTGTATCCATCTGTTATATCTGTTTTTGTAATATCATCCTCTTTATTACTTTACTTTCACTACAGCTCTGCTATTCTTGCAGATTTCTCTTTCTCTCTCCTGAATACTTTTCTCCTCCACCACTCCCCCCCCCCCCACCCCGTCACTCCATAACTGTCCTCTTTCCTGGTGTTGTTTCTGTCCTTTGGTATTACTACACTCCTTTATTTTTGTACCATCATTGAAGAAAGAGATATTTAATTTTTAGTGTGCAATTAGACATCTTACTTTCAATAAAGATACTAAATTCTCATGTTTATGATCACAAGACCACAAGGCCACTTCCATGGCTCCGGGGACAATCAAATTTACACCAGAGTTATTGTTCAGCATTCCCCCGAGAAAAGTGACAAGGCCTTGCATCTGATGACATATTGCCAGCTGTCTTCTGTCAAGAAGAGCTGCTGTCCCCACTTAAATCGTCTTGCTATTCTCAGCATCAAAAAGCTTTTTTTTTTTTTCCCATTCGGAGCTCTTACATTTGTCAGTTGTAAGAGTTCATGACCTGGCTCCACTGGCCTCTGATTATTATTGGCAGGCCACTCATCTCTAGTGGTTGCTCTGACAACAGGTGAAAAAACAATGGATTAACAGCTTTCTAGAATATCTCACAGACATAATTAATCCCTGCCCTTTGGTTTTTACACCTCATGTATCAGTGCTGCTTCCTGCTAAATTTCTATTCTAACATGCTTTGCAAGAACCCTAGACTCACCTCCCTATTTCAGTACAACTAAATTATGTACTTCTCCTTACAATTAGAGAAGTGTTTTCCTGTTACTTTTTTCTTCAAATGGATTTTTTGAATATAAAAAAAAAATCAAACCACAAGCACTTTTTGGATCTCAGTGTATTATTATTCAGAGTTCATTAACTCATTGTATATCACAAGGAAAGACATTTCCATAAATCAGGAAGTAACAATTTGAATCAGGGAGAAAACTGGAATTCTCTCTTCTGAGACTAATTCAGAGACAAAATTACTTTGGGCTCAATACCTGAATTAGCCAGGAGTTTGCTAAATTCTGTAGTAAATAACCCTAAACTCTCAGTGGTTTAATTTAAAAAAAAAATCTGACTCATTCAAAGTATAGTGGAGATGCTTGTGTTTAAGGGGATTTGGGGGAGGCTCTGGTCTAAGTGAGGGGAATCTAGAGTCCAGGCTGCCTTCCATGTGGTGCAGTCACAACCCTTCGAGGCCTTGAAAACTCTCCTCTGTGCATTCTCTGTGTTTGGCTGAGAAGCAAAGAAAGAAAAGTGGGGGGGGGGGGATATCAAGGGTGATACATGACATAGACTTCCACTGACATTCATATATTTCCCTACATTCCACCAGTGCTAACTAGTTCCTAGCTCTGACTGTTGCAAACGGGATAGGAAACCCGTCTTCCTCCATGTTCCTGGCACTCATGGGCACTGACTCTGCCAAAGATGGATTTCATTTTTCATCACTATGTACATGTCGTCATTGCTTCCTGGGCCAAGAACTGGCTTCTAATTCCCCTCTTCCGCTGACCACCTAGGAGAGCTTTAAGTCTCTAGAATTTCCCGGGTCCCAATTTCCTGTAAGGGAATGGAAATAAAAGTAACAATCCTAGAGAAGGGTTTTGAGGATCATATAGTGATGAGCGGAGAATTGCTTCAGATGAAGGAGATATTAATATAATGGATGGCTATTAATGCGTATTACCACTTCATCAACTTTTTGTGGGGGAAAGAAGGCAGAGATCAAACAGTAGCTCAAGATTCATGAAAAAGCCAATCACCTTCTGATCAAAATCTGAGGAAGAGGATCCTCCCAATCTTCCCCCTGCAATGACTTTAAATGTCATGTATAATAAAAATCTAATTTATACCCCCAAAGTAAGAAGGTGGCAGGAAATCATTAGATTAATTTGGAACAACTGATCTTCATACCTTTCATGATTTTATTATAAATTTGATTGAAGACCCTCAGCAGAATAATGCACAAACATGGAACGTTTTTAATTTTTCAAAATGATTGTCATCAGCTTAGTTTTGTCAACTGCCCACCCTTCTGTGCTCTATGACAAAAGATAACGGGTAAAGGGAGGAAACAGCAGAAGAGAATGTTAGAGCTGCACATTATTAGTGTTTGCTCCAAGAGTTTTGGTGATTTGTAGTTTAATCCATGTTAATGATGCAAAATTTGAGGGTAAATATTCAATCCCATATACATCTTAGTAGCCTTCATCAAGATCAGGTCTGAGAACCCAAAATGAGCATCCACACACCAGCAGTGAGCCCCTGGTTGGCAGATGGGTGTGTGACATACTTTCCATCCCTCTCTCTCCTCCTTCTGATATTCTATTCTGCGCAAGCCAAAACCCCAGCGGGAGGTAGGATCGCTACCATGATCACCCTCGGTGGTAGTGAGTTCGTTAGTCCACCATAACTTGGTTATCACATCATTCCTGATCTGGTTTGTGCACAAGTAGGTGGAGGGTCTAGGGAACACCTAGAGCAGATGCAGCCTGCACATTCCTCTCGGCTCCTCGGTATCCCCATGAACAAATATTTGGGGTGCACCACCCCTGGACTCTGAGCCGGCAGCATCATGCATACCTTCCTCAGGTGCGCTTACCTCTCTATCTCAGAAGGCAACAGCCCTGACCAACACGTGTGGCCCCCACCCCCATCATCTACTCTCTAGAACCCTAATTCAAGGCCTAGGGAAACTCATGAATAGGCTTCTCATCCACGTAGGTGCTGAGGGCAAGCCAAGGGATAGATTTGGCTCATTCTCTTCTAGCAGCATAACCATGCCATTTTTCTCTGAAACCGTTCCCCTGTGGTCCAGTATTGCTGATGCAGATGGATGCTCAGGTACCCATCTGGTGAGTCATGGTGGGCGGGTGATGGGGAGGGAATACCCAATTTCCTATAACTTCATGAATAGATTGAAGTAGACAGAGATTAAAAGCAGAAATCCTTGATAAGAGGGTATTAAAATTGCCTATGGGTGGGGGGGGGAGGATTAATTTGGATTAGGATTCTATCACAAGAATACGACGGAGTCCAACGTGGGACTTACCCATTTGACTGACATTTAGTGAGCAACTATTATTTGCCAGGCACTATGTTAGGTTCTAGAAATACGACAGTTAAAAAATGAATACTGACTTCCAGGCCATATAGCTTCATGGAAGAAGCACATTTTTAAATAAACATTTACCATAAAATGTCAGAAATATAATAATACTGGAAGTACAGAGCCAATAAAAATGTGTAATAGAAAACATAGATGAGGGATTTGGAATGAAAACAATGAAGATGGTGATGATAGGTTACATTAAATCACCAGGCTTTGTTCTCAGTTCCTCATATGGATTAATTCAGTGTGCATATATAATGTATATATGAAGCCCCCGAGAATCTTATTAAGATGCAGATTGGGATACACTGACTACGAGGGTGGATCCATCATTTGACATTTCTACAAGCCCCCTGCTGATGCTATCACTACTGGCCTGGGGATTATTTACTGAGTGTGCATGAACCAGACTAACACCATCTTAGACAAATCCACCATGAAGACCATTCTGTGACCTGAAACCTTCTTGAGCACAGATTTCCACATTCTGTCATTTTGTTTAACCACACCTTTAAGTATGCCTTCTAGGTATAACATCCTTGGGGATATGACTGACAAACACCTATTCTTAAACATTCTCCTCTTGGGTGGTCACCAGCATGTACTCTCAGCCTCCAGGGCTATAAAAGCAGGTGTTAATAAACTTTTTCTCATCAACCTGGACTTGCTGGACTTTTTATTCAGTCTTAAGCCTTCTTCAGCCATCAGCGGTCACTTTGCATGTATCTCCCTTCCATGGAACAGAGTAGGAAGAGACTAGCTCATTTAACATTCATAGCAACTCACTCATGCTGGTATTATTGATCTCTCCACTTTCACAATAGAAAAACGTAAAGCAAAGGGAGGCCAAAGTTGTGTCACAGGACTCATAGCTGGTAAATGAGTGTCAGATTGTGAAGCCAGTTGGTCTAGTTCTGGAGCTAACTCTGCGTGTTTTTGAGTGTCATCTCAACTTGGAGGTGAAGGATGAGAAAGAGGTTTGTGGGTGAGAATGTGCGTGAGGAGGTTGTGTGGGAACATGGGATGAACCGCATTCCAAGGGTAGGAAAGTCTATGTGTGGAGGTTGGGAGGGAGAGAGAAGGACGACTTCAAGGAACTGAACCATACTCAGGGGTGTTTTTGGAAGCAGAATCGGTGGGATATGAGATATGAAGGTAGGGATGGAGGGGAGGAAGAGGCAGGCACAAAGGAAAAGTCTTAAGATCCAATTTGTGTGGCAGAATAGGGTAATACAGCCAGTCATAAAAATGGTAGACACCAGAGAAGCCTGGGCCAGGAGGCATGCACAGGGGAGAGGGTGACAGGAGCACCCAGCAGAGGAAACAGTGTCCAGGTGAACATCCAGGTCTGAATATCCTTGGCTCAGATACGGCGCGTTTCTAGGCACTCACAGGAGGCAGCAGAGCTGTGTACTGTGTGGGATTTCTGCAACCTTGGACGTGTGATCACATAGTATTATCAAGAAAATAATGAGAGGTGTAAGCACAGAGCAGGGGTCGGGGGGAAACATGTCCTCTCTGGACTCTGACACAGATCCAGCATCCTGTCACTTGGTTGTTGAACTTCCCTGATCTCGAAGTCACCGCACCACTGAAAATTCAAGAGTAGAGGGGAGGGGAGAGGAGAAGAACTTTTATTTCCACCCAGGAAATGAGTCCAATCTTTCTTTTAAGCTCTGTTCCCTGGTTGTAGTTTATAGTGCCTTTAGTCCAAGAATTAAAGCACTAAGCACACCCCTACAGCCTGCCTCAACGACACAAGCCACAAAGACCCATATGAATTTGAGACACCCCACCCCCACCCAAACACACACACGGGTTTCAGGCCTCTGCTCACCTTATTTTTTTCTCTTTTTTCCTTTGTCAAAACTCAGTGATAAACTACACAAGCAATTCTTCTTTCTTGCAATCTCAAATACACGCAATTCCTATTTCATCCCCTTAGAAAGAGATTTCTCCTTTGGTTTCATATTAAATTTTCAAATTTGTTTTGCATTTTAAAGACAGAGACATGGTAGTTCTGTATGGTTTATTCGGGACAAAGCACGTATGAAGCAATGTAACTGTGCAGCTATCCTAGCACTGGGGGAGAAAATAGGGAATCAAATGCCTTCAGAGAAGAAAGATAATTATAGATATGTTAGTCAAACTCATTAAATCCAAAACTAAGAAGGATACTTAAAACGTGCTGCCCACCCACTCCCAAATAGTGAAATACACGGGCGCAGGCACGTGTGCGCACGCGCAGACACACATATTTTGTAAAGCGAATGCTTAGCAAAGAATATGAAAACTAATCAAGAGTCTTCTTTTCCCCTCTCTAACCCCCGCCACACACACATTTTAGGGGTAGAGAGTAAGTGTGGGTGTGCTGCATTTAAAACTAATGTTTTTCCTGGAATTTGTCTGTCAAAACATTGAACTAAGTACGTGCCGTAAATCCAGGGTGTAGAAAGGCGTGCCTTTCATTCATACAGCCTGAGCCTTGTCCTGTGGTGGATATAGTTTGATTCAAGTACATGCCCATGCAGCGATGATTAAAAGGTAAGCAATTCCATGTATAAGCACGCTTAAAATAAACAGGGAAAGCTGGCCATTGCTGACAATAAAGGCGATACATCTGTTAATCGATTGCCCAATTTTGTCCCAGTTACAACAATGTACAACAATGACTAGCCAGACTGCTTTTCACAAGCAAATTTATTACTTCTGGTTGTTCTCCTATTGCTTTCAATAGGAAATGCCAAAATAACTGTGATTTAAAAATACTATCAGCCGATTTGAATGCTCAATAGATTCAGTGCATTGTAATAAAACTCGCCTCTAAGTGTTGTACTTAGAAGAAAACACGGTGCACACTTAAACCCTCTGCACTGGCTGCACATTTCTGCCTATGTATTTACCGCAGACCACTGGAAGCCGGTCTTTGGTTCCTTATCTGCATATTCATAAGGCTGTCAAACAGCTTGGAGAGAGTTTTTACTTAGTTATCCCACTTTAAATATTAGGACTTGCTAATGTTCAGTTTATGCAAATCTCGAGTCAGGCTCACATCCTTCCTCTGATGTTGTGGGTCGTAATTCCTCTACAAGACAGCCCACAGATGACACAACAGCTGGAACATGGGCCTTTGCACCTATACCTCCGTATCCTTCCCGCCATTCCAAAGCAGGGGGGGGGGGGGGAGGGGGAGTACACGCTCCTCCGAGGAAGAGAGGAAGGCCTTGACCATGACCCCATTTCACCAAGGGATGAGGAATCACAGGTAGCAGGCCCCAGACAGTTAAGGCGGGTGGCGCAGCTCATCTCCCCGCTGACATGCAGCCTTCAGACTGAACTGTCTTTGATACGCATTTATTTTAACCATTGCAAGCTTGAGTGTGTGTGCATCTGTGTGCACATGTCTGTAGGGCCCTCTCTGCTATCATGATGCTGTCGTCTTCTGTGTTTGAGAGCCATACTCTGCCTCTCTAATTTGAATTCATTGCTGATTTTATAACTTCTAGGAAGGTAGCCACTGCAGTATTGGATACGCTTTTATTTAGGAGAAATAATAATTATCTCTGGTTACTCCCAGTTTGCCAACGAATTCTAGGGTCATGGGATAATAATTCGGAGTTTGGAATTGATAGGCCAATGTGGATCACAATTAGGGTTAATGGCTAAAATATTGATTATTCTTATGAACCAATATTTTAAGCTATCCAGGTAAAAGGCAGTTTGGTTTGTGTATGTGTTTACCTGCCGAGGCTATTGGTTTTCAATGATGAATGCTATCTGATGCCTCTTAAGCTTCATATTTCATGTCAGGACTTGAGAAATCTTTCCCCACTCCCTCTGGTGCCTGCATCATCCAAAGAGAATAATGCATCTAAGTTAAGTGTGAATTATATGTGATCAACACCATCACCTCTTTGGCAATCATTCTTTTGGATTAATATCTTTATTAACATGATTATAATTTTTTGCTGAGTGCAAAATTGGCTCTTCAGAGACAGAAGCTACACGAGGAGTGTTCAGAAAAAAAATAAATAAATAGGCATCTAGTTGCCGGGAATTTTGAAGTAGAGCTTTATGCATAAGCAAAAAATTTCACAAGATGATGTCTGATGACCCTACAGATTTTGAGATTCTCCTGGAATTACAACCAGTTCAAGAAGTAATAGGTAAAAGAACTGTGGGAGCTAAATGTAATGAACATAATTTTTATTTCAATCTAAGGGCCCCAAGTGATAAATCCTTTTTTTTTTTAAACTTATAAATGGGCTATGTGTTCCACTGAGTGTACGATTTATATGGTAAAAGCATTCTTATTCACACAAAATTTACCTTTAATTAAAATTCCTTTTTATGTCCACTTGGCGTTACTAGGGAGAATTTAGTGGGTGATTGGCCATAGAGACTTGCATGCAGTTGAAGGTTTCTGAGGGCTAAGCTAGATCCATAAACTAAAAGGGTGGGAGGAAGGCAGTACAGACTGAGGTAGCATTTGAAGAAGGGTTGAACTGGAAAATAAAAGCACAAAGCTAGGGGTGCCTGGGTGGCTGGTTAAGCATCCAGCTCTTGATTTTGGCTCAGGCTGCGATCTCACGCTTTGTGAGATTGAACCCCACATTGGGCTCTGTGCTGACAGCTCAGAGCCTGGAGCCTGCTTCGGATTCTGTGTCTCCCTCTCTCTGGGCCCCAATCCCACTCATGTTTGCTCTCTCTCTCAAAAATAAACATTAATTTTTTTTAAATCTCAATACATTAAATATTTCTCATGAAAATAGTTCCAATGAGTGAATTGTTACCTATGAAGATTGTGTGTTGTCCCTCAATATCCAGCTTTGTGATAGCAACCTGATACAATTCTCCTTTTTGAAAAAAGTATGTTGGCACATGACTTGACTGGATCTGGCAGCTAACTAAAAGAAAAGGTTACAAATGGATTTACTGGCTGCCACAGGACTTTTTAAAAAATGTTTATTTATTCATTTTGAGAGAGAGCGAGCGAAGGAGGGGCAGATAGGGTGAGAAAGAATCGTAAGCAGGCCCTGCTGCACTGTCAGCAGTTGAAGCCGGAAGTGGGGCTCAGTCTCGTGAACTGTGAGATTGTGACCTGAGTGGAAATCAAGAGCTGGCTGCTCGACCCACGGTGCCACCCAGGCACCCCATTGTTGCCACAGCACTTTTAAGCAAGATTTCAGGCACTTGGGAATTACTTTCTTGGCTGTTTTAATGACTATAAAACTGAAATAGAGCCTGAGGGTGGTAAGTACCTAAGTGTTGTGAAAATATTAACTGACCCTTTGGATGAGTACGGTGCCCAAAGATCCAGGAGCTACCGTGAGATGTCGTTCAAGAACTTGAATATAAAGAAAACAGTGTTTGTCTTAAGCACTTTAATTATATTAGCTATCGATAATGGGTCAGAGCAGAGATAAACATGATCATCTTGAAGTGACCTGGACCTGATACTCAGTTACCTTATGGCATGTGATGCTCCGTATAGATATAACAAGGTGGAAAATTTTATTTATCAGAACTTATCCTTGAGAACTCTGTATTCGAATTTCTTCTGAGAAAAGCAGGCTGAGTGTGAGAAGACGTACATTCCCAGGGAGATCTTGTAAGCTTCGCTCGTTGCAGACTGAGGGAGACTGGGACCCAGAGAGTGGCTGGTGTCTCCAATCCTCTGAGCACAAGCTGGCACAGCTGGTGAGGAGGACTAAAATATAAACAGCCTCTCTCAGAGAGGGGGCGCTGCGGGATGCTGGGGGTGGAGGAAGGCTGATTCCCCACAGATAGGATGTCTGGAGGTAGTTCATGGAGAGGGCTGAAAATAATTAGATAATAGGAGATTCAAGGCACCTGCAGTTTGTGAGAGCACTGAAGAGGAGGGGTCAAAAAGGAATTCTTTGTTGTGGATTCCTACTGTGGGTTAAGAATTGGATCCTCATTAATGTTCATTGAAAGCTACAAGTAAAGGCTGGAATTGGTTTTTAATTACCCTTGCTAGACTGTGGTATTTTTAAAGTGTTATCATGTAGGAAATAGGCCATATGGGATCCCTGTGATTGTTGTGCTACGTTAAGAAAAAATAAGTTCAGTCATAAAACCCGGGAAAAGGAAGAAATACTTAAGCAAATATCGGCAGTGCTCATCTGAGCATCTTAGCTGGATATCAGTAAAAATGTAAAAGATCTAACAATTTTATTCTGATTCCATACTATCTCCTTATACTCTTGACTTCTCATGTTGCATGCCTGAAGACGGAAAATGATGCATTGCAGGAACAAGTCGAGTTCCAGCCCACCCAGAATTCTCAGTTCTCAGTGTGCATAGAGAAATGGATTTTCTGATTTTGTACCTTAGTATCTGTGACCCTGGTTAATATGAATCTGCCTCTGATTAAGCAGTGCAGGACGCCTGGGAGGCTCAGTGAGCTAAGCGTCCAGATCTTTATTTTTGCTCAGGTCATGATCTCACGGTTCATGAGGGTCAAACCCCATGTAGGGCTCTGTGCTGACAGTGTGGAGCCTGTCTGGGATTCTCTCTCTCCCTCTTTTTCTGTTCCTCCTCCATCCCTTCTCTCTCAAAATAAATAAATAAATAAACATTAATAAAATGCATGTCCTGATGTTTCTAAGCTTTGAAGACTAAGAAGTTTACACTTGACCTTGGAAAATTTAAAACTGGACCTATGATGCTAAGAGGTTGCCAGACTCTAACTTCATCATGACACATTCACCTTTCCTATTCAAACTTCCCTAATGGTCATGCCAGTCACACCTTTTGTTTTTGCTTTTGAGACAGAGAGAGAGGGAGGGAGGGAGGGAGAATGAGGAGGGGAGGGGTTGAGGAAGAAGGAGAGAGAGAATCCCAAGCAGGCTCCATACTCAGCACAGAGACCGGCATGGGGCTCAATCCCACAACCATGAGATCATGACCTCAGCCAAAACCAAGAGTCGGCAGCTCAACTGAAGGAACCACCCCTGGTTGACCGCCCCTGGTCACCTGATCACATCTATTTAGGGAAGAAAACAAATACACCTGTATGAGTACTTGCACACACACACACACACACACACACACACACACACACTTCACAAAGTAAGAATAGAAGGGGAATGAAAGGGGCCAACAGAAGGCATAATGACTCACAGCACCACAGAGCACATTCTCCTTGTCCGTCCTGTCCTGACATGGTGAGTTCCCCTCCTTGGCATTATGCAAACAGAGCTGGATGGCACCCTGGCAGTGATGCTACATTACTTCTATGAGATTACAGAGGTGAAAACAATGTGCACAAAATCTCCTGCACAATGATTAATATGCAAGCCCTCACTAAGCACTTCAGTTGTTACTGCTGTTGCTGTTTTTTTGACATTGCATGCGAGAATCAGGTACAAGATTTATGACTGTAACGGTAATGTGGGTATCGTTTCTATCTTTAATATTCTACGATTCTACGAGGATGAATGAGGTTTTGATAATGTGTAAATGAGGTAATTTATACACTTTAATAAATAACATCAGTAAGTCAACAATTTGCGCTGCATTCTTACCACAACCTCGCCCAAGTTCTTACTTGGCCCACAAATTCCCGCGGCAGCCACGCCCTGGCCACCTCCCTCCCTTCACCTTCTATGATTCTTCCACTAACTCCTTCTCTTCGGACACGGTGGTCTCCTTGGTATACCCTTCTGCCCCCTTCTGCCACAGAGCATGTGCTATTGCTCTTCCAAGTTGCACAGTGCGCAGCCTCAGCTACCGGCAGGGCCTCGTCTCTCTCCTGGTGCTATTGCTTCAAGCGTTATCCTATCAGGGATGCCTTCCTGAGCTTTTTGTAGTTAAAAAAAAAATCACCCTTTCATTACTATTTTTCTCTTTACCATCTTTAGTTGGCTTCCTCACAATTCAGACTTTAACACATATTGTTATATAGTACGACATGTATTTGTCTTTATCTGTCTCCCCGACTGGAGTGTAAGTTTCATGGGAGGAGAAACTTTGCTTTGACCACATTCAGACTTTAACACATATTGTTATATAGTAGGACATGTATTTGTCTTTATCTGTCTCCCCGACTGGAGTGTAAGTTTCATGGGAGGAGAAACTTTGCTTTGACCACTATTCTCGTCACCCAGAACACTGCCCAGCACATAGTAGGCACTCAATAAATATTTGTTAATCTCCCTATGTGTTGCATTGTTCATTTTGCCCCGAACTCTTTCCCCCACCCCTTAAAAAGCACATGGCTGGCAAGTGATAGGAAGAAACAAGTAGAGTGGTGAATGAGTGAACTAATTATGAAAAGGGATATTTGTTTTCTAACTCGTAAAGAAGTATCACCTTTAGACTGGGAGGAGCCAAGATCTGGAAAACAGAATGCTCCTGGGAGATAGGGATTTGGCCTTAGGAATAATACAGAAATCCAATTGTCAAGGTTAGGCCACAAGGTTAGAGCTTGCCAAGTAACAAACAAATTCACTGAATCCACTGATGCGTCAGTTTAGAATTTCTTAAACCCTTGTTGAGGTCAAAATTGGCTCTGAGCCTTCAGGAAACAAAATCTAGAGTCAGACAGCACGGGCCCAAATCCCAGTTTTTAACCATTAACCGTCACCTTGCGACATCTCCCAGAGTTACCTAATCTTCCTGTGTTTCCGTTTTCTCACCTGTGCAATAAAATAATTTTACCTATTTTTTATGATCCTTGTGATGATTAAATGAGCTCTTCTATGTGAGGGGCTTAACACATTCTCTGCTCATGTAGGTGCAACAAAGCTGTTGGCTACCAGTATATTCAGCACGCAGTTGCGGGGCAAATAGCTCCAGCTATGGAAAGAAGCAAGTTTCTAATCTTTAGAATTTATTACGCAATCAAAACATCAGTACTCTAGTTGAGGCTGGAAAACAAGTGGATTCTCCACACTCATTGAATTGTCACAGTTTTGCTGATGATAAAACGCATCAAAATCTGAGGATTTCTATTTCAAAAGTTTAATGATTTGGGGTAAGTAGAGTCATAGGATTATATTAAGAATATTCTGGAAGATTGTCCCCATCTTCCATTTTGCTTTGACTATGGATACCAGGTCACAGTGTTCTGAGGTGAGTTCCCAAAATACCCATGGACCCACATCAGAAAAGTGCCTCCTGAGTGCAGTTGAAGCTTGAGTCCTGACGTTGCCAGGCAACAATTCATGTACCTGGCATGGAAGTTAGCTTCCTGGAAACATTAGCAGAAGCAATTCAGACATGCTTAACTCTGCAGGTGTGTACAAGTCAGGCTTCTGAGTTATTTCAGACATTAGAGCAAATTCTAATATGAATCCTTGGAACACACAGCCTATCAGCCATCATATACATCTACTCTTGTTCCATTCAAAAGCAACAAGGGGTTGGGTGAATTAAACAAAACACTTCAAAATAAGAAAATAAGCAACAATAACGATGGAGGAATCAGCTGCCCTTTCTGTGCTTCCTCTGTCACTGTGAATGGGCTCCTTTTCTTTCTCTATTTCCCCAAGCCAATCAATCCACTGATAAATCAGCAAGTCTGTATAACTCTACTATGACAAAAACATTTTGATTAGGTGCTCAGGGGTTAAAAGGTTTGTATGCAATATAGTTTCTATACTTAAGATTTTACCATTCTTTGAGAAAGTCAAATAAAGGTTCTGGAAAGTTCTTTTTATTCCCAAAATGATTTAAAAAAAAAAATCAGTGGTTGCTAGGGAGATTAAGTGGAAAGGAGGGATGTATAGATGGAACGCAGATTTTTAGAGCAGTGATACTTTCTGTATGACACTGTAACGATGGATATGTGTCATTATACACGTCACAACCCACAGAATTTACAACACCAACAGCGAACCCCAATATAAATTATGGACTTGGACTAATAATGATAGGTGTGTGAGTTAACTGATTTTGACCATTGTTGTCACTCTGGTGTGGAATGTTGGTGGGGCGGAAAGTGACGGGGTGTGTGCAAAAGGTTTATGAGAACTCTGTACTTTTCGCTTAATTTTGCCAAGATAGTCTAAAAAGTAAAGTTTCTTTTAAATATAAATAAAGAAATATTGTAGCTCTGAAGAAAGTCAAACAGGATAAGAAGTACCGAGAGTGAGACTGCGAGTTCGGAGAATGTGGTCAGGGGAAGTGTCTCCGAAGAGATGCCACGTGACCAGAAACCTGAAGGAAGTGCGCAACGAAGCCAAGTGGGTATCTGAGGGAAGAACATTCCAGGCAGAGGGAATAGCACGTGCAGTCACAAGTCATAAATGGCAAAGACAGTATTAGTGCCCTAGTATTCAAGGCCACTAACAAAGTAGTGAACGTAATAACAGATGATGAAAACAAGTGAGAAGAAAATAGTCTCAAATTCCAGAATACTTTTAAAAGAACTGGCCACCAAATCAATATTTTATTCATTTATTCTTGCCATTGGGTTTAAAGTTAACTTAGAGATTTTTATTTACTTAATATTTATTTACCAGTTACTGCTTTCCCTGGTTAAACATTTATCATCACTTGCCTGGACTAGAACAGTACTTCCTCATGGGCTCATGGATTCAGTCTCACCTGTACTGATGCAGTCTCTCCTGATCTACAGTAACTTTTCCTAGGGAGAAGATCTACCCCCATAATGTTAACCTGAACACTGAAAATAATTGTTACCCACCAAAATGAGCCAAATTTCTGAACGCATGATGGATTCTAGGAAATAAATATATATTCAAGTTATTCTAAATTTGAAAATGAAGCAAAGCATTGACCGTGTAAAAATTTAATATCATGCTGGAGCCCTGTCCAACATTTTACTTAAGGGCCCACGGACTGTCTTGGGGATCCTATGTTTGACATAATATTTATAATTGATCATGGCTCAGATATTTTATAACTCCATAAAGCTAGAGGTTAACTTTTAGAACAATGATAAAACAAGGTGACTTTATTTTTTGTAACTAGGAAGGATGAAGTCTGTGATTGTTTTGCAATGTAACATATGGACCAGTTTAAAATCTAGTGTCAGAAATTTAGATCAGTGTTCCTTTTTTATTTCACTGAACATATAAAATCCCATTTCTTTTATATAGTGTTTGAATCAGATTTTCCAAATGGCTGGTTCCATCATTAATGAATTAAATAAAAATATGACAGATGATCACTATTTACTTACATAAGAATTATGTTTTTAACATTTTTAGAATTATGTTTGACACACAATTGATTTTATGATATCAGATTCAACTAAGTCTAGAATTAAATGCAGCTTTCTTATATAAATTCTGAATATTATCTATGTGTGAAACTGTTCCACAGATCTATTCAAACACATCTACAATCGCACTTGCAAAATATCCTTTTGGGAGTTATAAACGCTTTGGAAATCAATTTTGCTTAATTTGATTTAGGATTTCCTAGCAAATATGAATTCTAAACAGGATTTTCAAAGATGGAAAAGGTTGATTTAGAATATTTATATACAGGTAACATTTCTCTGTGATATTGTGACTGCTTTGTATGAAAGCTCAGCCAAAAGACTCCAAGATATAATGGAACTAGGGGATAAAGTGTTTTTAAATATTGGCACATAGAGTGTAACTGGAAGCATTGGGAATTTGGTAGCAAATTTGTGCTCTTGACGTGAGCAAAGTCATGGTCAAAGCCACTTGCAGAAAATGATTTCAGACAGACCAGAATTAAGAAAACCTGCACATTTATAAAAGAGATTATATAATTCCTTGAAAGCAGAGACCTTTATTATCACACACTGCAGCATGACTCTCTCACATTTTAAGGTGCTAGTAAATCCTTGAAGTTATTTATGGTGAATTGACATCAACATAAATTAGGGATTTGCTAGCAGGGATTAAAAGATAAGAATAAATCAAGACGGAACCATAAATTAGGTAAATAGCAAAACTGCACCAGTAAACTAGATTCAGCTTATGTGTGAACATCTGACTAGACTGTCTGGGTTCAAATTCTAGCTTAGTCTAGTATTAGCTGCGGGGACTTGACTAAATTACTTAAGCTCTCTGTGCCTCATTTCCTCTGTGCCTCATCTATAAAAAGGGTTAATAATGATACCAATTGTATCAAGTTGTTGGAAGGTTAGATTAGTCAATATAAAAGACATAAAAATTCCTAGCACAAAATATGGGCTAGGTTAGTCTTACCTAATGTTATTGTTACAAGTAGTAATGGTACCTGGGACACAAAAGAGAAAGAGTTGCAAATAACTTCAAGAACCTGAGAAGTCAGACCATGCTATTGCTTGGGCAACTAGGAAGTTAAACAAAATGGAGTGCAGGAAATATACAAAGCTTTCCTGGTTTGTGACAATAGGATTTTCCTAAGGAGTCATTCACTTCATTTTTGTCTGATGAATCATTTGGAACACATTTAATCCAGATTTATAGACTCAGAGAATGTCAGGAAAGAAAGGATTCTTAGAAACTGGTTAGTCCAATTGATCCAGTCTTTGCTTTATATCAAAATCATTAGCAGATGGTTTAAAAATACAGATACCTGGACAGTCTCTAAATCCACTGAGTCAGAGAATACAAGAATATCTTCTTCAGATCATTCTGATGCAAGTAAAATTTGAGAAATCCTAATCTAGTCCAATTATATTCTTCTACCTGCTAGAAAACTAAGGTCTAGTGATGTGAAATGGCCTAGGCAAGTTTACAATCATAATGACACCCCTGGGTTCAGAAACTTTGCCTTCTGTGCCCACCCCACATGTCAAGAAAGAGCGCAGAGCACAAGGAAAGGGTCACCCACAGCCCACACCCTGCTGAGCAGAGGGCTAATGCATCCTCCTGAGTCCTGATTGAGCAGGCATTACACCTTCCCCTTCACCTGACTCTTGAAAGGAAATGTCTGATCTGTTGCTTAGCAATGGCATTGTTCCAGAGTTTTTGGATTTCAGCAAAGAAAAGTGGGGTGGGGGGGGTGGGGGGGGAAGCAATTGCTAAATAAGCTCCCCACATCTCATTTTCACATTCCCTCCAACGGAGAGCTGAGTTTCTAACCTTCCTATCAATGAGGAGAACTCCTGAGCTTGGCAAGGATGACAATGACAAAAACCATCTTCTATTTGTTAAAGATTATTCCTTTTGTGAGATGAGGGGAGGAGAGATGACTGAGGTGTCAGAATAACACTGATTTTTTTCTTTCTTTCTTCCTCATCAGAAGAATAAGGCAGAGCGTAGAAAATTGCTGCATTTAAGAGCTATTTCTTGCCATTGCTTTAAATGTCCTCCCCGCCTTATTTTCATTGCACTTGAAATTTCCTCTGCAGGGAATTCTACTCTAGGCTCAAGAAGACATCTGGCAGCAGTGAGGGGTGAGACCTGCCTTGTGGACAGTTGCTGGAGAGATGTGATAATTCCAATTTCTGTCGAACAGCCGAGTGCGTGTTGTTAAATGTCAAGTATTTCCAAAAACAGCTGGAAAAATGAAGCCACAGAAAGTCTTGTTTATTACCCTACAGCTTGCTCTCCTGTATAGGAAACATAACTTTGTTTGACCATGTGGTTCAGAATATTAATAGCATCTCGATCCTGGGTAGATTTATTCTCTCCTTTAACAATAAATATATCTATTTTTCTTTCTCATTTTTCTCCCCACCAATGAGACTCAGAAGTCATCTGAAGAGGATTTGGCAAATCAACTTTCAAACTGAGAAAGAGAGTCCTCCTACAGTTAATTCGAGCATACAATAAATTGCATGTTGTGTGAAGATTGACCAAGGTAGACGGCAAGATCATGAAATGTAAATAGAGTCATCGTGAAAATGAGAATTTAATCATTATTATGATAATATGGGCATTTCCTAAATATCAAGAGTCAACACTGTATGATCATCTCTTGAGACATCAACATATAAAATCTCCTTTCTGTGTTAATGCTCTACACAATTTGACTCTCAGCCTGTAATTTTTGCAGATTGCTATTAAAGACATAGCTGAATTCCCTTCCATGGATGCTGTTTTATTTGGGGGAGAACATTTCTAGAAACCCAAATATCATATTTAAAAAGATCATATAATCAAATTTCTATTTTACAGATTACAATATTGAGGCTAAAAAACATTAGTCCAAGTTATAATATCAAAATGATCAAAGCACTGTGGTCTCCTGTTTCCCTGTCAATTCAGTTCAATTCAATTCAGTTCAATTCAATAATATGGTGAATTAGTGAGTTCATTTGGCAGGCATTGTGCTAGGCACTAGGCCAAAGTGAACAACAGAGCAAAGCAAAAAGCAATGAAGTCTCATGAGTTGGGACAGAAGAGTTACCACCAACTCTGAGTGAGTGTAAGCAAAGAGGAAACGGAATGTGAATGAGCATTTAGTTATTCTTGCTCCATCTTTTCTTGTCTCTGACAATAAAAGAATGAAGGCATGGAATTGATTGACAGGGTGGGGAGGAGTACAAGAAAATTAATTTCCTTATGTCTGGAATAGCTGTAACACAGAACGAGTGGGTCAGTGGGGAAAGTGAAGTCATGCTATGCTAAGGGTTTGGATGTTATTCTAATAACAACTGGGAGTTGCTGAAAAGTTTTTATTTTTGTTTTTAATGTTGATTTGAGAGAGAGAGAGAGAGAGAGAGAGAGCAGGGGAAGGGCAGAGAGAGAGGAGAGAGAGAATGTCAGCACAGAGCTTGACTCGGGGCTCGATCTCAGGAACTGTGAGATCATGACCTGAGTTGAAGTCAAGAGTCGGATATTTAACCAACTGAGCCACCAGGCATCCCAGAAAAGGCTTTAGTGGTGTAGTTACAGTGCTCATTCCATTGTACCACATGAAAATTTTGGACCATAGCTCACTGAAGGAAACAAAGCAAAAGGCACCATAAAGAACATACCTCGTAGAAGCCAATGATTTGAGGGATGTTCAAATCAGATCCTTCTGTCCCTAGACATACCTCGTTACTGTTCTCAAAGTCCCAGACTTCTCTCCATTCAGCATACTTCGTTTGATGTCTAGGCCCTGATATAGGGTGAGGTGGGGAGACACACTCGAACAGCCAACAAGGGGACAGGTGACAGATACCCACCAATATGAGATGAGGAAAGGTCTTCATGGGGGACCAAAGTAGAAATAGCATTCATAGGGGCGCCTGGGTGGCTAGGTCAGCTGAGCATCTGACTTCGGCTCAGGTCATGATCTCATGGTTGGTGAGTTCAAGGCCCACGTCGGGCTCTGTGCTGACAGCTCGGAGCCCGGAGCCTGCTTTGGATTCTGGGTCTCCCCCTCTCTCTGCCCCTCCCCCTCTCATGCTCTGTCTCTTTCTGTCTCAAAAATAAACATTAAAAAAATTGTTTAAAAAAAAAAGAAATAGCATTCATAGTTCTCATTTAGTGTTATTTAATTTAATTTTAGTGCTATTTAGTGTAATTTTTTTCTTTATTAATCATGAAATCATGTTCACTAAGAGAACTCAAAAATACTAATCCCACTACACCAATGAGCCAGAAAAGATAAGTGATTTGCAGTTGTCACATAGCCAGGAAGTAGCAACAGTTGCACTTGACCTAAGGTTCCTGGCTTCTGACCCAATAGTCTCCATGATACCATAGCTGTCTTTGAGATGAAGTTCAACTGCTTCATATTCTTACCAAGCACTGACTGTGACACCATCAACCATGGCAGCTTTTCCTCATGAAGTGACCAAATATTTGTGTTGACCACTTGCTCATCGAGGCCCTTAGACCACTGCCTTCCATTCCTCCATAATTTTTAATCATCCTGATGGAGTCAATTTCTTTAGGAAGGTGTAGAAAATCTGTAAAGGGATCAAAGGGGGCGGGGAGGAAGTCTCTGTTTAGAGACTTTAGAGACTTCTGGTAACCTCTGGGAACATTTTTCTACTCACTTAAGATACCTGCCTTAGTAACACATCATTCAAATACTGTCAACCAGAGCTTAATTATTTTACCAGTATCTGGGATATTATTTAAAATCCCTCATTCCATTTTTTTTTATATTTTTTTTTTTTTGGCCCAGTCACTACTTAGTCCAGTAAAATAAAGTTTCTGCTAAAATCCTCATCTTGTCAGATGCTCTGCATGGTCCTGCTACCACTACTAATTTGCAAAAGAAAAAAAAAATTCACATACTTAGGTGCCAAATAAGACAATCAACTTCAACTAGCATTTTAGCTTAATCAGAGAGATGAAATGGATTTTATTAAGTTTTCTTTTCCTCGTCCATTAGAGCAAATTTTCATGCTGGCTCTTTGAATATTTTGTCAGCATAAATAAGTGCAATATTTTGAAGGCTTTGATTTCTAAGTCCATTTTTCCTCTGTGGAAAATTCATTCTGTTCTAAGTCTGACCATACTCTGGGGCAGCTCTTTCCTCTGCTCCCAGGCTTCCACATTTGGCCCCAGAAGCATCTAGCATGGAATTAGGCACAGAATGAGGATTTAGTAAATGTTAGTTAAAACTGAATGCTTTCCTGTTCTATTTACAGGAAAAAAAAAGAACAGAGTTGTTCAAGACCGCTAAGGAGGTATCCAGGGTGACTGATGGTCATTGCAAGTTGACACAAGGACTGTCATGTTAGCAGCTCTCAGCACTCATAAAATGGCAAGGGTGTCTGGGAGCACTGCTTAGTGATGAGGTGACACAGGCTTCATAATGATCAAATCTGTTTTACTTTTCTTGAGATATTGCACAAAAAGACAGCTTCCCACTGTCCATTTCAGACTTGAATTTTCTATGAGCCAGCCCTGGGTTCCAGCCAATGAGCTGCTGATTGGTTTGGAAAGTAAGTCTTTATTATGAGTACAAAAAGAGGGAATAAACTTAAAATCTCTCCTCTGGATGCTTTGTGTTTTCTTTCTCCCAAAGATAATCAGGGGAGAAGCCTAGCCAGGATTTAAAACCTGTGTTTTACTCGGAGATGCTAATCAGTGGAATGTTTTCTGAGACTTTCTCCGGCCATTAGTTATTCATGAGGAAGAAGTTGTCATGCTTTGTGTTAGAGGCAAAAAATAAAATAAGACAAGATAAATATAAAATAAAATAAAATAAAATAAAATAAAATAATAATTAAATTAAATTAAATTAAATTAAATTAAATTAAATTAAGTTCTAACATGCAGTGGAGCTATTCACCCTTTGAGAAAGCAGTGCTTATTTGGAGTGGAAATTCAAGGGCAGAGTGGCAGCTTTTTTTTTTTATTTTCTCTAATACTAAGAGTTTATGAGCTTTGAAATTTAGAATTTAAGATTTAAATCACAGGATTTTACTGTGCATTACCCAGTCACCAAGTATTTGACTGGTGTTCAGGTCAGTAGTAGAGTGGACTCCATAGTAATTTGGGAGAAATTTTAGAAAATTATATTTGTTAGTCTCAGATCTTTTCATTACTCCCTGTGGTAAAGACCCACGAGTTTTACCAGGGACCCTCTCCTTCGGAAGGTTAGCATCAACCCAAAGAAAAGACAAGGTTTGGACAGAGCTCAGGGACTGATCTGAACTCAGCTCTCCACTCTTCTGTTCTGATCTTGATTCAACGGACAGTGGTGGTAAGGGCAGGGAGCAGATTCCCCAGTTTACTCAGACCCCACTATGGTAACCAACAGCCATAAAGGTGAGATTCCCACTTATGCAAATAAGCAGAATAATGGTTTATGGCCAGAAAGCCACTATATGAGACAATCAATTTTCTACCCCAAACTGAAAAAAGGGCAGAAGCCAAAGCAAAGGGTAACAGATTAAGAAAAAATAGGAGCACAGGAAAATACATCTGCTCTTATCCAGCAGAGACTTCTACCTTCTTCCAGCATCTCTCAGATCTCCTCTCTTAACATTCCAACCCTTGCTCACCCTGTGCCCAGCACATGGGTCTTGCCGTCCCTCCGATGCACAGCCGGACCTTTGCACTGGCTGCTCCCTCTGCTGGGAATGGTCTTCCACCAAGTCCATGATTTCAATTTGCAAACTATACATTCTCCCATCTCCTAATTCTTATAGATTTTTCTAATGGTTAAAACATTTCCAGGGCGCCTGGGTGCCTTGGTCGGTTAAGTGTCTGACTTCGGCTGAGGTCATGATTCTCTCAGCTTGTGGGTTCGAGCCCTGCGTCAGTCTCTGTGCTGACAGCTCAGACAGAGCCTAGAGCCTGATTTGGATTCTGTGTCTCCCTCTTTCTCTCTGCCTCTCCCCTGCTCGCACTCTCTCAAAAATAGATAAATATTAAAAACAAAAAAATAAAATAAAACATTTCCATAGCACTAATCCTATTCTAATGTACTATATGATTAGTTCATTCATCATAATTGTTGTTTGCTTTCTGCCTCACCCTTGCTAAAATGTAAGCTCTGTGAGGGAAGTGATCTTTCTTGTCTCGTTCATGACAGTATCCCCAGAGTATTGACAACAGCAGCTGACTCATAGTAGGCACTCGATGCAATTTGGGTGGATGGACAACTGGGTAATAAAATAAACCAAAATCATAGTTGGAAAAATGTGTGGAGAGTTAAGCAAAAAATCCTTTACATAGGTTCCTTATGATAACTTCTTTTTGACCCACTATGGATGAAATTCCCCAGAACCAGTTTGAAAATGAGTACCATTTTCTTCTCATCATGTACAGTAGCCAAGAGCCAACTAATGTATTTATCTAAGTGGTTAAGACAACGGACTTTGAGTCACACAGACATGCACTTGAAATTTAGCTCTGCCGTTTGCTAGCAGTGATTGCGGGTAAGTTATTTCATCCTGTTAAGAATAACTAGCTCACTAAAATGAGGGTAAGAACACCCACTTCACAAGGTCATAGTGAGTATTCACCATAATGTTTATAAAGTGCCTAGCACAGTGCCAGGTGGAAAATCTATAAACATGGGCATTATTACTAGATGATCCATAAGCACCTCCCTGTCCTGACATTCTTAAAAGCCACAAATGTATAATTCCTCATAACTGAATCAAATTAGAGATGGTATTGAGTGATTTGGAAAAGTTCCAGGGTGTACAGCTGGAATCTGTATCATCAGGAGTGAATTATTACATCTCATTGGGCCTCAGTTTCTCTTCAGTAGAAGGAGAATTTCAGTTAGCATCTGTACTCTCAGTACCAAGTATCAAATGCTACATTTAACAACTGGAATATGAAGCACCTTAGATTCTAGTAAGATGAATTACTTAAAACTTGTAAGTACTTTTGGGACAAAATGAGCAAGTTGCCATTGATCTATATGCCTCTGCAAGCATGCACGCTCATATGTGTATGTACATGCACACACCCACACACACCCACAGACACCCACAAACACATCTATAAAAAATTATTTTTAATATGGCCCAAACCAATTCAGAGTTCAGGAATCAACTATTTTAAAAAATACATGACAAGGATGCAAAATATGGAAGATCGTGCCAAGGCAGAAAATACCAGGATCAAAACACAGTGTAACTAATGAATGTGTAAGTAGGAAACTTCCTATAGAAGAAAATGGAATGAAATAAGTGTGAAATAGATACATAAAGTGTCTACATTGTAGAAAAACAAAGTATTAATAAACAATGGGCTCAGAAAGGGCTTCACACAACACATGAGTTAAGTCTTGGATGAAAAGAAGATGTTTGGCATAGATGTAGAGGAGTATCCGGGTAATTGTAGGTTATGTGCAAAGTCAGGGAGGGTCAGAAGTGCCTGCACAGTCCAGGAAGGTTAGTGATCAGCCATGAATGGAACAAAAGGATTAAAGGAAGTGCTTGAAAGACAATAAAGTTAGAAGGACCTGGTGGGGGCACCACATGGAAGGCTTTGGACATCAGGTAAAAAGCTTAATCTTGATTGTCCGTGTTTGGAAGTTTTAGGTAACTGGACAGGAAAAAAACAACATGAACTGATTTGTTCAGAAGATAACTCTGACAAGTGTGAAGGATGAATTCAAGAACCACTCACAGCTTGAGAGACAAATACTAGCAATTGAACAATCTCATCAATAGGAGCAGAACCAAAAGGAATGGAAAAGAGAAAACTGATGTCAGAGGCATTGAGGAGGTGGAGTCTTTGAGTTGTTTAGGCATTGTTGACTGGTCCCTCCTACTCTGGTTTCTGTAACACCCTTTCCTGGTTTTTGTTTCTCCATCTTCAATTCTTTTTCTCAGCCTTCCCCATGAGCTATTTCCTTCATCTACTCCTTAATGATATTATTGCCAAGGTTGCTGACCTTGGCCAACTTCTTGGCTGACTCCGTGGCAGCTTGTGGCCTTCAGACTGCTTCTGTGTATATGGCACACACAGCTTTCCCCTGAAGCCAGACTTTCCTGCTGAGCCCAACTTGTATATTGAACTATTTATTAACCATCCTCTTACAGAGATGTTTAACTACAAACTATCTCCTCCCCTTGAAAACTTGTCCCCATCCCTCTTACAGTCTGTATTCCAGTGTTAATCATGTATACATTTAGCTATTCAAATCAAATTTTGGAAATCAGTCTTTATTCTCTGTTTTTTTCAATTATCCTCCATACCTAGTATATCACCATGTCAAGTATATCTATTATTTCATAACAATTACATCTCCTAAACATAACAGAAATACAACTTTTCATTTTAGTCCTATTCTTTTAGGTTCTAATTTAATTTCATCCATGAGTAAGGACAAGCCCCAAAGGGAGGACGTTTCAGGTCTGTCTGGAGGTAGTAAGTTCAAGGATGAATTACAAATATGGGAAAGAGAAACAAGCTCTGAAGGAACAGAGGAGCATAACTGAAAAGGTGGTGGTGTACATTATCCTCAAGGATTGGCATGAGAACAAAAATGTACCTAAGTTGGTGGCTGTAAAATTATACAGAGCAAAGACAAAGTGGAATATATAGTTGAAGCCAAGAATTTCAAAAACTAGTCTGTAAATAGAAAATGTGTCCTTGAAAAACTTAAAGTGACTACCAGGTTAACCCTGAGTCGTCCCGCCTGAAGTCTTGCCTTCTTCAACGCATCGTCTATAAGATTGTCAGAGTGGTTTTTCTAAAACTGTAATTGTGCTCATGTCAGTGCCTCACTTAACCCTTAAGAGCCCCCTCTCCCTTTCTTGATAAAATCCCAACCTGTTAACATGGGATGTGTTTCTTCATGATTTGGTTTCAGTTTATCTCTCCCTTCTCATTTCCTCATTGATTGACACTCCTCACCCAGAAACCTTGACCCTTTCAAGCTGAACTACTTCAGTTCCTTAAACACACTATGCTCTCCCACTACTACGTGCTTTTTAACTACATGTCTTCTCTGAGCTAATTCATGAAGGTCCTTCAAGATACATCCTAAGAAGTTTTTCTTACTTGGGCACCTGGGTGGCTCAGTCGGTTGAGTGTCCGACTCTTGATTTTGACTCAGGTCATGATCCCTGGATTGTGGATCAAGCCCAACATTGGGCTCCATGCTGAGTATGGATCCTGCTTCAGATTCTCTCTCTCTCTCTCTCTCTCTCTCTCTCTCTCTCTTCCTTTGCCCCTGTCCCCTGCTTGCTCTAAAATTAAAAAAAAATAAATAAATGTTTTCCTTTACTACACAAACTACCAACCCTCCTTTGGGCTACTGTAGAATATTCCTGTTTTACAGTGCTTATGCTGCATGGTGCACAGCTGGCTTCTCCAATAGGTTTTCATATTATGTTGTGTTATGTTGTGTCATTGTATTATGTTATAGGATGCTGATATTTCCTGAGGGTGAGGAATCATTTCATGTTTGCCAAAGTGCTACGAGCAATAGAAGTGATCGATACACATTAGCTGAACAAATTAATGAATAATTGAATCAACTTAGTGAATGATTAGATATGAAAAGTATATACAAACCTGAGGCTAAATGTTCCTGAGGTTTATAGTCCAGGTGATTGGAAGAATTAAATGACCCAAAATATAGGTCAAATCCAATCCATTTATCCCATGTTCACTGTCTGTACCCATTCAGCTGAAGATGGCTGGAGAAAAAAATAGGCATCATATTGATTGGATTTATTTCAATTTTATTACCTGAAATCTCAAGTGGTTCCTCCGTGCTGCCTGGCAATCCCACATTTCCCAAAACAATTTACGCCCCCACATTCCCAGATCGCTATTTCATATCTTATTCTGTAAATCAAATTTTAAACATATGTCCTGATGATTTTGCTTCTTATTTCACTGAGAATAGCCATCCAGAAGGAAATGTCCATATTCCTTGTTTTTTCTCCACACTTTTTTTCTCTCTCACTCTTTAACTTCTTTCTTTCTGCAGTACTATGAATTCTTACATAATGCAAAGTTACTATTTTGTTTTGATTTTCACCAGTCTCCCCCTCCCACAATAGAATGTAGGCTCCATGAAGGCAGGGTTGCTTCTGCCTTTTGGTTTTTCACTTCTGCACCCCAAGCTGTTAGAATACTTCCTGACACACAGAAATCAGCGAATATTTACAGAATGAAATAATTAGATCTCCCACAAATAAATCTCCCCATTTCTCAGTAACTCTACCAATTGACTACTGTTCCCCTACATTCTATTGTTTTCTATATTCTATTTTAATAGGTGAATTATTCTTTCTCCTAACGCCAAATGTCATCCTTATGATCTGGACACAGGGCCACCATGTATGATCACGTCATTCATTCACTATAAAGCAATGGCTAGCTGAGTGGGCAAGTGAAAGCTGAAAGTCATTTGCCTAGAGGAAAGGTTTTTTGTTTGGTTGTCTGGGTGTTTGGTTGGTTGGCTGTATTTCTTTGCAAATAATTGATGTGTGGAATAATAGCCCTAATTAAATTTTATAACTTGTTACTTATTCATGAACCTTTGTGCAAAAATGTCCTAACCCTTCCCATCTCATAAAAATGACCATCCATGATTATGCATCCTCTTTCTTCTGCTACCCTTGAGAGCAAAACTTCCTGAAACCACTATCACATCACTAGAGACGGACCAGAACCTCCAGGTCTCAGTGGCTTAGCACACCAATAATTTATTTTTAATTCCTTTAAAATCTTGTATGGGGCAAGCAACAGTTCTGTGCATCAAATGTCAGTCAGTCAAGCAAGCAAAGATGTTGTGATCTATTACACCTGGAAAAGTGCTTCCACTTTCAAGGAAGGAGAAGAAGAGAGTCAAGTTCAAGAATCAACATTGAGAGCCTTCACTAGTAAGCAATGCCTGTTACTTTGTCACACAGTTCACTAGCTAAGACACTTCATATGGCTCTGCTTAAGCACAAGGGGACAAGGAGGAGGCGTCTTCCTCTGTGTCCAGAAAAGAGGAGAACCAGTTGTCAATTAACCATTCACAACTGTATGCACTGTCTTTACTTTCTCTCCTCTCAGTCTGTCTTGAACTCACTCCAATCTGGCACTGAATCTTCTGCCAATGTCACTATTACAAAATCCTATGATAAATATTTTTAACAGCTTTAATGAGGTATAAATGATGGATATAAACTCTACTTAATTAAAGGACACAGTTTGACACATTTTAATGTGTGTTTGTGATTATACACATATGTGTACATTATATACATATATATGTATATAACACATATCTGTTTCATATAGATATAGATATAGATATATAGATATAGATATATGTAGATATCTATGAAACAATCACCATAATCAAGATATTCAACATATCCATTAACCCCTAAAGTACGCTTGCCTTTTGTAATCTTTGTCATCAGACACTTCCTATGCCCCCTTCTCCCAGGCAACCATTTACCTGATTTCTAATTAGGCTAGTTAGAATTTTCTAAGCTACTCAGAATTTCTAGAATTTTAAACAAATTGAATCATATAGAATATACAATTCGTCTGTCTTCTCTCACTCCACATAATTATCTTGAGATGCATTCATGATATTGCATATATCAAGAGTTTATTGCCTTAGGGACATCTGGGTGGCTCAGTTGGTTAAGCTACTGATTAATTGCTACTTGAGCAATTTCAGCTCAAGTCATGATCTCAAGGTTCATGAGGTTGACTCCCATGTTGGGCCCTTGCTGGGCATGGAACCTGCTTAAGATTCTCTCTCTCCCTCTCTCTCTCTGCCCCTTTCCCAGCTCACATGCATGTTCTCTCTCTCTCAAAATAAATAAACTTAAAAAAAGTTTATTGCCTTTTATTGCTGAGTAATATTTGTTGTATGAATATAACACAATTATTTTGCCCAAATATTGATGTGTATTTTGATTGTTTCCAGCTTGGGACTATTACAAATGATACTGCCATGAGCATTCATGTACAATGAATTCATTTTGCACAGGTAGAGCTGAGAATCACGAACATACCAGTCTTAGAATAGATAAAAACTAGATTGTATGATATGTATTTAATGGGTGCTACAATACACTTTCTAGTAGTTCACCTCAGTTTTAAACCTAACCTCCTTCTTTTTTACAACTCTTGAATGAGTCCTATGTCACATGGCCGAGAACCAAAATTCACTTTCTCCATGGATAAGAAAACCCAAAATTCCAGAAGAAGCTTCGTAATGGTTGTAAGTCCCTCTCCAAAACTCGTCCAAAGGATAACTCTGATCTCTTCCCTTGTGAAAGACAGAGAAAGGGGATGTGGTTAGAGGGCAAGCATGTTAGTAAAGTGGGATTCACCCTACATGGGGACATGAATCAGAACAGAGATTTCCTAACAGTTGGTGAGGTAAGACACTGAAGAAAAGAGAATAGGCTTTAACACTGTGCAGTGATTTTTTTTTATCCCAAAAGAGAGTGAACACATGTTCTGATGTTTAACATGCTATGTGCCTTTTACAGATTTTCAATAGACCTTTAAAAATGAAATATAAAATGAACACTCTTTCATGTTTAATTTTATGTTGTTTATCAATGAAAGTATTGCTCTTATATCTTTTATAATACGACTTTAATGACAACAGTGCAAGGTACTTCAAATATCTGAAGTTCAATTTATTTGCTTCTGGGTTGTTTTGTTAATAATTTACTGAGATATAATTGACAAATTATAGAAATCGCTCATGAAGGTGAACAATCGAATGTTTTTTTTTTTCTTATCTTTAGAGGGTTTTGTGACTATCATCACAATTGATTTTAGAATCTTTCTGTTCTCCTTAAAAGAAATTGTGGTTTTCTCACCTATACTTGTAGTTCTAGGCAAACACTAATCTACTTTTTGCCTCTATAGATTTGCCTAATCTAGACATCTAATGTAAATGGGATCATATATACTCTTTTGTGACTGGTTTCTTTGACTTAACATAATGCTTTTAAAGCTTATCCATTTTGTAGTAAGTATCAGTAGTCATGCTTTGTTATTTTTTCCATAGTATTCCCTGGAGTGCTGCATTTTATTTGTTATTCACCAGTTTATGGACATTTGTGCTGCTTCCATTGTTTGGCTACTATGAATAATGCTGTTATAAAATGTTCATGTGCAAGTTTTTATATGGGCACGTTTCTTTTCTCTTAAGTACAAATATATATAGCATATATGTATGCATGTATGGAGACATAGATCTAGCACAGAATTTCTGAGTCATATGAGAACTCCATGTTTAACATTTTGAGGAACTATCAGGGTTTTTTACAAACTGGCTGCACCACTGTATGTTAACATTGGCTGTGTAACACCAGCCATGTATGAGGATTCCAATTTCTTCACCTCCCTTACTTCCGAAATAACATTTATCTGTCTTTTTGATTATAACCTCCTAGTGAATGTGAGGTGGTGTTGCACTGTGGTTGCAATTGGCATTTCCTGCATCACCAATAATGTTGATCATCTTTTCATGTATTTATTGGCCATTGCTTGTGTATCTCCTTTGAAGAAGTATCTACTTAAATCCATTGCCTATTTTAAATTGGGTTATTTGTTTTTATTATTGAATTGTAAGAGTTCTTTGTCTATTTTGGATTCAAGTCCCTCATAAGACAGGATTTGCAAACATTTTTTCCTATTCTGTGGTTTTCTTTGGATTTGCACACATTTTCTCCCATTCTGTGAATTTGTTTTTGTACTTTATTGATGGCATTATTACAACAGAATAGTTTTAATTATGATGAGGTCCAATTTATTTAATTTTTTTTGTCCCCTGTGTTTTTGGTGTTGTATCTAGCCCAGTCATGAAGATTTACTTGTATACTTTAAGTTTTTTGTACTCTTTGCTCTTACATTTAGGTATGTAATCCTTTCTAATTTTTGTGTGTAGTGAATAGTAGCGGTTCAATTTCATTTTCTGCATGTCGATATCAAGTTGCCCCAGAACTGTTTGTTCAAAAGATAATTCTTTCCCCATTCAATGCCCCTGGCACTTTTATCAAAAATCAGTTGAATATAAATTCAAAGCCTCATTTCTAGACTCATTTCTATTCATTGATCTATATGTCTATCCTTAACGCTATCTTGATTGTGTGGTAAGTTCTGAAATCAGGAAGTGTGAGTCTTCTAATTCTGTCCTTTTTCCAAGATTTTTTTTTCTGGCTATTCTAGATGTTTTCAATTTCTATATGAATTTGAGGGGCAGTTTGTTGGTGTTAAACACAAAAAGTCAGCTGAGACTTTGATATGAATTATGCTTAATGATTCTTGGTCTCAATGGCTTTCATATGTGAAGAAGTTAACTGACAGATGCATAAGACCCAATTTTAAAACTGAATTATTAGCTATCCTTAGTAAAATCATGACATTTGATTTCTAATCCCATTTATGCATTATGATTCTTAACACTGAAACTTTTCATTGAGAAGATTTATAAATATGGTTAAAAACTCTTTTCCAAGTTATTTTTTGGCACATTTGCATCTTTTTTCATAACTTAAGTCATTTCATTATGAAAACATTTCCCATTCATTTTAAAAATAATCTCTCCATTAAACAAATTTTATTTTCTGAAAAATAAGTCATTTTGGTTTTGCTTATTGTGAAAAATGTTAGCATTTCCTTCATGGGGTTTGTATTGCCAAGATTCTAAAACTAAAAATTTATAGCCTGCTTAAATCCATTTAACTGATAACACTTTAATTAAACTGCTTCTCAATATGTTAAAAATGTCTGAATAAGATGAATACCACTGACCACCTATGGAGTACTCACTTTTCCCTCAGGACACTCCTAATCTAACATGACATGAAACTGATGAGAGTACTGATTAAATCTAAATAATTAATTTGCAATGCTTAATTTTTTTCAAGGTAAAAATAAATGTATATTAAAGTTTTATATATTTTTTCTGCACCCATGGATCATCTTGACCACCACCTAGGGTACATGGATCCTACTTTGTAAACCTCTGATCTGTGGTGTCACATACTGGCAAGATACCAAGAAGATTCACGATGAAAATGATGCAGAAAAAAAAATTGCCGAGTAATTACTTTGTGGCTTTGGTTAAAGTCAATTTATTATAATACAGGCACACAGGTGACATTTTAAGAAATAAAACATCTTAATAAAATGAAATACAAGGTAATCAACTGCTTCAGAAAGGACAGAGCAGTCAATTATGTTAAATGATAAGAATAAGTGAAATAAAGCAATAACAGAGAGCCAAACATCAGAATATGAAAATGGAAACTGTGGGTGATGGTCAGAAGAACCATTCCAATAATATTCTGTTATGGAAAAAATTGTGTCCCCACCCCCACAATTTATATGTTGAAGCTCCAACTCCCAATGTAACTGTATTTGGAGATTAGGCCTTTATGGAGAAAATTATAGTTAAATGAGGTAATAGGGATGGGACACTAATTCAATAGAATGGGTGCTTTTTTTTTTTTTTCTTTTTTTGGAGCCAAAACATAAGAGACTCTTAAAAACTGAGAACAAATACAATGGGTGTTCTTACAAGAAGAAGAGGCAGAAGTCCTCTCTCTTTCTCTTTTTCTCTTTCTTTCCCCTCCCTCCCTCTGTCCTCACATCAACAAGAGAAAGGCAGCATTAGAATACCAGTGAAGGTGACCATCTATAACCTAGGAAATCATCAAAAACAATTTTCCCAGCAATTTGTCATGGACTTCTAGCCTCCAGATCTGTGAGAAAATAAATGTCAGTTGTTTAAACCACTCAGTCCATGTAATTTTGTTAAGGCTGCCTGAGCTAACTAATGAAAGTAGTAAGGACAGAAGCCCAATTAGAGTTGGCTGGGGAAACAGTGGGTGGTAACAAAATGGTTTGTGTTTTCACTTTCATTTGTCTTCATGTGATTTTTTATTTCTTTTTTGATTTCTTGGTTGATCCATTCATTGTTTAGTGCCATGTTATTCAACCTCCATGCATGTGTGTTCTTTCCAGATTTTTTCTTGTGGGTGACTTCTAGTTTCACAGTGTTATGGTCAGAAAAGATGCATGGTATGACTTCGATCTTCTTGAACTTGTTGAGGTTTGTTTTGTAGGCTAATATGTGAACTATTCTGGAGAATGTTTCATGCTCACTTGAAAAAAAAATGTGTATTCTGCTGCTCTAGGATGGAATGATCTGAATATATCTGTTAAGTTCATCTGGTCCGGTGTATCATTCAATGTTACTGTTTCTTTGTTGATGTCCTGTTTAGATGATCTGCCCATTGATGTAACTGGTGTGTTAAAGTCCCCTACAACTATTGTATTACTATCTATTAGTTCTTGAATGTATGTTATTAACTGTTTCACATATTTAGACGCTCATGTTAGGTGCATAAATACCTACAACTCTTATATCTTCTTGTTGGATTGTCCCCTTTATTATTATATAGTGTCCTTCTTTATCTCTTGCTACAGTCTTTATTTTAAAGTCTATTACTCAGCCATAAAAAAAGAATGAAATGTTTTTCCATTTGCTATGACACAGATGGATCTGGAGGATATAAGGCTAAATGAAATAAGTTGGTCAGAGAAAGACAGATATCATACGATACCACTCATATATGGAATTTAAGAAACAAATGAACAAAGGAAAAAAAAGAAAAAAAAGAGAAACACACCAAAAAAACCCCTCAAAACTAGAGAGAACAAACAGATGGTTGCCAGAGGAAGGAGGTGGGGGGATGGGAGAAACGGTGAGAGGATGGAGAGTACCCTTATCTTGATGAGCACTGAGTCCTATATGGTAGTGTTGAATCACCATATGGTATACCTGAAACTAATATAACACTGTGTTAACTACCCTGGAATTAAGACTAAAATTAAAGTAATTAATTAATTATTAAAAAAAAGAAGTGATGTTGGGAATGTAAGCTGGTGCAGCCAGTCTGGAAAACAGTATGGAGGTTCCTCAAAAAACTAAAAATAGAAGTACTCTACCACCCAGCAATTACACTACTAGGCATTTACCCAAGGGATACAGGTGTGCTGTTTCAAAGGGACACATGCACCCATGTTTACAGCAGCACTATCAATGATAGCCAAAGAATGGAAAGAGCCCAAATGTCCATTGATGGATGAATGGATAAAGAAGATGTGGTATCTATATACAATGGAGCATTACTCGGCAGTCAAAGAGAATGAAATCTTGCCATTTGCAACCACATGGATGGAACTGGAGGGTATTATGCTAAGTGAAATTAGTCAGTCAGAGAAAGACAAAAATCATATGACTTCACTCATATGAGGACTTTATGAGACAAAACAGATGAACATAAGGGAAGGGAAACAAAAATAATATAACAGGGAGGGGGACAAATAAGAAGAGACTCATAAATATGAAGAACAAACAGGGTTGCTGGAGGGGTTGTGGGAGGGGGGATGGGCTAAATGGGTAGGGGGCATTAGGGAATCTACTCCTGAAATCATTTTTGCACTACATGCTAACAAATTTGGATGTAAATTTTAAAAAATAAAAAATAAAACAAGTTAATAAAAAAATAAAAAATGAAAAATAAATGAAAGAAGTGATATTACAAAGCTAGGCAATACTTCCTAATTCTAAGTAAAGGAGAAAAAAACCCGAATGGTAGCTGGGAAGGAAAGGAAGTGGGACAAGGAAATACACTGTTTTCTTAAAATGGGCTTTATTTTATAATGGCATAATTTGGAGAATATGATCTAACTGACAGGAAAAATGTTAATGCAGAAAAGGAGATAATTTTTCCATTGACTGCCTTACACAGGGATGTGAGTATGAGATTCAGGGCAAAACAGGAAGAGTCACATGACATAGGAGAAGGCAGAGTGTATGGACAGATCAGCAGGTAACTTGATGATGTGAGAATGACACAGTACTTTCCTGAAGTGGTTTATCTAGAAGTTTCCAAGTAAAGACAATATAAAATTAAAAGAGAGCTTAATGGAAAGTTACTTATTTAAAATACAACATTCTTAAGTATATTTATGGCTCAAGATAGCTATGTTTACAAATTTATACCTGAAGATTTAATACAGAAAGGGAATAATTGATGAGTGCCCATTAAACTTTTAATCTGAGGAAGGGGTTTATAACTTCTTGCTCAAGTCTAGGAAAAAAAATAAGGAAAGAATGGGTCAAGATGTAGGAAGGTAAGAGTGGTGAAGGAGAATTGAAGGAGGCCATGCTGAAGTTAACTGTTAAACAGTAAGGAGGGTAAGAGGCAAAGGATGTGGTTTTAAAAAGACAAAGTACTAAACGGCCATCATAGAGAATGGGTACATTAAGTCGGAAGAATAATACACTTAGTGAGATTTAGGATAAGCATTACTGGTCCTGAGTGACTTAAGTCATATTTAATTAAAGTTATGCTAATAAACACCCAGTTTAATTTCTGCATCAGGTAGCAGAAAAAGAGAAAATGGACCATTGAGTTTTGTTCTATAATGGGACCAAGTGAGGTGAGAACAGAGAAAGACTAATTGAGCACCAGTAAAATGTAGTTGATTTGGTAGAGCAAAGTTGTAAGAAGTTAGGAGATCACATACAGCCCCAATTGATTGGCAGCTTAAGTTAATTGGGAAAGAAGGACAGACCAGGGGTCCTGTTAAGGGTGAAATTAAACCTAGTGAAAGTGAAGGAGTGGATACAGTGGATGCAAATTCCAGACAAAGTTCTTGAAGTAAAACAGTTTGAAGTGATATATAATCTGAATTGTGACTATGTGTTTTGGTTAAATAAAGTGGGTAAACAAGGATCTGGGATAAAATACCTAAAAATAAATTTAACCAAGGAAGTAGAAGATTACTGCACTGAAACTGAAGATGGAAAGATATTCTATGTTCATGGATTGGAAGTATTAAGATTGTTAAAACATCCATTCTACACAAAGCAATCTATAGATTCAGTGCAATCCCTATAAAAATTCCACATTTTGTGTAATTTTTCACAAAAACAATTCTAAAATTTATATAGAACCATAAAAGACCTTGAATAGCTAAAGAAACCTTGAGGCAGAAGAACAAAGCTGTAGGGATTATACTTACTGATTTCAAACTGTATTACAAAGCTATAGTAATCAACACAGCATGGTATTGGCATAAAAACAGATACATAGATCAATGAAACAAGATAGAAAGCCTAGAAACAAACCCATGCATATATATGGTCAATTAATTTGTGACAAATGAGGCAAGAATACTTAATAGGAAAAGGACAGACTTTCCAAAAAATAGTGCCAGGAACCTGGACAGCCACATGCAAAAAAATAAATCTGGATCCATATCTTACACAAAATTAATTCAGAATGGATTAAAGACTTGAACATAAAAACTAAAACCATAAAACTCCTAGAGGAAAACAGAGGGGTAAACTCCTTAACATTGGTCTGGGCAATGATTTTTTGGATTTGACACCAGAAAGCACAAGCAACAAAAGCCAAAGTTAATCATGAGGAGTAAATCAAGCTAAAAATCTTCCATAAAACAAAGGAGACCACCAACAAAATGAAAAGCAACCTACAGAATGGGAGTAAACATTTGCAAATTATATAAATGGTTAATATTCAAACTATATAAAGAACTCAGCTCAATGACAAAAACAAACAAAATAATCCACTTAAAAAAATGGGCAAAGGACCTGAATAGACATTTTTTCCCCCCAAAACACCCAAGAGCCAACAGGTACATTAAAAAGATGCATCACATCACTAACCATTAGGGAGTTGCAACATTATTCAAAATAGAATACAACTTAAGTGTCCATCAACAGATGAATGGATAAAGAAAATGTGAAATATTTTACATACACACACACACACACACACACACACACACACACACACACACACCAGGATTTTTTTACCATTATTTTACCATAAGAAAGGATATCCTGCTATTTGTGACAACATGAATAGAACTTGAAGGCATTATTCTAAATGAAATAAACCAGACAAAGACAAATAATATATGAACTCACTTATATTTGGAATCTTTAAAGAAAAAAAAAGGTCACATTCCTAAGGACAGATTCATAGAAACATAGAGTAGAAAAATGGAGGCTAAGAATTGGGAGGGGTGAAGAAAATAGGGAAAGGGTGGTAAAAGGGCACACACACTTGCAGTTATAAGATGAATAAGGTGTTACAGCTAATATATAACATGGTGAATATAGTTGGATAACGCTACTTATAAGTGAAATTTGCTAAGAGAAAATTTGTTCTCACACACACAGAACAGATAAATGTGTGAAGTGACAGATGCGTTAATTAACTAGATGGGGGGATCCTTTCACAATGTATACATGCATCAAACCACCACTACATACATCTTTAAATATCTTGCAATTTTAGATGTCAGTTATGCCTAAATACAGTTGAAATTTAAAAAAAAAAAAACACAAGGATCTGGAGAAGGCAGAGAATATTGAGAAATCTGATTTCCAGTCTAACTTATTTTCTGGTCCCGATATGGGAAGGGAATACTTTTCATCTTGAGGACTCAGAGGAAATTGGGTAGTATCTAAGCAAGGGAGTAGAGGCAGTGAGCAGGAAAGGTTTAAAAATGTTAAGTCATGTGCCAATATATGGACTAAAGGCATATTGAAAGGAGCTAGTAGAGAGACTGGCAAGAGAAAAATGGTCAAAACAATTCACTATGCACGAGTTGCATATAAGACAGGTATGATACAAGTGTGAAATGTATCTAAGACAGTAACTTGCTCTTTTGGTAGTAACTGTGAACCATGGGAAGTGGGATCATGGAATTTAAAATCACATCTCATTTCCCACAACTATTCTGTACTCCTGAAGGACAAAATCATAAACCAATTCAGTACCATCAGCCCTTTTAATAAGGACAATATTGGAAACATGTCAACAGGTTATGATATGTTTCACATGTTTCGGTCTATTGGCACAAATAATCTGCACTAAGATCTAAGGAAAAGCATGAATAGTTATATCAAATTTATTAAGAGGGAGTAGGGAGAATTATCAAATTATGAGTTGTAGGTACACCTAAGTTCTTTACTTTATGATAATTTTTGTCCCTTTTCTCACTATAAATTAATTTTTAATATCCCAAAGAGACTTTCTGAGTGGTTTTGAGAACATTTATAAGCTTGAATTTGGGCATTTTTTTTATATTTAAAAGAAAATGAAATCCTCACCATGAAATTGAGCTAATTTACTCTTCAGCAAGCATATTCAGTTAATACATTTGGGGTTCCATAAATATAATATGAAAAGTGCACATGTAATATGAATTCATTTCATGGTTTCCATCTATCTCCCCTCATTAGAGACACTGGCAATACAATAGCCTCCTGTCCAGCTCACAGAAGCTCCGTCCTTGGCAATTATGAACATGTTACTTTAATCTTCAAATGGCTAGATTTTGCAGTATCAAGGACCTTTCTGGGCTGAACGATGAGGACAAAGTATTCATAATAAGAGTGTCACCATTAGGCTAGCCAAATCCTGCCATCATACTGGTGTGCCCAGGGAAGGGAGATGGAAATTTTTATGAAGTTATTCCCTTTTGATCCTGAAAGATAAAAAGGACCAGCAGTCCCCAGATTTTCACCTATGATGCTTTCAGGGTTTTATGGCTTCATAAAACCACAATGAAGCCCTACTAGTTAAAAAAGATCTCTTCCTCTATCACGTGGTGGTTACAGTCTTTGATCACTTTAGATGGAAGTGGCATACTGCCAGAAGCAGAGAACTAGAAGGTTTTTGTCCTCTTCTAGCTATTAAAATATTCTTATGCATTAAAGGAAAAAGAACAACGCCCCAAACAAGGTACTTCTGTACCATATAAACAACACTGTGATTTAATTTGCTAATTTTCAAATTTGCCTTGGAAAATAAAAGACTACCTGTAAGCTGTCAGCCTGGAGATAAATCTTATTGTTAGTATGCAAAACTGTTAGCATACTTTTTAAGATTAGATCTGCTCATTACATGTGAGTGTGTCCTCTGCATATTCCATGAGTGAAAGAAAGCAAGAATGTGGCTTTGATGAGCAATAGTCCAGCATGATTCCCACGTGCAAGGATCATCTAACGGGGTTATTTCCTTAAAACTAATCAGAATCTCTTAAGTCTGCTTAATGAGTTGAATCTTTCTTTAGAGTCACTCTCTAAGTAAGGTCAGGAATATCAGGAGAGACTTTCTAAAAATGGACTCGGTCACAATGGAGATAGGCTCCCACCTCTGCAAAGTAAGCAGATTGGGTTTTGGGGGGTAAACAGCCAAAATCAGCAAATGCTGCCTTTGAGTACAGAAAACGCAGCATGTTTATGCTTTGGGTTGACCTTCTAGCTCCAAGGCTAATATCCGGATCCTGCTAATAATATCTGTACAATGGAAAGTCCATGTACGGGTAATGGAAAGAAAAAATTATGAGTGTCCCCGCTAAGATATATTTTGGAACAAAGTGGGTTATAAATAATGTTTAAAGTGCATTTTCAAATATTTTATCTTTCCCATTAAGTTTGAAAGTTCTTGAGTAAAATGGTACTGTTACTGCTCCCTGTGGGTTTTTCCCTCTGTCCTTCCGTATAAACAAACCTGAACATCTCCACGCCCACAGACATTGCCCTTATACTATGTCTAATTTACCACTTTATTCAGGCCAATGATGAAATCATCATCATTGTCAAGGTCATCATCGCTCCACATTTTTTGAATGCTTCCACCCTGCATGGAACTCTGCTATTTACTCATAGAGACACCACTTAGATCCATCATTCTACTAATCCGCTTCACAGTTTCTGAGGATAAGGGCTACAAATATGAATTTATGTGTGTTGTAACAACACAGTCTGGCTGGCTTGCTTGAGGCTCAAACCACTACTAGTCAGGTGACACCTCTCTCCCCTCTCCCCCAAAAAAATACCTAAATACGTACATATCTATTTATAGACACCTACTTATAGCTATTATTGCAAATTAAGACTGGGAGAAAGGATTACATTTCTGAAACTATAAGGAACTAGAAGTTTACTTCATATAAGTAAACATATAAAAGGCTGAATAAACGTGGACCATGTAGTTGACAATACATGAATGTATGTGTATGAGTAAGAGAAAAACCCCAAGGACAGAAAACTTGAGAAAGTGAAAATGCAGATAGGTGAATGTACTATGAGCCAATATTCACTCTGGGATATTTGCTGATCATGGACACTAGAGCTTAATCTTCACCTTAATGGGCTGCAGGAAGAAAATGCAGGAGACAAAACTAGGTCATGAGCAAGAAAGGAGGTTAAATTAGAAACAGCTACATAAAGCTAAAATCCTCCCCCATCTCATCCCATCATCCCACCAAGAAAGTAAGAAACTCTTTAACATCATGATAAGTAATAACAACCACACTCCCTGCAGAAGAAGACAAAAAGGAGAGCTGGTTGCCAGTATTTTTTCCGGGGGGGGGGGGGGGGGGGGAAGGAAGAGGATGGGAGGGGAGAGAAAAAGTGCCTCTTATAAGAATTCCTATCAAAAACACACTCAAACTTATTTTAAAAAAATTTTGATGTTTATTTAGTTTTGGGAGGGAGGGGGAAAGAGAGAGGGAGTGAGGGAGGGAGAGAGAGAGGGAGAACACAAGTGGGGGAGGGGCAAAGAGACAGAGGGAGACACAGAATTCTAAGCAGGCTCCAGGCTCTGAGCTATCAGCACAAAACCTGACGCAGGGCTCAAACACATGAACCAGAAGATCATGAACTGAGCTGAAGTCAGACACTTAATTGACTGAGCCACCCAAGCATCCCACCCATACTCATGTTTAATGAAAACCATCGTACTATCCATTTGCTCCCACCAACATCCCAAGAAAATAACTTTAAATTGAGCACTTGTCCAAAGTGACCCAGTTAGCTGGTGTCCTTAGACACCAGACAGAAGCAAATTCAGACCATCTTTCAAGTAACACACTCTAAGTATGGAAAGTCAGGCAACAGAAAAAGTTACAGGGGAAATAAGCTTGTAAAATACTAATAATCACAACATGTACAAGCAAACAAACCATTGCTGAGAGCAGAAAAAAAAGGCTGCAGAATCAAACCCTCAAAAACTTTTCAGAAATTGACTATAAAATATGAGGTCCTGATATACTTGAGGAAAAAATTTAAAGGTATTAGGAAATATAGGAAGGAAATTAAAAATGACCAAGAAAAAAATTTTTTGATATATTAAATTGTAAATATGGGAATTAATAATAATTTAAATTAGAATAGACATGTATAAAGTGATACTTAGTGAAATTTGAGACAGATGGGAGAAATTATCTAGAATTCAGTATAGCAAAAGAGAATATATATATGGAAAAAAAAGATTAGGAGAAGTGCAAATTAAAGATGGAAAGTCTAGCTGTCCCCTGGACCTCTGAGGTTGCAGGGCAGAGAAAAAATTGCAGGAAGTTGAAGGTATTCTAGATATTCCTATAGGTATATCACATTGTCTCAGTAGATTAATAGAAAGCAAGATCATTTCTCTATCATGTGATGTGCTAAGCAAGTATTCCTGAGCTGTAGGTCACCTGCTCTGCGACCAGAGACTGAGGCACCTTCTACCACCTTGTAATTATGACTGCACACCTGGGTGTGCTTGCTGGTTTCCAGTCAAAGGGAAAGAAGGATCACTCATGGAAGCACTTTTTGATACGGGTCCGAAAATGATGGTCATTGTCTTCTGTTCAACTCCATTGCTAGAACTTCTTTGTGTGGTCATACCTAATTGCTAGGAGGTCACAGAGTATAGCTTAGCTATAGAAGCACAGGAAATAGATTTCATCATCAGTTAGCAGGTTTCGTCAGAGCCAACACTTCTGATCATCAGATGTGCATTTCAACCTTCTCCACACACATTAAACACACTCGTGCCCTCCCCAAGGGAGATGATCCGAAGTCCTAATCATTTACTGCTCATACCTGGAAATCCAGGATTCTGTTAATGTCTATTATTCTCCATTAGGAAAGTATATGGATCCTCATATTCTCCCAAACCATTACCTGACAGAGACAAGTTATGCTTACCTTCCCTCACCCCTAAAATACAATAATGAAAAAGGGGGAGAGATACCACAATAAAACTTCTCACTCAGAGTAGGAGAGAAAAAGAGACATCTGACAGTTACTGATTCTGAAACAAGACACAGCGCGATATGTGAAAATTGGAGGCCAAACCCACTCACGAATACAGATGAATACATCTGAAACAAAATGTTGACAAATCAAGGCTAGCAAAATGTAAAAAGGGTGATGCAGAGTGACCAAACTGGTTTCCCAGTTATGCGAGGTTGACTTATCACGTGATAACCAGTTAGTATAATTCAACACATTGAGTGATGGATAGCTAAACAAAATGGCATGTAAAATAAGGAAGTCACAGGAGAGAACTTCTATGATTCACTGTTAAATGTTGGAAACATGCTAAGGCAAAAAGTGCACCTTTTTAGGGGTACATATAGACGTATGAAAGCAATTAAGATAAAAGCAAGGTGTGGATAAAAAACAAAATGCAGAGAAATGACTATCTCTGAAATGAGGGGTTTCAGAGGTATTGATGATGCTCTCTCTCTTAGACTAGGGGATAGTATACCTAGTATATTTTTACTATAGTATGTTTTTAAAATTGTTGTTGTATTTTGAAATTTACATATCAACCTAAAAGACCTTTTGGATGGAATTGGTATTTCATTTTTAAAAATTAAAATCCAAGTGTGTAAGAGTGAAAGGAGTTTAGCTGGAGGGGGTTTAGTGAGGGAAAGGAAGATCAGGAGAGAAGGCATGTAAACGCGATGGGGGTAGAGCAGAGTACTCTCCTACCCATCTTAGCGACCTGATTTTAGATGCCGGAATCAGAGGCCTGAGGACCATAAGCTCCTTTTCAGAAAGACTTTGGGAGACTCTGGGCATAAGCAAAAGTATATGGATCCTCATATTCTCCCAAACCATTACCTGAAAGAGACAAGTTATGCTTACCTTCCCTCACACCTAAAATACAATAATGAAAAAGGGGCAGAGACACCACAAAAAAGGTGCTTCAGGGCCTAGGCTATGACAAAGCGTGTCACAGAAATGAAGAGAGAACATTCTCCCACATTCTGTCTTGAGCCAGGCCTTGCCAGGCACGCCAAACACTGGCAGCCGAGACAAGTGGGGTACTGGTCCAAAAGCGGCCTCTCGTGATGGACACAGTCAGGATGACTCGTGTGAACCTCCTGCCAGAGGCCTCCCAAGCAGCAGATAAAACCAGCGCAGTTAAGGTATGAGAGGCCAAGCATGTCAGGTGCCACAAGGTGGCTGCCACTGCCACTGGGCCTTGTGTAACCATATGAGGAACTGATTTGGAAAATGCCAAAAATATTATATATAAAGAGGCACTCAGAACAGGGTAAGATCCTGCCTGATGATCCTCACCATAATGAGTCTATTTTTATCCACAATCATTTAAACTTGCTGACATCTGACACATGTATTCATGCTTCATGCACATAAACACACACAAACACTTAAAAACTGTATGTGTGGGGGCGCCTGGGTGGCTCAGTCAGCTGAGCCATCCAACTCTTGATTTCAGCTCAAGTCACGATCACAGGGTCGTGGGATGGAGCCCCACATCAGGCTTTGTGCTGAGCATGGAGCCTGCTTAAGATTCTCTCTCTCCTTCTGCCCTTCTCTCTCCCCCATTCGCACTCTCCCTCTCTCTCTCTAAAGTAGGAAAAAAATGTAGGTATGTATGTTTTGTGACTTTTTGAGGAAAAGCAACTATACTGAGTTCTCAAAAAGTATGTTTATTTTAATTAAAAAGCAACTGAAATAGAACATCAAGTTTCTTCTATATTAGTCAAAACATCTGATGAGGGCCCTAGTGTATATTTTGTTTCATAGTCATGCTTCTCTGAGTTCCACTCTTGAATTAAAATTGTGCAGTGCTCAAAAGCCTCTGCCCTGTAGGACATGCCTATCACACTCTTAGACTGTAGCCTCTGGTCTGGTGCCTTAGAATGAACGAAGAGACTCTTCCAGAAGCCACTTGACTTTTTCAGATTTCAATATGTTTGATTGTTTATTAGTTGACACAGCACTCAATAGCTTTGCCAAGTCCTCAGAGCTCCTGTGGCTGAGACATTACAGTCGAGTTTAATTGCATAAAACAGCTACAACGGGAAATTCACTACTAGAGCATTCGAAAACACAAAGACTAATGGTGGGAAAATGTTTCTGCAATGATGATCTCGACAAAATGCCCTGACGTTTGTTCATATCCTTTCTGTTAAAGCATTCTAAGCTAGTTCCCTTATTCTAGCTTTCCTAAAAATGAAGCATTTCTATTAAACCTGCTTACTAGGTACATTCCACAGAATTACTATATTTTAAAATTAGCTTCTCCTCTCTCACATTCAAATGGGTCAAAAAGCAAAAAAGCAACATCCATCAGATGAGGTCATCTCAGCAAGAAGCCCAATTAACTCAAAATAAAGTCCCAAATGGTAGATGAACCAGAACCCATAATAAGCCTTCCCCAGGGTACCATGACCAGTTCATGCATTAAAATGTTTTCATGTGATCTTTCTCTGGTCCTGTCACCTCTGTTACCAATATGTTACTGTCTTTAATGTATAGACTACTAGGTAAATGTAAATAAGTAAACGTGGCTGTGTTCTTATTTCTGTTATTTATGATTAGTTTGTATATATTTACCTGGACAGAAACATCTGCTTTTGTCCTTTGCAAAGAGTGAAGATTTGGGGGCTTTTAAAAAAATTTGTCATTCCACAGTTATTTACTGAGATACTGGCAAAGTGGCTGGAAGGAGGGAGGGAGAGAGAGAGAGGGAGAGGGAAAGAGACTGGGAGAGAGGAGTCTAATTATGAAGCAGATGTTGGGAGTGGTATTTATTCACCAAAACCACACGGGTCATTCATTAAAATCTCAGTTTTAATTAGCAAACACCTGTTTTCTGTTTGATTTTACACTGATATCTACTGTCTGCAATTCGCTTTCTTCAGTACAAGCAATTAGATAGCCCTGACAGTAACAGTTAATCTAATTAGTCCAGAGGTGCCCTGGGAGGTGACTATCGACTCGAAGAAATTACAGATACAAGACATCACAGCTTCATTCACCTGATTGGATAAGATTTGTGCACAACTGTTTTGTTGGGTATCACCTTTCCCCTGGCCCTTCTTTTAAAATTTGGATGTAAGAGTGGATGACTAGTGAAAATTGTTGAGCATTTGTGGGCACCAGTCAGGAAATTTCAGAAAGTAGAAAGATGAGGGGCACCTGGGTGGCTCAGTCAGGCATCTGACTCTTGATTTTGGCTCAGGTCATGATCCCAGGTTCATAAGATTGAGCTCTGCATTGGGCTCTGCACTGTGTTGGGCCTGCTTGGATTCTCTCCCTCTCTCTGTCCCTCCCCTGCTCACACACTCTCTCTCCTCTCTCTCAAAATAAATAAATAAAAAGAGAAAAGAAAGTAGAAAGATGAAACCCTTCCAGCTCCTAGCCTAGAAGAGGGTCATGTCTGATGAAAGAGACAGATACAAACACAGATTATTATATGTGTGAGGGCCTTGGGTGCCCAGGGAAGCAGATCCAAATCCAAGCACTTGTAAGCAAGAGTTAAGATACTTCTCTAATAAATTCTGGCTGCTGCTGAAAGAATAGGATAACGACCCTGGCTTTCTCCACAACTGAGAAAGTTGTGCTTGTTTTCACATTGGTAGAAATTCATTTATAACCATGTGATCTGAGTGACTCTGTCAGCATTTATCAGGAAACTTAATGATGTCATCTGTGTTCTCTCTTCATACAGATGATGCCACGTAGGATGTTCTCTTTCCTAATTCTGAGGTTTAAAGCAAGTTGTCATGGAGTCCTGAGATCTAGGAGATATACATCAAAGAGGTGTGAGTCATCAGTCCTAGTTCCATATGCATAGCTCAAAATGCTCTAGCTAGATGATTTAAGGTGAATATGCCCATAAGCGAAGCAGAGGCCAAAAAGCAGTACTAATAGAGATGTCTGGCAAAGCTGCTAATCTTCGGCTCCAGTCTTATCTAATATACTTGTTTGGAAAAGATGAGAGCCCTGGGCTTCACTTGACTCAATTCATAAATTGGGCCCAGAAGGAGAAAACGAATCCATCACTCAAGCGCACACAGGTTGATGTCCCAGTTGTTTTAAGGAGGCATCTTCTCAGCATGCACAAACTTCATGGAAACAGCCTCTGACTACGAGCGTCACATTATGCTAAATGTTGAGAAAGAGGGCAAGGCAAGGGGACTTTGAACAACAAGTCCTATGAAAATTAAGTTATGCTCTGCTGGAAACTTCCCAAAGGCTTCCTCTGGAAGACAGTCATCTGCTGGTGTGTCAATAGTGGTAATAAATGGATGGGAATTTTGCTGCTTCTTCATAGAACAGAAATACCTCTAAAATGGGTTGGATTTGGAGGTTTTCCAAGAGATCATTCACTGATACACTGAAAGATCATCACCTTGAAAAGCTTCTTGTCCCTAGAAATTGCAGTTGTGAATGACAAGAATGATCATTATGACTGGGGAGACCAAGGTTCACAGCATCAGGCAGTTTGTCTGTACAAAGCTTCTATCACATAGGAGAGCAGGGGAGGGAGCTAATATTTGTCAAGCATCTACTACATGTCAGCAATGGTGTTGTTCAGGAGCTTCCTGCATAGTTTTCTCTTGTAAGTCTCATGTCGACCCGGTGAGCTAGGTTTTATATATTTATGAATTAACGTGGAAAGAGGCTCAGAATGGTTACATGATTTTTTTTAAAGGTTATAATGTTAAGCAGTGACAAATTATTGTGTTGATGAAGATCCCTCTGATTCATTGCACTGTCTCCAAATGATATCGGATAAATACAGATATTCGTATCATGCTCTGTATTTGCTGCACACTTTTAAAAATTATGTGTGAGGACCCTACCTAAGAAAGTGGCTGACATTTGCATTCTATCATTTGATTCTTACAATAATCTCAAGACATTATTGGGACACATAGTATTTCCACTCTGTTAGCAGAAAAGAAATCAGAAAGTAGCAAGCCTAGGGGCGCCTGGGTGGCTCAGTCAGTTGGGTGTCCAACTTCAGCTCAGGTCATGATCTCGCAGTCTGTGAGTTCAAGACCTGCATAGGGGTCTGTGCTGACAGCTCAGAGCCTGGAGCCTGCTTCAGATTCTACGTCTCTCTCCCTCCGCCTGTCCTCTGCTTGCACTCTGTCTCTCAAAAAATAAAAAATAAATAAAAATAAACATAAGAAAGTAGCAAGCTTAGAAAACATCGGGACTCTGCCAGATACAACTAAATACTAAATAAATAAAGAGACACCGTATATCATACTACCTCTAAGGAACTCACCACGTTATGGACAAGATAAGCATAGGTAATAGAGTCACATAGGAGAGTAATACATCCACATAGGAGAGTCAATAGAGGCAAATGCAGGGCTTTTTGGGAATACAAAATGGCAATCTGCCCTGCAAAACAAAGGCACATGCTGTCATTTCTAAATAACCTGTGGCCCATTTAATATTCACCTTCCCCATGTTTCATTTCCTCAGAATAACCCAACTTGCAGTGTTCATATTAGTTTGCAGGCATGTTACTTATGACCATAGTCACTGGATGCTGGTAAATGTTTGACAACTGGCATTCTGGGCAAAAGAAGAAAGACCTGATTTGTAGCCTTTGCCAGTTTCCATGGTGTAAATACCCTCACAATTTCAAACCACCACCGTGATGTATTGGCACGTGGAACTGGGGAGAGATGTTCACAATCAGCTTACGAGAGCTGCTAGGAGCTGGCCTCAACACACGATTGCTGTAGTTAATACTGGATAGTGGACCGTGTTTCCCTAGTAACCCAAGACCTTTGCAGTCCTCATTCCTCCCTCCATGGCACTCAGCCTCAGCCACATGTATTCACTGGCACCCTCCCATACTCTCTTTCTCAGGGACAACACTTCCATCAGGAAAAAAATAAATCACTTAGTCATCTCACCTAGAGACTTTTGTGCTTTACTAATTAGGGGGAAATGATGGCAAGGGTAACAGGTAAGGAATGAATTTTAAATGCAGAGTCCCATCTTTGGGTTCATATAATCACAGAACATTAAGTGGTCGCCATCATTCGCTGGACTTAAAGGGAAATTCAGCAGTTCTAGCTCTCATCTCTTATAGGGAAGGCGTGTTTTTGTAGCAATATTTCAGCAGAATCAATGCACTAACACAAAGGAGCAACCATAATGCAGAAAACCAGGCAAAAGAGATAACAGAGATAACTAAATCCTTGTGTTATTAATCTCATCAAAGGCTTCTGATGCTGCCAAGACATGGGAAGAGCCTTGAAAAGAGTAAATCGCTTGGTTTTCAAATTTTTCTTGTTTTCATTTTTGTTCCCTTTGTTATTTTACCATTGAAACTTTACCTCAGTAAGGTTTCCATGTCTATCTTTCTCTTTCAGACCAGACCACTTTATTTCTGGCCATTGTTAAAATGCAGGACAGAAATACTCAGAGCATCTCTATTCTGCTGGGGAGGCCATGTAATGGACTCTAACTTACTTTTCAGTATGGAGAGCTGTGATAAGTTATGCTATCTTCTTTTTTTCCCTTTTCCAGTCTTGTTTGTCAGCCAGAAAAACAACCCTGGCTACTTTCTCATTCATATTCAATGACTTGATTTGAGTATTGTTTTAATCCTTCATCAGAAAAAATCATCGTTCTCTTTTCTTCTTTACACATGTAATTTCAAAAGCTTTGATGAATTTTAAAATGTCTTTTTGTCATATCTCCAGGCTTGTATTTTCTCATGAAAAAACACACCTCCAATTTGATAATCGAGGTCACTGAGGGATTTGTTTGGAAATGTACTCTTCAGCACATTCTTTAATAGTAATAACAGCAAATGCATACAGAACTTCCTCTGTGAGCAGTTGTACAAAATACTCCATGTATGCAAACTCATTCATTCCTCGTAACTACCTACTGGGAGGTACTGCTATTTCCCCTACTTTATAAATGAGGAAATTGAGAGTTACACAAACAAATGGTGGAATTGACATTTGATCCCAGCACAGCCAGAATATGTGATTTTTAACTTCAACCCTACATTGTAACAAAAAACAAAAATCATGATCTATGATTTAGCCCATTAAACTGGAAGTACTAGAGACATCAAAGGGTTTTTAAGATTTCAATGAGCTAACTGCAGTTCCTCTAATAAAGAACGTGCATGCTACCTGGCTGACAGGACAAAACCTATCCTAGGGGGGAAGCAAAAGAGAGAGAGAAGAGAATCTGATCTCAGAGATCAGATTCTCAGAGAATCTCAGAGAGCTGAGTTACATTTGTACAGAGTACGTGATTCAAATCTTGGAAAAACTGGAATATTGTGACATGCTTATGTTGTCTCTTGGTTTCTTTTATACAAGGTTTGCCATAATCCCCCCACACCAGGAAGAGAGCTGCTCATTGTACCAGGCACATCACAAAAGCAGTAGCTCCTTAAAAGACCAGACTCACAGTTAGTGCTTCCCAGATGTTTGCTGAGTGAGTGAGGTGAACCTTAATGGAATAGGTTGCTTTTCATGGAGGCTCACTAGCCTGCAAGTTGGAACCAGAATGAGTTTTCTCTGATTTGCAGTGTATGTGATCACTGATTGAAATGTAAGTCTTTAGGAATGTTCCTGCATTACAACGCTCTAGTATGCTTTAGTATGAATGCATGTACCCATAGCAGTATGCATCACTAATACAAGCAAACGGTGCTCTCTTCTAGAGTGAATCGGTTCTTGGCGAAAACAAGCAGCCAAGTGATAGGGTTGGGAATGTGGCCCGGGGATGGAAATCAAAGATACATCCTATAGAAGTAAATTCTGAGAACCAAATAAGTGGACTTGGGGATGATGGAGAGTACTGCAATAAGCTTAGGTTTGAAAAAATGAGTGAAGTGAATTCTTAAGACAAATGAAAGAAGAGAGAAACAGATGTTACCTGGAAAACTCCTTGATCCTAGGAAGTAAATATAAAAAAAAAAGGCAGTTAAGAATTTAACCCATGAATTCAAGTTGAAAGCTAAGGATAAACAAAGATGCTGCAAAGGAAAGGGCACGTTCCCAGAATGGAGACCTCATGAACAGGTGCAGAGAGCTGGTGACGTAAGAAGACACATGGGGCAATGAGGAGCCATGTGCTTTCCCAGCCCAGCCAGAGTTGTATCTGACAAACAGCTAAGGGAGACAGCAGTTGATGTGGCTGTCTCATTTTTAAAGACACAAACGTATGTTCAAATACTGAAGTGACTCTATGGATAAAGATGAACATCACCTTTTAAAAGCAAATCACATTGACTGAAAATGTATTTGTGAAATATACCTATCAACTTTTCAAAAGGCTTGATGAAAAATGAAATGTCCAATAAATTATTTGAAGGTATAGCTAAGAAGAGTCAGCAGCATAACATTGGTAAAATGTTTGAATTAAGTCGTTATAAAGATATCTGGTGTGTGTGTGTATGTGTGTGATTTAGTAAATGTGTATACTGTAGAGAAGAAATGTTCCATTCTTGTTCCAGTGGGCATAAAATTATACAGGTATAATAAAATTACATGGGGCCCTTGATAATCCCCAGGAACTCTTTAGAAAAATCATAAAGAAGTGCATTTGATATGAAAGCTCATGTTCTTAGTCACTGCAATGTGCACTGAATTGGCATAAACTTTGTTAAGGAGCACAATCTGGCCAGTTTTCTCCTTTGCTCCTCTCACTGAATGGTTTACTCTTGAGCAGAAGCCCTCACTTTCTGCATTTGGAGCACGCCATATGACTTGCAAATTTAAAGATTCAAGTTTGGGCCTGAATGAGACTTTAGGTTTGGCCCAAATCACATGTTAAATCATGGAAGACTCTGATTTAACACCTTACAGAGGGAGGTCTTATCTGAAAAAGTTTCTGGAATTTTGGTTTTGTTACTTTTTCTAGCATGTCTTCTCTGTGATTCTTCTCTTTTAGAGGGGAGAGTGATTCTTCAATGCAAAGCTTTACATTTTAGCCTTTTATATTCCTGGCTATATCCTGTTTCTATGTAATACCTAAATCATTAGAAGAAATGACTTACAATTCTTATATCTTCTTACTGGGTTTATGATTATGTAATGTCCTTCTTTGTGTCTTTTTACAGTCTTTGTTTAAATTTTTTTTTAATGTTTATTTATTTTTGAGAGAGAGACAGAGCGTGCACAGGAGAGGGGTAGAAAGAGAGGGAGAAACAGAATCCGAAACAGGCTCCAAGCTATCAGCACAGAGCCCAATGTGGGGCTTGAACTCACAGTGAGATCTTAACCTGAGCTAAAAGCCAGAGTTGGACGCTGAACCTCCTGAGCCACCCAGGTACCCCTTACAGTCTTTTTTTTTTTTTTAAGTCTAGTTTGTCGGATAGAAGTACTGTTACTCCTGCTTTCTTTCAACATCCATTTATGTGATAAATGTTTCTTTTCTCGTCTCTTTCAAACTGTACGTGTCTTTAGGTATAACATGAGTCTCTTATAGACAGCATATACATGGGTCTTGTTTTTTGTTTCTATTCTGACACTATATGTCTTTTGATTTAAGTGTTTAGTCTATTTACATTCAAAGTAAGTATTTATAGATATTTATTTATTGCCATTTTATTACTTGTTTTGTCATTGTTTCTGGAGATTTTCTCTGATCTTTTCTTGTCTTTGTCACTTATGGCCTTTCCTTTCACTCACAGAGTCCCCTTTAATATTTCTTGCAGGGCTGGCTCAGTGATCACAAACTCCTCTAGGTTTTGTTTGGGAGACTCTTTGTTTCTCCTATTCTGAATGATAGCCTTGCTGGATAAGCCAGTCTTGGCTGCAGATTTTTCCTATTCAGCACTTTGAATATATCATGCCCCTCCCTTCTGGCTTGCTAAGTTTCTGTTGAGAAATTTCTAGCTAGCCTTTCCTAGTAAGCCTTTCCTTACTAGGAACTCTCCTTTACCTAGTAAGCTAAGGACTTCTTTTGTCTTGTTTTTAAGATTTTTTAATCACTATATTTTGCAAACTTACTTACAATATGTCTTGGTGTTAGCCTGCTTTTGTTGATTTGGCTGGGAGTTTTCTGTGCCTCCTGGATCTGGATATGTTTTCTTCCCCAGATAAGGGAAGTTTTCCGCTATTATTTCTCCAAATAATTTTTGCCCCCTTCATTCTTTCTTCTTCTTCTGAGATTCCTGTAATACAATTGTTATTACGTTTGACAGAGACACTGAGTTCCCCAGGTCTATTCTAATTTTGCAGAATTCTTTCTTTCTTTTGTTCAGCTTCATTACTTTCCATTATTTTGTCTTCTAGGTCACTAATTCGTACCTCTGCTTCTTCCAGCCTGCTGTTTGTTGCATCAAGCCTGTTTCCAATCTTGTTCATTGCATTCTTCATCTCTGAATGATTCTTTTTTTTTTTAACTCTTTTATCTCTGTGGTAAGCTGCTCACCAATGTCTTCTATTCTTTTTTTCAAGCCCAGTGAGCATCCTTATGATCATTGTTTTAAGTTCTCCAGCAGGCATGTTACTTATATCTGTTTCAATTAGATCTATAGCCATGACCTTATCTTGTTCTTTCATTGGGGTAAATTCCTGCCATCTTAGCATTTCGTCTAAGTCTCTGTGTTCTTCTCTGTTAGAAAAATCAGTTATGTCTTCTGCTTTTAAAGTTAGGGCTTTATGAAGAAGAGTTCCTGTAGTGCCTAGGGCCTGGCGCTTCAGGGAATGCCTCTAGTGTGTGCTGTGTATGCTCTGCTGTTACATTTTGGCTGCTTTAGCCTTCAGGCAAGCCATCTGCAGAGGTTGTCCTTGCCTGCTGTGAGCAATGTTTGGTCCCTGGCCTGAGTATATTTTTACTAGGTGTGCTCTGGTCTGCTTGTGAAATAAGACCTGACACCACTTGCATCAGAACTGAGGTCCTTACCAGAAATCTCTGGTCAGGAGACTGGGGCAGGCAGGGGTTTCTGCTAGTCTTCTTCAGGGAGGAGTCCACCCCCACTGGGACTGGAGGCAAACTTAACCAAGAAGGGCAGTACCATCAGAGGGCAGGAGTGTGCACTTACTTGGAATAAGCAAGTTATGCACCCAATGTCCACACTGAGCTGCTTCCCGCAAGTGGCTCCATGTCTATGCTGAGGGGCAGGGGTAGGGAAATTGTGCCAGCCAGCTCCTTTGTTCCAAGAGTGGAGTCTCTGTGAACACTGCCTCTCAGGGAAACATGCCTAGAATAATGAATAATTTCCCTCCTGTGTGCCCCAGGCGCTTCTCAGATAGCTGTTGCCACTTTGTCTGCCCCAGGTTTTTTGGCTGCCTTCTCTCTAGGAGCAGGAAGTGTCCCGTGGGCTCTAAGCCAGACAAGCCCACTGACCTGTTGAAACTCCAGGCTTTAAACCCTGCTGGTTGCAAGAACTCACAAAATTTAGCCCCTCTCATATTCCATGCCAATGGCTTTGGGGAAATATTCTCCTGGTGTGTTCCCCTGTGTGCTCCTCTCTCACACACACAGCTCCCTCCCCTCTGAATCACCCATTATCCATTTCTCCCCTAAACTATGTCTCCCCACTTTCTACCTCCTTCAATGTGGGCTCTTCTCTCCTTTTACTTGTAGAGTTTGTTCTGTCAGGCTTTAGGTCGATTTCTGGGTTATTTAGTATGATTCAATAGTTATGTAGTTGTATTCATGGGACAAGATGAACACCCAAAATGAGAGCACCCAAACATATAAACTAATTAATAACAAACATAAAGAAACTATGGATAATAATACAATAACAGTAGGGAACTTTAACTCCCCACTTACATCAAAGGACAGATCTAAGCAAAAAATAAACAAGGAAACAATGGCTCTGAATGACACACTGGACAAGATGGACTTAACATATACTTATAACATTCCATCCTAAAACAGAAGAATACACATTCTTTTCAAGTGCACATGGAACATTCTCCAGATTACATACTAGGTCACAAAACAGGCCTCAACAAATACAAAAAGATTTAAAGCATATCATGTACCTTTTCTGACCACAACACTATGAAACTAGAAGTCAACCACAAGAAAAAAAATTTAGAAAGACCCAAATATGTGGAGGCTAAACAACATGCTAGTAAATAATGAATGGGCCAAACAGGAAATCAGAGAAGAAATTTTGAAATACAGGGGAAGAAGTGAAATGAAAACGCAATGGTCCCAAACCTTTGGGATTCAACAAAACTGGTCCTAAGAAGAAAGTATATGGCAATACACATCTCCCTCAAGAAGCAAGAAAAATCTCAAACAGACAACCCAAGCTTACACTGAAAGCATCTATGAAAAGAACAACAAACAAAGCCCAAAGCCAGCAAAAGGAAGGAAATAATAGAGATTAGAGCAGAAATAAATGATATGGAAACTAAAACCAAAGCTAGAACAGATGAATGAAACCAGAAGCTCATTCTTTTAAAAAAAATTAATAAAATTGACAACCTCCTACCCAAACTTATCAAAAAGAAAAGAGAAAGAACCCAAATAAATAAAATCACAATTGAGAGAGGAGAAATTTCAAACAACACTACAGAAATATTATGAAAAACTCTATGCCAACAAATTAGACAACCTGGAAGAAATGGACAAATTCCTAGAAACACATAAACTATCAAAACTGAAACAGGAAGAAACGGAAATTTGAACAGATAGATAACCAGCAAATATATTGAATCAGTAATCAAAAAAAACTCCCAACAAACAAAAGTCCAGGGCCAGGTGTCTTCACAGGTGAATTCTACCGAACATTTAAAGAGTTAATACCAATTCTTGTCAAACTATTCCAAAAAATGGAAAAGGAAGGAAAACTTCAAAATAGTCTATGAGGCCAGCATTACCACTATACCAAAATCAGATAAAGATTCCGCTAAAAAAGAAAACTGCAGGCCAATAACTCTGATAAACACAGAAGTGAAAATCCTCAAGAAAATACTAGCAAATTGAATCCACAATACATTAAAAAAATCATTCACCATGATCAAGTGGGATTTATTCCTGGGTTGCCAGGGCCATTCAACATTCACAAATCAAACAATGTGATACACCATATTAATAAAAGAATGATTAAGAACCATATGATCATTTCAACAGATGCAGAAAAAGCATTTGACGAAGTACAACATCCATTCATGATAAAAACCCTCAACAAAGTAGATTTAGGGGGAACATACCTGAACATAATAAAGACCATATCTGAAAAACCCACAGCTAATACCATCCTCAAGAGGGAAAATTTGAGAGTTTTACCGCTACACTCAGGAACAAGACAGGGATGTCCATTCTCACCACTGTTATTTCACCTAGTCCGAGAAGTCTTAGCCACAGCAGTCAAACAACAACAACAACAAAATCATCAAAATCAGCAAGGAAGAAGTAAAACTTTCACTATCTGCAGATGACATAATAGTCTATATAGAAAACCTGAAGACTCCACCAAAAAACTGCTAAAACTAATAAATGAATTCAATAAACTTGCAGGATACAAAATCAACATATAGAAATCTGTTTCCTTTCTATATACCAATAATGAAGCAGCATACAGAAAAATTAAGGAGCCAATACCATTTAAAATTGCACCAAAAACAGTAAGATTCCCAGGAATAAATCTAACCAAAGAGGTAAAAGACCTGTGGTCTAAAAACTATAAAAACTGATGAAAAAATTGAATTGGACACAAAAAAAATGGAAAGACATTGCATGGTCATGGATTAGAAGAACAACTATTGTTAAAATGTCTACACTTCCCAAAGCAATCTACACATTTAATGCATTTCCTATCAAAATACCAACATCATTTTCCACAGACCTAGAACAAACCATACTAAATTTTGTATGGAACCACAGAAGACCTCAAAAAGCCAAAGCAATCTGGGGCGCCTGGGTGGCTCAGTTGGCTGAGCGTCTGACTTCAGCTGAGGTCATGATCTAGCGGTCTATGGGTTTGAGCCCCACATCAGGCTCTGTGCTGACAGCTCAGAGCCTAAAGCCTGCTTTGGATTCTGTGTCTCCCTCTCTCTCTGCCCCTCCCCCGCTCATCCTCTGTCTCTCTGTCAAAAATAAACATTAAAACAAAATGTTTTTTAAAGCCAAAGCAATCTTAAAAACAAAACAAAACAAAACAAAACAAACCCATGGTTCCAGAATTTATGCTAGATTACAAAGCTGTAGTGATCAAAATAGTAGAGTATCGGCACAAAAATAGACACAAAGATCAATGGAACAGAATAGAAAACCCAGAAATGAACCCACAACTCCATGTTCAATAAAGTTTTGGCAAAGCAAGAAACAATATCCAATGGGAAAAAGACAGTCACTTCAACAAACAGTGTTGGGAAAATTGGGCAGTGACAGTGGTTGTAGCACCCTCTTACTAGACATATCTCTTGAGGCAAGGGAAACGAATGCAAAATAAACTATTGGGACTTTACCAAAATACAAAGGCATGGGAAGAGCATGGGAAATAATCAACAAAACTATAAGGTAACCTAACGAATGGGAGAAGATATTTGCAAATGAGATATCTGATAAAGGGTTAGTATCCAGGATATATAAAGAACTGACACAACTCAACACCCAAAAAACAAAGAATCCAATTTAAAAATGGGCAGAAGATATGAATAGACATTTTTCCAAAGAAAACATACAGATGTCCCGTGGACACATGAAAAAATGCTCAGCATCACTGATAATCAGGGAAATATAAATCAAAACTACATCTGTCAGAATGATGAAAATCAACAACACAAGAAACAACAGGTGCTGGCAAAGATGTGGAGAAAGGGGAACCCTTTTGTACTGTTGGAAGGAATGCAAACTGTTACAGCCGCATAGAGAACAGTATGGAGGTTCCTCAGAATTAAAGATAGAACTACCCAATGATCCAGTGATTGTACAACTAGGTATTTACTCAACGAATAAAAAAATACTAATTCAAAGGGACATATGTATTCCAACATTCATAGCAGCTAGAGAGTATGATAGGAGTTAGAGATTATGATGCTAAGCAAAATAAGTCAGTCAGAGAAAGACAAACACCATATGATTGCACTCACGTGTGGAATTTAAGAAACAAAACAAATGAGCAAATGGAAGAAAAAAGAGAGAGGGAGACAAACCAAGAAACACTCTTTACTATAGAGAACAAACTGACGGTTACCAAGAGGAGAGGTAGGTGGGGGGGGGGATGGGTAAAATAGATGATGAGGATTATGGAGTCCACGTGTTGTGATGAGCACCGAGTGATGTATGGAAGTGTTGACACTATACTGCACATCGGAAGCTAATATCACACTATATATTAACTAACTGGACTTTAAATAAAAACTTAAAAAAAAGAAATGATTGTTTTTAATAACATATAGTACAAATATAACTTCTTTCATGAGAAACATAAACGATGGAATGAGCTTACTCTTATTAATGATCTGACAATTAACGCCTTCATTTCTGATTGGTTTATAGGAAGAGGGTGATGGATACTTGGGAAACACAGCCAGCATCTTAACCACCTTTTCTCAGTTCTAAAACACATGAGACATTTCTTACCAAATTTCTAACAACCATAGCTCACCTTTCTTCCTGTGCCCTATGTTCTGCTTTGACCCTTGGATGCCGTTTTTTGTCAGACCCAACAAGGTTTTAATGTCAAGTCCATTCAACTAGCCAAGAATGAGCTTGAAGCAACCACAAAGGTAATGGGCAGAGGTGGTCCCTAGCAAACTGAAAGCATGGGTCACACAATTAACTGTTGGGCAGAGGGTGAAAATTTAATCCTGCAATTCTATTCATTGACTTAAACTCCATCCGTACATCTAATGCTTTTGACCAAGTGTTACTTGGGTTCCTTGTGCAAATTACTTTGGCCAATCAAGTCCCCTAGTTTTTAGGAGGCACAGTGAGTGGGATTTTTGGTAACCTGCCTAATGGAGGAAACAAAATATGTCTTTCCTCACATGTAGTGAGTCATTCAGCCTCCTCCAAAGGTCTTTTATCAGCCTGCACTCTTGGTATACACTGGGAGTCAATTACTTGCACCACTGGATTTCAGCTGTTGGCATAAGCATTTTTCAGGAACAGTGGCATATTTACCACCTAATTCTAGAAGAGATCACTGATTTCTCTCATCAGTAAAAGAGCAGATATGCTGCCCTAATGCTGGTATTCATAAAAGTCTCTCGTCATTCACGTTCTCAGTTAGGAATTGTCCTCTGTAACATTTCATTTCTTTGCTGTTTTACCCATCTGACCTCTCCTTGTTCTTCCATTTACATCTTCACTCCAAAGACTTGAAGCTTGACACTGTTTTCCTGGCTAGGAATACAGCTGTGCTCTGTGATCACAATTCAAGTTCTTGTTCCCTAGCTATGTAATCTCAGATAATTCTGCATGAACATTCAGTCTGATGTGAGTCAGTCTCTAAATCTCTTAGCTCAGCATCACTTCATTCCCCTTTTGAAGCCCAGCTCATCTGCCAGATTCACTCAGGCTTCTGAGTGAGAAGTGAGACCCCAGCATAGCATCCATGTTCCTCTCTTTCTTCCTGTTTCTTCCAACACTCAAATCCAGTCCTCACACGCTCCCAACACTGACATGGGGAGCTCTATGCAGCTCAGGCTTGCTCGCTTGACAATTTCCATGTTATGCCTGCAGTGGATGAGGGAGAAGAGGGAGTCGTGGGTGATTTGGGCTGCCTCGGCCAGTTTCAAAACCCAAAGGCATAATTTCTCCCCGGGCAGAAAAAAGTACATTTGGAAATAAAGGCATCTGTTAATTAAGTTTTGTATCCTGGGAAGGTTGAGCACAGCAGTTATTCCAGCCCCCTTCCAGGGCCAGAAGGGCATCCCTTCCTGATGCTCTGGGTGGAACTGGATTAGAAGTGACTTCATTGTCCCTGAGCAGAACGAGGAGGCCCATCAAGGACCCAGAGCCCGGTGTGATTAAGATAGTGGTCCTCGCCTGGCAGAACCCCCAAATTAACGCACACTAAAGTCTGGAGCACACATAAGGCCGATCAGAGACTGTAAGACCATTTTCAAAACTGTCTCCAATTACTGCAGACTCTTCTCCGCTACATCAGCAGAACAAACTTTGAAATCAGGGCTACTAAAGAAAACCCTTGAAAATGTATCCATTTATTTAAGTTATTTAGAGAGTGTTTATTATGTGACAGGCACAATCCTGGGTAAAGGGGGGGTACATTAGTGAATAAAGTAGACAAAATTTCCTGCCTTCATGGGGCTTAGCCCAGTCGTGGAAAAATAGCAGCAAATAAAATGAAAAAGTAAACTATATGCCTGTTAGAAAGTGCAAAAATTTGGAAGCGGGTATAAAATTCCGTGAGTGGGATTGTGGGGAAAGTAGTGCAAAATTTTAAGCAGGGTGTAATTTTATTTATTGTTATTTATTTCTGAGAGAAAGAGAGTGCATGTGTGAACAGGGGAGGGGCAGAGAGAGGGGGAGAGAGACAGAGAGTGCTGAGATCAGTGCAGAGCCCAACGTGGGTCTCAAGCCTACACCAAGAGACCATGATCTGAGCTGAAATCAGAAGCCAGAAGCTCAGCCAACTGAGCCACCCGGGCGCCCCAGCCGGGTGTACTTTTGAGAAAAGACATGAAGGAAGAAGGGAAACTAGCCATGAAAGTGTCTAAGGGTAGATCATTCTATGAAGAGGGAATAGCCTATGTAAAGGCCCCGAAAAGGACTAACTCCATCCCCTAAAAAGTTCGAGAAACAGCAAGGAAGATGGCAGAACTGGAATAGAGACAGCTAAGGGGAGTCTGAGGAGATGAGGTATGTTTGTGTCTAGGGGGCAGGGCTTATGGGCATACTGAGAACTGTAACTTTTACTCTGTGACCACTCAAGCCACCAGTAGATTTTGAGCAGAGGCACGACATGATCTGACATGACTTAACAGATGGTCTGTTTGGTTGAATGCAAATTTTTGGGAGAACTGGAAGAAAGGAGACCAGACAGGCGATTAACACGACAATGCAGGTGTGAGCTGATCCTGGCTGGGATGACGGAGTGGCAGTGAGGACATTAACAAGTGATAAATTCAGGATAGATTTTGAAGGTAAAGCCAGCCTATGGTTTTTATGCTGAACTCACTATAGAATATGAAAGAAAAGTCAAGATTAAAAGAAGGATTTGGGCCTGATCAGCTGGAATAGCTTTATCTTTAACAGGTATATGGAAGATAACAAAAACCACGTCAGGAGGCAGAAAATGAGGAGCTCAGTTTTGAGTATGCTCACTGAGATGCCCTTTAGACATCCAAAAAGTTGTCAAGTAGGCAGTTTGACATCAGAGCCTCTCGTTTTCATATCTTTATTCATACGCCCCTCCCTTTTTTGAAAAAGAGAGAAAGAGAGAGAGAGCATGTGCATGAGTGCGGGAGGGGAAGAGGGAGAGAGAATCTTAAGCAGGCTCCACGCCCAGTGCAAAGCTCGATGCAGAGCTCGGTCTTACAGCTATGAGATCATGACCTGAGCTAAAATCAGGAGTTGGACACTCAACTGACTGAGTCACCTAGGTGCCCTTATCCATAGCCCTTTGCTAAGGAAAAGGAAAACATGAGGTATGATCAGAGCCTTGTTGCAACTTTTTGTTATTCTAAGTAGCTCTTGGTTGTGGCAGGACACCAATTTCCAGTGTGGCAGGAGATGATGTTCTTAAAGCACAGAAATTGTCCATACTTTAATGAAATAGCAGCTTAGTTACAATGGATTTCCAAAGTGATTATTACCCTGTGTTGTATTAGCTTCAAAAATTTTAGTTTTCTACCACAGTCTAAACATTAGTGTAATAATTTTATCTTCTAATCCTGATTATCAGGAGGCTTCATGTGCAAAAGTTAAGACACTCCCAAACTCTGCTGAGTGGGAAACTGATGTCAAATAGATTTCAGTATTCATGTCTTCATTCAGTGGCTCCAAATCAATGACAAGCTGAGAAGAGACCATGGGATGTTCCAGTGGAATGTCATGAAGAACCAAGTGCAAACATAGATCTCATGACTTAAAGGCACCCGTCTGCCTCTTGCACATGTCAGCCCCAGTCAACAGTGATCAGGGATATCTATTGCTCTGGATTCTTCTCTACTGATTCAGCCTCTCAGAGTCACATGCCAGCTTATTTATTGATCACATTGCGTGCCACCCCAGTCTGCCATCTTACTCTGAGACACAGTTCCATAGCCCCCTGCATACACCAACCTTGAAAGAATCCAATTTTTAGAAATATGCAGATACCCATAAGTATGTAGCATTTCATCGTTAACAAATGGCAATTATTTCCCCTCCAGCTTTTATTATTTTTTCCCATTTATTGCCCACCTAAGTGACCTTCAGACTACATTAGCCATTTACATTTTTAAATTGCATTTTACTTAATTTTAAACTTGAACAAGATAAATAAGTGTTTAGTCATTTCCCCCCTGTTACACTCCAGCAGTGTTTCTCAACCTTTTATTTAATTAGATGTATTTTTCTAATTATCCCCTACCCATATAATTTTAATACACAGATGTACTATGTAGCTGCTTTTGTAATGTGGGATTTAAGATCCTTCCCCACTAAAGGACCAAATTTTTCCCCTGTGGGAACAATATTGCCTCTGTTGAACATGCAACGCAAGACCGTTTTGACTTCAGGACTGAGGAGGCAAGGAAAGGAAGCTTGTGGCTTCTGCTATTGACATGGTTACCACTCCTCTCTTCTTCTGGGACGAGATGAGGTGCCCTCTTAGACATTAACATTGATGAGATGCATGAAGTTTTGGGTGTCATGTGGTTCATTTACATCAAACAGTCTAATGTCACCCGAGGCAAGTACACCTGCTGCTCTGAAACAGACAGGCCAATGTGTGATTTCTGTATTCATAGACAATTTTCTAGCTTTGCCATCGAATAACACCTCCTCCCAGAGTTAATTCCCCTTAAAGGATTAAAATCCAACTGGGGGCTCTGCAGAAGTAGCAGTGTTCCAAATCAGTCTTTATAGCCTTTCTAGGAACGCATTATAATTCAAGTCAAGATGGCTGAAAGGCAGTAATTAGGGTGACAAGGGATGGACCTGGGGTCAGATGGCCTTAGTAAGGATCTCCTACTTGAGAGCTTTATGGGTGAACCTGCATTCAAAGATGAAAGGGTAGGGGGCACCTGGGGGGTGCAGTCAGTTGAGCTTCTGACCCTTGATCTTGGCTCAGGTCATGATCTCGTGCTTTGTGGGTTCGGGCCCTGCGACAGGCTCTGCACTGATGGCACAGAGCTTCTTGTCTCTCTGCCCCTCTCCCACTTGGGCACTCACTTTCGTGCGCGCGCACTCTCTCTAAGTAGATAAATAATCTTTAAAAAAATTAAAAGATAAAAAGGTAGGAGACACGTTTTGCTACATGCCAGTACACTGGCCTTTATGACATCCACTGGGTTTTCTTTCTAAAAGTGCTTTTATAAGCTCCACGTTTACTATTGGAATAAAGATTTCTAGGTAGAAAGCTTAACACTGTGACTGTATTACAAAAGCTTTTACACATCCAGTGTGAATAACATAGCTAAGAGAATAGATGCCTGTTATTTATACTTTTGCATAACAATAGCTCCATATTGAAGTAAAACGTTAATTTTTATTAATAGCATTTTAGGTGATTTTAAATTAGTAAATACAGTCAGGATGTGAAATAAAAGCACCCTCGCATAATCTGTTCCTTCCTCACTAATCTTCAACTTTCAATATTACTTATATTATTCTAAGATGGAAGAAAATTCTTTTTATCTTTTTTTTTTTTTTCCAGAGGACTCACTTCTAGCTTTGATACCACAGTTGCCTGGCATCAAAAGCCCTGTCAGTAGTTCTTAGTGACCCACATATTTATAACTCGCAATAAAAAGACTTTACGCTTTTTAAAAAATATATTTTGGGCTTTTCTAATTGGCCTCCTTGCTCATATTGATCTCTGATTTTTCCACTTAGAATATAAGAAAAGTGTTTTATTAATTTTTATTTCAGTTCTATATAAGTTAAAAGCTAAAAGAAGGAATTTTTTCCCCACATGGATATGGGGACCTTAATGGCTTTCAATGTTGATCTTCCATAATTAGAGGAGTCATTTACACAGTGACCCCTCTAATATTTAACTAACTCATAACTATCTGCCTTACTTGATATTTACTCTCATCTTTATTAGACATGAATGAATACTCTTGGTACTGAATGAACCAGTTTCCATTAATTTTAACATTTTGACTATTTGGAGCACACATTTTAAAATACACGTGATCAGGGGTGCCTGGTAGCTCAGTTGGTTGAGAGTCCCAGCTTCAGCTCAGGTCATGATCTCACAGTTCAAGGGTTTGAGCCCCGTATTGGGCTCTGTGCTGCTGGTGCGGAGCCTGCTCGGGATTCACACACTCCTCTATCTCTGACCCTCCACCACTGGCACTTTCTCTCTCAAAGTAAATAAATAAAAACTTAAAAAAAAAAATAAAACACATGTGATCATCCCTATCAAAATAACACCAGCATTCTTCACAGAGCTAGAACAAATAATCCTAAAATCTGTATGGAACCAGAAAAGACCCCAAATAGCCAAAGCAATCTTGAAAAACAAAACCAAAGCAGGAGGCATCACAATCCCGGACTTCAAGATATACTACAAAGCTGTAATTGTCAAGACAGTATGGTACTGGCACAAAAACAGACACTCAGATCAATAGAACAAAATAGAGAACCCAGAAATGGACCCACAAACGTATGACCAACTAATCTTTGACAAAGCAGGAAAGAAGATCCAATGGAATAAAGACAGTCTCTTCAGCAAGTGGTGCTGGGAAAACTGGACAGCGATATGCAGAAGAATGAACCTAGACCACTTTCGTACACCATACACTAAAATAAACTCAAAATGGATGAAAGACCTCAATGTAAGACAGGAAGCCATCAAAATCCTCTAGAAGAAAGCAGGCAAAAACCTCTTTGATCTTGCCCACAGCAACTTCTTACTCAACACGTCTCCAGAGTCAAGGGAAACAAAAGCAAAAATGAATGATTGGAACCTCATCAAAATAAAAAGCTTCTGCACAGCAAAGGAAACAATCAGCAAAACTAAAAGGCAGCCAACAGAATGGGAGAAGATATTTGCAACTGATATATCAGATAAAGGGTTAGTATCCAAAATCTATAAAGAATTTATCAAAGTCAACACCCAAAAAACAAATCATCCAGTGAAGAAATGGGCAAAAGACATGAATAGACACTTCTCCAAAAAAGACATCCAGATGGCCAACCGACACATGAAAAAATGCTCAACATCACTCATCATCAGGGAAATACAAATCAAAACCACAATGAGATACCACCTGACACCTGTCAGAATGGTTAACATTAACAACTCAGGCAACAACAGATGTTGGCAAGGATATAGAGAAAGAGGATCTGTTTTGCACTGCTGCTGGGAATGCAAACTGGTGCAGCCACTCTGGAAAACAGTATGGAGGTTCCTCAAAAAATTAAAAATACAACTACCCTATGACCCAGCAATTGCACTACTAGGTATTTATCCAAGGGATACGGGTGTGCTGTTTTGAAGGGACACATGCACCCCCATGTTTATAGCAGCACTATCCACAATAGCCAAAGTATGGAAAGTGCCCAAATGTCCATCAATGGATGAATGGATAAAGAAGATGTGGTATACATATACAACGGAGTATTACTCGGCAATCAAAAAGAATGGAATCTTGCCATTTGCAATGACATGGATGGAACTAGAGGGTATTATGCTAAGAGAAATTAGTCAGTCAAAGAAAGACAAATATCACATGACTTCACTCATATGAGGACTTTAGGACACAGAATAGATGAACACAAGGGAAGGGAAGCAAAAATAATATTAAAACAGGGTGGGGGGGGACAAAACATAAGAGACTCTTAAATATGGAGAACAAACAGAGGATTACTGAAGACGTTGTGGGAGGGGGGATGGGCTAAATGGGTAAGGGGCATTAAGGAATCTATTCCTGAAATCATTGTTGTACTATATGCCAACTAACTTAGATGCAAATTTAAAAAATTAAATAAAAAAAAAACACATGTGATCAGACCAAAGTATGCAGTTTTAATACTGATATACAATTATTCAAATAGGTATCATGCCCTAATCACTATCAAAGGAATTTTATATCCAAATGTTTGTTTCATATACAACTACAGTCTGTCAAGGTGGAGAGTATTCTTCCTATTTGACAGATTAAAAAAAAAAAAAAAAACCTCAGAGATTTTGTCACTTGCACAAAGTCAATTGAGTCTGTGACAGAAATGAGGATAAAATCCTCTTAGTTTCTTCCACAGGAATATATTTTCTTTGGAAAGTAATCATAGTAATGATGAAGTACCTTATATGAAAAAATTGTGATGTGTGTGCCCTTTAAAGCACCTGGTTCAGTTCAGTAAGCATTTGACGAGTATGTTCTAGTCCCAAAACATTGAGCAAGGAGGCGGAGTAAAGACAGACACCATCTCTGTCTCCCAGGCTCTCACTGTGTGATGGGCAGTCCCTTGAACAGCAAGAAATGCTCTTCTCTTCTTCATGTCCAGATTATTAAATAAAGGCTGTCTACATGTCTTTACCTGCCTATGCAATGAGTTACCGTGCACAAATCCAAGCTTAGAAGAGCAGTACTTCACCTGTACCTCATTTGTTAGCCTAATGGGCCAGTACAGAGCACTAGTTCATGCTTGGCTGGTTTCTCTTTTCAGCCTTGGCTTATGGGATTAGGAACTTCCCAGGATTTGAACAAAGAAGCAATTTAAGGGACATGAGACAATTTAAGCCCCAGAAAGCCTTGCATCATTCCTTCTATTGGTAGAGTTCTTCTTATTAAATGGATACATTATTGAAAGGTTGCTTGAAAATGTAAGTACATTTTAACAGCTATTCTACAACAGTGTTAAAACATGATATGACGAAGAGAACTCACAATTTACAACAATCTTGGTTCTAGTTGTAACTCTCCGTCCTTCTTGTTTTGAGATCTTCTGCACAATATTTGGACAGACTCACTTTCCACTTAAATGTCATTGTACCAGAGTCCTGGGAAATATTGAGAAAAACATAGAAGGTAGAATTTTGAGCTAATAAACAGCTTACTTGACTTACCTTACATCCAACCTCCAAATGTTCCATAAAAGTACTCAAGATGTAGATGAAAAGGAAATCGAACAGAATTGTAAACTAAGAATGGGAAGAATTCATACAGTGAGGTCCAGGGAAATTTCCACAACTGTTAAGAAGCACTTTTGTTTTACACTACAGTTGATCCAACTTCTGAAGTAGGACAGGAGGAACATAAGTTTACTCTTTTACAATTTGTCCTGAAATCTCAGATGAAGGTGCTGCACTAATAAAAAACCAAGACAAAAACAAAACAAAACAAACAAACAACAAACAAACAAAAACAAAAAGCAGGCAGTTGATCTCTCCACTGTCTAGGAACAATTTCTGAGCAAGTCACAGCTATTACTTCTCTTTTCACGTGTCCGCTATTAATTATTAACAAGCTGCTGAGACTCGATGGCTCACAAGATTCAACAAATCAAGAAGTAAAGTTGGAAGTTCACTGAGGCAACTAAATCATGAAATTCCTGTCAAAGAAAATATGTACATACCAGAAAAGTGATAAAAAATAAACAAAAGAGAGCAGGACATGCTGGGATATTGTAGGACACCACGCAAGTACAGACAGACATCAAAGAGAAAATATAAACAATCATGGAGTATTTGCGACTAGTTGAACCAAACTGAAACAATTTTAATGTCTAAAGCTATTTAAGAGTGGGAGAAACTGGCACTTACAAATTCTCAGAGGCATTATCAATTGGCTTAACTTTAAGAAGACATTTTGATAATATCCATAAAAATTAGTGATTTACTTATTTAAGGTCCTAGAAATGCTATCTCACATGTCTGTCATATGAAGAAAAACCCCATTCACTTAGGTGCATTAGGAAGCAAGTTTTAATAGTTAACAATTTTTAGTTTAATAGTTAATGGTTAATAGTTTTTAATAATAATTATATATTATTATATATCAATATATTATATATCATATATAACTGTACATGTTATATATAGTTAATAGTTTTTAAATAATGATAATAAGCAAATAAACCAATCAATGATCTAGAGGACAAGGTTGAGAAATACCACTGTAATTCAAGAGAAAAGCTTAAAGAAATACAATAAAATACATAAAATTTAAGATAATTTTATATTTATTGAATGGAGAATGGAATTTAAAGAATGGGTATTCCATTTGAGAATTACAGATTTTGTTGCAGAGAAAGAACTAAATAAGAACAAAAAGATAATAGAAATATGACAAAAGAAGTTTGCTGAGCTAGAAATAGAATTCAAGTTCTTTTTTCATTTTCTTGTTTTGCTTTGGGCTTAGTTATGTGGTTTTGCTTTTATATTCTTTAATCAAAAGAGCTTAAAGCATCAGAATTCTAGCACTGTCATCACTGAGGAAAGACTAGTTGAAGTAAAAAACAGATCCTCACATGTTAGTGGCTTAAAACAGCAAACAGTCATTTTTTGCTTATACTATATCTCTGTAGTGGATATAGGCTTCTGGAGGCTCCATCTTTGCCCATTTATAATTGGCAAGGCAGGAAAAGGAAACACTGTAAATCATACACTGATTCTTGGGACTTCTACCAGGAAATGACGCATAACATGCCGGCTCACATCTCATCAACCAAAGTGAGACATATGGTTACACTGAAATTCGAGAGCTCAGGAAACACCATTCTATCAAATTCTCTGAGAGAAAATATTTTATAGGCAATATTAAAAAATACCCATGGGAATGATTTTTGAAATTCTAAGAGATTCTACCCTTGGTCATATTTTAAACTTTTACTGTAAAGAACACAAAATTCTCTAAGTATCTAGAAAAGAAATAATTGACTATTCAGAAATCAGTATCAAACTGACCACAAACTTTACTTCCACATCAGCAAGAGAAGACAAAAAGAAGTCTGAGGTAGAAAATTTGTGATTAAAAAGACTGGACTTTTATTTTCCTAAATCTTGCTAGGTGAGGGGCACTAGCTGAAGGAATATAACAGCATTACAATGGCTAAAAAGGCAGGGACAGACATTTTGGAGAGAGACTGGGAAGAACTTGTGGGATGAAGCAAGGAAAGGGAATTGCTAAGGAAAGGGAAACTGAAGGAAGGGAAGAGATGATCAAAGGAAATATTTAGGCAAATGTATTACTTGAAGCACAAGTATAATCTGTCTTCAATCTCTCTGTAAAATATTGATGTTAATTACATATATATGCATATAAACAAATGTATATATGGGTGTATACTATTAATACATACATTTTTACATATAAATGCTTTTTGTTTTTATTTTTATTAATTTTTTTTAAATCTCAGACATATTTAAAATCTTGAGCAGGAGGAACCAAGGAAGCCCTGTGCAGTGAGATCCAGATGTGCTTAACTACTCGAGCTGATTCCAACAGGGTCTATTACCTCTCTTCCTGCCTGATTGAGAGTTTTCCAGCAAGAAGCTACTGGAGCCTCTGATGTAAGAGTGAGATCTAGTCCCACAAAGTATCCTCAGATCTAAATGACAGAGGGAATAGTTTATAAGCCAGGTTGACCTAGGGATCTGCGGCCAACTTTTTTATTTTTTATTTTTTCTTCTGACACTTGAAAACTAGGAAAGAAACCTTTGCCTACTCAAATACATCTTTAAGAAAAATTCCACCAACCCAGCCATGGTTTTCTAAAACTACAGGGCTTGTGACATCAAGCCTAAACACATTACCTCATCCAAAAATCCCTCCTTAATCTCCCAATCAATTATGGCCCTTTTTCTCTGTATTCTCATTGTAAATATCATAATATTTACAATTTTATTGAGTTTCAGTTGAAGCAAAATAAATTGCACACAGTATAGGTACAGTTTTATGTGTTTTGACATATAGCCAGAATGTGAAACCATCACATGATGACAGTGACATTGCCATCATCCCTAAACATTTCCTTATGGCACTATTCAATGTATCCCCCTCAACCCCAGGCAACCACAGATGTGTCTTCTAACCTGGCTATTTCACTCAATGTAAATATTTAATATTCATCTACATATTATATGCATAGTTTTTTTTTCTTTTCCTTTTTATTGCTGAGTGGCATTCCATTGTAGGATCTGTATAGTATAATGTGTTTACACATTTACTTGTTAATGGACATTTGGGTTGTTTCCATTTAAGGGCTACTATAAATAAAACTCCTAAGAACATTCATGCATAAGTCTTTATGTGGGCCTAGGCATCCCTTTCTATTTGGTAGATAACTAGAAGTAGAATGATTAAGTTGATTAATAAGTATTTAACATTTTAAGACACTGCCAGAATATTTTTCAAAATGATTATAGCCATTTTACATTTCCAAAAGAATTGCATGAGATTTCTAGTTGCTCCTGATTCTAACCAACACTTGGTATGGTCAGTCATTTGTTTAACTTTTTAATGTTTATTTATTATTTTTGAGAGAGAGAAAAAGAGACAGAGTGTGAGTGGGGGAGGAGCAGAGAGAGAGAGAGGGAGACACAGAATTTGAAGCAGGCTCCAGGCTCTGAGCTGTCAGCAAAGAGCCCAATGCAGAGCTCGAAACCAGGAACCATGAGGTCATGGCCTGAGTCAAAGTTGGACGCTTAACCAACTAGCCACCCAGGCACCCAAGTATGGTCATTTTAATTTTAGTTATTCTAATATTTGGATAGAGTTGTCTCCCTTTGATTATAATTTGTATTTATCTGGTGAGACTGAGCATCATTTTAAATGCATATTTAACTTCTTTTGCGAGATCTGTGATCATCTCTTTTAGTCCTTTTCTTATTGAGTCGCAAAGTTTCTTTATATCTCCTGATTAAAACTTCTTTGACTGATACGCTGTAAATATTATTCTTCCCCCTAATAGTAGCTTGTCTTTTGTTTTCTCAGGGGTGTCCTTCAAATAGCAAAATGTTGTTTGTTTTTTAAGAAGTCCATATTTCTACCTGGTTTTCTATTATGGTTCATACCTTTTGTGTTTATCTAAGAATCAGTTACCTAGCCCAAGTTTGCAAAAATTATCTCCTTTTTTTCCCTCCCAGAAATTATAGGATATATTCTTGAGTAAATTTTTATGTATATGGTTAAATCAATGTTAACTTTTCCTGCATATGAATATACAACTGATCCAGCAACAATTGTTGAAAAAAAAATTTTCCCACGGAATTAGCTTTGTACATTTGTCAAAAATCAATAGTTCATACACGTCTAAGTTTATTTCTCGACTCATTAACTCAGCTCTCATTACATGGTTGCTCATTACATAGATCTATGTGTTTAACGTTTTATCAATATCAAACTTTCTTGACTGCTATCTTGAAATCAGGTAAATCTTCAATTTATTCTTTTAAAAAAAAATCATTCGTTATTCCAATTTCTTTGCGTTTCCTTGTCAATAAACTTATCATTTTCTATTAAAAAGAAATCCTGCTAGAATTTTGATTGGATTATTTTGAGTCAATAAATCAATTTGGGGAGAGTTATTGTCTTAACAATATTAAGTCTTCCAAACCATACACATCACATATCCTTCCTTTTTTAATTTTTTTCATTTTTCAACACAGTGATCTTGGACACCTTCTATTTTGTTGAATATGAAGTATTATTTTGGGAGGAGCTACTATTAATCCACTCATCTTAAAATTTCATTTTCAACTAATTACCACTAATCTATAAGAATATATTAGGTATCTCAATATAATTCTTGTATTTTTTAAATCTTGTTAAATTCATGTATTAGTTCTATTACTTGTTTTGTAAGTTCCTTGAAATTTTCTACATAAGAAATTATATAATCTGGACACAATAAATATTTCTTTCTTTTCCAAAACTCTTTCTTTGTTTCATCTTACTGCCTTACTGCATTGGCTAGGACCTATAGAAGAATTTTGAATAGAAATGGCACAAGTGGGCAATCACTCCTTGTTTTTAATGTTTGCAGGTAACCAGTTTAGTCACTAGTTAGTTGTTAACTATGATATTATGATTCATTAAGGGTAACTTTATCAATTTGAAGAATTTTCCTACTATTTCTAGTTTGTCGATCATTTGAAATAGCACGTATTGTTTTCAATGCTTTTTTCCAATATATTGAAATAACATTTTTTCTCCTACATTCTGTTAATGAGTGAGTTGTGTTGATTTTTTAAATATAAAATTAAATCTGCATTACAGAGATAAATCATACTTAGCCATGATATATGATTCTTCTTACATATTGTTGAATTTGGCTTATTACTTTTAAAGAATGCTTGCATCTATACTCGTGAGGAATACCGGGATGCAATTTTCTTTTTTGAGTTGTTTTCTAGAATTTTGAAATCTGAGCATGTTGGTCTAATAACATGGTTTTGAGAAATGTTTCTTCTAAATTCTGAAAATATGTGTATAGAATTGTTGGAGTTATCTCTTCCTTGAATGTTTGATAGAATTCTCTAGCAAAGTCATTTAAGCCTGGAGTTTTCTTTTGGAAAGAGATTTGACATACATTCTAATTTTTAAATAGAAATATATTTAGATTCATATTTTCCTTTTTTTCTTCTGCCAATTTGGACAACTTATATTTTTCCCAGAACTAGTCCATTTCATCTAAGTTATTTTTGTTGGCATAAAGTTGTTCTTTCTCATTTTTGTCAATAATGATTTATGTTATTTTTAGAAAATCTAGGTTGGTATTTTATTTTATGGGTCTTATCAAAGAAATAGCTTTAGACATTGCTTATTTTCCCCATTAAAATCTTGGTGATTTTACTATTTTATTTATTTTTCTCTTGTTTTTTTCATTTCTGCATTCTACTTTGGTTTTATTTTGTTCTTTTTTCTTTTTCCGTGCCTCTGAAGTTGGAATCTTAGGTTAATGAGTTTAGATCTGTCTCCTTTCCTAAAATACACATTTAAAGCTATAAATATCTTAGGTGAAGGGGATTAAGAGTATACTTATTGAGATGAGCGCTGGATAATATAAAGAATTGTTCAATCACTGTATGGCACACCTGCAACTAATATAACACTATATGTTAATTACACTGGAATTAAAAATTAAATAATAAAATATAAATTATGAGGTAAGAATTTTAAAAAGTGTTAAAATTTTCTAAAATTGAAGAATAAAGTTAAGCATGGCCCACTTTAATAAAGTAAAGCTATAAATTTCTTACTCTTGCTTTAGCTCCATCCTATAATTTTTTATATTTTTCCTTATTAATTTCAAAATGTTTTACAATTTTCCTGTCATTTCATCTCTATTCCATGAATTATGTAGAATTGTGATGTTTAATTTGTAGATATTTGGAGCCTTCCTAGATATCTGTTATTGACTTCTAATTTTAATCATATATAGTTCGGAGAGCACACTGTATTATTTTTAAAATGATGAGACTCATTCTATGATCTAATTTATGATCTATTTTGGCAAGTGTATCATGTGTCCTTAGAAGTATTTTCTACAGTTGGTGGAGGAAGTATTCTATAAATTCAATGAAATGACGTTGTTTGATAGTGTTGTTCATATCTTCTCAATAGAAGATATGTACTGATGTTTTTCTAGTTGTTTTATCAGTTACTTGAGGGAGGGTGCTTTAATTCCTAATGAATTTATGATTATGGATTCTCTATTTTTCCTTAAATTGTGTCAATGGTGGTTTACCTACATATATTTTTCTGATGACTTCTCCCCTTTTATCATGTAAAATTGGAGCTTAGTTTATTTTATGGATTTGTTAAGGGCCAAAGATCATTTTTATCCTGTACCTCTACTACCCACAGAATATGTTTTTGTCTATATAAATCCGGATGGCTCAACAACACATCTGTTTTCCAGGACAGGAGAAAGAGAAAACAGATGAAGAGAAGGCATGCCCCTTTCTTTTGATGTCACATAGAGTTTTACACATTGATTATGTTCATTTCCTATTTTTCAGAGCAACACATACAGACTGCAAGAAAAATATAGCTTTTATTTTGAGCAATCATGTAATCCACTAAAAATGGAGTCTTCTGTTATTTTAGGGGAAGATGACAATATATTTTGGAGGATAATTTGCTTTCTCCCTTATAAAGAGTAAGTAATCTGTCCAAATTTAGGAAGGTGATATGTGAATGCATATTCTAAACCTTATTGTATGTCAGTTCTTTGTGACTCCTTCTGTTTTGTGATATAGAAATTGTGGATAATGTTTTCCTTTATATTATTCTAAAATTTAGTAAATGAGGTCTCTATACAGTCAGGAAGGAACCATTTTTTGATGTCTGTTTTGTGTTGTTCTCATTTCCCTGAAATCCCTAGTACATTCTATGACATCAGATATATAGAAAATTCTCAATATATATTTGATTAAATAACAAAAATGGATACACTGAAGAACAAGATGATACTCTGTATCTGGATGAGTTCTTTCCCTAATGGCCCAATTTTAATACAATCAAAGGGATACTAAATTATTTTAGTTCATTCATTCATTCATTTCACAAACATTTGTTGATAACTCATTTGCAGGTATATAACTTTATGCAAGACAGACATGGTCACTGCACTTATGTAATTATGATCTAGTGAAAAATATTTACAGAAGAGAGATAATTAGAAGCTAGGTAGGTGCAATGAAGGGAAAGCGTTGATGCTATTTCAGGTGAATTATTTGAATATTAACCTTTATAAATGTGAAATTCATCAGCCAGTGTTGAGTTTTCTGTGATCTTTAAGTGAAAAAAATAATATTCACAAGAGTAATCTTAGTATTGGTTGACTAACTCATAAGAGCTTCAGGAAAATTCAGTACTTCCTGGAATTTACTGCTTATTTCCAGTGTTTTATGTCTCACTTCTCTTTAGCCTCCTTCCCCTTGAAAACAAAAGCCTCCTGAACAATGTTCACACATTACGTAGGTCCCCAGTGGCTTAGGAAACCTCAAGCATTAATTTATGGCATCTCTTATCCCGATACACCCTAATCAAGAATACCTGATCTCCCAAGATGAATATTTTCAAGACAGTCTGCAACACCATCTTTTCCCAGTAAGACCTTGATATTGGCTTCCAAAACGTGCTTTTCAAAGAATAATTCCCCATGAATGTTGGGGAAGAAAAAAAATGTCTGACTGTTAGGGTAGCATCAGAAATGTGAAACCATTTCCTAGATAAGGCCTATTAACTGAAAGCATGATTAACTGGTACCCTAATCTTCACACTTTTACTTCCAAGTAGTTAAGTTACTTACACCAGCAAACCATTTTTATAAGATTTGGATCTAGAAAATCTAAATGTTCAAAAACCACAACTTCCGCGCTGATCTTCTTTCTGAAAATGTCTATACCGAGAAGCCATAGAATCAATGACACGGATACGATCTGAAATCTTTGCCTCCACGCAAAGGATTCTGGCCCCCAGTATGTGAACCATGCATATAACACTTTCAGGCTATGTTGTCAGTCCAGGGTCAGACTTGGATGGCTCTTCCTTAGTGATCACCCTCAACATGATTATTCTCCCTATGATTAGGGTCTTAGGATCCATATTCTCCAAAGTTGCCATGATATATTCCAAGGAAAGTAGAAGTGAATAATGCCTTCAATGAGGTCAAGGAAAATTTTTGCAATGTCCAAAAAGTAATACAATACATGACCACCAATTCGTAACAAAGTTGGCTCTGAAAAACCAAAAACGCCCAAGCCCCAAGCATTCTGAGAAACATTTCATGAAAATTGATTACAACTCTTGGTCGCCCCTCAGGGACATGATGCCATCCTGAACCTCATCAGTTTTATTATACAAAATGAGGCACTTTATTCTCAGCTTGTACCATAGCTGAGACAACCGTTATTTTTATGTAAGAAATATTCAAGCTTCACATGAAATGAGATTAGATTATTTTAGACCGGTCACAAATATTCTCCTGTTTGTTGTAGACCCTTTCTGAAGTTCTCTAAACCAGAAGCCACTTTTACTTTGCTAACTCTCTAAAAGCTGAGAATAAAAACATACATTTTATAGGACTTAAGACAATTCCTAAAATGCTATACTTGATAACAGGTAGATGTGAATTACCTAGCAGTCCCCTGTAATGTTCTGCTGCAACAGCCTAGTCCATGTTAGTACCTCAAATTTCATTTTTTTCCAGTAAATACAGCTTTTATCCCTAGTACTTCCCACCATCCATAGCTGTCCCCAACTACTTGAGTCCTTGAACAGTCTACTGAAGAAGAATGTGAGAAATTTATAAGATGCATCCTGTTTCCCCTTGGCAAAGGTTTGTTCCATGAAACAGTAATTCCTCCACACTTCTTGACAGCACATGCATGGGTGCAGAGCAGCTTGAGCACCAACACGGAGGCTCGTGGGCTGAAGGTGAAGGGCACATGACAAGTGTGCAGCAAAGTGTTCTTGGACTGTTCCCCCATACATGGTTTGGAGTCCACATAGAGTTGATCACCACAATGGTTTCTGGAGCTATAAAAGATAGTCAGAGGTGCCTGGGTGGCTCAGTTGGTTAAGTATCTGGCTCTTGATTTTGGCTCAGGTCATGATCTCACGATCTTGACCCCCACATCGGGTTCCGCACTGACATGAGCTTGACCCCCACATCGGGTTCCGCACTGACAACACGGAGCATGCTTGGGATTCTCGCTCTCCCTCTCTGACCCTCCCCTGCTCTCTCTCTCTCTCTCTCAAAATAAATAAATAAGCTTAAAAACAAAAGATAGCCAAAGGGTATGGAGGTAAATGAGGCCAAGAAGATTTAAAATGAAGGATAAGTAATGTCATAACAAGAGAGTTTCATCCTGTGAGATACTTATGCCTACCCTGTTTCACTCACAAATACTTCTGGAGAATGAAGCCAATCTAGACACTTGTGGATCAGTATCAGTGGTTCAAGGAATTGAGCCACTTGGCACCTATATAATTCTCCTAGCACGGTGGCTATCAATCTGTTACTGCATTATCTGTAGGTGTGTGTGTAAGGAGGATATACAAAGAAGTTGTATCATCAAAGGCAAGGACTATTTAAAGTACTGATGGCTGGCAACCAAATGAAAGTTGTGGATCAGACAAAAACGCAATAGTGCTTGCACTGTGACTATTCAGCAGAATTAAGCTGAACTGAACCAAGGCAAATCATATCCAATGCCTACCCTGTCCCCATCCACTGTCCTCAATCCTTGCTCTCTCCAGTGTTGTGGTTGCCTCTCACTCTCCCCGATGCTTATCTTCCTAGAGCAATTACCCCTCTATTCCACCAAATTCTTAGAATGTTCTTCTGTATTTATTTAACGTTCCCATATCTAATTCCATAATGTTCCCTCCCCACTCTCCTGTACCCAGTTTGCACTGAATTGCCAGTATTAGCCAGCTAGAATGTGTAAAGCCACAGTAAAATGAGCCAGGATATAATTTTCATGACTGGATGCATTTGTTGTTTCATCTGCCACTACTCATAAAGGTGTGAATGCTAGAGCAGTCATATGTGGCTATTTGTGATCAAATGTGAGTGGTATAATGGCTCATGTGTGTGCTGTGGTGTCTTTCCAATATCTCTCTCCTAGGACTCTGGGACAGTTAGCATCACTTCTGCATATTTCCTTTGAATGGAATATTTAAATCGAGTAAATATGGCCATTCTTTTCTTCCACTTAGTGCTGGCAGAACAAATAAGACCCTCCAAATTTATATGCCCAATTACTTTTAGGTTAACAAGCTCTGAAGTGCTGTGGAAATGCTCCCCTAGAGTTTCATTGTGGGTTAATGGAGAATCATCCAGACTTTCTTCAGGACTATTAGAACAATAAACACCAGGCAGTTCCATCAATTAGACATTTCAGTAGGACCATCACTCAAGTGGACAAGTAATTCAGACCATTCCCCAAGGAAATTTGGCCTCAATGATCTCTGCTCTTTGCCAAAACCTGGGTGAGAGTTAAGAATTACCCTTCCACGTGTACAAGGCAGAGCCTGTGCAGAAGGCTCTCACAGTGCTTATCTTAGGAAAGTTGCTTAAGAAGGACCAGGAACAGGGTCCTAATGCAGTCACTGGGCATCCCTACTCTGTCTTCTCATAGACTAAGAAAGTCATAATTAACATACTATCTTCTTCTCTGGATGGGAAGAGAATACAGAAAAAACCTCACTATTTCAGACTGCATGCGAGTGTATGAATGTGGGTGTGTGTTGGTGGCAGATTCCAGTTTGAACATGTAAAAAATTCCCAAACAGAACAAAACCCCTGAATTTTAGAATACTTTCAAGGCACTTTTATAGCTTTCAATATAGACAGTAGGTGGAAATAAAGAGGCAAATTGTTTTCTAAGAGGTCTTTAGACACCTGTTTTTTTCATACATATGTAAGGATGATTCATAGCAGCATGTCAATTAATTGTTTATAAATGGTACTTCTCAAGTACTAGAGAGATCTTGAAAACAATGGTTCTTTTAGGTATTTTAAATATCTTCCCAGCATACTTATTTATACTCTGAATTATTTAGAAAACCCTCTCTCTCCTGCTAGCATTAAGATAAAACTCAGCCCAATTCTAACAAAAGTTATCACAACTTTTTATTTGATGCTATCTATATACCCCAAAGCTGGTTGACTCGTATTCTGCAAGCTTAGTCACCATTATAAAGACACAGCTTCTTCTGCAGCAATGGATTTTTATTTCTGAAAGACAGTAAGAAATGGGAAAAAAACATCCACAGTATGATGGAGTGGTTTGACATTTCCAATCCTAAAACGGAGATTTTTTTTTCTTTCTGGTAGTTATTGTAAGGTCACATTTTAAATTAAAGACCAGAACTGGTGTGTGTGCTGGGGGGGATGGGGCGGGAAACAAGCCAACTGTTTTTCTGGTTCCTCTCATAATTAACAAGGCCATTCACAACCATGCATTTTATTAATGAGCTAAACTTTGATAAACATGGGCAGTATTTGTACAGCAGAAACAAGTTTTGAATTTCTGCTAACATTTCTATTGACCTAGCTTGATGTCTTGATGTGTATATGAATATACACAGCTTTTGTGCAATATTTCGTTACTGTAAGAGATCAAATAAGACAATGCATCTTTTGCCTTAAGGATGGAAAGTAAGATACTACTCTCATTTTACTAAAGAGAAAAAGAGATTTAGATTGGTTGTGCATTGCTGGCAAAGGCACGCACTGTTTAAGAATTCCAAAAATAAAAGGACAATATTCCTAGCCCCTCTAGAGAAAAGTGAGACAATTACTTACTTTTTCACTCAACAGTTGCTTCAGAGCACTTACATGTGCCTGCCTATTCTGTCAGTGCTGAGGATATACCAAGGAACAAAATAATGTCCCTGCCATCAGGAAGCTTGCGTTCAAGTACCTGTTTATTCCTTCACCACCTTTTAACTTCCTAATTACAATTCCATATTCCATTTATGTATCTCTTTATGGTTTGCAATATGTTTTCACTTGCATTATTCCATCCTGATCATCCTAAAAATTGTATGAATTAGACAATACCTTACCAACTCCGATATGTAGGTAAGCAAACTGAGGCTCTGTGAGATTGACTGATTTGTGCAACGTTACCCAGCTAGTTAAGAGATCTAGGATTCTACCTGGGACCTCTGATCCCACATTTGAGATCTTCCAGGTTTAACAAATAAGATTGCTATTTCCTCACCAGAGTAAAGAGAAGCACACTCAATGCTCATATATTTTACATTTCACCTCAAGCCTATGGTGAATTCTGCATTTGAACATGGCAGATTTTGATTCTACACCTAGCAATGCATCTGCCTCCTTCAAATGGCCACCCATCAGTCTTCTATCCCACAATTTTAAAAAAGGGATAGCTATCCAAGTCCTCTCTTGATGGAGGCTCAATTTTTCCAACATAATTCTCTCCTCCTGGGATGAATTCTTGTCCACATGGACATGCCTTCAGTTCCAAACAATTCAAGAGGAATCACTCTAACACTAGCATGTCAGAAGGAATTCTTCCTGTCAAAACTCGAGGGTCCCTGAGTGGTGACATTATGTGTCTATGTTAAAAAGGGCTTAAAATAATGTCTGAAGAAATTCCTTTAAGAAGACAACCGTGGGTGCTTGTATTTTGAAGCTAGCATTTCCACAGTAACACTGACATTATGAATACAGGATAAAAGTTTCACTTTATTGCTTAAACCTGTTATCTGAGGCTATCCCAGATTTAATATATCTAGAATCCACTTCATCTTTCTAGCTTTATTATTTCCACACACTAAACCTTAGCATTTATCTAGGTGGCAGGTAACATTATTCTTGCTAAGAACTAGATCCCATTCTCAAGGGTTGTACCAACCAAGATGGCTTAAATACTGCATTCTGGGAGCTTCTGATCCATGAGTGGAAAAAAAAAAACCCAAAAAACTAGAAATCTGATTGTAACTTACATGTAAGGCCATCAGTCCAACTTTCTCAAAATGGGAACATGTTGATAAGTTGAAAACCAAAAGAAAAAAATATATGTATATATGCTTATATGCATATATGCTTCTATGCTCATATATACACTTATATATACATATAAACATATATATGTGCATATATGTGTGTGTGTGTGTGTATTTAATGTTGTAGAGGAAAGTTACCCTTGCCCTATTTGGAACATTTTTCTGTGTTTTCTTTTCTTCTCCCTTTAAAACTCAGTGGCAGGTTTCCTAGACTCCCTGAAATGGGACCCAAGAGCGACACTGTGGAAAGGTCCCCACTTGATTACAGCATGTTCTTTTTACTTTAAATGGCTGACAGTGCCACTAAGCATTGTGCCTTGTGTTAGGAGCACAGCTGGATGTGGAGCTAAAATGTGGGGTCCCTGGGCAGCCTGGTAATTTCATCCTAAATCCAGGCAGCTAAACAATAACTAATAATGTGGCCATGGTTTGATCTGCCTTGAATAAAAGACCGGGGCTGTTTACTCTACAATGGAACACCCAGCAAGACTCTAACACTCTTTTCTTAACCAAATCCTCCCTCCAGCTTTCACAACTGGGGAAGAAAAAAACAAGAGCAAACCTTCCCCACCCCCACCCCTGCCAAGGGAGGGGTCCAGAAATAATTTCGAAATTTGGTTTTAAATGTGATGCGATTAGCAAAGGGAGAAACTGGATGGAGAGTGACACAAATTATCAATGCGTGTTTGTGTGTTTTATCTTTTAATTTCTTGTGGCATAAATGAGTTGCCATCACCCCATGACATTTTCTCTAGGAAAAATGAGTGGACAAGCCTACTTGGCAATAACTGTATTCCCAAAGGGCTCACACTGCAGGAGACAAAAGGTCTAAACTAGAAGGATTGAGAGCAACTCTTCACAATAGCAAATCATTTATGCAGCTCTAAGAATCAGATGACAAAATAGGACCTTGGAGTAAAAACCATTGTCACACTTATCATAGGTTGCTTTCTTCCGGTATCCAATTAGAGAGGTTTTTGACATGATTTTTTTTTCCCCCTCTTGAGTCTCAACTTTTAGCAAAGACCTATATTGTGGAATTTTGTTACCGTGATCATGGGCATGACTCTGAGAAAGTACATACAAATCTGAAAGTCACAGAATTGGGTAGCAGAGGCAGTGGTATTTACTTACATAAAGCGGTCATGTAGTGGCTAAGGGTACAAAGGCTCAGAATTTGCCACTTACAGCTGTCACCCTAAGCAACTTACGTTGACCCCACCGTGTTCCGGTTTCCCCGTCCCTAAAGTGGGGATAAGAAGAGTAACTAAATTATAAGGGTGCTGTGAATATTAAATTCATTAATCTACATAAAGGACCTACACCAGGAACTGGAACCTAACAAATACCACATCAGTGTTTGCTCTTATGGTAGCGTCTACGGTTGTAGTCATGGTCACTATTATTATTTTATGATAGTTCAATTTTCTCTCCTGACTTCAAATCTTGTCTTTTATATTTCAAACATCTTAATTCTGTGCCTCCCTTCTGGCGTTTTTGTTTTTCTTATCGCTCTCCTCTTCGATGGTTTTAAGACTTGTGAGTGGGAAGGGAGGAGGTCAGGCTTAAGAAACTACTAGAGCAATGTTGTCAGGAAAGTAGCAGTAACTATAGTTTAAAAAAGTTCTCTGCTGCGGGGCGCCTGGGTAGCTCAGTCTGTTAAGCGTCCGACTTCGGCTCAGGTCATGATCTTGCAATTCATGAGTTTGAGCCCCGCATCAGGCTCTGTCCTCAGAGCCTGGAGCCTGCTTCACATTCTGTCTTCCTCTCCTCTCTCCCCCTGCCCCTCATATAAATAAACATTAAAAAAAAAAACTTTACAAAATTCTCTGCTGCTTATTCCCAAGATCTCTACTTGAGATGAACCTTATGTATCTGGTAGTTGGTCCACAGAGGTATAGGGGTTCTTGAATGGCACCTGGACAGTCCCTCCACAGCCCCTCCTGCTGCTGTTCCTTTCAGATGGAGCCACTTGGATTTGTGTAACCCTGAAGGAGGAATGTGCACTCTGCGTGAAGCTGAAGCATGGCCCTTCATCCCCTAATCTTCCTCCTCATCTCTAATTTCTCTCATCCTCTCCCAGCAATCATCTGCTCTCCCCACTGAGTTCATAGGCAATTTTTAAAGCTACCCCATGATGTGGGTGCTGCAGGGAACTCAGGGCTGCAAGTGGGCATTCCCTGCTTCCAATTTCTCTCTTAGCTATTTATTACATTTCTAGAACTTTTCAGTACAGTCCAGATTTTAATTATCTCCACTCCCCCAACTTCAAAGAAAGGGTTCTATCACCATTCCCTCTTCATCTCCCAGTTTAGTCCTTGATAGAGAGCTTTGGGGAAGACCGCAATGAGAGACCTTTTGCTATGTGTTTCAAACCTTCCAGTTTGGCTCTCTTTTGCTTGGAGAGATCTCCTAGGGTTTAGGAATTTGGTGGAAGGGATGAAGAAAGAAATGATTTACTGTATATTCCAAATCCTTTCTTTTTCTCACATACGTTTCTCTTTAGCTCTTAAACTTAGAAATCTAGAGTTTAGGATCTTTATTTTCCAGCCTTGATCTGACAAGTTTTTCTGAGGTTAATGTCAAGCCATGTTGTGCAGCCAGCATAAGGTAGTTGGAGGGTGTAAAAGTAACCTAAAACTGGTTAGGAAACCAAATTTCATTCTGCCACAGAGGAATTAATACAATTAACGCTGTAGGGTAGGAAGGAGGGATTGGCATACATTCTTAGTTGTCACACAAACATTTCTAAGTGTCGTAGGTCCCAGAAATATCTATTTTAAGCATCAAAGACCTTTATAGATTATTCCCAACTTTAAAATCTTAGCACAGTCATCACACAGATAGATGTGATTTAAAAATAATAATACCAACATAAAGTATTGTGACAAACTTTTTTTTTAAGTTTATTTTTAGTAATCTCTGCACCCAACGTGGGGCTCGAACTCACCTTGAGATTAAGACTTGCGTGCTTTTCCAACTGATCCAGGCACGTGCCCCAATTGTGACAAACTTTTGGGAATTCTCCCTGCAGTCCTATATGTAAGCACTAATTCTATTTTATTGAAGGAGGAAGCTCAATGGTATTAGGTAATTTGCCTAATTTTAGGCAATTTGAACAAAGGTCATCTTGACTCCAAAGCTCTTTCCAATAACACACACTGTTTTCCATTCAAAAAGCCAGACTCTTCAGCCCCTAGTCAGCTGGTGGAAGAAATTATTTACTCTGACTCTACTCTACCTAGGTCAAAACCACTTCCTGTGGATTATTCCACATTAGGAATACATAATGGATTTACTTGCTTCCTTCTTTCAGAAATCCTATGGATAAAGGGCTGTCAGAAGGTACCAGTTATTGGAAGAGTAGAAACCCGGGAAGTCTCTAGGGAGTCAGAAATTATTTTGACTGTCTGTAAACCTTTCTCACATTTTGAGTATCTTGAGCAGGTCTGCTAGAGAAGTGAGTTTTAAATTAATTTTCTCCTGGCAGTTTGTATCTGTGATAAATTGAAGAACTCCACAGAATCATCCACACAGCTAGGTGTTTAATAGCTCAGTCACTTCACTGCCCGTTGGGTCATTTTAGATTTTTTTTCTTTCTATCTAGAATAACATGGAGTCTTAACAAGACTTGGAAGCAATTTTGATATCAAAAACTAAGAGACAGCTTTACTTTTAATAAGCTTTAATATCAGGGTATCAGTAGCACCGTTGGTACTATGGCCGGAAATGACAGTTTCATTATCCTTTCCTTTGAAACCGATAAATTGGTTCAGGCTAAGGGCAGCCTTTTGAGCTGCCACCAAAAAAAAGCAAGAAAAAAGAAACTGACTATCACTAGAGTTATTTAAAGGTCTACAGAAAATTCCAATAGACAGGAGATTTCATATGGTTGTTGTCACTGAGTGTTGAGTGCTAGGTGTTTGCCAAATGCAAAGGGACTTGTGTATTTAAGAGAGAAAGAGCAAGAAAGAGAGATACTAAGAGAAAATATTTACACTTGGGCTCACTGTCAACTTTGCCTTTGCCCACTGCAGTCTATGAATAGCATTTTAACAATGTCATACTAATAACAATATGGACCCAAGTTCAGTATCATCTCCTCCAAGGGCATGAATCGATGGGTTCCAATTCACATTTGCCCAAATTGACTACCACCTCTTAAGTGCAGGCTTCAGAAATCTATATCAGATGTGCTTTGATGCTGAGTGGAAATACTATAATTTCATAAGAAAAACCTTGAGCGTTCAGCAAGGCATCTCTGAAGATACAGAGCATCTTATGTGCACTGGCACTTAGCACTTCAAAATCGGGGAGCTATTTGTGAAAGATCCTGTCATTTCTCTAGACAAGGAGCCATGTAATTCCAGAGGCTGAAATTCCTGCGCACGGTCTGGTTTTTAGACCATACTACCTGATTGGAGCACTGGAAGACAGGTCTTGTGGTCCTTTTCTTCCCTCGAAAATGGTACCCTCAATTCCAGCTGTTGCCATTGTTACAAATCGTTTGTAGATTTTTTCCAGGTACCATAATTTTATTGTTAACAAGTTTATTCAGTTAAAGAAAGAGAGCTGAAGCCTAGAAAAATTTTGAAAAGATGGAAAGAAACTGCTTTAAGACCTAGGATTAGACTTTTTTTTTTTTTTTTTTTTGAGACAGAGAGAGAGAGAGAGAGAACAAAAGCAGGGGAAGGGAAGAGAGAGGGGGGACAGAGGATCTGAAGTGGGCTCTGTGCTGACAGCAGAGAGCCTGATGCATGGTTCAAACTCACAATCTATGACATCACAACCTGAGCTGAAGTCAGATACTCAATGGACTGAGCCACCAGGTGCCCCAAGACTTTAGTTCCCTTGAACCACTTGATGATGGTCTCACTATACCATGTGTATGCCCTAGATGGTGAGACAGGTTTAGTTTTTAGAACAGAAGAGAACAGCATCCACATGACTGAATACCTAATATACTGACAAGGGATCCTATGCATTCTCCAGTACCTCCAGGACCTGTGCAGTTAATCAGTGCCCTACCTATAACACCAGTATATTAGTTGACAATATTAGTAGACACTCATCAACTATGAGTTGCTTAATACTAAGAGCACTGAGGGTAATGGTGTAGTCTCTTTAGCCACCTGTGGAAACTTTGATGGGTCAAGTGAAGAACCACACAAACTACCAAGGCACTCTCATCCCACCATGAGGATCAGAGTTGTCAAGATTGTGATTTTAACAAATCAAATGTCATTATAATGTGACCACAACAGAGCACTCCTCCCCATTAACCTTCACAGGTTAGAGATGAGGAAGGCTGTATAGAATAGTGACAAAGAGAACAGGTTAGAGTCAGTTGGGCACAACTTTGAATCTAGTCATCACTACTTATAATGAAACCCTGAACTTATTTCTGTATCTGTACAACAACAAAGTACTGCTGCATTATAAGGAGTAAATGAGATAGTTCAGTTAAACGGTTCACCCAGAATCTGGCACATATACCAGATTTTAAAATGGCATTTGATATTATCATTATATTTTAACTCCATATTGTTCTTAGATCAATCAATAAATAAGTCCATATTAAGCACCACGCATGTTGAACTGAGTTCGTGATTTCTAGACAGAGCAAACACACACATATTCTTCTTGCCTATCAGGTTTATAACATGTTCCTCGATAATTGATTAGTTTCTCAAGGCTAAGGGAAGGGAAAAAAAAGTTTTGCATCAACTATATGAAACCCCTGGTTGTCACTTTTAGTAGATATCTCATATTACAACATCATTTATAGCTCTATTCAGGAATTTTGGCATGGAAGTATGGAAAAATTAAGAACCTTGAAGTCTGACACACCTGGGTGGGACAGACTTGTTTCTGTCCCACCCAGGTGTGTGGGTGGGACATCCTGTTTTGCAGCTCTTAGTGGTTTTGGGAAAATTAATTCACCTACGTGAACGTATTCCCTTAACTGGGATAGGGTTGCTACTGCCTCAGTGCAAAGTAATGTTGTTCTACCCTACAAGCTCCCACGGATTCATAACCAAAGTTGTGTCGGCCATCTTTTTTTCCTGCCTCAACCCTCATTTCCTCTTATTCTCTAGGGAGGGCCTTATTGAACAATATAGGGGAAACAGGGAGGGGAAAACAAACAAACAAACAAACAAACAAACAAACGTGTAGTGTGAGCATGCCAGGCTGGCTAGCTGTGCCCTGGGCTGCCAGCATGTTCCCCCAGAAGTAATAACTGGCCAGGCTCACTTTATCAGATGGCCCTTGTCTCACTCTGACTGATCCCACCCTGCAGATACTTCTAAGGAAACACGGAGATGCTGTTGTCATTGTTCAAGTCAAAGTGAAAGTTAAGCATGTGGACCCACGAGATTTTCCCAAACAAAAGCTGTAAATCAATAACATATTTAAACCAATTTTCCATTCCATATTTTCTGTTCAAATGGAGCCAAATACATTGCAGGTAAATATTTAGAGGTGGAACAAGGGACTAAGAAGATATATCTTCAAAAGCGAAGAATATTTGCCTCTTCTAAATATCCTCCTTTTCATTGAATCTTTTAATACTGAGAATAAATTTATCAAGAATAACCACTTGGCAATATAAAAGGGTTGGAAACTAGTATTTTTGTTTGTTTTCTTTGAGGTCACCATCATCAGTAAATGCTGATAGACTTGAGGCTGTCTCTGGGCATAACTGTTTAATAAATTTGGATTTTTCTCTGGCTGAATGTAGTATGTAAACTGTCGCATCTGCAACAGCATGGCAGAAAGGGCCAACTTGCACCAAACACTACGTGTTCCAGTCTGCAAATATTTGACACTTTGGTCGTGAAGGTTGACATAGCACTGCAATCAATTAAACAAACAAGTTACAAGGGTACTATTGACTGGGAACACAATGCTTCAGCAAATCCGGGCGTTGGAGTGCACGTGTAAAACAAAATCCATCATGCTCTTTCTCAGTCATTTATGTATTCAAAATAAAAGCTCAATACAGTGTTTAATACACTTCAGTGTTCCATAGGCCAAATGGACCCTTTCTCTGAAGTACTCCTCATAACACTGCATTTTAATAGACATTTAGCCTCATGTTATGTGTTAGCTCTTTTGCTTATTTTAATGATTAGTCTTGTCCTTTCTTGATGCTTGGCAAGACTGTCTCCTTTCTTTGATCACTTTTTTTTTTTCATATGTATACATTGATTTTTCTTTAGCCAAAAGCATTGAACTCAACACTCTTTCATTTTATTGGACTTGATAGCTTCCTTGGACACAGTTACATCATCAGGATGTCAGCAAGGCTTGGGAATAGAATTTAAATGAATAAATGAGAGAACATTCTTAGTTTCTTATATCGTATCCCTCTTCTCTACAGAATATAATGTAGACCTCTAAAATAGTGTCTTGATCATGTACATCAATTTTTTTAATTTGTATTTAATTATACATTTTGATCAGTCAAATGCCTGTGTCCTTCACAACAGTATCATCTGAAAACAAACTTTGGAACAGAGGGGACTCGCTAATGATAGTTTTCATTCAAAGTTTATCCAGAGTGTTTCTGTTCTAGAGGTGCAGCTGAACCTGTCTTACTTTCACCAACAGAATGTGACAAAAGTGATATATTGTATAACTGTGGAGAACATCAGATAAAAAGTGTTGCAGCTTCCATGTGGATTGTGGGAACACTTACACTGAGGAGGATTCCTTAGGAATTCACCATCCTGTTAGAGAACTACAGGAAGATGTCCTGAATAAGGTTCTGGTTCACAGCATCAGCCACTCCTGTGGCCAGTAGTCAGTTTTAACTGCCATTCATGTTAGTAAGCCATCTTACACGTCCAGCCCAGTCAAGTCTTCAACTGTATGCAACCCCAGCTGATACAGGACTGCTAGTCATGAGGGATCCCAGTAGGGAATCACCATTGAGCCCAGTTAACAATTTTTTCCACCGGAAAGAATAATAAATGTTTAAGCCAGTGAATTATATATGAGTAACTGAAATGGGTATTTTAATTGACAGGAGTTTGATCCCACAAAAGTCTCTGCTAATGAAGTTATATTTGATCTAAATGTTCTTAAAAGTAGTAAAGAGTAACTCATTTTTTTTAAGTTTATTTATTTATTTTGGGGGAGAGAGAGTGTGAGTGGGGCAGGGGCGAAAGAGAGGGAGAGAGAGAATCCCAACCAGGTTCCACACTGTCAGCACAGAGCTCAAACCCATGAACCATGAGATCATGACGTCAGCCGAAATCAAGAGTGGGATGCTCAACTGACGAGCCACCCAAACACCCCAAGAGTAACTCTATTCTCCTTCATTTTATTCACTCCACTGAAATTAGTCTTACGATACAGCCCACCACTGATGCTGATCTGGTCATTTTTGACTCCTAATTGCCAATCACAGCCTTAAAGAGAAATCCTATGATCCCATTCTATCCCCGACGTTTGTGGGTTCTCTAGATCACTTGACAGGCCTCCAGTCTTAAAACTCTATTATTCTTTGATTTCACCACGTACCATTTTTTTGTTCACAATTCTCTTCCTCAAATGAGGAGAAATGTGAGGCATGGCATGAGTTCCTAAGTACAGAAACAGCTGTGTACCTGGACTAGGAAAACAGAAGAGAAGCAAAGAAAAGCAATCTAGAAAGAGAAGAATTCTAGAATAGATAAGCTAAGGCACAGGAAAACTATTATCCTTTTTTATTGATTCACTATACCTTTGGCCCAAATTTATGCCCTTGACCAATATGCAGAGGTGAAGAGAAAGGGATTAGAGGAAAGAAAAAAAAAGTCTTGATATTTTTCTAGAAGTTAAAATGTGAAGCCAACATTTTCTTAAAACACTATTTAAAAACAAATAAATAAAACACTATTTTATATCACAAGTGTTTATTGACCATCTTCTCCTCAGTTACATTATGAGTTCCTTCACATCTATAATAAATGTTTGAATAAAAATTTTCAATGCAAAAACTTCTTTATTTTTGAATCAATGTGAGAAAAGATGACTGCCATCATCTCTATTAGAAAAAAATATTGTGTCAACACTCACTCATCACATGAGATGGGAAATGGGTAATGGATTAGGAGGTGATGTGGATTTGGGATCTCTGCCTCCCCTGGGATCTCCTTCCTTCCTTCCCTTCCCTACCTTCTGTCTCTCTGTCCCTTCCTCTCTCTTTCTCTTCCTTCCCTCTCTCCCTCCTTCCCTTCCTTTCTTCTTTTCCTTTCTTCTCTTTTTCTCTCTTCTTCTCTTCATGCTTTACGTATTTTCTTTGCTCCTTAAATGTATGAAGTGGGTTTAAAACAATAGGCAATTTTGTTTTGGTATTGAGAACTTTTCATAAGCAGAACCACTGCAGCACAAATCTGTGCCCAAACAGTGCAAAACTTGAGATCTCAATCTGTGTCTGTCTGTGTTATTATACACTGCTCTAGGAAGATGAACAACTCTTATGTTTGAACATCTATCAGCTTCATGGCTTCTGGATCAAATAGGCATTCCGAGGAAACATTTGAACACCATGAAGCTGCTTCACTCTGTGATATCTATAGTCCCCGAACCACCTCAATCCCAGGTACGTGATACCTGGTTCGGAGAACCACAAAGCCCAGTTGCCTTCTCTGCAACCCTCAGGGCAAGAAAGAAGTTTTTTTTTCAGCAGAAGAGGAATATGAACATTGAAACCTCAGGCTTTCAGTCCTGGTTCTGACATTTACTAGCCATGGGATCTTGATAAAATAAATTTACCTCTCCAAGTTTTGATCTACTTATCCATAACAGAAAAATTAGCATATAAAAATGTGGTCAGTATTAAACAACAGCAGAAAACACCAAGGATTTGCAACAGGAATAGACTTTTTGAGGAGTTTCATCATACAAATTGTAAAAAGCTTGGTCTTCGAGTGGTGTGAAGGAACTGCCCCTGTGATATTGACTTTTTTGTGTTGATTTACGTTTTGGGGACAAAATGCACCTGGGCACATCCCCCCACACACACACAAACACATGTTAATTATCCAATCTCTGTACACATAAATCTCATTTTTTTCTATTCAGTATAAAAAAGAAAGGTTGAAGCTTTCCAAAGAGGTTTTCAAGTACCAAGAGACAATAAAAATGATGATGGAAACAAAAAATACCACCATTACAAAAACATGAAATGGATACACACACATATGTTTCTGATATTGCCTGCAGTGAATGGTACTCAGGGATGGATGGACCTGTTCTTGAAGATGAGAGAAGGGAGTATAAAATACAAATACACACACACACACACACACACACACACACACACACGTCTCAAAGAATAGATACAAGATACAAGTTATGTTTTTCTTGTATGTTAATTCCTAGGTTGTCTGCATATTTCAGGAGCTATTATTGAATCCACAACAGAAAAACTGTTTCGTAGCTATCTTGGCTCCTTTGTTCAAACACAAGAATGAGTTATTAATCTTCTCCTACATAGGACTTACTGCTAGGACACAAGTGAGAGAAGTACTACCTCCCTAAACAAAAAGAAAAAAATAGTCCCTATACATATGGTTCCACCACGGGTATACACAGAGAAATATTTTCCTGGTATAAGTCTAGTACATTAAAAACAGGAAAAACCAAAGGATAAGTACTTCATGTGAGTGCAATGGGCAGGCAAGGATACAGGATGCTATTCTAACAAGTGGCAAGTGCCACTTTATAGTTCACAGGATGGGTGTGAAGGTCAAATACAATAGCATATAGGAAGATGCTTAGTAAACTGTAAAGCAGTATAAGAAGTCAGTTTAAATTGCAGAGGAGGTAGTTTTACTTTATGGGGAAGAAGGTTCATTTGGGAGCTGGGTAATGTCTGTTTATCCTCAGGCACTCTTAATATTCAGGAGGCGCTTGCTCACTTTGCTCTCCAATCAATTTCTGTATGGCCATAGTTATTCCTTGATAGTATCTGCCCCTAAGGGGTAATCAAAATATGTAACAATAACAGGGCAAAGGCACTGATCAATCACAGTGAATGCTACCTGTGAACATCTCTTGTTACTGGCACACACATGGGCTGAACATCAGGCTGGTGACATCAGAGAATGGAGTGGAAGGAGGCAAATACTCCATTTTGGTTCTGCTTCGTTTATTACCTGATTTCCTAACTACTAAAGATGTATGTTTTTAATATTAGCTAATGTGGTATTTGGAGGAGGTGTATGCTGGGCTCTGCAGTGGGTCTGAGGAGCTGGAGGAGAAGAAAACACAAGCAGTACCTGTGCAGGGAGAAGTAACCCTTCAGCTCCCCTTGAGCAATGTTATTGCACTCACCCACTATGTCATGGCATTCACTATAGTCTCAATGACTTATCACAACACCCTTATGAGTGGCAAAATTTCATTGTCCTTCATATTAAAAAAAAAGCTGTGGGGCATGTAGAGAGTAAGAGCTTTCCCACATCTGTGATCTCTGGTGCCAGGAATAGCTACTCCTGTTCCCAGTGTTGACATCTTCCCATGTTGACGTGGTGAATGTGGTGAAATGGGACTCGAGCGTTTTCTATGCTTTCCTTAACTTTAAAGGAGAAAAAGCAAAAAAAAACCTTCATTTCTCTGAAGATAGTTTGCCAATTATGGTCTATGTTTGGCCAATTTGATTATTTTTCCGAGTTCTGGAGGGTGGAAGCAAAGGCTTCATTTTTGCTACTTCTAAGTTCCTGCTAGTAGGCAGCTGACTGGCCATTAGATTTTTCTGCATCAGGATGAGCAGAGATGTTGGTATCCACGTAGTCACTGGCTTCCTAGGGGTCTAGAGGGAGGGTGAAGTATGTAATTTCTGTGAGTATGTCTCAGAAAGTGCAGCATGGCTCATGAGTTTTCTGAGAAGTTTTGTGGTTGTGGTTACTTCCTGATAAGAGCATTTTCTAGATATTAAAAGGAGTATGAATTGGTGGCCAGATTCTGGAGTATAGACGTCTTGGTGTCAATCCTGAATGTTCAGTTAGAATCTGTTCATCCCTACCAACAATTCTAGAAGTTATTTCCTGAAATTTAAGGAAACGTGTATTGTTCAAAACTTGTTACAGTAGTATTTTCTAAACCTAAACCCTGATTGATATTAGAATTAGAACCAGCAGGGTTGTAGGTAGGAGAAGAAAGGACATGGGAATTTAATTTTGCTCATCCACGCCGATTCGATACAAAAGCAAAGATGATCCCATTAGCATAGCAACCCAAGGGACCGATCGCAGACATTATATTTGATTACATAAAGGGTGACTGAAGGCAAAGATATGGTGGACAAGTGGCTGTCACTGAGGATCATTACTTAGTGCACAAATACAAGTGATATGAATGCAAGGGTGAGCTTAAAGAAAGCAAATGGTAAATGCACAGTTTTAAATCCTCATTAAGCCATAGACAGGAAAATAGGGAAGCTTCTAGGACTGTCCCCAAATAACTGCTTGCCTCTTTTCAATTCACGGTAGACATGCATTTAAATCCAAAGCTGAGTCAGCTGTGAATGCAGAGACTGGCCAGTTCTCCTAAGTGAAAAGTTGGGGGATGTCTGGGAAAGAGGTAAACTGCAAAGATTTAACCAAGAACCTTCAAACAGACTTGCACCATCTAGAGTTTGCCAGCCCTGGAACCCTGAATTGCCACTGCCAGCGGAAACAAATCCTTTTCCCTCTGGTGAAGCTAGTTCAAGTTCTTTAGGCTTGGACCCTAAATGTCAAGATTTGTCTTGTAGGGAGAAGCTGGTTATCCCCACCTGCTGCTACCTCTCAGCACACTCTAGGGGGATAAGAATCAAGTAGGATGTTCAAGGACACTCATACTCCAAAACTGAAGACTTTGCTAATTTCAACCAACATAAACCTACACAACAGGTCTAGAAATTAATTTTTTGGCTTTATAGTAGGATGGAAGGAATAGAATTTTATACAGAGCCAAGTTTAGGAAAATTTTATCAAGACTATGTATTCAAAGGATTAATTTACCTAGCTGAGAGTAGTTATGATAGCCGCTGAGCTGGTGGACTAAAATCTAGAATCAGGGGCAGACTATGTTAAACGAAGTTGAGATGCCAGAAACTTCTGGGTAGAATATGAAGAAAGGAGTCCAAATATTCAGGAAGAAAGCAAGGCACATTTATCATGTGCAACTGATACATTAAACCAAATAACATACGCCTCTGGATCTAGATAGTGGATCTAGAGGGTGCTCCTTCACTAAGGCTTAGGAAATACATGTGTGAAGAGAGAACCAGCATTCAATCAATCAACCAACCAACCAATCAAATCTATGGTGGCCATCTTCTTGAACCCAAGGATAAAGTTAGGAAATGCTCCACTTAATGCTACTCCTTAATTTTGGTAGGGATGATCAGATCCCAGAGTACCAGAAGTTAGATGGCAGCACTTCTGAACCACCAGACTCCAGGTAAGCACAGGCTTAACATGAGTGACCCAGTCCCCAGAAGTGACTTAGTATATAGACCAAGATCCTTTTGCATGAAGGAGAGCCTGTAAGATTTTCAACAACTGTCCTGTAATAGCCTAGAAATTATGACTCAAAACCTTCTTCATAGCCAACTCAAAGGGACCTGTAAACATTTACCAGGAAATCTGTACCTAGACCAAAAGAAAATCCTCAATCTTTTGTGGCTCTGGGGAAATGCTAATCTCAATGGATAAGGAACATCACTTTGGTCCACTTTTCAGTCAAGCTTGTGAGATTCAGGTAATAAATAACTTATCATCTCAGGTGAAATCAACTCTAAGTCTAAGATGTCTACAAAACGAAGCTCTGGTTATTTGAGTGATAATATGGTATAAAGGAGCAAGTATAAGCCCCTAGACATAATACCACCTACCAAAATGGCAAACAAAAATCAAAGATTAGGGCTATCATGCAATAATTGAAAGATTCAGGTTAATGATTCTTATCACAATTCCATCTAATTTTCCTTTTGGGGTTATGGGTAAAATAAATAGGTAAAATGGAAAATGACAATGAATTTTACAAGTTTTATCATGTGGTGAACAAATTTCTATCTGTTGTCTCTTTATTGGAGTTAACAACATATGCCCTACCTCTGGAATGCCAAGATCAAGCTGACTTCATCACCCACACTGATCTGTGCCATTATCAGAGTAGAGTAAGTTTCCACTGACGAAAAAGAGACACAACACTATCACTCTCTTATCTCAACACTAAGCCAAATCTCTGGCTCTCTTTCATAATTTAATCTCCAAGAGTTTAAATTACTTCATTGTATCACAGGATATCCCTCTGGTCTACTATGTCAATGGAACCATGTCAATGATGAGGAATAAACAGATACCTTTCAAAGTATTCAGGATTCTTCTGTGCCTGTGGCACTCTTGGGATGTTGGAAACCAGTGGTTTATAACATTTTGGTATATCACCACCAGAGTAAAAGAAAAACTGTTATACTATATTACACTTACCACCATGAAAGAAAACAATCCTCAAGGGGGGCTCTTTGGACCTTGAAAGCAAATATATCACAATGATCCATTTGCCAGGTAAATCATAAAGCACCAGCCTTAGGTGGGACTCCCCAACTTTGAGTGAGGCCTTTGACGGAGCTGCAGAGCAAGAGGCTCTACCACTTGACCAATGCATCAAACAGCCCTTGAATCATCTGCGGCATATCGGGTGTGGACACTTAATGAAGCCTGTGGCAAGGACTCACGGGAGAATCATAGCCCAAGCTACTAGGGTTTTAGAAAAATATACTCTTTGATGACTGATTCTTCACTCTTTGAGGAATAATGTCTGCTTGTTACTATGAGAGTAAGGCAAAAGAAGAGAAGGGAATCACTTCATGTAAGGGGGATATCTTGAGCCAAGAGAAGGCAAAGTATGTATGGAATGCTCTAGAAACCATGAATCTTCTTATAATACTGACACTCAGAGTTTCTGCATCTGAGTAGATTTATTAACTGGGGGAAGAGATCTTCCTGTTATATTGTATAAAACTTGTCCAGATGAATTTGATTGAACTGGTCTGATTTGCTTCTGGTTTTAAAATTCTATAGCCAAGAATGCTTGGTGAGATATTTTTCACTTGGGTCAGGACAAAGTATTCTACTATGAGCCATGCTTGGGTACTAGGAGATTCAGTACACAGCTTGACACAGCTGAAAATGACTCTGCTGAAATCAACTCTGTGCTGCAGTGGCTTAGAAAACAATCTGTAGCACAAGGTATTCAAGCTCATCATAAACTGACAGTCCTAAAACAGGCTTCATACAAAGAAGGTGCCTTTAAGTATGGAATATATATATGTATAATATAATTATATGTTATATGTGTAACGATGAATATAAGTACAAGGCATTTAAACACTAGCGATTGAACATTGCTACAGACCAAACACTATATGGCCACAATAACTGCATTTAGGAATACATTCTATGCCATTTGGGATTTGAGTTCTTGGCAGATGAAATATAAAATATTCATTTTCTTATTCAGTTTTTTTTTGGTTCCAGAAATAAGGCTTTCAATAATGTTTTTTTCAGTCACCAACCTAAGCTCTCAGTAGGAATATAAAAAGTTGCTCTAGTCTTTCCCTCTTTTTTATTTTTTTGGGCAAAATGTAATGGATGAGCTAACCATAAACTCAGTCCACATTAGTGAATGTTGGATGGATAAGCTATAAGTGACCAACTTCATGGTACTTTTTCATATTAAGTACCCAAAAGAATATAATATAGCCTAAATACATATATATATAGCCTAAAAATATGCATATGTATACACATATGCATATACATACATATATGTATATATGTATATATGTATATATACACATACATATGTATATGTGTATATACACAGAATCTCTGTTAACATCACAAAACTCTTAACTCAGCCTTTAAAAAATTGTTTTATTCTATTTTTTTATGTTTTCCCTTCTACTTGTCTGACAGAACATAATCATATAACCACTGAGACACACAAAACAAAAAATTTTCTGAGTATTGTACCATCAAAAGAGTGTGCAACTCCATACCATCAAACTGACGGGTCCAGTCTAAGTCTTTGAGATGATCACGTCAACCATCAGACAAGAATACATACTCTCTGTCCACTCCAAACTGGGCTTGCTTTTTATAATATGTAGCTGCTCATGGGGAGACCAAACATGCCTTTTTAAAAATATATTTCAGATTTTTATTTCTTAGAGCAGTGTTAGGTTCAAGCAACAGACATGACTTTTTCAACCTTTGGATCATGTACACAGCCCAAAATTACACTTTGCCCATAAAGATATTTGGATTGTTTTTCTGATTTTTAATATGTATAGGTAAAAAATAATGGAAATAATTATAGTATTTGTCTAAACTAGAAAAAGTATTATATTTTAAAAGCAGAAGTCGGGGCGCCTGGGTGGCTCAGTCGGTTGAGCGTCCGACATCGGCTCAGGTCATGATCTCACAGTTAATGGGTTCGAGCCCCGCATCAGGCTCTGTGCTGACCACTTGCTCAGAGCCTGGAGCCTGCTTCAGATTCTGTGTCTCCTACTCTCTCTGCCCCTCCCCCATTCACGCTTTGTCTCACTCTGTTTCTCAAAAATAAATGTAAAATAAATAAATAAATAAATAAAAGCAGAAGAAATTATAAGAGTAAGAGAAGAAATAAATGTTAGAAAATAGGACAAGAAAGCGATGGCAATTCTAAAACACTAGTTAATCTAATTTTCTAAATGGAGAAAAGAGAGAATAAACAATTATGTAAAACAAATGAAACAGAAGATACAAAAGTATCATACGAGACTATTTCCAGCCCAATGCAAAGGAATTTGAAAACCTACAAAAAATGATTAATTTTCCAGGGAAATATAATTTATCAAAACATCCCAGTAGACACAGAATGTTTAAAATAACCAAATACTGGAGGAAAACTATGGAGAAAGTTTTTAAAGAACTGTTCACAAGAATCATCAAGCCTCGATTCTTCCACTAGAGGATTCTATCAGAGCTTCAGAGACGATATAATTCCAATACTGTTAAACTACACCAGAAAATAGGAGGAAATCTTCAAAAACAATTGCAACCCAAAGTTTACCTACCACACTTATAGAACTATGCTAAACAAAATATTATTGAATAGAATTCAACAAACGTATTTAAAAATAATACATCACGATCGAATGGGAATTTATTTCACAAATGTAAAAGAATGGTTCAATTGTAGGATATCCATTAATGTAATTATCTATATTAATAAACATGAGAATGAATATTTTACTATCTTTAGAGTCAACACTTATTTCTGCTTCAAAGTATTATTAAATGAGTAACTAATTGAAACATCCTTAAAATGATAAAACTTATATACCTTATTCCAAAAGTCAGTGTCCTACATAAGTGGAAAAATACTAGAGTTCTGCTTGCTAAAATTGGAAAAAGGCAAGAAGGCTCCTATCTCTACTCCTTTTTAATGTTGCACTGAAGATACCAGACTTTGCAGCTAGAAAGCAGAAGCCAATTAGAGGCTTTAATATTGAAAAGGAATTTTTTTTTAATATCTCATTGAAGGTAATATAACTTCACATCTGAAAAAGCCCAGAAGGTTTAACACTGAGGCTAAAACAAGTAGTAAGAAAACTTAGTCATATAGAAAAATATAAAATTCATAAAATTAATTATAGTCACCTATACAAACACTAGTAGGTAATAAGTATAATGAAAAAGATGACTTTGTTTATAAAAAAAAAAAATGAAAGACATAAATCTAATGAGAAATGTACAAAATTTGCATGTGGAGAAGTGTAAAAAAAAAAAAAAAAAAAAACTCCTGAGGGGCTCTTGGGTGGCTCAGTTGGTTAAGCATCAGACTCCTGATGATTTTGGCTCAGGTTATGATCTCATGGTTTGTGAGTTCAAGCCCTGTGTTGGGCTCTGCACTGAGCATGCAGAGCCTACTTGGAATTCTCTCTCTCTCTCTCTCTCTCTCTGCCTCTCCCCCTCCACTGTCTCTCTGCCCCTCCCCTTCTAGCTCTCAGGGTGTCTCAGTCAATTAAACTTCCAACTCTTTATTTCAGCTAAGGTCATGATCTCAGGGTTCGTGGGTTTGAGTGCACTGTCAGCGCAGAGGGGGCTTGGGATTCATTTTCTCAATCTCTCTTTCTCCACCCCCCCAACTCCCCACCTTTCAAAATAAATAAATAAATTTAAAAAAATAAAATATTCACACAAAGACCCAATCATGGCTAACATTTTGCATTAGGTTGTTAGGTCTTTCAGGTCTTTTTTCCCCCCCCTCCCTGTTTCTTCCATGATATTAACATATGGAAGGGTCCAGGACAATTGTCTTTAGTGTGCTCCTCACACTGGGTCAGTCTATTTCCTTATAGAGTATTTTGACTTATTTTCCACCTTCTCTATTTCCTACAAATGGAAATTAAGTCGAGAACATTTGCCAATCCAGAAAATGTATGAAAACTGGCATTCAGTTTCAGTGCACTGCAGAGGAAATTTCTGTAACATTGCTACTACACCTCCCCCAAAGACTGAGAACCCTGTGTGGCCTAGAAGGAGAGAATCTCAGGTATGGTTGCAATTGATTATTTTCCAAATGGCTTTTTAATTGTCCATAAATTGTTTATTGGAAATCCCATATTTCTCTCAGTGATTTCAAATGCAAATTTATAGTTCACTAAATGCTTCTTGGTACTTCTGTCTACACTGATTTTCTATTTTGTCGCATTTGTATGTTATATCTCTTGGTTTTAAGTACAGTATAACATAGTATAATATAGTACAATATAATACATTTTAGATTTGGTGTAGCCACCTAACTGCCCCTAAATTTTAAAAATCTATTAAAAAATTCTTGGAATCCTCTTATATTTGTTCAGTGAAATAATGGTGTTGTGATTACATAAGAAAATTTCTGGGGCACCTGGGTGGCTCAGTGTGTTAAGTGTCTGACTTCGGCTCAGGTCATGATCTCATAGTTTGTGAGTTTGAGCCCCACATCAGACTCTGTGCAGTCAGCACAGAGCCTGGAGCCTGCTTCAGATTATGTCTTTCCCTCTCTCTCTGCCCCTCCCATTCTCCTGCGCTCGCTCTCTCTCTCTCTCTCTCTCTCAAAAATAAAAACATTTAAAAAAATTTTTCAATCAGAAATGTCTTCTTCTTAAGAGAAAATGATTATAGACATGATGTCTACAACTTATTTTCAAGTGACTTAGTTATATGTATAAACAAATATGGCAAAGTTTCAACAACTGTAAATAACAATTATATAATTGTTAGACTTTATGAATGGTTCAAAGTTTTCATAATAAAATGCTCAGAAAATGCAATAATTTTGAATTTTTTATCCATACTTATGCTCTTTTAGCTGCGCTGCCTTTACATGGCGCTTTGTTTTTATTTTTTCATTCATTTTTCTATTCTGTTTGCATGTTTACATCTCATTGATGAAAAAGGGCCAATCTCTTCAGGTCTGAAGTTTGCTAAGAAACAGTAAGATGCCATTCTCCATGGTTAACCTTCACTGTCCACAAGGTCATTATTTAATTACCCTCAGAACTTAAGCTATAGAGCTTGTTGATATCAAATTATTAGTTCAAAACTCCAGTAATTTAAAGGGATGAGGTGATATTTGAAAGTTTAATTCTGTATCCTCTTATTTTCCTTCCTTATTTATTTTTTGCCTTCCTTTCTTGATTTGGTACTCAGTCTTTCTACATGCCAGACTTTAATACAACTTAGGTACAACAGAATAATGCTTTTCTTTCTTTTCTACTTCTGCTCTTTCCTTTTGTGTATAGAGAACTCCAGTATTACTTATTGGGTAGGTTTAGAGGGAATAAGTAGGTACATACAATGTATCTCATTTCTTCTCTTCATACTATCAATTTTTAAGGGGACTGAATTTATGGGGGGGGGGGGAAAGACCTGAATCATGGGATACAAGTTCATTTAAAAGTTCAACTTTAGAGGATCCTGGGAAGATGGCGGCATAGGAGGACCCTGGGCTCACCGCACCTCCTGCTGATCACTTAGATTCCACCTACACCTGCCTAAATAACCCAGAAAATCGCCAGAAGGCTAGCAGAACGGAGTCTCCGGAGCCAAGCGCAGACGAGAGGCCCACAGAAGAGGGTAGGAAGGGCGGACAGGCAGTGCGCACTCCACGGACTGGCGGGAGGGAGCCGGGGTGGAGGAGCGGCCCGCCAGCCAAGCAGAGCCCCGAGTCTGGCTTACAAAAGCAGAGGGGCCGGACTAAGTGTGTTCCGACAGCAAGCGGGACTTAGCATCTTGGAGGTCATAAGTTAACAGCTCTGCTCAGAGAACAGGAGGGCTGGAGGACAATGGCAGGGAGAGTTGTTGAGCCCCGGACGACAGAGCTCAGCTTGGTGAAGAACTAAGGCGATCGCCAGCGCCATCTCCCTCACCCATTCTCTCACCCATCCCCCAGCCAAAATCCCAAAGGGAACCAGTTCCTGCCAGGGAACTTGCTTGCACCGCACAAACACCCAAAGCTGTGCTTCTGCGGATCCATCCCTCTGGCGGGTCTGACTCCCTCCCGGTGCCGCAGGGCCCCTCCTGAAGCGGATCTCCAAAGGAAAAGCGAGCTGAGCCTGCCCTCCCGCCCCCATGCACCTTGCCTATCCACCCCCACTAATACGCCAGATCCCCAGCACCACAAGCCTGGCAGTGTGCAAGTAGCTTAGATGGGCCACGCCACCCCCACAGTGAATCCCACACCTAGGAGAGGGAAAGAGAAGGCACACACCAGTCTGACTGTGGCCCCAGCGCTGGGCTGGGGGCAGACATCAGGTCTGACTACAGCCCCGCCCACCAACGCAAGTTATTCAAGACAGCACAGGGGAAGTGCCCTGCAGTCCTGCACCACTCCAGGGACTATCCAAAATGACGAAACGGAAGAATTCCCCTCAGAAAAATGTCCTGGAAATAACAACAGCTAACGAACTGATCAAAAATGATTTAAACAATATAACAGAAAGTGAATTTAGAATAATAGTCATAAAATTAATCGCTGGGCTTGAAAACAGCATAAAGGACAGCAGAGAATCTCTTGCTACAGATATCAAGGGACTAAGGAACAGCCAGGAGGAGCTAAAAAATGCTATAAATGAGCTGCAAAATAAAATGGAGACAACTACGGCTCCGATTGAAGAGGCAGCGGAGAGAATAGGTGAACTAGAAGATAAAATTATGGAAAAAGAAGAAGCTGGGAAAAAGAGAAAAAAAAATCCAGGAGTATGAGGGGAAAATTAGAGAACTAAGTGATGCACTAAAGAGAAATAATCTACACATAATTGGTATTCCAGAGGAGGAAGAGAGAGGGAAAGGTGCTGAAGGTGTACTTGAAGAAATAATAGCTGAGAACTTCCCTGATCTGGGGAAGGAAAAAGGCATTGAAATCCAAGAGGCACAGAGAACTCCCTTCAGACGTAACTTGAATTGATCTTCTGCACGACATATCATAGTAAAACTGGCAAAATACAAGGATAAAGAGAAAATACTGAAAGCAGCGAGGGATAAACGTGCCCTAACATATAAAGGGAGACCTATAAGACTCGTGACTGATCTCTCTACTGAAACTTGGCAGGCCAGAAAGGAATGGCAGGAGATCTTCAATGTGATGAACAGAAAAAAATATACAGCCGAGAATCCTTTATCCAGCAAGTCTGTCATTTAGAATACAAGGAGAGATAAAGGTCTTCCCAAACAAACAAAAACTGAAGGAATTCGTCACCACTAAACCAGCCCTACAAGAGATCCTAAGGGGGATCCTGTGAGACAAAGTACCAGAGACATCGCTACAAGCATGAAACATACAGGCATCACAATGACGCTAAACCTATATCTTTCTATAATAACACTGAATGTAAATGGACTAAATGAGCCAACCAAAAGACACAGGGTATCAGAATGGATAAAAAAACAAGACCCATACATTTGCTGTCTATAAGAGACTCATTTTAGACCTGAGGACACCTTCAGATTGAGAGTGAGGGGATGGAGGATTATTTATCATGCCACTGGAAGTCAAAAGAAAGCTGGAGTAGCCATACTTCTATCAGACAAACTAGACTTTAAATTAAAGGCTGTAACAAGAGATGAAGAAGGGCATTATATAATAATTACAGGGTCTATCCATCAGGAAGAGCTAGCAATTATAAATGTCTATGGGCTGAATACAGGAGCCCCCAAATATATAAAACAATTACTCACAAACATAAGCAACCTTATTGATAAGAATGTGGTAATTGCAGGAGACTTAACACTCCACTTACAGAAATGGATAGATCATCTAGACACACGGTCAATAAAGAAACAAGGACCCTGAAGGATACATTGGATCAGATGGACTTGACAGATATATTTAGAACTCTGCATCCCAAAGCAACAGAATATACTTTCTTCTCGAGTGCACATGGAACATTCTCCGAGATAGATCATATACTGGGTCACAAAACAGCCCTTCATAAGTTTACAAGAATTGAAATTATACCATGCATACTTTCAGACCACAATGCTATGAAGCTTGAAATCAACCACAGGAAAAAGTCTGGAAAACCTCCAAAAGCATGGAGGTTAAAGAACACCCTACTAAAGAATGAATGGGTCAACCAGGCAATTAGAGAAGAAATTTAAAAAATATATGGAAATAAATGAAAATGAAAATATAACAATCCAAATGCTTTGGGATGCAGCGAATGCAGTCCTGAGAGGAAAATACATTGCAGTCCAGGCCTATCTCAAGAAACAAGAAAAATCCCAAATACAAAATCTAACAGCACACCTAAAGGAAATAGAAGCAGAACAGCAATGACAGCCTAAATCCAGCAGAAGAAGAGAAATAATAAAGATCAGAGCAGAAATAAACAATATAGAATCTAAAAAAAAAAATGGTAGAGCAGATCAACGAAACCAAGAGTTGGTTTTTTGAAAAAATAAACAAAATTGACAAACCTCTAGCCAGGCTTCTCAAAAAGAAAAGGGAGATGACCCAAATAGATAAAATCATGAATGAAAATGGAATGATTACAACCAATCCCTCAGAGATACAAACAATTATCAGGGAATACTATGAAAAATTATATGCCAACAAACTGGACAACCTGGAAGAAATGGACAAATTTCTAAACACCCACACTCTTCCAAAACTCAATCAGGAGGAAATAGAAAGCTTGAACAGACCCATAACCAGTAAGAAATTGAATCAGTCATCAAAAATCTCCCAACAAGAGTCCAGGACCAGATGGCTTCGCAGGGGAGTTCTACCAGACATTTAAAGCAAAGATAATACCTATCCTTCTCAAGCTATTCCAAAAAATGGAAAGGGAAAGAAAACTTCCAGACACATTCTATGAAGCCAGTATTACTTTGATTCCTAAACCAGACAGAGACCCAGTAAAAAAAAGAGAACTACAGGCCAATATCCCTGATGAATATGGATGCAAAAATTCTCAATAAGATACTAGCAAATCGAATTCAACAGCATATAAAAAGAATTATTCACCATGATCAAGTGGGATTCATTCTTGGGATGCAGGGCTGGTTCAACATTCACAAATCAACCAATGTGATACATCACATTAATAAAAGAAAAGATAAGAACCATATGATCCTGTCAATCGATGCAGAAAAGGCCTTTGACAAAATTCAGCAACATTTCTTAATAAAAACTCTTGAGAAAGTCGGGATAGAAGGAACATACTAAAAGATCATAAAAGCCATTTATGAAAAGCCCACAGCTAACATCATCCTCGATGGGGAAAAACTGAGAGCTTTTTCCCTGAGATCAGGAACATGACAGGGATGTCCACTCTCATCGCTGTTGTTTAACATAGTGTTGGAAGTTCTAGCATCAGCAATCAGACAACAAAAAGAAATCAAAGGCATCAAAATTGGCAAAGATGAAGTCAAGCTTTCACTTTTTGCAGATGACATGATACTATACATGGAAAATCCGATGGACTCCACCAGAAGTCTGCGAGAACTGATACATGAATTTAGCAAAGTTGCAGGATACAAAATCAATGTGCAGAAATCAGTTGCATTCTTAGACACTAATAATGAAGCAACAGAAAGACAAATAAAGAAACTGATCCCATTCACAATTGCACCAAGAAGCATAAAATACCTAGGAATAAATCTAACCAAAGATGTACAAGATCTGTATGCTGAAAACTATAGAAAGCTTATGAAGGAAATTGAAGAAGATATAAAGAAATGGAAAAACATTCCCTGCTCATGGATTGGAAGAATAAATATTGTCAAAATGTCAATACTACCCAAAGCTATCTACACATTCAATGCAATCCCAATCAAAATTGCACCAGCATTCTTCTCGAAACTAGAACAAGCAATCCTAAAATTCATATGGAACCACAAAAGGCCCCGAATAGCCAAAGTAATTTTGAAGAAGAAGACCAAAGCAGGAGGCATCACAATCCCAGACTTTAGCCTCTACTACAAAGCTGTAATCATCAAGACAGCATGGTATTGGCATAAAAACAGACACACAGACCAGTGGAATAGAATAGAAACCCCACAACTGGACCCACAAACGTATGGCCAACTCATCTTTGACAAAGCAGGAAAGAATATCCAATGGAAAAAAGACAGTCTCTTTAACAAATGGTGCTGGGAGAACTGGACAGCAACATGCAGAAGGTTGAAACTAGACCACTTTCTCACACCATTCACAAAAATAAATTCAAAATGGATAAAGGACCTGAATGTGAGATAGGAAACCATCAAAACCCTAGAGGAGAAAGCAGGAAAAGACCTCTCTGACCTCAGCCGTAGCAATCTCTTACTTGACACATCCCCAAAGGCAAGGGAATTAAAAGCAAAAATGAACTACTGGGACCCTATGAAGATAAAAAGCTTCTGCACAGCAAAGGAAACAACCAACAAAACTAAAAGGCAACCAACAGAATGGGAAAAGATATTTGCAAATGACATATCGGACAAAGGGCTAGTATCCAATATCTATAAAGAGCTCACCAAACTCCACACCCGAAAAACAAATAACCCAGTGAAGAAATGGGCAGAAAACATGAATAGACACTTCTCTAAAGAAGACATCCGGATGGCCAACAGGCACATGAAAATATGCTCAACGTCGCTCCTCATCGGGGAAATACAAATCAAAACCACACTCAGATATCACCTCAGGCCAGTCAGAGTGGCCAAAATGAAGAAATCAGGAGACTATAGATGCTGGCGAGGATGTGGAGAAACGGGAACCCTCTTGCACTGTTGGTGGGAATGCAAATTGGTGCAGCCACTCTGGAAAACAGTGTGGAGGTTCCTCAAAAAATTAAAAATAGACCTACCCTAGGACCCAGCAATAGCATTGCTAGGAATGTACCCAAGGGATACAGGAGTGCTGATGCATAGGGGCACTTGTACCCCAATGTTTATAACGGCACTCTCAACAATAGCCAAATTATGGAAAGAGCCTAAATGTCCATCAACTGATGAATGGTTAAAAAAATTGTGGTATATATACACAATGGAGTACTACATGGCAATGAGAAAGAATGAAATATGGCCCTTTGTAGCAACATGGATGGAACTGGAGAGTGTTATGCTAAGTGAAATAAGCCATACAGAGAAAGACAGATACCATATGGTTTCACTCTTATGTGGATCCTGAGAAACTTAACAGAAACCCATGGGGTAGGGGAAGGAAAAAAAAAAAAGAGGTTAGAGTGGGAGAGAGCCAAAGCATAAGAGACTCTTAAAAACTGAGAACAAACTGAGGGTTGATGGGGGGTGGGAGGGAGGGGAAGATGGGTGATGGGTATTGAGGAGGGCACCTTTTGGGATGAGCCCTGGGTGTTGTATGGAAACCAATTTGACAATAAACTTCATATATTGAAAAAATAAATAAATAAATAAATAAAAATAAAAGTTCAACTTTAGCTGCATGGATCCAGAATATCAATAAATAACCAAGCAATGAAATTTGGAGCAAAAAATATGGGAAATGCTAATGGCTTCTAAGATGATTGGAGGGAATGAGACTGTAAGAATTAAACCTACATATAGATTGTCAACTAATTTCTGACAGAGGAACCAAGAACATACGATGGGGAAAAGATAGTCTTCTCAATAAATGGTATTGAAAAAAGTGGGCAGCCACACGTGAAAGAATGAAACTGGACCCCTTTCTTACACTATACACAAAAATCATCTCAAATTCTGGGCACTGGGTGGCTCAGTCAGTTGAGTGTCCAACTCTTGATTTTGGCTCAGGTCATGATCTCAGTTTGTGGGTTTGAGCCCTGCATCGAGCTCCACACTGACAGAGTCAGTCTGCTTGGGATATTCTCTCTCCGTCTCTCTCTGCCCTTCCCCATTTACTCTCTCTTTCTCTCTCAAAATACATAAAATAAACTTTAAAAAGTGTTAAAAAATCAACTCAAATTGAAATAAAGATGTGAACATAGAACCTGAAACCATAAAAGTCCTAGAAGAAAATATAGGGGGTAAGCTCCTTGACAGTGGTCTTGACAATGATTTTTTAAATTTGACACCAAAAACATGAACAACAAAATAAAACAAACAAGTGGGACCATATCAAACTAAAAATATTCTGCACAGAAAAACAAAATCAACAAAATGAAAAGGGAACCTGCAGAATGGGAGAAGACATTTGAAAATCATACATCTGATAATATCGAAAATATAGAAGAAATTATTACAACTCAGTAGCAAAACAAAACAAAAAATAACCCCAAAACAATCCAATTAAGAAAAATCGACAAAGAAATGCAGTAGACATGTTTCCAAAGAAGATATACAGAGAGCTAACAGGTACATGAAAAGGTGCTTAACATCACTCATAATCAGGGAAATGCAATTCAAAACCACAACAAATATTGCCTCAAATCTGTTTGCATGGTTATTATCAAAAAGACAAGAGTTAACACTGATAAGGATGTGAGAAAAGGGAAAAGTGCTGATAAGGATGTAGAGAAAAAGGAATTTGTGCACTGTTGGTGGGAACATATCTTAATGCAACAACTATGGAAAAGGGTGTAGAGATTCCTCAAAAAATTAAAAATCAAATTACCATTTGATTCAGCAATTCCACTTTTGGGCACATAGATGAAACAAATTAAATCACTATCTAGAAAAGATATCTTCACTCCCATGTTGATTGCAGCATCATTTATAATTGCCAAGATATGGAAACAAGTTAAATGTCTAGTGATGGATGAGTGGATAAAAAAATGTGTTGTGTATATATGTAAGTATGTGCACATACATAGTGGAATATTATTCAGCCATCAGAAAGAAGGAAATCCTACCATTTGTGACAACACGGATGAAACCTGAGGGCATCATGCTAAGTGAAATAAATCGCACAGAGAAGGACAAATGTTCTATGATTTCACTTATACATAGAATCTAAAAAGCCTGAACACATAGATACAGAAAACAGATTGGTGGTTTCCAGATGCAACAAGTGGGGATGGGGGGAATGGATGAAGATGGTCAAAGGTAAAAATTTCCATTTATATGATAAAAAAGTTCTGGGTACATAATGTATAGCATGGTGACTATGTTTTTTATTTAAAAATTAATGTGCTTATATCTTGTTAATTTCTATTATTATATCGAGTCACACATCTTTTTATATCCAGACATTTGGCCTTTAACTATTACAACTTGGGCATATTACATTAGCTTTAGTATTTGCCTCTGTAGGAGTTTTCTGGGGAGAGGGGTCACTGATATTTCCCTTGGCTTAATACCAGTTGTGTGATGATATTTTAAGTTTACTTATTAATTTTGAGACAGAAGGAGAGAGAGCACATGTGGGGGAAGTACAGAGGGAGAAAGGGAAAGAGAGAATTCCAAGCAAGCTATGCACTGTCATTACAGAGCCCTATGCAGGGCTCGGACTCACAAACCACAAGATCATGCCCTGAAGCAAATCAAGAGTTGGATGCTCAATCGACTGAGCCACCCAGGTGCCCCTGTGACAATTTTTATAAAGGCAAGGCAACTGACTGTGGACCTTATAAAGTCTTTTCCCTCTTTGTAGCAAAAGAAAATGCCTCCAGATACTTGGAGTCTGTAAGCTTTATGAAAAGTGAGAATATGGAGTTTCACAGCTATAGGCTGAGGTCCTCACCATAAAGGGCTTTCTTCAGTAATGGCACAGACTCTGGGGACCTTAATCAGATGCTAATGGGCACATGACTTTTCCAGGTGTAGGTAACGTGGGGTGGAGCTGAGTTCAGCCATATTGTTTTGGCAAATGTAAGAGTGTCAAGAAAGGCACAGAGACAAATAGTGGAAGCTTTGAGGTGTACATTGCTGAAGCTTGATCTTCAATTCAAAGGCATTGGCCTTAGCATACTTAACAGGCCTTGCAAAAACTTCAGAGGATGCCAGCAAACTACAGATGCAAAAGAAAATCTTAGTAAGCAAAGATGACTGAGGCAAGTATTCATCATTGGACAAGTTGGTCTTTCCATAATCAGGTCTTTTAGTCACTGAAGAGCAGAATGATATTAACTGCTTTCAAATGTTCAGTTCCTGAGCTACTGAGTTTCCAGTCTGAAATTGTTGATGCCCAACATAGTCTACTGAAGTAGGTCAGATTCTTTGTTTAGACTCAAGAAAGAAATTATAGAGATATTACTTGTGCCTGAGAGATCATGCCCGCGAAATTTTTGGACTTGAGACTCTAGGAAACAAACAATAAAGATAAGGTGTATTAAACAAAAGCCAAGGATAAGGATGATAATAGATCCAATTAAGGGCAATTTAAATGATGGAACAATGAGAGGTAATCCTCTGGCTGGAAATATTCAACTCTAGAAAGAAAAGATTTCTCTGAATGGCAACTGTTTGGGTAAACCAAGAAGTCAGTGGTTTAGAGTTAGTCGTAACTATTTCAGAGTCTCACAAACCATAAGATCATGACCTGAGGCAAAATCAAGAGTTGGATGCTCAATGGACTGAGCCACCCAGGTATCCCTGGTGGTTCCAGGAGGATACCCTCAGATAAGTGATTGGTTCCTTAACACAGGCGAGAAGGGATTTGTTCTGATGCACTGCTTATCTCCCTGCCACCCTGGTTGACCACAGGTTCAGCCCAACTAAAGAAAACGAAAAGGCTGGAGAAGGTAGTAGGCGGATGGGAGAGCAGAGCTAAGAAAGATTCTTCATTACTAAGATTGTCTTCCATAGGGAGGTAGAACCAGTAATGCAATACACTTGCTTCTCTCCATCCCCTCACTCTCTTCTCCAGGGAGGAAGAGAAAATTAACAGGCTCTATCATTTTGGAGAAATGAAATGGACATATATTGCCCACCTTCCTCTTCCTTTCTCTTGAGAGTAAGCTATCCACAGACATGCATTTGGCTCCTTTTCCCCATTCTGAATTTTTGCCAGGGCCAGTCTCTTTCCCTGTGAGTTCTGTTCCAGCCCAGAATTGTTTGTGATATGTAGGCAACTGTCATAATGGGGACTCTGAATTAGGACTCACCCACAGATGAAGGCAGAGCCTCCAATATCAGAAAAGGAGTAAAATATAATGGAGAAGAGCAAGGAGCCTGGGGCCAGACTTCCATGGTTCAAATCTGAGCTCTACAACTTACCAACATTGTGACCTTAGTCGAATTACTTAATATCTCGCTCATTCAGTTTTGTTTATGTGTAAAATAGGAAAATATTACCTTTTATGATAAAAGGCTTTAATGAGGATAAAACGGGTTAACGTGTAAATCCCTCAGAACAGTACTTTGACCTCAATATGTTTGAGCTGTTACTATAAGTTTTATCAGCTATAATATTTTGGTCTTTATAGGCTTTTCTTATTGTCTTTTTTTTTCCTCTCTCTCTCTCTCTTTTGATTCTCAAGTCAGGCCGAAAAGAAGGGGACTGTTTTGTTATGAATCTAAAGATCACATACCAAGTATAAACTACAAACATACCCAGCTTTTTTCTGCTTGCTCTGCAGCTATAAAGGTCCAAATCATCCATGGCCTTCTAGGTCTGTATCATATAGCGCCTGTGTAACAATTCTGGGTATCATTAATGTCACACCTTTCAAATGCTATTAGTGGAATGAAACCTAATGACAATCTCCTTATCTGACACATGCAATGAACTTGACACTAGACCCAATCCTTCTCTAATTATGCTTGCAATTATGGAAGAGTCTTGTCTACTTACTTTTTACCAATTAAATGAAGTAACTTTAACAATAACATTCAACTGAGTGTGATTTTGCTATGTGCCAAAAAGAAAAAAAAAATGATTAGGACAAACAAGCAGAAAACAGACAAAAATTTTTACTCAGGACACCATATGCCTATTGATTCACCATAAGTTAGATTTAGCTTTTAGGAAATAATGTCACAATTTGACTTAAAACTATTTTAATGTCAATTTAAATTCAAAGTCCCATATCATCTCTCTCCTATACTTTTAAAATTGGTTTGGGGGTGCCCCAAATTGGCAAACACAATGAAAGCTAGGTAAGAAATTTAGAGGACATTTAGCACAAGTTCCTTAATGGAAAAATTCTAAGGTTTAGGATTGGAGGTTACACCTTGCAAAGATTTTATAAGTGGTATGATGAAATTCAGTTTTCCTTCTCAGGTTACTTTCTGTTGGATCTTCCACTTGGTTTCTCTGAAAGATCATCATCTCATTATTTGTGTATTGTTAATCTTCCCAGATAATTTAGCTAAATATTTCTCTATCATGTGCTTCATATTTCAGTGTTACCATCAAAACTGAAAGCTTGTTTGTGGGAATGAAAGAAAAAGCCTATGTCTTAAGAACTGCTTCTGATAAGAATTCCATAACAGCTTAGCCTTCCAGATAATTAGTATGTCTTTAAATGTTATTATTATTCGTCTTGTCTTTATACTGGATAATTTAAGAGTGTCTCTTTAAAAATCGTTAAAGCAGTATTATCCCTCAGAAATGGGCTTCAGCCTTGAACAAAACACAAATTGGTTCTACAGTAAATAAAATTTTCTTTCTAGTAAATTGACCCCACAGAGCCCATATTAGTTTTTGAATTGCCTAGTGTAGTAATGACAGCTGGCCTGCTACGCTCTTTACAGCTAATAGAGGAGAGAATATGACCAAATTTTGACAGGTGACTGTCAAACCCACATGCCACACAGAGAACTTGAGGGAGAGAGACCAGCTGGGATTACTTAAGGAAATTTTGTGTGATGCCAAGCATATCACAGACATGAGATATCCAGTGAGTGCTTCACAACTTGTCTGTTGCAGCTAAGTAGGTGGTATCACTTTTGACAGCAGGGTGAATGGTTCAGCCATGGTAGCAGGCTGTACTGAGACAGTATGATCTCAATTGAACTCACAAGCACTACCTTAGGAATGAATTAAAGTTCTTTCCCAATCTCAAAATGGTTCTTGCACTGACAAAACCAGGGAGATAGAGGAGGCAAATCATTATGCATTTGCCAACATTTATTTACTTACATCGACTGCTCCCAAGTCAGCGAGACGAACAAGGACACGGTACTCCAAATGTTCTCAGTTATGCCAGCTTGACTTCTTATAGGACGCACACACACCCCTCTTTCTTCCTTTCTTGGTTCATTCCTCTAACTTCACCTTGGTTTTGTATCTAGTACCTCACAGTGGGACTTGTGTAGCCATCCTTGGGTAATCCCACATTCTTCCTCACTCCTATACCCAACTCAGCTGTGTAAACCTACCACTTTGAATTACTACGGGAGCATAACACAGATAGTGGTTCAATGTCTCTGTATCAGAACAGTCCTTCCTCCATGCGAAACCTGGTGCCAGTTGGCTTTTTTCCAAGCACATATAAATCTTACAGTGTTTCATACTCTAAATTTTGCAAAAACCAGATACCATTTAGTTTCCGTTATATTTCATACACATTACATTATAAAATTTTCTCTCCTGTGAGAATCTGGTTTTATATGTGTATACACACACACACACACACACACACACACACACACACACACACGGGAAATCTCATGCCCTAACAGTCTATTCCTATAACTAATTAGCATCTAGGTATTGATCATGTAACTATAGTTTCCAAAGAAGAAACTAAGTGTCTGTGTCTTACTTTATTTCTTCTCTTTACCCACCTCTCTTTTCATTCCCTTTCCTTTCTGTGAGAACTTAAATCAGGTCACTACTATGAAGTGCTATTGCCATTTAGAATTCTGTGTTCAAAATGGGCTGAGAATATGACTGAATAGCATCCACCATCAGACAATGTAGAGTCTACAGAAGACACAAATCCCAATTAGTTATCCCCGCCCCCCCCAAATTCATCTCTAGCTCTATTTTGCTCAAATTTAGGCCTGGAAAAGCCAATGTTACACTTAGAATCATGTAAATCTGGCACAGGAAAAAAACCCAGAAATGATTTATTCCCATTTCTGGCTACACGGAAGTCACATCAGCTTCCTGCTTGACACCTGGTTACCAGATTCTACTAGATTGACTCGTGGTGGAAAGCACGCGACTTTACAACACTGATGGATGGTATTATTTTTAAAAAATCCCTTCTTCTCTTGAGTTCATAACTTCCTTACTGTATTTTCCATCTATTTGTCTTTTTCTATGCTCTAGAATGCTACAGAAGCTGTCCTTCTCTTTTCCAAAGGATAGAATCTAAACAATCTAATCAGTTAGTTCTCTGGCATTAGATGCCTAGCAGTATATTATAATACCTAGTATAATAAAATAATCTCTCATGTCTGACACTGCATGAGGATAGTAGTGGTGAGAATCATGGTTTTCTAAACCTGATTTGTAGAAAGAGGTATGACTTGTCTGGTTCATTTTTTTTTTTTTCTGAAGAAAAAGCAAATTCTCATATTAAAAAGGTATGCATTTAGCTGTGTACATCATGCTTTAAAGATCTTTCAGTGTTGTTTGCATTCTGTGATTTGTACAACCGGCTATGTTTATATTTGTATTTACATGAATCTTCTTATATAAATAACTTCTAGTTTGAAAATGCACTTATCAAACCAGGGTTTTTAGAGTTTCTTATTCAAATGCTATCTCTCTCGCTTTTATTTTCATTTTCTTTTTATCTTAACCCAGAAAGTGCCCTATTTTCTTCTTCAATAGATAAGAATTTACATATTGCAAGCTTAATAAGAAAGTTTTTAAGCCGTTTCATTATTATCATGTTTTGGTTGGTCAACAGAGGCTTGGAGTAGAATATATTCACCATTCGTTTCTCATCCTTTAGGAGCTATACTTAAATAATGATTTGAGGATAAGATTAAAAGATGCTATGTTTACGAGTAAAATGACCATTTACTGAATGTGACATTTTTTTTACCTGCTATCTGGAATTTGTTAGCACATTTGTCAGCACAGTGTATAGCAGCAGAGGGTGTGCAAATATATGATGGGCTTAGACAGCACCGGGAGAGTTCAATCGAAAGACAAACTAAGAAAAAATACACTTGGAACAAGGGCAAAGACCTTCATTATGAACCAATTTGGTTGGTCAAAGAAGAGCATGTGTTTTGAAGACACAGGTACTTAAGCCTTCCAGGTATCAGGAAATTTGGGTCATGAAACTGATCTCAGAGTTCATAACCCAATTGTAACCTCTGTCATTCTGGGTTCTCTAAGCTGACAATCAAAAGTATTTTGGTTTCTCTAAGCCTATAAAGAAAAATCAAGGGTCTTATCCTTTCCATTTAGTATGAGTTCTGTCTACTTAATATTTCAAATAAGGAGAAAACCTAGCAGTAAGTGAATAGTTAACGCTGAAACAGAAAAAAGAAACAAGATACTGTAGATACAAATCTTTCCCACAATTGACTAGGGACAAAATGTTTCATGAAGGTAGATAATGTAAATGAGACATGATTGAATTTAAAGAGTGACAAAGTCTTCCCTACACTTGCAAAGGACAAAGAAAGCCACAGATAATGAGCATCTGCATTTTTCCAGATACTGTCTTAATCATTTTATATTCATTAATTTACTTCATACTCATTAAAGCCTCATGAAGTAGCTTTTAATCTTGTTTTTGTAAATATATAAACTAGGTATGTTAAGATAAAAAGCTAGGGCGCCTGGGTGGCTCAGTTGGTTGAGTTTCCGACTCTTGATTTTGGCTCAGGTCATGTCTGCCTGTTCAAGCCCCACATTTGGATTCTCTCTCTCCCTCTCTCTTCCCCTCCCCCCTACTCATGCTTGTGCTCTCTCTCAAAATAAATAAACATTTGCAGTGCCTGGGTGGCTCAGTCGGTTAAGCATCTGGCTTCGGGCTCAGGTCGTGATCTCACTGTTCATGGGCTCGAGCCCCGCATCGGGCTGTGTGCTGTCAGCTCAGAGCCTGGAGCCTGCTTCCGATTTTGTGTCTCCCTCTCCCTCTGCCTCTCCCCTGCTCACGCTCTTTCTCTCTCTCAAAAATAAATATACATTAAATGAATAAATAAACATTCCAAAAAAGAAAAAAGAAATAAAGCTAGGTAGAGTTCATTGATGTGTCCCAGCTCAAAGAAGAAAAACTGACAGGGATAGTAAGACCAGGATACACTGTTATATCCAATGTAGGACCCTCTCTGAAAGGTCTTTACTCAAATGTACATAGTATCCACAGAACTGATAAATGACATATATGTAAAAAATTCAGTAGGAACTATCTGGCTCATCGGAAATAAGATCAGTTTTTTTTTTTTAAATATATATGAGATGTTAAGAACAGGTCAAGATGGCTACATCATCACAGGGAACGGCATGGAGCATTAATTAGCAGGGTAGGGGTAGCATGATGATCCAAGATGAGAGGCCTCCAAAACAAATTTCACCAACTTAATTTTTGAGGACTGTCCAATTGAGAAAATGTAAATCTACTTTTTCATTTTTTAAAATAATTTTATTATGTTAAATATATTTTGAATGTTCAACAGGCAAAAGACAATTTAATAATTTTTCAGAAAAATAATTCTGTATGTTATATCAACATAAGGAAGAATATGTAAGTCAGACATTGAAGAGTGTGGAGAGCAAGCATTATCATCCAGGGTAAAACAATGGTTATTTTTTTTTTTGTTAGATTCACAGAATGATGTATGACTGAAAGCTATCATTCAGGCAACATATTCTGTCTGGAGAACTTCTAAGTTACGAGATCATAGGTAAACGTACATAGGTTGGGATGGGATGGGGATATATGGAAAAATAAAATTCTATCTAATGTTCTGTTTTAACCTCAAAGAATACTCTCTTTTGAAGGGATATTTGAAAGCCCAGTTTGTGAACAGAAAGCCAGCAAAAAGTTTTAATCACAGTTACTGAATCGATAGTTATACCTAAAATTAAAATGCAATTCATGATTATTTTTTATTGTTTTAATTTTAAAAAGAAATTTTAATGATTATTTTTAAATAAAATTTGAAAAAGTGAAGTAAAATATCTGTGAAGTACATCACACAACAGTTATACTTTTAAAAGTAACTGGAATTGACTTTAGTAAAGAGTTAAGAGTAAGATCTGTCCCTATATAATTGAGCTATTTAAAAGATATAAAGAGGAAAAAGCACACAAAAATCTCAACAACCACCACAATAGGAACAAAAACTACTTAGCACTGAATTAAGCATGAATTCAAAAACATTGAGATCTATGCCACTAAGGTGAACTCCAGAAGGGGAAAAAAAAAAAAAAAAGTATGACATATTGGAATCTTGGCAGTAGAGGTTAATGGATTACAGAAGAAACACCTTGAATTGAGGAGGCCCAAGGATAAGGAAAATATTATCCATGTAGTACAGGTGAACAATTTAAGGGAATATAAGGTTCTCATTTTTAATTTGGATACAAATACAACCAGTATTCACAGTAAGGCCTCAGATATTCCAAACAATAGGTAATTCTTGGTTCCTTTATCAGAAGGTATTGATAATTCACAGCATATGTCTGTAACAGGAGAATCCCTATCAAACATGGACCCTGCGAAGTGTAAGAGAAATGAATGTTCTCTGAAGTCAAATTGGGACCCAACCCCAGAGGAAGGGACAAGTTTTCTGGGCAGGGCAAGCAATTTGATACAGGGGCAAGGAAAAAGTATGGTCACCATAGCTCCTCAGACTGTGCCTGTCAGATTCAAAGTCTATTAGGCAGCAAAGGAGACTATGGTAGAGTTAGTATTTGTAACAGGACAGCTTAATTTCAGAAAGGAGATAATTATTTAATTCTAAGCCATCACAATTTAGTTTCAGGGATTGAGCTTTTGACAAAGGGTGACAAACTAGTTCACTAGAAAACTAGGACAGATAAATCTCACAGATGAGGATTACTGGCAAATCTGGGGATGAAAAAAAAAAGCAGCTAAAGAAATGAGAGAAAGATATAGGATAGATAATTTATTTTTTCAATTCCCAAATAAAGAATGGGTTTTAAACCAAACATAAGGTCCTATTTGAATGTTTGTATTTCAAGGGAAAAGGCATCAACGAGATGATCTACCAATGATCAATGATCAATGACATGAGCTATCCAAATCTGGTACCTGGAGTGATCTATCCTAACAGGTGTCACAATTTACCTGGTGACATCTTACAAAACTGTAATTATATTCACTCCTCCTTTGAGATGCAATTGCTGAATACATACTGTATACTTGGCACTGGGGTTACAACTGAAAAAAATAAACAAACATCCCTGCTCTCTTGCAACCTACATTCTGGTGAGGGACAAAAACAAGCCAATAGTAATATAATATCAGGTAGTTAAATTAAAATAGCTATATAAAAATCTACAAACAAGAATAAGTAAATGAGGAGTGACAAGAGTTCTTATTAATAAGTAAGGGATTATGGAATACCTCTGTGATGAAGCGACACTTAAGTAGAAACTCAAATGCAGCAAGACCCATTATGACAACTGTGAAAATAATGTTCCATGCAGAAGGAACAGAAATAGCAGAGGTCCTAAGGCCAGAGGATGCATGACTGCCTAACAAGGAGCAAGAAGATCAGTGTGACTATGGGGACATGAATAAGGGAGAATGTGGTTAGAGATGAGCTTGGAAAGAATGCAAGGGACCAGATGTTTTAGGGTTTCGTAGAACTTTTCATTTTCTTCAAAGTGTGAATGGAAACCATTTCAGATCTAAGCAGCTGGGTGGTATCATCAGTCATGTGTTAAAGGGATAAAGAATAGGCTTGGGTGACAAAAATCAAAGCAGGGGGACAAGTTAAAAGACTATTGTAGAATTGTATGTAGGTAATGATGTAGTTAAGACTGGGGTTGTAACAGTGTCAGGGGTAAGAAACAGCCAGATCCAGGATAATATGTGAAAAGTAGAATATGCCAGAGTTTCTGATGACTGGGATGTGGGTTATAAAAGAGTCAAGGATGATTCCAAGGCTTAGTCTTTTACTGTGGTGGGACTCATTAGGCTAGAGCAGGTTTTCATAACAAATCATGGGTTCCACTTTTGATAGGTTAAGACAGAAAGTCTTATTAGCCACCCAAATGAAAAAGTTGTGTCTTGTGGGCCAATTGCCAGGCTGCAGAGAGGTGACAGTAGATCATATATTGCTCAGAGATCTCCCAGTGATGAAAGAGAGATCAAAGTTTAGGGAGGTCAAGTTAGTTAGAATTTGTAGAGAAGACTTCCAGAGAGGAGAACCCCAAGCTGAGTTAGAGTTCCAGGAGTCTACATAAAGTCCTGCTTCACCGCCAATCTGCACAAGGTTAAAGCATCACTATTCTAGGTGACAAAAAAAACCTGCCGAGGAAAGAACAATAACCAAGAAGCTGTAAGAAAAATTTCCAGGACTTACTCAGGGGTAAGAATCATTCGACTATCCTCCAAATAAAATGCAAACATATGCATGATAAACATGACCAACCACTAAAAAAAAAAAACCCAATAAAATATATAGCAATAAAGTTAATATAATTATAAAATAAAATCATAAAAATTCAATCCAAATGAAAGAAGGAAAATTAAAAAGGAACAAAAAAATATGTGCAAATAGCAATCAAAGAGCAAGATGGTGGATTCAACCCCAATCATATCAATAATTGCATTCGTGTTAATGTCTAAGCACTTCACTTAAATGACCAAGGTTGTCCCAGTGGATAAATACCTATTTCATATCTAAAAGTAGTTGACTTTAAGTACAAAAAACACACCTGACTAAAAAATAAATGAATGAAAAAAATAATCAGCGGAAACAGTACCAAAGGATGCTAGAGTTGCAATATCAATGTCATACAAAGTAAAATTCAGTACATGGACTATTACATGAATAAAGAGGAATTATTCTTAATGCTAAAGAGGTCAAGTCATTAATCTAGATGTACAGTAATCCTAAATGTGAATGTACGTAACAAAAGGCCTTCAAAATACATGAAATAAAAACTGACAGACTTGAAAAGTGAAATTAAAAAAATTGCAATGAAAATTGGAAAACTTAACACTCGCCTATTTGATGAAATATCAGTAAAGTATCTTCCCTTCCTTTCCCTTAACTTCAAAGTTTACTACAATTCTATAGTAATCAAAACAATATGGTGCTGACATAGCAACAAACTTATTTATCAATGGAATAGAGAATTCAGAAATAAACCCACATTTATAGAGAACTCAGAAATAAACCCACATTTATATGGTCAATTTATCTATAACAAAATAGACAAGAATATACAATAGGGACAAGACAGTCTTTTTAATAAATGATGCTGGTCGAACTAGATAGTGACATGCAAAAAAAAACTTGTCTACCATCTTACACGTATCACAAAGAATAAATTCAAAACAGCTTAAAGATTTGAATGTAAGATCGGAAACCATAAAATCCTAGTAGAAAACATAAGCATTAAGCTCTTTGATACAAGTCCCAGCAATATATATATATATACACGTACATACATATACACATAAATACATATATGTATATACATGTATGTATATATACATATATACATATATACATATACACATATATACACACACACATATATATACATACACATATATACACATACACACATATATATAGGTTTACTCTCCTCAGGAAAGGGTGACAAAAGCAAAAATTAAACAAGTGGGATTACAGCAAACTAAAAACCTTTTGCACAACAAAAGAAACTGTCCACAAAATTAAAAGGCAACCTGCCGAATGGGAGAAGATATTTGCAAATCATATATCTGAAAAGGGGTTCATACCCAAGGTATATAAAGAATTTATACAACTTAATATAAAAATTGTTTAAAAATAAAAAATAAGCAGAGGTCTAGAATGAACATTTTCCAAAGAAGACATACAGATGGCCAACAGACACGTGAAAATATGCTCAATATCACTAATTTGCAGAAATGCAAATCAAAACCACAATAAGATATTACCTAACACATGTCAGATTGTCTATAACCAAGGAGAATTAAAAAAAAAAAAAAAAAAAAGCATTGGCAAAGATGTAGAGAAAGGGGAACCTTCATAAACTGTTGGTGGGAATGTAAATTGGTGAATCCACTAGGAAAACATATGGAGTTTCCTCAAAAAAATTAAAAATAGAACTACCATAGGATCCAGCAATTCCACTTCTAGGTATTTATCCAAAGAATATGAAAACACTAATTTGAAGAGATATATACACCCACCCCTATGTTTATTTCAACATTATTTACAATAGCTAAGACATTGTTAAGCCATAAAAAAGAATGCAATCTTGCCATTTGTAACATAGATGGACCTAGAGGGTATTATGCTAACTAAAATAAGTCAGACAGAAAGACAAATACTGTATGATTTCAGTTATATGCAGCATATACAACAACAACAACAAAAAAAACAAAGCAAAAAGGCAAAAAAAACATACAAAAAACAAAACAGAAACAAACTCATGGATACCCAAACTCTTGGATTGGTAGGGAAGGAGGGATTGGGGGGTAGGCAAAATAGGTGAAGGGACTTAAGTGCTACAAAATTCCAGTTATAAAATAAACAAGTCATGGGGATATAATATACAGCATAGAGGGTATAGCCAATAATATTGTAATAACATTATATGGTGACAGATGGTAACTAGACTTATCTTGGGAATCATTTTGTAATGTATAAAAATATTGGATCATCGTAATGCACACCAAAAACAAACAGGATATTGTATCTCAATTATATTTCAATAAAAAATAGCAGAAAAGATAGAGAGGGATTTAATATCATCAATCAACTAAAGCAAATTTCCATTTATAAATTGTTTTACTTCAAAATAGCAGAATATGCATTCGTTTCATGTGCATACAGAACATTCTCCAAAATAGACCATCTTCTAAACCATAAAAAAGTCCATAAATTTAAATGAAGTAAAAGCATACTAAATAGCTTCTGACCACAATGGACTCAAAGTCAGTAACAAAAAAGTTTCTCAAAAATCTTCCAAAAAAGATGGTAGAATAGAAAGTCCCAAATCCTTCTTCTCTCATTAGGATGCAAATTCAACAAACATCTATAGATAGACCAGTTATCTTCAGGAGGAATCTAAATACCACGTAAGAGGCTCCCGCACACCCAGATGAACATGAAAATGGCTGCATGGTTGGCAGTAGGATAATGTGTGACACTCACTTGCTAGAACCCCTGCTTCAAGAATAACACAATGCAATCGACCAGGCAGAAACTGAACTCCCAGCTCTTCCCAGAGGAGGAAGAGACTAGGATACACCCCTCATGTTCAGACTTTGGGCAGTTACTCAAAGGACTAATTTGGGTCTTGCCTCCATCTAAGCACTGACAAGAAAGGGCACTAGGTTAGGAGCCACTGAGAAAAAAGCAAACTTTTGGGCTACCAGGCACACACTCACTCTTGTCCCTCTCCTCTGGCTCATGATGCAGCAAATGGGAGAGGACCCCCAATTCCTGGCTTCTCCCTGGGCAGGAAAAGAGTGGAAACTGTGTCCAATGTTTTAGTTTTTCAGGGAAGCTCTGCTCCAGATTGGTTTCTGTCTTGCCCAATTTGAAGTGTTGATGAGTGTTTACTCAAGATGCCTGAGGGCCATTGAGAACGAAAAAGAAGCTAAGTGGCTAGACAAGAAAATAGCCCAAGAACCCACTGATGGATGAATGAATACACACACACACACACACATATACATACATTGGCAACAGCATAAAGAAACCTAAAGACATTATGCTAAGTGAAATAAGTCAGACAAAGAAAGTCCAATACTGTACTATCTCACTTATATGTGAAATCTAAAATAACAATAACAAAAACATCAAACTCACAGAAAAATAGATTAGATTTTTGGTTCCCAGAGGTGGGAGTTGGGCGACGGGAGGAATTGGAAAAAGGTGGTCAGAAGGCACAAACATCCAGTTGTAAGACAAATAGGTTTATGATGTACAACATGATGACTATAGTTAACACTGCTGTATGACATATAGGAACATTTTTAAGAGTTTTTATCACATGGAGAATTTTTACTTTTTATTGTATCTATGTGAGATGATGGAGATTAACTAAACACACTGGGATAATCATTTCAAAATATGTATAAATCAAACCATGCTGTATACAATGATGTAGATCAGTTAATTCTCAATAAAACTAGACAGAAAAAAAAAAAAAAACAGAGTGGCTTACAATAGCTCCAGAATACCTACAGTTCATTAAAGGGAGTAAGATAGGGGCACCTGAGTGGCTTAGTCAGTTGAGCATCTGACTTCAGCTCAGGTCATCATCTCACCATTCCTGAGTTCGAGCCCCACATCAGGCTGTATGCTGACAGCTCAGAACCTGAAGCCATTTCGGATTCTGGGTCTCCCTCTCTATCTCTGCCCTTCCACCATTTGTGCTTTGTCTCTCAAAAATAAATAAACATTAAAAAAAATGTTAAGGGAGCAAGATATTATGAGCTCCTTAAGAAAGAAACCAGCAAAACCTCTCTAACTGGAAATTTATATGCTCAAATCCACAGAAGTTGCATCCACAGAAAATGTTTGAGAGATCACCAAACTGTCTAGCCAGGCTGATTAATAAAAATGGTCACTGTATAAAGCCAGTCAATAAAGACTGAGGTGGCTACTTTTCAAATGTGTGTATTCTAACACAAACTAACAAGGCACCAGATATTGATAATAAAAAATTACAGACCAACAAAAGGAACAAAATGTATCTCCTGAAACTGACCCTAAAGAAAGGGAGGCATATAAATTATTTGATAAAGAACTGAAAATAAGCATGATAAAGATGCACAAAGAACTCAGGGAAATGATGCATGAACAAAACAGGAATATCAACAAAGAGATAGAAAATACTAAAAAGAACCAAATGAATTTGAAATTTGAAGAATACAAGTGAATTGAAAAATTCACTAGAGGGTTTGACCAACAGTCTTGGTCAAGCAGAAGAAAGAACCAGTGAATTTGAATATAGTTCATTTGAAATTATGCAAAGGAGCAAAACATGAAAAGAATGAAGAGTAAAGAGAGCCTAAGAGACATGGTATAACACCAGTCAGATCAACATGTGTATTAGGGGAGTCCCAGAAAGGGAAAAGAGAGAAAGGCAGAAAGCTTACCTGAAAAAATAATGACCAGAACCTTCCACAAAGGAAGAAAATGAATGTCCAGATTCAAGAAGCCTAATGAATCTCAAAAAACATGAACGGAAAGAAAACTGCACCAAGACACATTATAATCAAATTGTCAAATGTAAAAGAGAGAATTTTATAAGTAGCTAGAAAAAAAACAACTTATCACACAAAAAAAGGGAGACCCGTAGGCTACCAGTGAATATCTCAACAGAAAACTTGCAGGCCAGAAGGGAATGGGATAATACATTCAAAGTGCTTAAAGAAAGAATAAAAACTACCAGCAAAGAATATTCTATCCAGCAAAGCTGTATTCTATCCAGCAAAGCTGTATTTCAAAAATGGAGTAATAAAGACTTTTCCTGATAAATAAAAGCTGAGGAAGTTCATTGCTAGTAGACCTGCCTTACAAGATGCTAAAGGGAGTCTTAAAGTTCAAACAAAGAGATGGTGGACAGCAACATGAAACTATATGAAAGTTTAAAGTTTCCTGATAGAGGTAAGTGTATAGATAAATATAGAATACTATAAAACTATAATGGGGAGAATAAATCATTTTTATTTTTTACTGATAGAATTGTATCCATTTATTTTTTCAATTATTATATTTTATACTCGAAAAGTTCTATATTGTGTTTCCAGATTGCTGGCTTATTTAAGGTTTCATTTTTTAAAAGTAGTTTTAGGTTTACAGCAAAATGGAGGGACAGGCACAGAGACTTCCCATTTCTCTTCCTGCTGCTACACAACCAGAGCCTCCCAATTATCAGCATCCTTTACCAGAGTGGTACATTTGTAACAACTGGTAAACCTACACTAAAACCTCATAATCACCCAAAGACTATAGTTTACGTTATGGTTCACTTTTAGTGTTATATATTCTATGGTTTTTGGACAAATATATAATAACGTGTGTCCAACATTATACTATCATACAGAATATTTTCATTGCCCTAAAAATCCTCTGTGTTCTACCTGTTTATCCCTTGGAAACCACTCATATTTGTACTGTCTTTATAGTTTTGCTTTTCTAGAATGTTGGACTCCGACAGTATGCAGACATTTCAGATTGGCTTCTTTCACATAGTAATATGCACTTGAGCTTCCTTCATGCCTTTTAACCACTTGATCGTTCATATATAATATTCCATTATCTGAATGTACCACAATTTCATTATACATTCACCCATTGAAGGATTCTTGTTTGCTTCTGAATTTATTCAATTATGAATAAAGCTGCTACAAACATTTATGTGCAAGGGTTTATGTGGATATAAGCATTTCATTCCTTTGGATAAAGACCAAGGAGCACAATTGCTGGATTCTACAGTAAGAGGGGGTTTAGTTTTGTAAGAAACCGTCAGACATGCCTCCCAATGTGGCTGCGCCATTTTGCCTTCACAATAGCATTGTATGAAAGTTCCTGTTACTCCAAATCCTTTACACCATTTGGTGTTATCACTGTACCTCTTCAGGGCATTTCTAGTATGCATATAATGGTCTTATATGTTGTTTCAATTTGCATTTTCCTGATGACTTACGACGTGGAGCATCTTTTCATATTTATATATCTTCTTTAGAGAGGTGTTCTGCTGAGGTCTTTGGCCCATTTTATAATCAGGTTTTTTTTTTTATTATTCAGTTTTAAGAGTTCTTCGTATATTACACGTAACATTCCTTTAGCAGATGTGGCTTTTTCAAATATTTTCTCCTACTCTGAGACTTGTATTCTCATTTTTTTTTTTTGACACTGTCTTTCACAGAAAAGTTTTTAATTTTAATGAGGTTCAACTTATAAATTACATGTTTCATGGATTATGCCTTGGATGTTATGTCTAAAAAGTCGTCACCGTAACCAAGGTCATTGAGTTTTAATCCTATGTTATCTTCTAGAAGTTTTATAGGTTTGAATTTTACCTTTAGGTTTTGAGTTAATTTTTGAGAAGGGTGTAAACTGCATCCTAGATTAGTATTATTATTATTATGAGTATTAGTATTTATTGTATTAGTGTTTGTATTACTATGAGGATATGGATGTCTAATTTTTCCAGCACCATTTGTACAAAAGAGTATCACTGCTCATTGTGTTGTCTTTGCTCTTTTACCAAAGATCAGTTGACTATATTTATATTAGTATATTTTGGGGATTTCTATTCTGTTTCAGTGAGTCACCTTCAACTCTGCTATAGAATTTAAATTATAAAACTATAAAAAATTACCATAACAATAATAAAATATTTTAATAGATATATCATATAAAAGATGTAATTCATGACATCAATAACTTAAATTATGGTAGGGAGAATTTAAAAAGTGGTTTTTGTATGCAATTGAACTTAAGTTGCCACTAAGTTAACATGGATTGTGGGTGTTGTAGTTAAGTGATGAATCACAGGAATCTACTCCCGAAGCCAAGACTACACTGTATGTTAGGTAACTTGACAATACATTAAAAAATAATAAAATAAAATAAATAAAATAAAAATACTATATATAAGTCCCATGAAACCCATAAACAAACTACATCTAAAAGATAAAATAAGAGAAAATGAGAAATGAATTAAAGCATATCACTATAAAATAATCCATGAAACACAAAGGAAAACATCAAGAGACAGCAAAAGGAAACCAAAAAGCTGTAAGACATACATAAAATAATTAACAAAATGGCAATCATAAGCTTTTCTCTATTTGTAATGACTTTAAATATAAGTGGATTTGAAGACATAAGAGCTGAAAACTTCCTTAATCTGGACACAGAAACAGATCCAAAAAGCACAGAGAGCCCCCAACAAAGTTAATCCAAGGAGATCCCTATAAAGACACATATTAAGTAAAATGGTGAAAAGTAGTGATAACCAGGGAATTTTAAAAGCAGCAAGAGAGAATAAAACAGTTCCATACAAGGGAAACCACATATGGCTATCAGCAGACACTTTGCAGGCCAGAGGGGAATGGCGTAATATATTCAAGATACTTATAGATAGATCATAGATCAATAGAACAGAATAGAAAACTCAGAAATGGACCCACATCCATATGGTCAACTCATTTTCAACAAAGCAGCAAAGAATATCCAGTGCAAAAAAAGACAGTCTCTTCAAAAAAGGTATTGGGTAAACAGGATGGCAACATGCAAAAGAATGAAACTGGACCACTCTCTTACACCATACACAAAAATAAATTCAAAATGGGTGGAAGACCTAAATTTGAGGCAGGAAACCACCAAAATCCTAGAGAACACAGGCAGCAACCTCTTTGACACAGGCTAGAGCAACTTCTTACTAGACACGTCACCGAAGGCAAGGGAAACAAAAGCAAACATGAACTATTGGGACTTCAAGATAAAAAGCTGTGGCACAGTGAAAAAAACAATCAACAAAACTAAAAGGCAGCTTACAGACTGGTGGGAGATATTTCAAATGTCATATCTGATAAGGAGTTAGTATTCAAACTCTGAAAAGAACTCATCAAACTCAACACCCAAAAAATAAATCATCTAGTTAAGAAATGGACAGAAGACATGAATAGACATTTTTCAAAAGAAGACATATAGGTGGCTAATAGGTACATGAAAAGATGCTCGACATCACTCATCATCAGGGCAATACAAATCAAAATACGAGATACCACCTCACACCTGTCAGAATGGCTAAAGTTAACAGCACAGGAAACAACAGATGTTGGCAAGGATGCGGAGAAAGGGGAACTTTCTTACACTATTGGTGGGAATGCAAACTGGTGCAGCCACTCTGTAAAACAGTATGGGGGTTCCTAGAAAAGTTAAAAATAGAACCACCCTATGACCTAGCAATTGCACTACTAGCTATTTATCCAAAGGATACAAAAATACTGATTCAAAGAGGAATATGCCCTCCAATGTTTATAGCAGCATTATCAACAACAGCCAAACTATGGAAAAAGCACAAATGTCTACTGACTGATGAATAAAGAAAATGTGCTATATATACAAGTGGCATGTCACTCAAACATGAAAAAGAATGAAATCTTGCCATTTGCAATAATGTGGATGGTGCTAGAGCTAAGCGAAATAAGTTAGTCAGAGAAAGACAAATACCATATGATTTTCCTCATATGTGGAATTTAAGAAACAAAACAGATAAACATATGGGAATGGGAAAAAAGAGAGAGAGAGGAAAACAAACCATAAGAGACTATTAACTATAATAGAGGACAAACTAAGGGTTGATAGAGGAGGTGGGTGGGGGATGGGCTAAATAGGTGATGGAAATTAAGGAGGGCGCATGTTATGATGAGCACTGGGTGTTACAAGTAAGTGATGAGTCACTAAATTCTACTCCTGAAACCAATATTACACTTGGTGTTAACTTACTAGAATTTAAATAAAAATTTGAAAAAGAATTAATGGAATTCAGCAAAATCAGTGTTAATGGAGAAGTTTATAGTGGCAAATGTCTACATTAAAAAGAAGTAAGATCATGGGGTGCCTGGATGGCTCAGTCGGTTAAGTGTCTGACTTTGGCTCAGGTCATGATCTCTCTTTGAGCCCAGCATTGGGCTCTGCACTGAGGGTATGGAGTCTGCTAGGATTTTCTCTCTCTCTCACTCTCTCTGTCCCTCTTGCACTTGGGTGAGTGCGCGCACTCTGGCTCTTTCAAAATAAATAAACTTAAAAAAAATTTAAAAATAAGTAAGTGAGATCTCAAATAAGCAACCTAACTTTACACCTTAAGAAGCTAGAAAAATTAGAGCAAATTAAACCCAAAGTTACACAAAGAAAGTCATAAAAAGGTCAGAGCAGAAACAAATGAAGTCAAGACCAGAAAAAAATAGAAAAGTTTAACAAAACTATGTGCCGTCTTTTTGAAAAGGTAAAAAGGTTTACAAAGTTTACCTAGACTAAGGAAAAAAGAGAGAAGGTAAAAATAAATAAAATCAGAAGTGAAAGAGGACACTTTAAAATTGATACTGCAGGGGCACCTGGGTGGCTCCATTAGTTGGGCACCCGACTTCGGCTCAGGTCTTGATCTCCCAGGTCACCACTTCCAGCCCCAAGTCAGGCTTTGTGCTGACAGCTCAGAGCCCAGAGCCTGCTTTGGATTCTTTGTCTTCCTCTCTCTCTGCCCCTTGCCCATTTTGCATTCTATCTCTCTCTGGAATAAACACTAAAAAAAAACAAAAAACAAAAACCTGTTACTGCAGAAATAGAATCAGAATCAGATGACCACTATGAACAATTATGCACCAAAAAATGGGATAACCGAAAAGAATTGGATAAATTCCTTGAAACATACAATCTACCAAGACTGAATCATAAAGAAACACAAAATCTGAAAAGATAGAACTAGTAAGGATACTGAATCAGTAATCAAATTTCTTCCAACAAAGAAAAGCTGAGGACCAGATGGCTTCTTTGGAGACTTTTACCATACGTTTAAGGAATTAATGCCAATGTTTCTGAAACTCTTCCAAAAAACTGAAGAGGAGGGAACACTTCCAAAACAATTTTATAAAGCTAACATTACTCTGATACTAAGGCCAGAAACACTACAAAGAAAAAAAAAAAGAAAGAAAACTATAGGCCAATATCCATGCTGAATACAGATGCAAAAATTGTCAAAATGCTAGCAAACTGAATTTAACAGCACATTAAAAGGATCTTACAGCATGACCAACTGGGATTCATCTCTGAGAATGTAGAGATGATACAACATACAAAGATCAATTAATGTGATACATTACTTCTACAGAATGAAGAATAAAGGACACATGCACCCCCATGTTTATAGCAGTACTATCAATAATAGCCAAAGTATGGAAAGAGCCCTAATGTCCCTCGATGGATGAATGGATAAAGAAGATGTGGTATATATATACAATGGAGTATTACTCAGAAATCAAAAAGAATGAAATCTTGCCATTTGCAACTACATGGATGGAACTGGAGGGTATTATGCTAAGTGAAATTAGTCAGTCAGAGAAAGACAAAAATCATATGACTTCACTCATATGAGGACTTTAAGAGACAAAACAGATGAACATAAGGGAAGGGAAACAAAAATAATATACAAACAGGGAGAGGGACAAAACAGAAGAGACTCATAAATATGGAGAACAAACTGAGGGTTGCTGGAGGGGTTGTGAGAGAGGGGATGGGCTAAATAGATAAGGGGCATTAAGGGATCTACTCCTGAAATCATTGTTTCACTATATGCTAATTTGGATGTAAATTTTAAAAAATAAAGTTAAAAAAAGACATATGATCATCTCAACAGAAACAGAAAAATCATTTGACAAAACTCAACAGTTTTTCATGATAAAAACACTCAACAAACTATGAATAGGTGGAATTTAGCTCAACATAATAAAGGCCATATATGAAAATCCCACAGATAACATTATGCTTAACAGTGAAAAACTGAAACTTTCCCAGTAACAAATAATATGGCAAGGATGCCCACTCTCACACTTTTAGTCAACACAGTACAGGAAGTCCTAGCTATAGCAATCAGACAAGAAAAAGAAATACAAGGAACCCAAATCATAAAGAAGTAAAATCACCTGTGTTCAGAGAATATGATCTTATAGACAAAACCATAAGACAATACATAAATACATAAAGACTTCACAAATAAAAATGTTAAAACTAATAAGAGAATTCCATAAAATTTCAGGATACGAAATTAACATAGAAAAATCAGTTGTGTTTCTGTACACTGACAATGAACTATCTGAAAATGATATTAATAAGGCAATCCAAATCACTATTAAGTCAAAAAGATAAAATATTAAGGAATAAATTTAACCAAGTAGACAAAACACTTGTACACTAAAAATCAGAAAATAGTGCTAAAAGAAATTAAACAAGACACAAATAAATCACGAGGTTATCATCTTCTGATGATAGACTGGAAGTGTTAATACTGTTAAAGTGTTCATAAAACCAAAGTAATTTACAGATTCAATGCAATCCCTAAGAAAATCTCAATGACAATATTTTTGAAGAAATAGAATGTTATACACAGATGGAACGAGAGAGGACTCTGAATAGTCAAAACGACCTTTAAAAATAAGAACAAGAAACTAGAGGCCTCACCCTTCTTTAGTTTAAAACATACTACTAAGCTACAGTAATTAAAGCAATATAGTACTGCAGAAAGGCAATATATAAACCAATGGAACAAAATAGCCAAAAAATGAACTCACAGAAATAAGATCTAATGATCTTTGACAAGGGAGCCAAGACTACACAATGGGGAAAGAATAGTCTCTTCAATGAATGGTACTAGGAAAACTGGATATCCACATGCAAAAGAAATTGGACCCTCATCTTACTTACACCATGCATAAAAATAGATTAAAGCCTTAAACATAGGATCTGTAATTATAAACCTTCTAAAAGACAAAGGAGGAAAGGTTTATAACATTGGTCTTTAAAATGATGTCTTGGATATAACACCAAAAGTACAGACAACAAAAACAAAAATAAACAAAGGACACTACATCAAACTAAAAAGCTTTTGCATAGCAAAAGGAAACAATCAGCAGAGTAAAAAGACAGCCTATGAAATGGGAGAAAATATTTGTAGACTGTATATCTGATAAGGGGTCAGTATTCAAAATGTACAACAAACTCCTACAACTCAATAACAAAAGAAACAAACAAACAAACAAATGACATAGGACTTGAATAGACATTTCTCCAAAGAAGACATACAAATGGCCAATGGGTATCCAAAAAAGATACTCAACAAAACTATCATCTTCAGGGAAATGCAAATCAAAAGCCCACTGAGATATCCTCACTCCTGTTAAGATTGTAATTTAAAAACAAAAACATAAAATAAGTGTTGCTAAGAACGTAGTTAAAATTGGAACTCTTGTGCAGTATTTGTGGGAATGTAAAATGGTGGCAGCCACTGTGGAAAAGGGTGTGAATATTTTTCAAGAAATTAAAACTAGATATTAAAACTAGCAATCATACTTCTTGGTATATATCTAAAAGAACTAAAAATAACATTTCAATAAGATATCTTAACTCCCATATTCATTGAACATTATTCCTGATAACAGGAAGTGGAAACAACCCAGATGTCTACTGACAAATAGATAAAGCAAATGTGACATATACATACAATATTATATCATTAAGCTTTAAAAAAAATCCTGTCATATGCTACACATGGATGAAGCTTTCGTGCTAAGTGAAATAAGTTATATTTCTAGTTATAGAGGGACAAGTTATAGAGCTAGTTATAGAGGGACAAGTATTGAATGACTGTTTACATGAAGTATCTGTAATTCTCAAACTCACAGAAGCAGAAAGTAGAATAGTGGTTGTCAGGTGCTAGGGATAATGGGATAATGGGTGCTAGGGAAATGGGGAGTTGCTGTGCAATGGGCATAGAGTTTCAGTCAAGCAAAATGAAAAAGTTCTAGAGATTTGCTGTACAATATACATACATATGCATAATTAAAAATATTGTACTATACACCTAAAATTGTTAACAACATAGATCTCGTTATATGTTTCTTACCATAATTTTTAAAATGGACATAAGGGGTCTTCCAAGATGTTGGAAATGTTTAAAAACTGCATTGCAGTGATGGTAGGTAGCACAATTCTTTCACCCTACTAAAAAAAAATCACTGCACATTGAAAGTTAGTACACTTAAAATGAGAAAATGTTATGGCATTCTGTAACAATAAAGCTATTTAAAATGCATCAATGAGGAAAACCCCAATATTTCAAAATTAATTAACATTTTAAAAAATATATAGGTCAGAGAACAATATTACAAATTTTGAAAATATTTTAAGTTAAATTGAAATGAAATCACAATATACTCCAACATTGGTAGAAAGCAGCTAAAGCAGCTCTTAGATGAAAGTTTAAAATATCAGACATTTTTATTAAAAAAGAAGATTCAAATTAATAACATCCTCCATCACAATAAAAAACAGTACATTAAACCCAAACATAGTCAAGGGAAAAAGTAGAATAAGAATTGAAATTAGTAAAATATAGACTGAACAGTAGAGAAAAGCAATTAAACTGAAAGCTAATCTTTGAAAATAATCAACAAAATTGATAAATCTTTACTCAGATGGGTTAAGAAAAAAAGAAAAAGAAACCTAAAAAATTACCAATATCAAGAATGTGAGAGGTAAAAATCATTAACAGAAAGTAAAGGAATTAAAAGAATAATAAAAAGAGAATTAAGAATAACTTGATGAAAATAAATTTGAAAGACAAAAGCAATCCAAGCTCACTCAAGAGAAGGGCACCTAGGTGGCTAAGTCAATGAAGCCTCTGACTTTGGCTCAGGTCATTATCTCATGGTTTGTGAGTCTGAGTCCCACTCGGGCTCTGTGCTGACAGCTCAGAGCCTGAAACCTGCTTCAGATTCTGTCTGTCTGTCTCTCTCTCCTTCTCTCTCTCTGCCCCTCCCTTGCTCATGCTCTATCTCTCTCTCTCCTTCAAAACTAAATAAACATTTAAAAAATTAAAAAAAAGCTCGCTCAAGAGAAAAATTAGTCTCAGAGTCAAAGAGTCATATCAAATCTGTTTAGATAAACAGATTTCATACCTAAAATTCCCACACGATGAAACTCAAGGCTGAGATTGCCAAATTAGTTAGCTCTACCAAATATTAAAGAAATAATGAATGCTTATTAAATAGAAATTTTTACAAGTGACAATGGCAGAAATGCTTTTCAACTCACCTCATGAGGTCAATAATACTCTGATACCTAAGCCACACAAAAAGAGGAACACTAAAACACTGATAAATAGCCTTCATAAACACAAATTAAAAGATTTTTAACATAATATTAGCAAATTAAAACCAGTAATATATAGAAGTATATAATGGCTAAGAAGAGGGTATTTACAGCACATTAACATTCAAACTACAGTTTAATTATCACATTAGCTAACTAACCAAATAAATAAACAAAATGAAAATGCGGAAGGAAATGACATATAATCACAATAGATGCAGAAAAATTATAAACTTGACCTAACACTTATTCATGATAATAACAGTTATTAACTTGGACATAGAGGTACTTCAAAGTGACAAAGATGTAATGGAAAAACTGAGCTAATATCCAAGTTAATGGCGGAAGCCTGACTGCTTTTTTGCTAAGTTCTAGAAGACAAGGGTATATTTTCTTTTGTCATTAATGAATACTGTACTAGAGTTTGTATTAAGTATGATATGGCAAGAAAAAAAATATCTAGATTGAAAAAGAAAAAGTAAAACTATTTGAAAATGGAAAGTTTGTTTATATGGTAATTCCTATAGAATCTTAAAAATAACTACTTAAGTTGGGTTAGCAAATTTGATGTATATAAGGTAAATATACAAAAACCAAATAAACTTGTGTATATTATCAACTAATGATTTAACTGAAATGGAGTAAATTAGTACCATTCATAATGGCATCAAAACATGAAATACCTAAGAATAAATGTAAGAAAACAGATATAAGACCTTTACACTAAAAACTTCAAAACATCACTAAGTAAAATTGTAAAAGATCTCCATAGATGGGAAGATATACCCTGTTTGTGTATCAGAATACTCACTATTGTAATATGTCAACACTTCCCTAGTTATCTATAGATCTAAGGCAATCTCAATCATAATCCTTGCAGACCTGTTTTGAGGAAAGGATGGGCCTAGAAATTGATAAGTTACTATTAATGTTTATATTGAAATACAAAAAACGTAGAATACCAATACAATTTAAAAAAAAAGGACTTAGTTAGAAGACTTAAATTTCTTGATTTAAAAAATTACCATAAAGCTAACAGTACCAATATATGGTGATATTGGGCTAAAGGATAGACATAAAGAACAAAACAGAGAGTCCAGAAACAAATGTAAAGAGCTCACATATAAACTGCCAATTGATTTTTTACTAATGTGCCAGGAAAATTCAATTAGTTAAGAATAGTCTGTATAATAAATTTTGCTTCAACTCTTAGTTACCCCCATACAAAAATTAAAGTTGTTACTTACTCCATATTTACATGCAGAAGTAAATTAAAATGAATCATAGACCTAAATGTGAGACCTAAAGTCTATAAAGGTTTTAGGGAAAGTGTAAGAGAAAATCATTTTGACTTTGAGTTCGGCAAAGAGTTCCTACACAGAATATAGAAGTATAGACTGTAAAAGAATAGGTTGATAAATTGGATTTCACCAAAATTGTTTTTTCTTTTCAAAAAGCCCTGTTAAGAAAGTTAAAAGGCAAGCCACAAACCGGGATGAAACATTTCAAGCCACATAGCTAATAAACGTGTCCCACAAGTCTCTAAGAAGACAACTTGATTTTTAAAAATGAGAATAACATTTGTAAAGCTACAACACCAAAGAAGATGCAAAAATGGCAAAAGTACATGAAAAGGTACATCATTATTCATTAAAGAAATGCAAATCAAAATCAAAAGGAGGTGCCCTTCTACCCCTAGTAAAACGGCTAAAATAAAAGATTAACAATACCCAGTGTTGATAAGGATGAGGAGTAACTATAACATTTCTTGTGGGAATATAAAATAGTACAGCTGCTTTGTAAACGGTTTTACAGTTTCTTTTTAATGTAAACATACACATAGCATATAACTCAAAATTCAATTTCTAGATATATACCTAGTAAAATGAAGACCTCCATCCACAAGAAAACTGCCCATATGAAAACTTGAACATGTGCATTCTATCCATTCACAGTAGAAATAATCCAAATATTGATCAGAATACATTTTAAAACGTGTTATATCTGAGCAACAAATGATATTCAGTTAAAAAAAAAAGCAAGGAATGAAGTATTGATAGATTCAATGAGACAAATCTTAAATATTATGGTGAGGGAACATAGCAGATGCAAAAAGTTCTGATTGATTTCTATAAAAATCCATAAAAGACAAATTTAATATATATGACAAAAAACAGATAAATGGAACAAGGGAACTTTTGGAAATGTCTGTATTTTTGTATTGGTGGTTGTAGAGATTACACATGTGTATGTATACATTTCTCAAAATTCGTTAAATTGGACACTTAAATTGGATGCATTTTATAGTGAATATTATATATAGTAAGTTTGGTTTTAAAAGAAGGAGGGAGTTACCTATGGCCAGATGCTGCTGACCGGTCCAGGAAGGTGAGGACTGAGAAGTCCACTGGACTCTGCAATGTGGAACCTGCTGGTGACCTTGACAATATGTTTCATAAAAGGGGTGAAAACTAAATCCTGATTCATTTCTGAAGAAATGGGACACAAAGTAAAGACACTGAGTGAAGACAACTGTATAAGTACTTTTTTCTGTCAAGACAAGTGGACAAATTGGGTGGCAGCTGGTGTGGTTGGGCTTATTTGTTTTTAAGGCTTGAAGTAACACGGCACATATATTTATTTGTGGGGATGATGACATACAGAAGGAAAAATGGAGACAGCGGGAGCATGAAGGGATTGTAAAAAGATTTTGAACAGATTAAGGTAGAAAGTTTAGACTTAAAACGGGTCATCACACAAGAAGAGAAAGTCAAGTTTAAGGAAACAAAACACGAAGGCAGGTAGAAATGATGGGAGTGAAGAAGTTATGCAATAAATGATCTCTGAGAGTAGCACGTAATATAGGAACGGGCAGCACTAAAAGTAATTTACATTTATAGGTCAAAAAAATCCTTCTATACACATGTCTTTAGCATTGAATATGTTCTAGGTACTGCACTGGTGATTGGGAATACAGTGGTGTGCACAAAAGACACTGGTTTTTGTTCTCCGGGAGCTTGTACCATGGAGGGCAGGACAAATAATATATCAGTAAATAATGAACAAATCAATAATATTTTATAAACTGATAAATGCTATGAAGAAAATGAAGCACTGTGTAATGGGCTAGAGAGTCCCTCAGGCATTGAGTGAAAAGGATTTTAGATAAGGTATTCAGAGAAGACTTCTGACGTGCTTTGATTTGAGGAGAGATCTGAATGAGAGGGAGCCTAAGGTAAGTGAACTGGCCAGAGGGAAATAAAAATTGTGAATTCAAGGTAAATAATAAAGCAAGTGATAAGGATAGTTATTACAAAGGCTTGCAAGCGGCATCTCATCCCTGGCTCCATACAATCTTATTCCCAACCGGATACCAAATTTGCAATGTCCAGACCAGGTCCAATGCTACTTTTCTGAAAGAGCCCCCACCTGGTGGGCAATGTATAATTTTAAATCTAGAAGAGAAAGGCACAGTAGTAAGGAAAACATAACAAGACACAGAGGCTGCGTTAATTTCCCACCTTCCCCTAGGGCCCTGAGCCTCATTCTGTTCTATTTCCTAACAGCTGGCAGGCTTTTGTTCTTTTCCTCTATAACTGTTTCTCCAGCAGGTAAAGCTCCATTTGGCATCCAGGGCATATGATTGTTATAAGCAGTGTCCCCATGACATTTCATTAAGCTGGTCTTTCTACACTTACCATCAGACTACTGGAGCCTTGTTAGAAGCACTTAATTGCATCCTATTTTTGAGGCTGTAGCTGTACATCAAGATTGTGCTCTCATGTTAATTTCTTTTTAGTTTTTCCCAAGGTCTTCCTGCTGATTAGAGTTTTAACAATGACTTTCTCCTTCTACCTCCCCTTCTTTATCTCTGCCTCTCTCCTTGCTTCCCTATAATTTGGGACAATGCTGTCGGCTGTAATAGGCAATGCTTTTTTGCTGATGTGATTTCTGTCTGCTCAGGTGTCAAGAATCTCTAAGTCCTTGTGGGATGTTGAGGTCAAGAAATCAAGGTGATGCCCACTGTCCAATATTCTCAGTACATTGATCTCTTCTCCATTCACTGATTGAATAAACTTCTTGAATATGACAACAACAACAACAACAAAAAGGCTCTTTAAAAAAATGTGCTGCTTCTGTGTTTAATTGGTCCTCTTGGGATTCCATAAAACAAACAAATCAGATCATCTGAATGTTTTAGGGTAAAGAGGATGAACTGGTTACCAATGTGTCTTTTGAGATTGATAATGTCTACTGCTGCTTTTAATAGCTAATTCTGTTTGACCCTTTAAGATGGGCCAGGCACTCTTCTCATGCATTATCTCATTTCATCCTTACAACACTCTTACTTTTTCATGAGGCATATTAAGGTGATTGTCACTTTACAGAAGAGAAATGCAAAGCACAGAAATATTAAGTCCCTCGACCAAGTTGCCTGGTTAGTATTGGGGCCGGGGTGGGGGGATGCATTCAAACACATGTATCCTGACTCTAGAGCCTAGGGTCTTAAAGCTGCATAGTTCCAGAAGGGTAGGCCATTGTTCTCCTAAGAATGAGATGCTCTTTGACCTGAAGCACATGTTTCTCTTCTGTTTTGTAAGACACTTCTTTATGTTCTCTCATATAGTCATGCATTTCTTCACGTCGACTCAGAATTCCAACAGGACTTCAGACTTTCAACTTGAATTGGACACAATTTGGGCAGCACGTTCCAAATGCCCCCACTGCCATACCATTTCAGTATTCAGCCTCTTTTCTGAGACACCACTACTGCCTCAACTGTTCTCCCTGCTTCTAGAAACAGCCTCATTGTCCTCTACCAGCTGGCTGTGAGTTTTACGGCACACAGCTCTGATGACACTTTTCCTGATCCCAATATTTCCTGGGTGACCCATGCTAAGTGAAGGACAGAGTTCTCATTGATCAGCAATGGGTTAATTACATTTTTGGTTAAATCTACCAATCAAGCCGCATTTCCTGACAACCCCCACCCCCTTTTGCATCCTATCCTATGCTTAATCATACCAATGTACTCATTTCTCTCCAAAACACCCATATCATTGCTTATGCTATTTCTCTCCCCAGGAGTGCCTTTTTTCTACCTACCCAGATCATTTGTGTCCTTTGAAAACCCAGCTCATGAGTCACCTCTTCTGAGATGGATTTGGTGATCTTCTCCCTGCTTTCAGGCAGAACTAATGGATATGGTCTCCTCTGTCTGTTCATAATTCTTTGTGGAGATAGTTTAGTGTGTAGCAGTTTCCATCTTTTTGTGATAATCACATTTCTGCCTCTCACACAGATTGTGAGTTCCTCAAAGTCAGGAATCATGTCGTATGCACACAGTAGGTGATCATAAATCCTGTCACATAAATAAATGCATGAATAAACATTATATATCGCTGTACCACAAACCAAATAGATTAATCCAGCGGGCAGCATTTGCATAGAACACAATGGTAGCAATTACTGAGATTCTGGTCTCATTAGGTTGGGTTTATGCCTTTCTTTTCAAAAACAGTCTGTAGCAGAGCTCTGAGAGTGATTACTAATGCCTCTTTTCTTGGAATAAGGAAAATCACACTTAATAAATTATGGTGGGTTTCTCTAGGAAGGAAGGAAGAACAGATGTCTTGAATCAGGTACAATGCCAGTTGGGTAACCCTCTGTACCAAGTGTTGATCATGCTTCTTCCTCATTTTCCTCCATCATCCTAGCTTGCCGTACAGCCTAGAGATTTCCTTTCCCATTCCATCTTCTAAATGAGCCAGTTTATTTGTCCTCCACTACCCCTCCGAGCCACCCTCCTCTTCTCATTGCTATTTCAGCCTTGGCCCATCTCACTCTTTTCCTCTGCTGCAATTAAATAACTTCCTGAGGTTTTATTAGGTTATTCTTCCAGAAGGTGGACTAGTGCCTAGGGGTATTGTGGAATAAAAACACCAAAAAGGACAGCCTAGTTATTTTCTATGGAAAGTACTCTGCACGACACACAGAGCACACTGGGAGGAGAAAGAGGGAGGAAATTTAAGGATTATGAAGTTTGCATATTTTATTTAACTGCTCTTTCCACCTGCATAAACACAATATGTCAAGCAGTTTTAAAGGGAGTTGTCCTCCATGTTTGCATATTAAGGACTGTGTTTGAGAGCCTCAGATGGGACATTAAGCGTGCACCGTAGGAGCTGGGCAGTGGGCCATGCATGATTCCCCGGATACAGAATCTTCAGGTCTCTCTGTGCAGCAACTACCTTCTTAACAAAATCTGTACTCGAAATAGCCATGGTCTGAAAACCCAGAGCAGGGAAGGGGAGATCCTCATTGTACCTTCCAGAGTCTTGGTAAAAAATTAGACATAGTTCAAACGTGTGTTCTGTGCTTTCCCATTGCCCCTTTTCTGCTCCTCCTCCTACCTAGATGCCCCATCATTCCTTCCCCACCCTAGAAATAGTCTTCAGTATGGTACGTATGGTACCTCTGGTTTTTTGAAACCCCACCTTGATTTAGAAAATAATACTTTGAACACTGACTCCTGGAAGTTCTTAGATTCTGAAATCATTCAGTCTCTCTGTATATATCTCACTCCCATTTTCTCATCGGAATTCATATTATTTATTGATTTATGACACTTTGGTTTTTAAAACTAGCACACATAAAACTAGAAGAACTGAACGTTGATATACTGCTTACGCTCATCCATGTGAAATCCAATTTTTATCCCAGATTTTATGACTGAATACAGACATGTATCCAGAAGACATAGAAAAGAGTTTCCTAGTACCTTATCAAATCACTTGTGTGAACTATTACTGATGCACTGATACTGGATACATAGATCTGAGTCATCTTGGTCTTTCTAGCTTCTTTTCATATAGGAGTTGGTAAAAATCATCCATCTTCTATTTTTGTTTTGTTTATCTACTCCGACCTCAAATAGTGTTTACCTGTAATAATAGGAAGCCAATATAATAGAAATCCTCCAAAGCAATATCAGTGATAATTAGACTACTCCTTTCTCCAAGGAAATGCTCCTAAATATCTAAATGTTTGAATTTCTACTCTTCTAGCCTGCTTTAATGGACTGAATTCTAATACAATCTGTTTGGCATCAATATAAATGTTCTCTAATCTCAAAAGTGTCTGTATTTAAAAATGGATGTCTAGATACTTTTAAAATCTTTTTTTTAATGTTTATTCAGTTTTGAGAGACAGAGAGCAAGCGGGGGAGGAGCAGAGAGAGAGGGAGACACAGACTCTGAAGCAGGCTCCAGGCTCTGATCCTTCAGTACAGAGCCCAATGTGGAGCCCGAAGCCATGAACCTTGAGATCATGATCTGAGCCAAGTTGGATGTTTAACCAACTGAACCCCCTGGGTGCCCATGGATGTCTAGATTTTAATTTCTCTCCTTAACAATGATCATGTTTGAATTTAACTAAGGCCTTCTTGAGACAAATCACACTTATCCAAATGGAAGGGTCACAAAATAAAAACTTCTGGTTCTAAGCTTTGGCCTTTCACATTTTGTCAAATTTTCACATGAGATGACACCTATTCTGCTTATGTAAAGGGGCAGAGCCAGCTCCACCAAGAACATAAATGACAACCCACCTCTGAAGGTGTTGTCATGTTCTTATTGCTAATGCTAGTCTTCCTAAGGCAACTGGAGTTCAGTGAAGGATCCTTTCCTACTTGATGGAAACTTGGTAATTGGAGCCCTTGGTGACTTGACCTCTCTCCACTATACATAACTCAGATGGCTGGTAATAGTCATTCAAAGTCAATCTGTTGGGTGCCTGGTTGGCTCAGTTGGTTGAGTGTCCAGCAAGTCATGATCCCAGGGTCATGGGATCAAGCCCCACACCAGGCTCAGCCCTGAGTGTGGAGCCTGCTTGGGATTCTCTCTCTCCCTCTATCTCAAAAAATAAATGAATGAATGAAATATATTTATGCTTTTAGAGTCAATTTGTGCTATTGCAATTTGTGCAATTTGAATCTTCCACTTGCTGCTTCATAAACAGAACACCCCAAATAAATAAAGTATCTTCTAATTCTTCAGTTCCTCAAAATATGCGTCTATTTGTTGTTTGACCCAAGTTGCAGAAGCACCACATTTCCACATCACAAGAAACTTTATCGGTCCTCATTTGGATCATGTTCCAACTACAGATACACCTCTCCTACCACACCCTCCAAGAGCCCGTTTGCCGTCTGCTTGAGTGCTGTTAGTGAAGCATACATCCATGACTTTTGGGGGCAGCAAATCAAATCTTTGCAGGGTAGAAGTCAGTCTGGTATTGTTATGGAACCAGGTGGGAACGCTGACAGAAAAACCAAGCGGCACTCGGAGATCTTGGTGGATTGGAGATTTATTTTATACTGGCAGGCTCCAAGGAGACGGTTTCTCCAAAGGTCTGAGCCTGGAATGCAAGTGGGGAGGGTAATTTATAGCTGACAGCCTCCATATCTGTGGGGGTTTTCGCGCACAAAGCAAACAAAGGAAGAAGAAACCGGAGGAGGGGGTCTCTAAGCTAGAGACCAGAGTTTGTTTTAGCCCAATCAGCCATCTTTGGTGTACTTTATCCACTTCTCCAACAGTATGATTAATCCATCATTCACTGAGAAATTAATAATCAAGAATGGTGATCAATTTACACTCTTGGCTTTTCAGATATCATGTGTACCTTACCCTTTCCATTCTCCCTCTTCATTCATAGTCCAGTAGTCACAGGGAGAAATTACTAAAATCCATCTGTTGAGCTCTGAGTTCAGTGATGGTAAAAGGTGCAGTGGAGGGTATGCCAAAAGAGGATTTACATTATGTTTTAAGTTATGGACACACTATCTTATCAGTTTTGACCACCTTACACCAAAAACTGAGAAGGAAGCGAAACTGACATTTACTGAGCTTGTGTTAACTTCAGGGTCAGGCATTAAGTGCTTTTGTTGAATATTTTAGATCCTGTTGTTTCCTTTATTACTCAGAACAACCCCGCACAGTGGGTGCCCTTAGCCTCATTTTAACAGAAGATAAGTCATCAATGATATAAGCTGGTAAGTGGCAGCATTTGAATATGAATCCAGGACTGTCTAAATCCCAGTCCATGCTTTTATATCACAGGACTGTTGCTATGCCTAAGACTAAAAGTGATGTTTGCAAACAATGGCTGTGCTTTCTATATATAGTGCAAAACCATCTGCAAACCATCAACTTGCTTTTGTGGGTAAGCAACATGAAGAACAGCTATTTCAGAAGGCAGACCTAGAAAAGAGGTAGCAGGAAGTGAGGGAGAGAAAAGCAAAGCAAAGCAAACCAAACCAAATAAAACCAAACAAACAAACAAACAAAAAAAAAAACACCTGTGAAGTGAGCACTGAGAAGAAAGAATCTGCTCTGGATCCTCTTTCTGTAGGACCCCAAAGTGATCAGGTTGTAAAGTTGCACCCCTTCAAGGTGGAGGCTGAGTAAAGGGTCAGGCCAGAGCAGAGAGGGCTCTCTTCAGCCTTCATTCCAGCACATTCGGTTTTGAGTGTAGCAAGCCCTGAGCTACAGTGCTCTGAACGCTGTTCAGTGCAATGCCATGTGGCTTTATGTTTACTCTGGGCATTTTTGTTAGCATTATACAATTTTAATTAACCCATTATGAACTATGGTGAGGGAAATGCCAAGTAGCTGAGTTTTCCACTTCCCATTCCTGGCCATGGCTGTTGGCCATAAAATAGTCTGTCTTCTAATTATGGTGGGACTTCATCTGCCCTAATATTATGCCTTCTTCAATTAAGAGTAGCACAGCAGCACACACTTATTCTTTTAACAGCACAGCTGTTTCCTTGGATCAGACCCAATGACGTGCGTGCTAAAGAGTTTGAGGGAGTCTTAAATCCCCAGGTTTCAGCTTCTGTCCCAACTGGAGTTCTCAGTACTTCCTCTCCTCCTCCCAGAGGCTGCACGACTGTGATATTCTGAGTCTAGTGTGGGTTGCCTCCTTTCAGCCAGTGCTGAACCCCCCACATGTAATACTGTCTCTCGGGGATCCTCTCTGGAGCTTTCTGAATAACAGGCAGATGGAGTCACAGAGAAGCATGGCACAGACGCTGTTGTAAAATGCTTTCATACATACTTTTAAGGCCATGGTGACTGAGCTTACGGCATAGCACCCTTTCTCCCCCAACCCTGTTAAACAAGCAGAGACAGCCTAAGGACCTATAAACGACCATTTAAGGGTGCTTGATGCTATGCTCATGAAATGAGGAGGTATAATTAACTGATAATAGCTAGGGTTGTGCCAATCCACAAATCCCACCAGGACATGAAAGGAATGTTGGTCAAGAAATTTTGCTGCAAAGCCTAAGAGAAAGAGTGAGTGCTAATTGAGATCACGGACTCTCAATATTCTCGTATGGCTTCACTTAGCGTTATTTGGAATTTATAGTGAATTCTATGTGACAAAGACAAATTAGAGAAATTTTATCAACTGTTTCAAAATCAGTCTGAATTTCCCTTTATATTTTAAGATCTCACCTTAATCTCTTTTTGGCACCCATCCCAAATAACCATGAACCACTTGCCTACATAGTTTTCTGGTTCACTGAAATGATCATTCTCTTTTATTGCAGAAAAACCTTCCCAACTGTGTGTTTATTTGTGTCCCTTTGAGAAAAAGATCACCATGTGCAGATTAGGAAAATACATGTAGATGTTTGCAAATGTAGGTCCATCACGGGTAAGTGATTGGCACAAACCCGTCTGAGAGGAAAATACTCCATGGTGAAAATGATTGATTGAGTTACGCAAGAAAAAACGTGAGCATAGAGAGAAAACTGACACAGTGAAGGTAAAAGCCGTGAGAGGACTAAAATCTAAAGCCTAAAACTAAAATTAATAGGCAGGAAATAGCCATGTCTTAAAGATATCATGAAGCTTGTAGAAAAGCTTCGGTATAAATTGATAGGCAAAGAGATGTCAAGGAAAGTTTTGAGAACAAGAAGGAGGTGACTAGATGTACATGGTATATAATTTCATTGATGGCATGGTGAAGGATAAAGTTTAGAGTAGAATGAAAGACAAAGATATCATTACCTCTGGTCCAGTTTCGAGATGGTGAAGGCCTACGTTCTAGGGTAGTAGCCATGCAGATGCAGAAGGGAGGGGAAATGTGCAACTATACAATGAACGAGCAAGATTTAAAAACAAGGTAGATGTGAAAAGTTAAGGGAGCCTCAGCCATTCAGAATGCTTCTCAAGTGTGTAGCAGGACAACTGGTTTCAATTTGAAAACAGAGAAAAATCCCAAAGAGAGAGTAGTTTTAATATTACGGAGTTGAGGCGTGGGAGGAAGAGGATCTCAGTAAGGAGGATGAGGTTGCAGAAGGTAGCACCACCGGCTCTGCACAAAATCTACGATTCAACAGCCCTGAAGGAAAGCAAGATAAAGAACAGCAAATGCTGCAGGCAAGTCAAAAAGAATGAGGGCCGCCTGGGGGACTCAGTCGGTTCAGTGTCCAACTTTGGCTCAGGTCATGATCTCGCGGTCCGTGAGTTCGAGCCCCGCGTTGGGCTCTGTGCTGACAGCTCAGAGCCTGGAGCCTGCTTTGGATTCTCTGTCTCCCTCTCTCTCTGCCCTTTCCCTGCTCACTCTCTGTCTCTCAAAAATAAATAAACATTAAATTTTTTTAAAAAAGAATGAGGACTGAAACATTCTCATGATAGCAAGTTGGGGGCCACCAGTCAATTTTGCTAAGGCCTGTGGGCAGAGGACTGATTGCAGTTGTATGAGGAGAGAATGTGAGGTAAGGAAATGAAGACAGTGACCATGGAAGAAAGTGACAACAAAGAAAAAGAACCAAGTACGTAGTCTAGTTGTGCCTCCTTTGGAGCAAAGATTTCCATGCACATACCCTCTGTTTTCTTGAGAGAAGTAGAGAATACTAAGGCATAAAAACTCCACATCTTGGTGGGCCAAATAGGATGATGGCTTAATCACGAAAAGTGCTGAACTTTATATTATCCCATTTGTCACTATTTTATTAACCTTAACGTAGTGTGTACTTCAAGATTCTATTTCTTCTTGGAAAGATCTGAACTGACTGAAGGGGCTGCTATTTCTGATGAGCCTATAAATAAGGGGAGAGTGAACAAAATTAAAGACTCAGGGTTATCTTCCCAAAGTGAAAATCTGAAAAAAAGTAGGTCCGTTCATATATCCAATCATTGGTGGAACTGAAAACAATTAGAACCTAAAAAAGGACGTCTCTAACATCATTAACAGATCTGGAACTGTATCAGCAATTTCTAATGTGAATTCAGATGAATGTATATAAAAATGGATGAAGGAGTGCATGTGTTTACAGGCATAGATTTCCTGCATCGGTCTGCTGACAGGACCAATGAGCAATAACATTCCAATACTAATATTAATTTCCAAATCATTCTTTATGAAAGGGAACCAAGGGCCCTTGGGAAAACTGCTGATTCCTGGGCTTAGGTAAGGCCAGAATAAGCAGCACTCAGAGCAGCACCTTGTGGTATCCAGAAATAAGAAAACTATCAAAAAGTAACAGAGATATCCCAAAGGACACAGAAGGCAACTTGAAGAAGCTCCCAAGGGTCAACTCTGGAATAATTTGAGTGATATAGTAAATTACGATAAAAATGGATTATAATCCATATAATAAGAATCCATGTGTTCATTCAAATGTAAGTAAATAGTTGAATAAATAACCAAGTGGGAGATTACATAAAGCTCCTCCTCACAGAAGTCTCACTAATAAATGTAAAAGATACTATAAAATAAAAAAACATTATTTGGCTAATATCAAGATAAACATCATTTGAGAAAATGCAATGAATGTTAAAGTTAGTTTGCAAAACTAAAAGAAACACTATTTACACAGCCTCAGATTATCTTCTCAGAAGATAATTGTGAATTAGAAAGGGCAAAGATGGCAAGTTTACAGTGGAAAACCTGGAGGAAAACACCTTAAACCAATAATCAAAATTAACTTCATTAACAGCTTACATGAACATCATGTGCCTCCTGATACAATGCACTAAGAAGCATACAATATCACATTGGTAGTATGTTTGCATAACTGCATTAACTCATGATAAAGCATTATGCAAACATGAATTACAGGATATTCTGCCAGGTGTTTTCTGTTTAATTGTTGAAATCAACAAATGGCAGAATAAGCCTGAGGAATTCCCGCAGATTAAAAGGAGCAAGGGGGGCGCCTGGGTGGCTCAGTCGGTTGGGCGGCGGACTTCGGCTCAGGTCATGATCTCGCGGTCCGTGAGTTTGAGCCCCGCGTCAGGCTCTGTGCTGACAGCTCAGAGCCTGGCGCCTGTTTCAGATTCTGTGTCTCCCTCTCTCTGACCCTCCCCCGTTCATGCTCTGTCTCTCCCTGTCTCAAAAATAAATAAAACATTAAAAAATAAAATTAAAAAAAAAATAAAAGGAGCAAGGAAGTAGGACAACTAAATGCAGTGTAGGAAACTGGAATGCATCTTGGACCAGCTAGAAGTGGCACAGATAGAAAAATTCAAATGAGGTCTCCAGTTGTGTTAATAATACTGCGTCAGTGTTTATTTCCTGATTTTGATCATTTTACTATGGTTGTGAAAGATATTAACAGGGGAAATTTGCAATTTGTAAGGCTAATATTTCAAAATTTTTAAATTTAAAGATAAAATGTATATATTCTTTTGTCATCATGTAATTTAATCTTTATTTCTAACTTGACTTTCTATTTTTATTCTACTCCTTTCCTGATATTAACAAATTCTTTTATTTTTTTGTTTCATTTCTATCTTTAATTTTAAAATATTTGATTCAAGTTATAATTTTCATATACTAAAATTTTCAAGGATATGCAATTTAGTTTGAAGTGTAATAGTGTTCTTTGCTTCCTGATTATTTGGAGGCAGGATTTTATCAGCTGAATATTTGATTGATATATTGTATTATTTCGTCTTGTTTTAGTGGCTATTATAAACAGAATTAGTGCTTTAGTGTCCTCTTCTGTCTTGGAGCAAAATACAGTTTGATTCATGGATGGCTTTTTTGGGAAGTGAGGGGAGATGATATATTCTTCAACTATTTAGTTTTCCTCTTTATATCCTATTCTCCAAAGAGAGACTTAGTTTTTACTCTTCTTCTCCAGTAACATTGCTTTTCCAATACTGCCACTTCTCAATCCTGTGAACTTGTATTTCTCTCCCTTATAGTCAATGATCTGATCAACCAGTACCCTTGCACAGATATCTTTTTTCTCTTCCACACCTTTTTTCTGTGCCCATAATTCTCAACAAAGCTTGCAATGGGAGCTGTGCTGGAAACAGTGTGTGTATGTGTGTGTGTGTATGTATTTATTTTCTTACTTATATGCAATTTGAAGTTGGAGTACTTATTTTTTACTTATGCTGAAGGTGTAGATTTGTGAGTTGCTTGTTATTTTTGTTTACTTATTTAGTTTACTGGAAAGGAGTGCAGAAATTTGGAATTAAATCAACATTACTTATTATGAGATTTTTTTGGTGGGGAGAGAGGGGCAGGGAGGGAGGTTGGGGAGGCACAGTGGGAGAGGGGGAGGGAGAATCTCAAGCAAGCCCTATGCCCAGCACAAAGCCCAGTGTGGAGCTCAATCTCATGACCACAAGATCATAACTTGAGCCAAAATCAAGAGTTGGATGCTTAACTGACTGAACCACCCATGCATCCCTATGAGATAGTTTTAAACCTTATTTCTTTTCTAATATAATATTCAAGCTATGATTTTTCTACAAGAAAAAAATAACTTTCCTTTAAATTGCTACATTCTATACATTTTTATAGATATTTCCATTATCATTCACCTTGAAATATTTTCTAATTTCCCTCATCATAGTTGTCAGACTATGTAGAAGACTATATAGAAGCATATCATAATATAGACTATACAGAAGTATAGACTATACAAAAGTATATTATTTACCTTCAAAGTATATGGAGAATTTTCTAAATATTACAGTGTCCTGATTTCTAAATTTATGATGTCACTCTATTCTGTAAACAGGCTCTGCAAGATTTCAACACTTTTTGAAATTTACTGAGGACTTTTTTGTGTGTGTATGAGCCAGCATAGGTATGGATCTTGGTTCCATCTGCAATTGAAAAGAATGTGAATGTGACTTCTTTAGTTGTTGAATGTGGTGTTTGATAAATATCAGAATGGATTACTGCTACTGATCTGCATTTAGTTTACTGTCTCCAATCTGCTGATAGAAGTAGCCATGAATTTTTCATTTTACTTCTTTTAATTTTAGATGTAGAATTTCCATTTGTTTATAATTCCTATTTCTCGGCTAAAATTCCCCATCTGTATTTATTATTATGACTATGTTTTCCTTTATATCCTTGAAAATATTTATAATGGCTGCTTTATGGTGCTGGCTGTTAATATCAACATCTGCCTAATTTTATGTTTTGTTCCTATCTCCTTTGAAAATGTCTAATTCTGTGTTTCTTTACATGTGTATTAACTTTGAATTATTTGTAGACACTGTAAGGATTTGTGATTCTGCTGGGTTTTTAAAAAAATTTTTAGCATTTATTTATTTTTGAAAGAGCGAGACAGAGCATGATCAGGGAGAGGGGCAGAGAGAGAGGGAGACACAGAATCCGAAGCAGGCTCCAGGTTCTGAGCTGGCAGCACAGAGCCCCACATGGGGTTCAAATTCACCAACTGTGAGGTCATGACCTGAGCCAAAGTCAGCCGCTTAACCAACTGAGCCACCCAGGTGCCCCTGGTTCTGCTGTTCTCTATCAAAAGGTTATAAGTTTTATTGTAATAGGCAGCTGGATTACTAATGGTTCTTTCTCAGTTTAATTCTTTGTTGGGGAGGATCTAGTTTTGGATCATGGCCATCACTTTAGGATATGTTTCTTCTTCTTCCCTGGGCCTGGCCATTCTGGTGTCCCCGTTAGATATCTGAAATATCTAGCAAGTTCTATTTCAGGCTGTGAAATTCTTGGCAAGTTCTCGTCACTCTCGCCTGGCCAAAACAACAATATCCCCAAGCCTTGTACCATTTTTTGGTGTGTCATTTTACCTCTCAGCCCTGCGACAGCTGATTTTCTACAGGCCTCACAGAATGCCTTCCTCCTTATAAACAGCCAGCAACTGGACCAGGACCCATGCTCCTCCTACATGGGGAGTCCTTGGTTACCCCTCTCAGACTGTTGTAAATTTCTTCTTTCCAGCACCCTGCCCTACAAGTTCTAACCACTTCACTTGAAGCTCAGAGTTTCAAACTCTACCTCGTCAGTTCGTTGAACCTTTAACAATTCTTTGGCTCTGCCATTCCTGTCCCATAGAGGAAAGGAATCCCAGTGAAGAAAGCCTGGATCAATACAGGACTCAGAATCGATGTGCTCCTTCTCTCAAGGATCTCAATTCCACACTGCCTGTCATCCAGTGCATGGAGCCGTTGCATCATATACTTTGTCCGGTTTTATATTTATGGTGGAAGGCATTTCTGTAATCTATACCTAGGCTTTCCTAAGAGACATTTTGAGAAGTAATCCTTTCTCCACATAATTACATATAAATCAAGTGGAAGATGAATAGTGTTTCTTAATGTGGAGAGGAGAACAATGACTAGGGGCTGAGTACCACCCTACTGACCAAAAAACTGTTCGTAATAAGATGCATAATGATAAAATAATGCAAAAATGTTGGCTCTGGTGGAATAATGAAAAGCAGACTAGTTCCACATTATGTTGTAATGTATGGCCACTAACAAATGACAAAGCTGAGCACTGAGTTCATTTACTTCTCTAACTTTACCCCACTACATCATCAGCCACTTATTTACTCCTCAATAGCTATTTATTATGATACAGGCTTATCTCACACCCAAGAATGTCTCAGACGTCTGAAATGTTTAAGTTAAAATTTTAAATGGTTACATTTAAATTCAAAATTAAATTAAAAATCTGAAAATGTAGGGAAGTGATTGTAGAATATGTGGTTTTACAGAGTTTTCTAAGAAGAGCAATGAACGTAAAGCCACAAAAGGCAAGGTCAATAGATTTCACTATATAATTTTCTAATTAAAAAGGATCTGTTGTCAAGTATACACAAAAATGTTGAATGACAAAAGGTAACCTGGAAAAATTATTTGTAACATATGCAAAAGGAAAACATATTAATATATATTAAGCTATTACATATAATTTTAAAAGATATAACCAGAAATAAACTACAAACAAAAAAGGAAATTCATAGAGAAATATGTACTTCAAGGATATGAAGAAATATACACTCTCACCTGTAGCAAAAAAAAAAAAAATACATATACACATTGACACACAAAAACACTTAAATTTTTCATTTATGCATTTGAAAAAGATTAGGATATACTATAATATTCTGTTTCCAAGAATGCTGAGAAATGAGTATTCTCATATGCTGCAGCTAAGGTTGTAAGTTAATCATTAGTAAATGTAAGAAAAGCTGTAAAAAGATGTGGAAGTTCTGTTACTTAGAAATTTTTGCTTCCAGAAATTAGTCCTGAGTACACGGTTATATTTATATTTGTAGATTACAGATAGATATCTCCCTATAACATCCTATAGATTATGATGGCAAAGGTTCAGAAGCTACAACAGTAGGTGTGAGAGTTCCATGGTTTATGATATATTTATATTATAAAAAACTCTTTAACAATTACAAATACTATAGAAGACTATTGCATGTGGTAGGGAATACTGTTGTGATGTATTTTAATTGGGGAAAAGGAAAACGAAATTACACAAATAAAACACTCAACAATTTGGTCTCATTTGTGTTGCACTGATACGTGTCTAGGGGTTGTTTCTAGAGTGGAGAATTTCTCATCCTTTTTGAGTGTCTTAGTTTCTACAGTACTGAATACATATTACCACTGTAAAATATTCTTTTAAAATTTTATACACAGAATTCTACAAAATTGAGATCTGGAGTGGTAATAAGTCTTTTGGAAATAATCTTTTAATATTTTTAATATGTGTACGTTACCTTCCAGACTAGTTTTCTTTAAGATGGAATCTTTTTAAAAAAGTCTCTCCTCCCTGGAGCTTCATACTAGTATCTGCATTAATATCTCTAAGCAAAAGCTCAATGAGTGTGACTATCTGTGAAAGGAAACATCGTAACTGCTCCTGAGGGAGTGTGTGCGTGCGTGCATGTGTGTGTGTGTGTGTGCACATGCACACATGCAATAATGGGAGATGCCTGAAAAAAGAGGGGTCATTATTGACTCCCCAAATTCTACCACATATGATGCATGAGGCAGAAATATTTCTAGGAATTTCTACTGCAGGCAGCTCCATGAGGAGATATTCCAGGGCAAGGAACCAAAGGGGAAAAGCAGACAGTCTTAAAACCAATACGCTCTCTTCCAAGAACCAAAGACACACGGGGATCATTCGACAAGCCTGATTCTAAAGAGGCACATGCTCCAACTCTGCCCACTGCGCACTGAGTGAAGTGGTGGCTGGTGGTCTGAAATCCATCCCAGAACCTCGCGATGGCAGGTTGCCAAGTAAATTCAAGAGGTAGCAGCTGCCTAGGAGCAACGGTGTGGCTGTCACCTCCCTGGACCAAAGAGCAAGAACTGGAGCCCATTGTGAACTGTTTCGGTGAGCAGAAGGAGCTGAATGGGGGGAGGGAAGTCCAGAGTCAGAAAATATTTGCCAGCTGAGAAGCTGGATCATTACTCTCAGAGCTTTTCTAACCCATCGCTATCTTTGGGGGTTGCCTCCATGGGATCTGCAGATTGCCAAACAAAATTTGAATTAGGCACAGAGTGAGGGAGAACTCGGATGCTTTATTTTGCTTCTAGGCAAACATATGCCTATTTAAAACTTAGTTTCTTCTGTGAATTTATTTGAAAGAATGTTGTGAATTCAGTTATTTTTCAAGGAAGAACGAGTTCCGGTTCTTGCTCCACACCAGGATTTTGCCACATTTTGCATCAGGAGAGCATTGCGTGTACAGACTAACGGCCCTTCAGTGTGAAGGTCATTAGGATAAACTGTATAACGTGCAGCACTTTTCTGCCTGAGCAATGAGACACTCATTTCTGTGCTGCAAATTTACACTCAGGCTACCCAGGTAATAGCTCCATCTTCTCAGCTCAGGTCCCAAAGGGGACCTGTGTCCCTTCACCCAGAACAATTCCCAGCCCCAGGGCGAATTTGAGAACGGGTTTGCTATTCAGTGAATTACTTCAAAGAGAACTTTGGTACTTGGGGTGAGCTCTAGGAGGTTCATAAATTTTACCTCTGCTGATGGGCTACTTAATTCTCCAGCCACCCTGTGAGGAGTTGAAGATTTATGGGAAGGAAACTACCAGATGCTTTTCTGCAGACTGGTCAGGGGCTTCACTTAAATCATTACGGGTTTGAGAATTGGGGGGAGGGTATGAACGAAACCTCAACGCTTCAAAAATAAATCCTGAAGGAAATAGTCTTGGCTTTTCAGAATTCCCAATCATGATAGTAGGTTATGGGTCATGTGCCTATTTGGGGAACATCTGGGGTTCTGAGGTTGGCTATGCAATGTCGAGAGCGTCTCTTGATCTTTGGGATTTAATGACACCATTCAGAAATCTCTTAGGATCAGGTGTTTTGTATATTCACCTTAGCCCTGATATGGGGCTGGGTGGGAGGGGTACAGGGAAGGAATGGGGAGAAAGAAGAGAGCTAGTTGATGATGGGCTTGAGAAGATTCTGCAACCAGCTGCATAGCTTGAAATTTGATTTTGTCTTTTTTTTTCCAGCCTAATTGCAAACAGAAGTCCACCTGTCTTGGAATAAATAGGAAGAGAAAGAACAAAAACAACTAACTACTCAAAGTTTCTGAATCAAGGGTCCTCTCTGGGCACAGGTGCTAAAAACAAGAAGGACTCAACAGCTCCCCAACCTCCCGCTTGGGAGGAAGATGGCCCCTGCTGCCTTGTAACTGAAGTGTATCGACTGTTTTTGTCAAGTTGGCAGGATTGGTGTAGCTTTGCAGCAGCCTGCTCTTGGAGTTTCCTGTGAGAACAGCAGAGAGCTAGGTGCAACAAAGAAACTGCTATGTTTGATTAATGCACAAGATAGCAGCCATGGTTCTGCCAAGGCCTCCTTTCAAGACTCAGCACCGTCCTTTTGCAAGGAGCAAATAGTGTAGCCCTCCTCTTCAGAACTTGTCATACAAAAGAATCAACAACTTCCCTGACTGTCAGGAAGGCTGTAAGTGAAGATAATTGCTCTCCTTTGCACCTGCCTCAGCCCCTGCCATCATTCTGCAGCAGGAAGCTCTAAATATTGTGATTTACTCGGGTGGTAGTAGGTCTTTTTTAAAATGATGCCCTTTTATACTCACCTGAAGGCTTGAACATTTCAACAACAGCTAAGGAGTGGTGAGTGCGTCAAAGCGTGAGACCCTCGTGTCACTAATTCTCATGTCCTGTTCTCAACGGTGGGTACCAGAAGCTATGGGAGGTCCCTTATGGCAAGGTTTAGGTTAATACTAGGACACAGAGACCAGTCTTTTTTATTCCTAGGTTTCCCTGAATGAAGGAGAGTGGTAGGCAGGCTGCTGAGGTACATGGCATTGGAGGGAGGTATAATAGCACCACTTACAATAACAAGGAGCAGAATGAGCCACGGTGACCCACTCAGTGGACATAATATTTAAGGATAAGAGAAAGTACGTGGAAGTTGGGTCGACCCAAGTTTGGGGATTGCAGAATATGCCCCAAAAAGACAAAGGGATAACATATTCTGGGTAACTAAAGTTGTAATAGAAATAATTGAGCAAAGGAATTAGAAGGTTTTACTGGGCCTGATTCCTTGTCCATAAACCATTTTAAAGACCATGGAGGTTCCTCTCTCTGTTCTGTCTTGGTGGAAATTTGAGGCTGTTTCCAGTGTTGTTGCCAGTATATACCAGGTTCCCACTCTGATGTCCAGCTTATGTTTCCAATATACATGGGATATTTGTTCAAGAGACTGGGCAAGTCTGGACATTCCTCTCCAGTCTGTATTCTCTAAATGGGAGATTAAAGGCACTTTTCAGAAGCTGCTGAGACACTCAGTTCTCATACTTTCGTTGCTGATGTATATTCCAAAAACATACAGACTTCCAAGAAACAGAGTATTTTTCTCTTGCCCTCCATTTTTCAAATTGGGATTCAGAGAGCTCCCCATCTAAACGTGATCACTAAAGAATAAATCTCAACAATCGTATCTCTGGTGTACCATGAAGATTGACACTCTGCCATGCAAGTAACTCAAACTTCTATGTCTAATGGGGGGAGGGGGAAAGATTAAGTTAAACAATGAGAATGTGATACACGTGTCAAGGACAATGTGGAGACTTTTCTATTCCAACCAGTTACCCTGGCTGTCTTTGGACAACACCCTGGTCCCAGGTCCATGTGGGCTTGGGGTGGCAGCCTACTAAGTAGAAGTCAACTCTTATTTACGAGCAGTGCTTGCAGGTTGATGAACTCCACAAGTGATTTTGAGGATTGAGTGTTTTGGCCTCTATGGAATGCAGAATTCCCTATTCACAAGTTTATCGTCCTTTATTCTTTGGACTATAAATGGTGTTTTCACTGAGGTCTCTCCATTAGTTGGATGTAGAGACAAGCTGTCAAAGCTCTACCAGCGAAAACTATGTTCCACAAAAACACGAGAGATAATGGTGTATACCACATACATACAAGGCAAATGTCACAGAGCAAACACACACTGAAGACAGTTATCTGGAGTGTGTCTGCCCCCTCATTTGGGATCAGAAGTAAGCCAGCTTATTTGGTAGGAGAAAAGCCTGTCCATCCAGTGTGCATGTGCAAGTGTGTGTGTGTGTGTGTGTGTGTGTGTGTGTGTGTTTAATAAAGTCATTATAGTTGATTTTTCTTACTAATACTAGACAGATCAAGGAGATTTTATGATAAACGTACGACTTGAATCTGATCTTGTAAGATAAACAGGAGTTCTATAGGTGGGAAAGAGAACAAGGGAAAGGATAGAATATAAAAGGAGACGAGGGAAAGTAGGTGAACGTTAGGTGCCAGAATACAGAAAACACATGGGAGATGTGCCCAGTAAGCCTGGAGTGGACTGCACTAGGGAGTGTGGGATTTGATAGCTGGACTCTGGGAAGACTACAGGAGGCCCTAGATTGTTATAAATCGTTATCTATGGAGCTAAGTGTTCTGAACGGGGAAGTGATGGCTTGAATGAGAGAGTACTGGTCAGTGATGACACTGTGCCATCCTTTGCCTGTTGTCAAAACTTTTTTTTCCCCATTCTCAGAGCCAGGTAAATGAAGAAGTCTAAAGTCCATCCCATAGCATTAATAGTTGAAGAAGGTTTGATGGGTTCCACCATGCAAATAACATAATTTTCTGGGTGCTACATTACCTCTGCATGGATCTCAAATTGACGTCACAAGAGACCTTGATTCCAGTTAGTTCATTAAATAATCACTTTCTCAAATTGTAAAAATGGTTTGAATTCAATGTGAATGATTTGTAAAGTACAACAAAAAATATTAACCCATAGCCCCACCATTCAACACTCATGATTATTCTTTATTCTATGTCAAAATTTCCAAAATGAAGTTTTATGAATCTAGCATCCTGTGGAATTTAGTGAGTGTGATTGGTTAATAGGTACTACAGAAAAAAATTAAGTGGATAAATAGGTATAGAAAATACTAAGTTAAACAAAAATAGACTTTGATATATTAATATATTTTAAAATTATCCAAATTTAATGAAACAGGCTTAGGGGAATATGTTTGTGTGCATGTATGTATATGTGTATGTGTGTATATGTATCTATATATTCTTTTTCCCAAGCCTGTTGGATCATATGAATCTTATGGAACTAGTGTCTACAGAGCAGAACCAGGCGGATGGAGGGGTGGTGAATGGAAAAATGATGCTCTTATTCCCTCTTGGTATGTAAGGTGTGTGTGTGTGTGTGTGTGTGTGTGTGTGTGTGCATGCTCAATTCTTTTAACCTGCCAATCCATGAGGGAGGAAATCATTTTGTATACAAGTAGATCGTCTTCAAATGCCAAGTGACATGCCTTCATAAATTTTTATTTATAATCATTATATAAATGGAACTGCATATCACCTTAGCTCTCCTTTATTCCTCTTTCTGACTGTCCCATGAAGGGGATAAAGAAAGCTAGGATCTCAAGAGAGTCGTCTCAGGAGTGTACAGATTTCAGTTCCAAATCATAAAATTAAATCTGAGAATGCCTAGCTTTGGCAATATTTCAATTTCATAGGCAAAGTATATACTGTGGAAATAGAAGCTCAAATCTTAGTAAAATTTGTAACAATTACAATGAGAAGCAAGGATAATAGGAAGTATTTTAAACTTCTCTTTAGTTAAATTCTTAACTGTATTTCCCTAGTCCATGCATGTGTGTATGTGTGTATGTATGTGTTTCAATTTTTAAAAAGATGCATGTCTATATCCTTTATAGAAAGAGCATCACATAATTTCACATAATTTCAGTAGTTACAAAAATTCTCTTAAAGCTTAAAAACAAGGAAGAAGGAAGGGAGAGAGGGAAAAGAAAGACAAAAAGAAAAAAATGCTACAGTCAAACAGAAAACAGAAGAGAATTCTTGATGATGTGTAAATTGGACAACTCCGGCCAATTTACAGACTCTAGTGAACGCTACAAACTAAATGGCCCTTTACAGGCTCCCCAAGATTCCTTTAGCCTCAGCTTCTAAATCAACCTGAACAGGGTGTCCTGGAAACAAGCCTGTTCCTGCTGATGTTTTTCTTACATCTGGATTTACCTCTTTATCTGGAGCAAGAAGAAACAAACAAACCACTCAATCTCAATCCCCTGAGTGTCATAATTTGACTTTTTGTAGAATGGATCAGGAGTGTTGCCAATCCCGTCCTTTTTTTCCACCATTTAACTGCAGATGCTTTAGTCTCACTATGGGGAGCTCGCTTACTGCTCCAAACCAGTCTATCATCATGTACAAACCAAAGCAACACAGCAAATTGGTAGAAAAACCTATTTGAGGGTCTACTTTGTAGAAATATCATACAGAAAGAATAATTACCTATGTATTGTGATGTCAGGAACAAGAACATGGATTAATTCAATGTCCAAATTCCTCCCTTCTAAAATGTAGCCCTTGCTGGCTTGTTAAAGACCTAACCTACATTGCTGAAAGTTGATTCCCTCAATTTTGTTTCTTTTTAATTTGTTTTTAATTAGGTAATCTCTGTGCCCATGGTAGGGTTCAAACTCACGACCTGGAGATCAAGAGTTACATGTGCCACTGACTGAGTCAGCCGGGCACTCCCAGTTTTACTTTGTAATTCCTGTGTCGACACAACACCTCAAAAGCTAGGTAGTTGGGGGCGTTCTGGAAGATGGCGGCGTAGGAGGACGCGGGGCTCACAGCGCGTCCTGCCGATCACTTAGATTCCACCTACACCTGCCTAAAGAACCCAGAAAACCGCCAGAGGATTAGCAGAAGGGAGTCTCCGGAGTCAAGCGCAGACTAGAGGCCCACGGAAGAGGGTAGGAAGGGCGGCGAGGCGGTGCGCGCTCCACGGACTGGCGGGAGGGAGCCGGGGCGGAGGGGCGGCTCGCCGGCCAAGCAGAGCCCCCGAGTCTGGCTGGCAAAAGCGGAGGGGCCGGACGGACTGTGTTCCGACAGCAAGCGCGACTTAGCGTCTGGGAGGTCATAAGTTAACAGCTCTGCTCGGAAAGCGGGAAGGCTGGAGGACAAAGGGAGGGAGAGCTGCTGAGCCCCCGGACGGCAGAGCTCAGCTTGGCGGGGAACAAAGGCGCCAGCGCCATCTCCCCCGCCCATCCCCCAGCCAAAATCCCAAAGGGAACCAGTTCCTGCCAGGGAACTTGCTCGCTCCGCGCAAACACCCAACTCTGTGCTTCTGCGGAGCCAAACCTCCGGCAGCGGATCTGACTCCCTCCCGCTGCCACAGGGCTCCTCCTGAAGTGGATCACCTAAGGAGAAGCGAGCTAAGCCTGCCCCTCCAGCCCCCGTGCACCTTGCCTACCCACCCCAGCTAATACGCCAGATCCCCAGCAACACAAGCCTGGCAGTGTGCAAGTAGCCCAGACGGGACACGCCACCCCACAGTGAATCCCGCCCCTAGGAGAGGGGAAGAGAAGGCACACACCAGTCTGACTGTGGCCCCAGCAGTGGGCTGGGGGCAGACATCGGGTCGGACTGCGGCCCCGCCCACTAACTCCAGTTATACACCACAGCACAGGGGAAGTGCCCTGCAGGTCCTCACCACGCCAGGGACTCTCCAAAATGACCAAACGGAAGAATTCCCCTCAGAAGAATCTCCAGGAAATAACAACAGCTAATGAACTGATCAAAAAGGATTTAAATAATATAACAGAAAGTGAATTTAGAATAATAGTCATAAAATTAATCGCTGGGCTTGAAAACAGTATACAGGACAGCAGAGAATCTCTTGCCACAAAGATCGAGGGACTAAGGAACAGTCACGAGGAGCTGAAAAACGCTTTAAACGAAATGCAAAACAAAATGGAAACTACGATGGCTCGGCTTGAAGAGGCAGAGGAGAGAATAGGTGAACTAGAAGATAAAGTTATGGAGAAAGAGGAAGCTGAAAGAAAGAGAGATAAAAAAATCCAGGAGTATGAGGGGAAAATTAGAGAACTAAGTGATACACTAAAAAAAAATAATATACGCATAATTGGTATCCCAGAGGAGGAAGAGAGAGGGAAGGGTGCTGAAGGGGTACTTGAACAAATTATAGCTGAGAACTTCCCTGAACTGGGGAAGGAAAAAGGCATTGAAATCCAAGAGGCACAGAGAACTCCCTTCAGACGTAACTTGAATCGATCTTCTGCACGACATATCATAGTGAAACTGGCAAAATACAAGGATAAAGAGAAAATTCTGAAAGCAGCAAGGGATAAACGTGCCCTCACATATAAAGGGAGACCTATAAGACTCGTGACTGATCTCTCTTTTGAAACTTGGCAGGCCAGAAAGGCTTGGCACGATATCTACAGTGTGCTAAACAGAAAAAATATGCAGCCGAGAATCCTTTACCCAGCAAGTCTGTCATTTAGAATAGAAGGAGAGATAAAGGTCTTCCCAAACAAACAAAAACTGAAGGAATTTGTCACCACGAAACCAGCCCTACAAGAGATCCTAAGGGGGATCCTGTGAGACAAAGTACCAGAGACATCACTACAAGCATAAAACATACAGACATCACAATGACTCTAAACCCATATCTTTCTATAATAACACTGAATGTAAATGGATTAAATGCGCCAACTAAAAGACATAGGGTATCAGAATGGATAAAAAAACAAGACCCATCTATTTGCTGTCTACAAGAGACTCATTTTAGATCTGAGGACACCTTTAGATTGAGAGTGAGGGGATGGAGAACTATTTATCATGCTCCTGGAAGCCAAAAGAAAGCTGGAGTAGCCATACTTATATCAGACAAACTAGACTTTAAATTAAAGGCTGTAACAAGAGATGAAGAAGGGCATTATATAATATCACAGGGTCTATCCACCAGGAAGAGCTAACTATTATAAATGTCTATGCGCCAAATACCCGAGCCCCCAGATATATAAAACAATTACTCATAAACATAAGCAACCTTATTGATAAGAATGTGGTCATTGCAGGGGACTTTAACACCCCACTTACAGAAATGGATAGATCATCTAGACACACAGTCAATAAAGAAACAAGGGCCCTGAATGATACATTGGATCAGATGGACTTGACAGATATATTTAGAACTCTGCATCCCAAAGCAACAGAATATACTTTCTTCTCGAGTGCACATGGAACATTCTCCAAGATAGATCATATACTGGGTCACAAAACAGCCCTTCATAAGTTTACAAGAATTGAAATTATACCATGCATACTTTCAGACCACAATGCTATGAAGCTTGAAATCAATCACAGGAAAAAGTCTGGAAAACCTCCAAAAGCATGGAGGTTAAAGAACACCCTACTAACGAATGAGTGGGTCAACCAGGCAATTAGAGAAGAAATTAAAATATATATGGAAACAAACGAAAATGAAAATACAACAATCCAAACGCTTTGGGATGCAGCGAAGGCAGTCCTGAGAGGAAAATACATTGCAGTCCAGGCCTATCTCAAGAAACAAGAAAAATCCCAAATACAAAATCTAACAGCACACCTAAAGGAAATAGAAGCAGAACAGCAAAGGCAGCCTAAACCCAGCAGAAGAAGAGAAATAATAAAGATCAGAGCAGAAATAAACAATATAGAATCTAAAAAAACTGTAGAGCAGATCAACGAAACCAAGAGTTGGTTTTTTGAAAAAATAAACAAAATTGACAAACCTCTAGCCAGGCTTCTCAAAAAGAAAAGGGAGATGACCCAAATAGATAAAATCATGAATGAAAATGGAATGATTACAACCAATCCCTCAGAGATACAAACAATTATCAGGGAATACTATGAAAAATTATATGCCAGCAAATTGGACAACCTGGAAGAAATGGACAAATTTCTAAACACCCACACTCTTCCAAAACTCAATCAGGAGGAAATAGAAAGCTTGAACAGACCCATAACCAGCGAAGAAATTGAATCGGTTATCAAAAATCTCCCAACAAATAAGAGTCCAGGACCAGATGGCTTCCCAGGGTAGTTCTACCAGACATTTAAAGCAGAGATAATACCTATCCTTCTCAAGCTATTCCAAGAAATAGAAAGGGAAGGAAAACTTCCAGACTCATTCTATGAAGCCAGTATTACTTTGATTCCTAAACCAGACAGAGACCCAGTAAAAAAAGAGAACTACAGGCCAATATCCCTGATGAATATGGATGCAAAAATTCTTAATAAGATACTAGCAAATCGAATTCAACAGCATATAAAAAGAATTATTCACCATGATCAAGTGGGATTCATTCCTGGGATGCAGGGCTGGTTCAACATTCGCAAATCGATCAACGTGATACATCACATTAACAAAAAAAAAGAGAAGAACCATATGATCCTGTCAATCGATGCAGAAAAGACCTTTGACAAAATCCAGCACCCTTTCTTAATAAAAACCCTTGAGAAAGTCGGGATAGAAGGAACATACTTAAAGATCATAAAGGCCATTTATGAAAAGCCCACAGCTAACATCATCCTCAACGGGGAAAAACTGAGAGCTTTTTCCCTGAGATCAGGAACACGACAGGGATGCCCACTGTCACCGCTGTTGTTTAATATAGTGCTGGAAGTTCTAGCATCAGCAATCAGACAACAAAAGGAAATCAAAGGCATCAAAATTGGCAAAGATGAAGTCAAGCTTTCGCTTTTTGCAGATGACATGATATTATACATGGAAAATCCGATAGACTCCACCAAAAGTCTGCTAGAACTGATACATGAATTCAGCAAAGTTGCAGGATACAAAATCAATGTGCAGAAATCAGTTGCATTCTTATACACTAACAATGAAGCAACAGAAAGACAAATGAAGAAACTGATCCCATTCACAATTGCACCAAGAAGCATAAAATACCTAGGAATCAATCTAACCAAAGATGTAAAAGATCTGTATGCTGAAAACTATAGAAAGCTTATGCAGGTAATTGAAGAAGATATAAAGAAATGGAAAGACATTCCCTGCTCATGGATTGGAAGAATAAATATTGTCAAAATGTCAATACTACCCAAAGCTATCTACACATTCAATGCAATCCCAATCAAAATTGCACCAGCATTCTTCTCGAAACTAGAACAAGCAATCCTAAAATTCATATGGAACCACAAAAGGCCCCGAATAGCCAAAGTAATTTTGAAGAAGAAGACCAAAGCAGGAGGCATCACAATCCCAGACTTTAGCCTCTACTACAAAGCTGTCATCATCAAGACAGCATGGTATTGGCATAAAAACAGACACATAGACCAATGGAATAGAATAGAAACCCCAGAACTAGACCCACAAACGTATGGCCAACTCATCTTTGACAAAGCAGGAAAGAACATCCAATGGAAAAAAGACAGTCTCTTTAACAAATGGTGCTGGGAGAACTGGACAGCAACATGCAGAAGGTTGAAACTAGACCACTTTCTCACACCATTCACAAAAATAAACTCAAAATGGATAAAGGACCTGAATGTGAGACAGGAAACCATCAAAACCTTAGAGGAGAAAGCAGGAAAAGACCTCTCTGACCTCAGCCGTAGCAATCTCTTACTCGGCACATCCCCAAAGGCAAGGGAATTAAAAGCAAAAGTGAATTACTGGGACCTTATGAAGATAAAAAGCTTCTGCACAGCAAAGGAAACAACCAACAAAACTAAAAGGCAACCAACGGAATGGGAAAAGATATTTGCAAATGATACATCGGACAAAGGGCTAGTATCCAAAATCTATAAAGAGCTCATCAAACTCCACACCCAAAAAACAAATAACCCAGTGAAGAAATGGGCAGAAAACATGAATAGACACTTCTCTAAAGAAGACATCCGGATGGCCAACAGGCACATGAAAAGATGTTCAACGTCCCTCCTTATCAGGGAAATACAAATCAAAACCACACTCAGATACCACCTCACGCCAGTCAGAGTGGCCAAAATGAAGAAATCAGGAGACTATAGATGCTGGAGAGGATGTGGAGAAACAGGAACCCTCTTGCACTGTTGGTGGGAATGCAAATTGGTGCAGCCGCTCTGGAAAGCAGTGTGGAGGTTCCTCAGAAAATTAAAAATAGACCTACCCTATGACCCAGCAATAGCACTGCTAGGAATTTATCCAAGGGACACAGGAGTACTGATGCATAGGGGCACCTGTACCCCAATGTTTATAGCAGCACTCTCAACAATAGCCAAATTATGGAAAGAGCCTAAATGTCCATCAACTGATGAATGGATAAAGAAATTGTGGTTTATATACACAATGGAATACTACGTGGCAATGAGAAAAAATGAAATATGGCCTTTTGTAGCAACATGGATGGAACTGGAGAGTGTGATGCTAAGTGAAATAAGCCATACAGAGAAAGACAGATACCATATGGTTTCACTCTTATGTGGATCCTGAGAAACATAACAGAAACCCATGGGGGAGGGGAAGGAAAAAAAAAAAAAAAAGAGGTTAGAGTGGGAGAGAGCCAAAGCATAAGAGACTGTTAAAAACTGAGAACAAACTGAGGGTTGATGGGGGGTGGGAGGGAGGGCAGGGTGGGTGATGGGTATTGAGGAGGGCACCTTTTGGGATGAGCACTGGGTGTTGTATGGAAACCAATTTGACAGTAAATTTCATATATTAAAAAATAAAAAAAAAATAAAAAAAAAAAAAGCTAGGTAGTTGGAAGGACACTATGCACAGTGAGTGAAGGACATGTGTTCCTTTTCTGGCTGGACAAGTAAATAACGGTGTAATATTAAAAACCTCACTTTTTCTTAGGGAGTCTCACTACTTATCTATAAAGATTAGATTTTATGAGTTCAGACCTTAAAATTCCAGAGGCTCCTGGGTGGTTCAGTCAGTTAAGCGTCCAACTTGAGCTCAGGTTGTGATCTAATGGTTTGTGGGTTTGAGCCCTGCATCGGGCTCTGTGCTGACAGCTGGAGCCTGGAGCCTGCTTCAGATTCTGTTTCACTCTCTCTCTCCCTGCCCCTCCCCTGCTTGCACTCTGTCTCTCTCAAAAATAAACGTTTAAAAAAATTTTTTAAAGACTTTGAAACTCCAGAGAAGATATATCTTAAGTTATTATTAACCACTTATGCTTTGGCACATGGGTAAGTTTGAGATTCTTTCCTGGGAAAAGATTTGTCAAGGCAGGAAGAATTAGGGTTTTTTTTCTGTTTCATGTGGAGAATGGTCAGAGGTATAAGTGACATAACTGAGGATGATAAGGCAAAATTTACAGTATAATTTTGTGTGTATGCTGGTGATATAACTTACAGGAAACAAAATATTTTTAAGTTCAGTTAAAAAGTTTGATTGCAAAATCTTAGTTCTTTCCAAACTGACCAGTCCCCTTGCATTCTCTGCCATACTTTAAGACGGGAGTGGAAGGAACTTATTCTCAAGATTCAAATTTGAAAAACCTTATCATTGCTTTATTGAATGTTTTGCCTTGTGTTACTAATGCTTTTCTCAGGTTTCCTGTCCAAGGGAGCGTGCCAAGAAATATTTTTGAAATGCTTCCGAAAGCTAACTGTATCTGAGTAGCGACACTCGCTTTCCCACCCTATGGAAAACTTTGCTCCAAATGTTCCTGAAGCTTACCAGTAAAGAATTTATTGTAGAAATAAAACTAGTTAATAGGAGATGGAGGAGGAAAAAAAAAAACTTAAACAGCTGCAATGCTGAGGTATTTGCATTGGAAAGATAAGATTTACTCATCAACAGGAAATAATAACAACACAGGAGGCAGAGAGAGAGAAGGAGCAGAAGCAGTGAGGACTATAAGGTACAAGAGGGAAAAGAGAGTGAGGGTAAGGGATGGAAGGAAGAGTGATTTCTAAGCAGTTGAAAACTATAAGAGAAAGAAATGAAGGAAATAGGACTTTAAATGTTGTTTGTTTTATGAAATAAATCCCCTTTTAATGGTAACATAGAAATGTATGTAGGGACTGGACTTACTTTAAATCACTTTTAATCGCTTAATTTTCATTTTTCAGTTCTGTTTTAATTTTTTAATGTTTATTTTTGAGAGAGAGAGAGACAGAGACAGACAGAGCGTGAGCAGGGGAGGGCAGAGAGAGAGGGAGACACAGAATCCAAAGCAGGCTTCAGGCTCTGAGCTGTCCTTACAGAGCCCAACATGGGGCTTGAACCCACAGACCACAAGATCATGACCTGAGCTGAAGTTGGATGCTTAACCAACTGAGCCACCCAAGTGATACTCAGTTTTGCTTTTTAATGAATTATGGAGGCCCAGAATTTTTTTTAATTGTGTTATATTTCTATTAATCTGGCCTTAGATTTATTACAGTGACATCTCTTTGCTAGTTCATATTGAGTCTGTAGCCAATAGAAACTGCTAAATGCTTTGAACATGAAATGCTAGGTCTGGTCACTCCTTTATTTACATAACTGATTAGCAACATGTATACAAAAATTTACATTTTCTGTTAAGTTTACAGCTGTGAATTTTGTCCTGTGACGTCAAGAAATTTGCAGTATTTTCCCCGATAGCCATTTTACCTCTCCCAATTAGAATGCCTTTAGCTCCAAGTAACAGCTACCTATATGCAATTCAGTTAAACAAAGAAAATTAGGGATTCGTAGATCATTAAAGTAGACTTCGAAGATCATTGATACCCAGGGATTGAACAATGTCATTGGTGTTTCAGGTTCTTCCTTACTCTCCAGTGTGCTTTCCACAGCTTTGTCATAAATGAGCCACCCTCACGGTCACACAGCAGCTGCCAGGCATGGTCAGGGCTACCACTTCCTTGGTTAAATGTAAGAGGGCAAGTGTACCTTTCATGGATCTCCCTTAAAAGTTAAAGATTTTCCTAGATGCCCCCAGCAAAGTGCTTCTCGTTGATCAGATTACAATGATATGCTCATTTCTGAACCACCTCTGGCAGAGAAATAGCGTCTTCTTTAGACGAATCATGTTTTCACCTATGAGAGCAGAGTCTGCTCCTTCAAATAGAATTGTACTTATGTTTGAAAGGAAAAAAAGATACTAAATCAGTCATCTACCCATCCTATTACAATAACCCTTTCAGTGTCGGGTCACTGATCCTCTTTGGATTATGTCTTTATCTGATTTTTAACAAAACTGTTAAGATGAAATGCAGGAATCTCTCCAGAGATCACTTTTCAATGTGGCCCCCATTTGTTAATTAACAGGCTAAATGTTAATTTAAAAATCACTTATAGATTATTAACTCATTAGGATCTAGTGTTTCCAAAGTGCAATATACATTGTGAGATAGGTTTTAACTTGTTGCTGTTAAAGACAGTCCAAATATTTACCTCACACCTACTATGTGCCAGGTACTTCTCCAGGTGCCAGGGATACATAATGAACTGCATAAGCCAACATGACTGTTCTCATGGAGCTTATATTTTAAATGGGGTTGGGGGCAGGTAGTATATACGTCAGCCACCTTCTTAGCATATCAGACTGTGATAAATATGTAAAAAAATAAATAAATAAAAGAAAGGAGAAAAGGAACATCAGGGTTTGTGGGATGGTTAATTATAAAAGATGGCTACAAAGCCTTAGTGCAAAGGAAGCAAAGGTCTGAAGGAGAAAGGAGAGTAAGATGTACAGATATGAGAGGAAAGGACATTCCACACAGACGAAACAGTAAGGCAGAGGGAAGAGTTCAGAAACCAGAAAGGAGACCTGTGAGAGAGAAACCGAAGAGAATACTCCAGGAGGAGGTCAGACACAGGGCAGAGGGGAGGGTAATTCGTGCTGGGTTATGATGTCACAGGTCATTTTTGTGATTTTGGCTTTTATTCTTATGGAAAGAACCATTGGAGAATCTCACATTGTGAAACATCTAAATTAGGTCTTTAGGGGCACCTCCATGGCTCAGTCGGTTAAGTGTCCGACTTCAGCTCAGGTCATGATCTCATGGTTTGTGAGGCTACGTGCTGACAGCTCAGAGCCTGGCGACTGCTTCAGATTCTGTGTCTCCCTCTCTCTCTGTGCGCCCTCCCCCCACAAATAAACATTAAATTAGGCCTTTAGAAGTATTTTTCTGGCTACTATGTTTGACAGCAAGTTTTAGAAGGTGGAGGAAGAAGCTGGGAATCACAGAAGACCATTGTGATAATTCAGGTGAAAAACAATGGTAGAAACAGCATGTGTTGATAAGAAGTCAGTTTCTGGATAAACATGGAGGCATAGATCATAGATTTGCTGACAGATTGTAGGTGGATGTTCTGAAAAAAAGAATCACTGGTTACTAAGTTTTTTGGCCTGCACACCTGGAATGACTGAGACGCTCTTTGCCAAAATGGGAAAGAACACAGGAGATCTAGGTTTGGGACAGCAAAAGTGTGGTTTTAGGTACATTCAGTTTGAAGTGTCTGTTAGACATTAAAATAGAAGTATCTACAAGTAATACGGTATGCAAGTTTGCAGTGCAGAGGAGAGATCCATACAGATAAACAGTTTAAAGTCATCAGAGTATACAGATCAGGTGAGATCACTAAGTGTGGAAAGGAGAAGTAACCCAAGGTCTGAGACCTGGGAGCACACTTAATTTTAGAAGTTAGGGAAACAAAAAAGCACTAGGCCAAGGAGTCTGAGAGGTCAGTGGTCAAAGGGGACAAGTGGGAAAGAGTTGTCTAAGGAGCCGAGTGAGGAGAGGTCTCCTGTGCGGGGAGTAGTGAAGTTGATCAAACGCTGCCCATGAGTCAGGTTGATTGGAGCAGATGAGGCAGGGTATTGGGGATAAAAGAGACTGAGTATGTTTCAGAGGAGACTCGAAGAGGAAGCATTGCAGACACTGAGTTTAGGCGACTCTGGTGAAGAGTTTCGCTGTAAGGCAAGCAGAGAAAAAGGGCAGTAGCTGAAGAAGGCAAAGTCAAGAGAGTATTGTTGATTTTTAAGGCGAGGGGGAGACAGTACGCTCATGCACTATTAAAAAAAAAAAAAAGGCACAGAGGAGAGAGAGTAAAAGATGATGAGAGAGAGGGCAGAATTCCAGGCACAATGCCAATGTCCTTTAGTTAAAGAGGTGCTATGACATTTAGTGCATACTTGTTCTAAATGTGAATAGATAGCAAATGAGTCATCTAGAGATGCCACAAGGAGATTAGGAAGCAGTAACAGGTAAGTATCTTTATCTCTAAGGCAGATAGCCCATTCACAGATGAATGATGGATACTGTAATATATTTTATCCCTTCAAAAATTTAGTTTTATACTAAAAATACATTACCATGTGTGATCACACAAGATTATAGTGCATTATACATCCATAAAAATATCTTTTGATTGCATTAAAATTAATTTTATGATTGATTTGAGAATGATACAATTAAAAAGACATAAAGGGATACTGGGATCACTTAAAGAGAGGGGCAAAAAACAGACTAACTGGTGCTTCCCAGACTGATAGATGTATTAGTGGAGTTAAAGTCTAGGAGAGCCTCAGTGTTTTAGCTTATGTTATTGCATAAGGAAATTTAGACACTAAAAAGAAGACAAATACGTTATTTTACAGTTTTTATGGGTCAGGACTTCAGATTTGGGTTAGATAGGTCCTCTGCTCAAGGCCTCCGGAAGATTGAATTCATAGTTTCAGCCATGACTACAATTCTTATCTGAGGTCCAGGATCCTCTCCCAAACACTGATTTTGGGCAGAATTCATTTCTTTGAAGCAGTATCACCAATGTCCCCATTTTCTTGCTATCAGCTGAAGACCCGCCCTCAGCTCTTAGAGACCACTGTGGTTCTTTGCCACATTACCCTGATTTTTTTTAGTAAACTTTAGCTTCTTTTAAAGGATCCTCTGATGAGGTCTGCCCCACCCAGAATAATCATTTAATTCAAGTCATCTGATTAGCAGCTAATCACAGGCGTGGTGCTCCATCATATTCACAGATTTCTCATACTCTCTAAGGAAGGGGATTACCCAGGGTGTGTAGACTAGGGTGTGGAAATTTGGGAGGCCATCTTAGAATCCTGCCTACATGATAGTAAATCTCTCAACGGAAACAGGCATCAACACTAACTACCCTTCTTCGTGTTTTGGCTTTATCTGCCTGGGAAGGGGAATGAATATAGAGCTTTGGGAAGAGTATTACATGTTGGACAGTCCCCAGGAAGGAGAGACCATGCTGAACAAGGATTGCCTGCAGTCATGGGAAAGGAGACATGGCCACTCCTGTAAATATCATTCTATTCTCAGCCTTTCACCAACCTCAGCTTCATTATGAGTTTCATCAAATTCTGCACTGTGATGCCATCAAAACAATATTTCATTTCAGAATTTATTGGCTTGGTTTATGCTTTTACATGGCTTTAGGATTACAGATTTACTAAGTTACATTGATACGAGTAAGGTACAACGTCTCTGAAGGATGGGTCAGAAGGACTTGTGGGAGGAAGGACAGGAAGCAGGGAAGCCAGTGTTGCCCAGGGAGTGAGTGGGGAATGAGGAAGCTAGCCAAGAGGCTAGGAAGTCTATCCAGATTGCCAGCAGAGAACATCTCTCGCCAGAATGATGGCAGGATGAAAGAAACAAATGTAGTTATTTTTCCCTGTAGGCTAATACAACTTCTGTCAGAGGTCACTACAACTAAACAAAAATATCATGAAGCATCTGAAGGCCAACTATACCCACCTCAAGGTAGACAAAAGACTTTTCCTACCTGAGCTCTAAAATAGCAAGACCTGGAAAGCATAGAATGACCTGGGGAGCAAAAAATGCTCAGGCCCTGGCAGTCTTGGTGGTAAAAACCAATTGTCCAATTTTCTGGAATTTTTGCAACCTGGTTATTACATATGGTCACTATTAAAAATTGAATTGTAAAAGCTTACGATTAAGTAACTTATATGAAAGCCAAAGGTAATAAATATGTGTAGCTCATTACTTTCTAATTACTTCACTACATTTTACTATATATGGTATTGAGTTTATGTCTATTATATCCTTAGAGTGGAAATACTCTGTACCAGTGGATCGCTGTGCATTTCTTCCCAAACTGTATTCAATAATGTCACTTTACTAGTGGCTTGAATTTGTCCATGAAGTATTTATACCACTGAAATCAGGAAAAAACAACAAATCAGGATTGATTTAGTACCGAAGTTGAAAAAGGTTTCCATCTACTTAATTTGCAGAAGGGTAAGAGATAGTTTTGTAGCACATCACATAGCAGATTTAATGATAATAAATCTATTAGGAAAAAGCTAGTAAATTAGGAAGAAGCCCTATTTGTCAAATCATGGTTTAACTGTAGTTTGGCTTCAAATACAAAAATCTGGCATAAGTCAACAAAAACATTCTGCAGGAATTGGTTGGCTATAGGAAGTTACGATAAAGAGTAATGCATACTTGTATTAGGATTTATAAATTTTCTGTTATACATCCTTTATATCAGTACACTTGAAACACACACACACACACACACACACACACACATATATATATATATATTTGTGTCCCTCCAGCCCAGAGATTGACTGTTTAACATTCACCAGGACACCACTGGGTCTAGGCCAAAGGTGTAATTTGCATATAAGGACATGGGATTAGGTCCTGACTCAGCCACTGGTTTATGAGATTTGGAAAAATCATTTAACTTCTTGGCTTTAGTCTTCCCTTCTGTAAAACAAAGAGATCAGTCTGATATGCCTTCCTGACAGGATTTCTGTGGAAAATCAGTGAAGTAATGGATGTAATTGTCTTTGAAACATTTTAGTAGACAGGAAAGCCCTAGTCCTTGCCCTCATGGAGCTTTACATCCCTGTGCATTCTTTGAAGGTTCCCCGAGTGTGTGAGCCAGAAGCTATCCAGAGATCACCCGCCCAAGCCCTGCACTTTATAAATAAGGAGTGCAGACTATTAGATCGAATTGCTGAGTTTGTGCAGGAAAATGGGCATAGAGTGTGTATATGTGCAACATGGCATTTTTCCATTCTTAATCTAAGTAATTTCCAAAACCAATTTCAATAATGTAAACTAATTAGAGGAAAATAACATATCCCAACATATTATTCAATATATAGACCAGGAAGAGCACCCCAGCATATTACAAGCTGTGTCATCTATTTCACTGAAAGCATTTAAGAAAGAACTTCACTCACACAGCTTCTTGAAAGTTATAGAGCAGGGTTGCTCTTTCAGGATCCTTGACACTAGAAAGATTTAATATTTAAATTGTAAGAAAAAAGGCACACATGAGTGTTATTTAATTCAAGGTAAATATCTCTTGCCAACTCCAGTTGAATATTAAAATCTCTTTCAATATCACAATTGGACAATCATAGTGATTCAGCTCATCTGATTCAAAAGTTTTCTTTGCCTTTGCCTTGTAGAAGTCTTTTATCCCTTGCAGTTGTGCAAGTAGATGTTAATTTTTAAGTGCTCAGTAAATCAGTGGATTCCTGTTAGGGGGAGAAGTCTGCATTGACCAGCTGATGCACAATGTACGGTTTTGCACCCAATATATCCTGAATTTTGCTGCAGTCTTTTTAAACACCTGGACCATGAGGCTACTTGATCTCAGTGAAATACAGACAACATGGATCCATACCTCAAAGAGACTGCGTTATCTCCCCGTAAGCACTGATTGATGAGTGAATTAAATGTATGACTATGAAGAAGCTAGCTGATGATGAAAACAGCTTCCCACTGCCTTTGCGTGGCACATTCCAACAGCTCCACAAAAACCTGGGGTCAAGTCCTGAGTTGCTATTGGGGGTTTCCTTCTGCCCAAAGCCACAAGCAATTCAGACTCTTATTCTAGTAGGTGAAATAATGTCTCTCTATAGTCATAAGTTCTCTTACAGGTTATTAAAATGCAATTTTCATAAGGTTTCCCCTGCTTTAAAGCAGGATTGCCCCCCCACCCCACCCCCAAATAAAAGCCACATCTAGAATCATTTGCCACTTAATTTCTTTTGCCTGTTTGAAGTTAAGAGCCTAGTCACTGCATTAACATGCTAGTAGCTAATTTTACTTCAGGTTTTCTTCTCCTCTAATGATTTCAGGTAATTCAGAGGTAGAAGAGAATATGACTAATGACAGAGGATCATTTCAACACTTCAGAGTTTATTAATCGAGTGTTTGATACACTGGGGCTCTAACTGGAATGCCAAATTGCCGGTGCTCGTGTGCCACTTCTAGATGAATCTTAACACATGTAAATCTGCCGTATGTGAGGATGTAATTATGACACGATGATGGGATGACTCAGGGACAAGGTGACGTCTGCTCGTTGGCTGTCAGAGATTGTTCCTGAGTCACTCACACTTCACTGGGTGCTGGGAAAGGCTAGTCCAATGTTCAAGCTTCTGTAAAGCTTCTCGCTCAAGTTCTGTTTTTTTCCCCCTTTCTCCTAAGTCCTGAGACCCTGCTGGCCCTGAAACCAAACTCCTGGCAGAACAAGCAGTAAGGATAACTGGAGAAAAATCCAAAGGATGTGAAGAGGATTAAGTAGTTTGAGAGATCTGATCTGGCCTTGCCCTTCTCTGTAAGAAAAAGCTATAAAACAGTGACAGTTCCATCATTCACATCCAAAAGACTTCCATGGGGAAAAAAAAAAAAAAAGGAATTCCCATAGGATTTTCCCAACTGTCTCCCAATCAAGCTATCTTTTAGTTTATTTGATTTTGTAGTGATCAGGGTAGATAAGCTCAAGTCCCTTGTTATTTCACAGCACAGAAAAGCAATTTTGAATTTCTATTGATTTTTCCAGGTGTGGGAGGAAAAATATCACAAAGCCCAAATGTTCACGAGTCTTGCCCTCACTGAACCCTTAGAGTCACTACCAGCTCCACCTTTGGGGGAATCCAGGTTCAAGAATGCTCAAATCTCAAAGCAGAAAACAAGTTTCACTCAAAGACTGTCTTAAACCATTATATTTCCTGGATGTCTGATCAGAATTTTTCTTTTGTTTGCAGGTTGGAGGGAAGTAGCAGATTTCTACCCAAATATTTTTGTCCAAGAAAAGTAAAACTAAGGCTCTGACCCAAGCTTAGACCTGAAGCTCATGATAAAATGTCCAATCACTGTATAATGTCCTTTGCAGAAATTCTATGGACTATGATGCTTTAACCGTGAAGATTTTTAAAATTAAAAATTAAATGTCACTTCAGCATGCTATACCTGTAGACATCTATTTGCCTTCTTTGGTAAACTGGCAATTAAGAAAATGCTTGCCTCTGTAATAGACCATGACAGGCCTGGCCTTCCATCATATACAAGTGATAGATCCTTCCAAGCCTTGGAATATGGGGTCATGATTCTCAGGGTTTCAATTTGATAAGTAGGTTGACAGTGTTTAAATAGGCAACAACTTAAAAAGGTAGAAGAAAAATGTCACTGAAATCGGCCATTTACAATTTGAAAAGAATATGCCTAGCTCTCAGCATTTTTTCTGTGTAGCAGTCCACTTTTCTGGGTCACCCCAGAAGACTATGTTCTTCTCAAGCTGTTCATCTTCTCAAGACAAAAGGGTCTTTCCTAGGCAGGTATCTGCAAAGAGAGCCTTCTGTACAGGTCCTTGAGAAGAGACCCAGGCCATGTCCCAAGTATTTGCCCTTGAAGTCCTACTGAATGGCCAGACAGAGGGACACTGAGTTTTTCCCCAGGGTTTTCTGAATCTCTCTTGTGAACAGATCCCGGATAAGTCTATAAATCCTTAGAACAGGGGTACCCAAATTTTTTATTATAAATTCCTAATTGAAAAAAATGTAAACATTCATGCGTGTGTGTGTGTGTATATATATATATATATATATATATATATATATATATATGTATGTATGTATTTATGTGTATATATGTATATATATGCTTATCCATAATTGATGTAAGTGTGCTATTGAGTACGTACATTAAAAATAGACTCTAGTTTAGACGTAATAGGGTGGGGTTGAAGGTACATATAAATAGAAGTTGTAGTATTCCTCTTGTGTTTTCCTCATCACAGAGGACCATCAAGCATGGCCCCTGGGGGGCTGCACTGCACGTGTAGACCAGGGAAAGACACCCTTGACACAGTTTAGGATTTTGATTGCCGAGTACGGCTAAGACAAGAGGAAGCCAAGGCCCCTGCAAGAGAGTCATTCCTTTCAATTGACGTCAGCTTTGTTCATTTAGGATCTGACTACTGTTCTCTGTATATACATTATTTCCTGAGTGTGCTGTTCTTCCTAGGTGATCTATTTTCCTCATCTTTACTCATCCCTACTTAAAGATCTGATGGAGATATTGAGAATCCCTTACATTAGAAAATCAAGTTATTCGGGCGCCTGGATGGCTCAGTCGGTTCAGCGTCTTTGACTCCAGTCATGATCTCGTGGTTTGCAAGTTTGAGCCCCATATCAGGCTCTCCGCTGTCAGCACAAAGCCTGCTTTGGATCCTCTATCTTTAATGTTTATTTATTTTTGAGAGAGAGAAAGAAAATTGAGTTATTCTTTGTACCTCTGTAGCATGAGGCTTGGGGACTGGGTTTCCTTTTGATGGACTTCATCTAAATGCCCCTTTAATTCATGTCTGCACTCCTGGAGGAGGTGATGAAAGGGAAGGTGTGCAACACCTGCCCGGGGTTTCCCTGCTGAGCGTCCGAACAGCTGCTGCAGCACGTCTGGCAGAAATGCTTCTGGAAAAGTGCTGTGAATAGTTATTTCTAAAGCTCCTTAGAGACTATGGAGGAGGTGTGCTAGCATCAGTTCTTTTATGGCTGAATTATCCAGTTTGAGAATTATCCAGTCTCATGATTCCTTTTCTCTCCCATTGCCTCCCTGATATCATTGATGTGTAATCCCTTCATCAACATGTGGCTAGGGACAGGGAATTAAAATCCACATCGGCCCTTTTGGCTGCTTCACACTACCTGGGCGTGTATACTCTTGGGCTGCTCCTCATATGGGCAAATTTCTGCACTGTTATATGCTCAATTCATCTAATAAAAATATGAAGTAGAAGTAACCGTAACAATGTGTGAGGCACACTTAAGCTCTGTGACTAAGCATGTACCTGGAAAACAATGGTTTCCGTAGATAAGAATGGGGCGGGGGGGTGGGGGCACAAAACACTTTAAAGGGAACTTTGTTAAGATTTCAGTGGGTGGAGAGATTTACATCAAACAATGCAAATACCTTAAAATATTGCTTGCTCTAAAATCAGATCCCTTGGTCATTTCCAAGAGACCAGTCTCTGGTCCACTTGCTCAGTCTTCTTTTCCTTCTCTCCTCATTGCCCTCTCCCTTTCAGTAGCAGAACATACACTCCTCCTCTCTTAAGAGCAATTTTGTTCTTTTTACCACTTAGCTCCAAACACAGGTAGTGAGATCTCTGCTAAAGCTGTGAAATTTTGATTTGGAAGAACCCACCAAGTTGAAGCCAGAGGGTTCCCAGAGCTCTCTGCTGGTTTATCCTCCATGATTCCCCACACCCCCATTTCCCAAATGCCCACATGCCAGGGAGACCTCTGAGGGACCAGGGACAATTCAAAAGCCACTAGTGTCAGTCCTTTGAAAGACTCCAATTGGTTAGAAGAGTTCCAATGCTTAAAATAAGTTTAAGAACACCAATAGAGCTAAATTCCTCCATGATAGCTACACAAAGAACTCAAAGGAGCTAATTCATTTTCTTTGTCATCATCACTTTCTAATGCAAAACCTTTAATGGCTCCATATTACCTGATGAGTTAGATTCAAGTTCCTAATTAAAGCATTCGACTGTATCTACCCGAGGCTCTTCTCCTTCTGTTCTAGCCAACCAGACTTCTTGCTACACACCTTCCACTAACCCATTTTCTTCTTCCTGTCTGGACTCCTGCTACTTCCCCAGCTTGTAATGGGCTGCCAAGGAATTGCCTCTACCTCTGCTTGTCAACACCCTGTTCTTCCTTTCCTTTCAGCCTGTGGGTCACTTCTGCACCATTAACATCTGCATCTTCCAGCAAGCTACATCTGTCCTCCCACTCAACCTCCCCAGCACCCTTTCCATCTTCAGTGGCATATTCTATTTCATTAATCTTTTCTTTTACTGGTCTTCTTTTTTTCCCCACTCTTTTTTTTTTTTTTTTTTTTTTGTTTTCGATTCATGCCATTCGTTTCAAGATTAGTCTCTGCCTCACTGCATCTCTTCCAGAGCCTTCCACATAATCGGGGCTCCATCAATTTAGGTTGAAATTGAGACCTACTCCTGGCCTGGGTTGGACTGAATTAGGCTTTTCTTTCATTGTTGAGAGAATATTTCCAGATTATGCTGCAATTTACCAGTCTTCTTGATAAGATAAATGCTCTCCTACGGTCACTGGACTTGCACGTCTACTCATAGGAACCAGAAATAATCATTTTCTACAAATATGTGCTCATCTCCTACTATTCTCAGCCACCCTCACTGTTCTGGACACACTGGCCTCATTGCTATTCAGTGAAGAGAAACATATAACATTTGTTGTTGCCTCAGGGCCTTTGCAATTTCCCTCTCCATGTGGCTGTTTTTTTTACCCTCAGTTCAGCCAAATCGCTGTTCTTGTAACACAACCTCAAAGAGGCTTTTTCTAACTACTTATCTTAAAGCACTCTCTGTTATTCTCCATCCCCATTATCCTGACTTGTTTTACTTAATCTTCTATATTACACTTTTAAATTGATTTATTAGTTGTCCTAGCTAGAACTTAAGTTCTGTGAAGGCCAGAGGGGCAGAGTGATTTTTCTGAGGAACACTAGAATGGTAGATGATCGAAGAACTGAGTTCCTAGTCCTGTTATGTCCTTAACTAAATAGTGGACTGAGTTAATGCCCCAGTTTGTCTTTTTGGTTTTTTTCTTTTTCTAACAAACTAAGAAAATTAGAGTTTGATTTTAAAAACTTTGTCTAACTTTTTTTTTAATTTAATGATGGCTTTTTCGTTTAGACTCATGGTACCTCCTTATACAGCAAAGGCCTGCAGGTTGCTGGCATATACTGGGACAAGTCAGCTTTCAGAAGGAATTGTGACATAGGCAAGAAGTGACCAGAATTCACCCTGGAGCTGTTGATATGTGTGGAGCAGCTTAATGAAATGACAGCCCTTGTTTTGTAAAGCAGTTAATGGACTTGACAAGAATCACGGTTTCCATGCAAGGACACTGGCAGTCCAAATAATGAGTCTTTAACTCACTCACCAGGGCTCTCATATCTTCAAAATGCATTTGTTAGGAGCTGTATTGGGCCAAATGCTTAATAAATTCAATCATCTTTTCACTAAGTGTATTAGCAGTGCCCAGCTATGATCTTGTTGGATTGTATTAGTTGTGCTTAAGCAATTACAAATAGGGCAGCTATTCCAAGAAAGTAGGAAGGGATAGGAAACTAGATCTAATTGGTTGCTTTTCTGAATTGGGATGGGGCAACAAACCTAACTGGGATGCAAAGCCAATTACAAAATCCATTTAAGTGTAACAAATGAAGGTCTGGAAGACTAAACTACTAATTAAGGGCAGGAACATTAAAATTTAAAAGGTGACCATTTAGCCTTAGTCCAATGATGCGTATCTCTTGCCAAGTAAATTGGCAATAGAATTTTGGAAGGAAGACCTTGCTAGAACTCTGAGGTACTAATAGGAGGCTAGAGCAGGAGGCATGAAACCAAGGAGTCCAACTTTCAGTGGCTTTTTGACTTCCTGGCTGATTCTCAGAATCGGGGATTTCTTACGATGCAAGTTATTACTGGCCCACAGGTCTAGCGCTTAAAAAGCAGCAGACCTCAAGTAAGGCAGAGTTAAGTAAAACTTGGCATCAAGACTATGAGCCAGAGCACTGTATTTTTAGGCTCCCCGAGCAGGAAGACTGGGAAGAAACAATTTCCACATAGGGCATCTCTATTGTCCATCTCTCCACCCCATGAGAACCAATGGTTACACAGTGCATATGGTTCCTCTCTTCTGTATTTCGTCTTCTTGGCACTCATATAACACATTCTGTAGGCCCAGCACCGTATTCTGCAGTCACTTACTGTCCCCCAAACAATGGACTGTTCTTTTATCCATCCCATCCTGTAACCTCACCACAATGACTTGTCCTGTTCTATCCCATTTGTTCCAGAGGAAGGTCCTCGGTGAGAAGAGACTAATATGCAGATATCAGTCCCACTACTTTGTGAGCGGCTAATACATGGTCTTTCCAGAAAAACACAAATAACATCAAACACATATTGAATTTTATAACGAGGAGGATTTGAAGACCATCGATTCTAGAAACTTCCTTTATTTACCCCACAAGGAGCCTCAAGTCCAAGCTTCTGGTTGTTCTGACCATTGAGACACAGTGCTCTTTCCAGTAGCCCCAACTGGCACCTTACCAAGACATAATGTTAGAATATTAGATTTTTAGGCTTTCTGGCAGGATTGAAGAAGGACAAGCATCTTGATACCCCCCCAGTACCTCTATCCACTTGTGGGTAAGAATTGCTAACAGACAGAGTGGAAGATATTGGAAACACTTATACAGCATTACAAGCATAGTCTTCTTAGGGACTCAATATGCCTTAAGTCACACCAGATGTCTAGGAGGAATGCCACTTGCTAAAAAGTAGAGCTTTGGGGACCAGCTAGCCTTGAATTTCCATGCTGGCCTCATAATTTTCTGGAAGAACCGTGTATGCTCATTACACTTCAGTATCTTTATCTATGGAGATAATACCTACATTTCAGTGGTATCATGAGTATTAATATTATACGTACATATGTATACTCACCTATGCATACATATAACAAAGACTCTGGCATGCAGTAGTAGTCAAGAATCAATTTTTTTATTTTATTAAAGTATAAGAAGAATACTTTTATTAATTATTGTGAAGGATGAATTGCCTGAAGAGCCACCCAACTACAAACAACAGTCTTTTCCTAGACCTATGCATCATCTACTCTGGCAACACTATCAAATTTGGACCTATCAGAAAAGAACACTTTGAATGACACTTGTCCCAAATCAGGTTCTGCTTCCAGTCCACACACACACTATGAAAGTTCATTTTCTAGTACTGAAATTATGAAAACTGGAGAGAAACACAATATCCACTTCCTCCTCAACCACTTGCAAGGGTGTCTTCACTGCAGTGGAACGCCACTCCCGCCGCCCCTGCCAGGATGACTCTCTCAGAAGCTGTCCTCTGTTCCTTTCCCAGCTCCACAGCCCGTTGATCAGCTTCTGCCAGTTGGCATCTGGAAGGTCCTCTGGACATAGTCCCTCAGTAGGATATGGTGTTCGTTTCATGAGTACCAAATGACAGGTTGATATGGGAAAGGCCATGCTTTCCTTTTCTCTTTCTGTAATTCCATCCCCCACAACACAGCCTTCCAAAGCTATATGGGTATTAATAATTTTACTAAAGGATCAGAGTGATTTGGATGAACTACATCTAATACCAAAGAGAAAAACTCAAACTGTGTGCCAGCTATGGCTTTTCCCGTCACTCTGGGGAAGTACCTGAGAAGCTGATCCTTTATTGGGATGTTTTCCTGAGTACATTCATCTTCACCACTTTGTTCCTCTGCTCTAAGGATTTTTTTTTTAATTTTTTTAACATTTATTTATTTTTGAGACAGAGACAGAACATGAACGGGGGAGGGGCAGAGAGAGAGGGAGACACAGAATCGGAAGCAGGCTCCAGGCTCTGAGCCATCGGCCCAGAGCCCAACGCGGGGCTCGAACTCACGGACTGTGAGATCATGACCTGAGCTGAAGTTGGACGCGCAACCAACTGAGCCACCCAGGCGCCCCTGCTCTAAGGATTCTGCTCAGAGAGCATCTCCACCTTCTAATCCGTACAGTATTGATGCTCATCTTTGGGGAGGTCTCCCTTTCACTGAGGGTAACAGTAGACTCTGCAGGGTTGAGTTACTAAGTCAAGGTAATGAACAGGGTGAAGGTCAGGCTTCCCATTTTGTTATAGCTGACCACTGACACCTCATATCTCAGGACTAACCCAGAGGAGGACTTTTCCCATGTCAGGGGCACAGCACACTCTGTACGTGACACGGAAACATTGAAGCCGATTCTCCTTCCAGACCTCTGTCCTCTGAGAGTTATGGGCATACCTAATCATCCTAATTGTCCAGTAACTATGAAGTCAAGTGCAAATGCATGCTAACGAAAACACATGGGATTTCCCAGAATGGTAATTATCACTGACAGTGAAGCCTAAACCCATCAAAGGCAAAATAATATATAGCTTTCTGTCTTCTATATTTCAAGGTGCCAATTGTGTGAATATTTTACATGCCTTTACACAAATAATTATCTCCCGCTTTCAAATTTTACATTTTCAGGTCTTTCTGATTTCTCTTAATGGCCACTCCCATGGGTACCAAAGACCAGGTCAAAGATTTGTAATTATTCTTTGAATAGGATTGTATGAAGTTCTTTGCCATGGACGTTCCCACGGTATGGATGGGAAAGATTTTTGTTTGTTTCCAAATGGAAGTGTATTTAAAGACGTAAGTTTCCCTCTAGAAATCCAGTTACATGGCCTTTCTCTCTGGGTTGACATCTTACAGGCTCTCCACTAGAAATTTCCCTTTTCTAGATCTAGTTTAAATTCAACTTGATGTCTAAGCTCAAATCCCTTTCCTTTTCAATGTTATTGATGTGCAACCGGAATAAGCAGGAGCAAAAAATAAAACAAATAGCTTTTGTTGCATAATGGACCAAGCTTTTTAGTCAAAGACTGAAAGAAATAAAGGGATTTCCTGGCTTCTTTAAATGGGTCCCACAATATCTAGCCTGGTGCTCAAATGCCTTCCAAATCCTCTTTGAGTGCTTTTTAATCCCTGCTAATGTGGAGCAGCAAGTCAAGGAATTGTGTATCTTTTTTCACCTACGTATTTGTCTGGCAAGGAGCACTAGATATCCTAGATACTATTAGAGTCTGAGCTATTAGAGGGGGACATGCATCTGAGCAGGCAGTAAGGAGGGTGGGGAAAACATTTAACCTAATGTGTATTCTTTAGACGTAAAGCACTGATGTCTGCAGTTAACAAGACATATGGTTGTATTGAGCAAAGAGGAGAAAGCTTTCCAATTCCGTTAAAGGTCTATTTCCACAACATATATAATTGAATTACATATCTGATTTAATCAGAAAATGGGAAAAATCTTTGGATATACAACACCCTGTGCCGACTACCTTAAATGAGAGCTCACCAGCTACCTCACTGCCAGCTTTAATACAGCAATTAGTGCTGGCAAAATTCTATTTGCTTATAGACCTAATTAGAGATCAAGAGAGTGGCTCACTTTTGATAATTGCATGGCTGTGGCCCATCTATCAGCCATTGTTAAATTGTTGTTATATTAATGTAAAGCTTATAATCACTGCTGTTCCAAATTGAATAAAATGTTCTTGCCAATTCTCCAATGCAATTAATTTACATAAAAGCCTCTGGAACCAAAATTAAAATGATATACATCTTTGCAAAGGCTTCAGTTAAAACAAAGCTAAGTAATAAGGAACTCATACATCTTTTTCCCCTGCATTTTTATGTTTACCGGAGTTAATGGCCAAACAATCATTAAAATGTGCCTAAAACTAATTAAAATTGTTATGCGCATACCTCATTTACTATGTACTCTAATTTATTATTCAAAGCATTAATATTTTAAACTCCCTGTCCCGGAGTCCGGGGAGATTCCAGGCAGTGGAACAGGAGGTCAGCAACTCCCCTTCCTTCCAAGAATCTGCATATAAATCACATGAATCTTGCCAAGGCATTTGATATTGGCTCAGAAGAAATGATGGTATAGGTAGGCCTGTCTGGTTTGTTCCTTCTGCTTAAACTTAATAGATAAAACACAGTCATGTATCATCTGCAGATCTGTACAAGACTGCAAGCAAGGAAAATTACAATATAGGTGCCACATTTAGATCTACTCCAAAATAGAGAAAAAGAATGGTTCCAGGCTGTGTGCCTGGCACCTCCCCATTTAAGACTAGTAGAGGCAGGTATATGGGGTGGTATTAGGAACCTTCAGAGTTCCATAGTCAGTAGTCAATTGACGTGATCATTTATAGCAGAGCCAGGTAAGAGAATTCAGTCTGTGGGTCTGACATCAAAAGTCCTATTAATAATGTATATGCTCTCTGCTAATTTTAGGTCGTTAGTCTAGTTGTGTTGTTATTCGGTGACTAATATCTACCATTTATTTAGACACTACTCAGAGGCAGTGCTTCTCACATAATTTATCTAGTTTAATATATACACCAATACTATCACTGCTGCCATGTTAATATATGTGATGAGGAACCAAAGCTCAGAAATATTAAGTAGCTTGCCCAAGGTCACAACTGTCGATGACAGAGCAGGAAATTAAGCTCATATGTGTTTCCAAAATCCACGATCTTTCCATTAGAAGGATCCAGGATCCTTCTAAATAATGTCAATTCTTCTGGAGCTGATCAGTCAACCATTCCTTCCTCACACATCTTCTACATAATCCACCTTCACAGGCTTTGTTCTTTAGCTCTTCCTCATGTGGTCTTTGCCACCATGTCACCATAAGTCAGATCTAAAAATGGTACTTAGACCAAACGTGTGTGGATATCTTCTGCTATGGAAATAGGTACTAGGAACCAAAGCCTGTTCAAAGCAGGATAGTTGGTAAATCCCTGGCTTACTTGAGTCAAGTTTCACTGCTCTATGGACAGAGGAATATTTCAGACTAACTTGAGGTGAAAGAAAATACTAGTTATTTTGGCAAGGTGGAGTACAAAATGTGCATTTTTCTTGAAACCCATTTCTGATTTTTGATCTCCTGACTTGTACTCAGTCACACTGTGAACGTGAACAAATCAATCCCTCTTAGGGCCTATTTTCATCATCTCTGAAAACAGATGCTGTACAAGAAGTTCAAGAAGCATCCGTGAAGCTCTATTATCTATGATTTTATTTAGAAGTGCTTGAACTTAGACAGTGACCATAACTTAGGGCTCACAAAGTTGGAAAAGGTTCTACAAATGTGCTACAGAGTGTGGTTCAAAAGAAAGTTAGAAACTGAAACTTCATGGGCTAATAGGTAGTCGTGCATTCAGTTTTTAAAAAGGTTTTCACAAATAGAATAATTTTGTCCAAGAAAAGGTCTCCATGTGTGCATGCACACACACATGCACACCTGTTTGAGTGTAGAATTCCAATATATTCAACAGGTACAGCAAAAACAGGTGTGGGGGCAAAGGCTGTGCATGTGGAAAGATTCTAAGAATTTCTAGTTCCTGACTTCCTTGTCTCTACAAGAAACTCAGTGAAAGTCCAGGTCTCTGGGGACCTTCAATGGCAAATTATTCCAATGAGAGAGAGGCAGTGGCAGAGAGGGGGAAGGATCTAAAAAAATAGAATTATATGAAGCTCCTCATGGGGCTCTCTGGAAGTTTAGGTCACAAAAAATGAAAGAACCAAAGAGTGGTGAGTAACACATCAAGGAGAAATAGAGACGAGTGGGTTTAATACTATCACAAGAGGAGCCAAAGCTAAGGTGCATCAAGGCTCAAGACAACATTATCGACCTTACACACAGGGCACAGAGTGAGAATAAAAATGAAGAACTCCCTGCTGGTGGGGGATGGACACTTTGGAGGAATGGTATGGTTGTTCAGAAGATTACTTCCAACTGCGGCCAACCTGTGATGAGGATAAAATAAAGCCAAGAACCCTTTGGTTGTAAAGGTGTTGGAAAATGGCAATGGACAACGCAACCTTTTTGAAGAGATGTGAAGATTTTGAGATTTGGCCTGGCAGAGATTTAGGGATAGGATGAAAGATGTTCCTGGCAAAGGAAAAGGCTGCCATGCCAAAGAAGGGAAGAAGGGGAACATAATGTCCACCCAGGCACAGGATAGCTAGGCTCTGTAGGAGCAAAGGCTGGAAAGTAATGGAAGGTACATATATTCATTTAACAATTAATTAGGGAACACCTACTATGTGTTCTAGGTGCCAGGGGTACAGTAATGGACAAAATAGAGAAAAATCCTTCTTAGTCTATAAGGAGACAGATACTTGAAAGATTGTGCACATGATAAAAATACATGGTTTAGTAAAATATTATGAAAAGAAAAAGTAAAATAACAGAAACCTGAAATGTTGAGGTGAGAGTTGAATGGGAAGCCTCACTGAGAAAGGAATTTTGAATCAAAACCTGAAGTAGTTACACAAATGAGGGGGTGAAAAGCATCCTCAAAGAAAAACACCACCTGTGCCAAGATCCTAAAATGGGAACAAGCCAGGAATAAGAGGGATTATAATTGGACAGAGAGTGGAGGGGAACCTAGGAGATGAGGGGAGCAAGGTAACCAGGGTCCAGCCTGTATAGGGCCTATAGAAGACAGTAAGTGCACAGACACTTCCTCTGAGACAATTAGGAAGCCACTGGAGGGTTTTAGCCAGAAGAGGAGTTTGAGCCATTCTTAAATTTTTAAATGATAAATCTGTCTATTGTGTGGAGAGAAGACAGCAGGAGGCAAGGACAGAAACAGGGAGAGCATTTAGAAGGCTAGACCAATAACCTAACAGAGAATATGGTGAATTGGGTCAAGATGGTGGCAGGGTGGGGACTAAGTGGTCAGTTTGTGGATATATGTTAAAGGTAAGATGTGCAAAAGGAAGAGACCCATAAAAAAGGACTTCTAGGGCTTTAGCTTCAGCAACTAAAAGAAAGACAAATGACTGACAAAGGAAGACAGAGAATAATTACTTTTTGTTTTATGTTGCTCTGCTTTTTCATGGAAAAATATTAGGAACTCTATTTTAGACATGTTAATTTTGATATGGATATCAGACATCAGGTGGAGGTATTACTTGGGCAGTTAGATATATCAGACTGAAATTTAGGGATAAGTCTAGGCTCCAGGTATAGATACAATATGAATGGGATGTAAAACCATGAAAGATCATCTAAGAAATAAGTGTAGGTGGAGAAGAAAAGTGTGACAGACTCAGTCCTGGAGCTCTCTAATGTTTTCAATCTGGAGATGTAAAGGCACACTGGTGAAAGTAATTGAAGAGAGATCAGAAAAGTGGAAGAAAAAAATCAGAACATAGACGCCAAGAGCAGACAGTATTCCAAGAAGCAGAAAATAATCAACTATGTCAAATGCTTTTGACAAATCAAGTTAAATTAATGTTGAAAAATGACCATGACATCTATTAGCACAGAAAATATGAACTTGAGGAAGTCAAGTATGGGGACATGGTTAGGGAAAAATCTGATTTCAGTGTGCTCAATTAAGTGTGTAAAGAGAAAAATGGAGACGATGAGTATAGACCTTTTAAGAGGGTCTAGATGGAAAAATAATGGGGCAGGTGACAGAAGAGGATGTGAGATCCACTTCTCTTTTACATTTTTTTAAGATGCAAAAATATAAACACGTCTGTGTGATGATGAAAATCATCAAGTTAAGATTGGAGAAGATAAAACTAAGTCAAGATATTAAGCATGAGGTTGATAAATTTGACTTTTGTTTCATAGGCAATAAGGACACATTGGAGTCAGCAGGTATAATATGTTTGAAGCAGACAAAAAATAGTATTGTTAAAAATACAGACTAGTGGGAATCATGGCCTAAATCACTTAATTTTTATTTTGAGAGAGAGAGAGAGAGACATGGGGAGAGAATACAAGTGGGGTAGGGACAGAGGAAGAGGGAGAGAGAGAATCTGAAGCAGGCTCCACCCCCAGCACAGAGCCCAACACAGGGCTCAATCTCACGACCATGAGATCATGACCTGAGCCAAAATCAACAGTCAGACCCTTAACCAAATGAGCCACCCAGGAGCCCCTACATCACATGATTTAAATCACCTTCCCTCTGCATTCCTAATGTTATAAAAACAGAATCTGGCATATGTAACAAAGATTGTGGTCTGGAGTGTTTGTTTCCTAAGTCCATGATCTATTAGACCCTGCTGATCCTTCTAAATAATGTTGATTCTTCTGGAGCTGACAGGTAACCATTGCTGCTTCACACATCTTCTACACAATCCACCTTCGGTCTTTGTTCTCTAATTCTTTCTTATCAGCTCTTCACCACCATGTCACCATAATTCAGATCTAAAAATGGCACTGAATATATCAAATGCATGGAGATCTCCTTCTATGGAAACAGCTATAGGGTGGTAAGGGAATAACACAAGTATTCACTGAAATAGGGAAATTGGGAAAGGGTGGGGCCTGGACCAGGTTAACTGGTGAAGTGTGACCTGGCAAGTGTGCCTGTGCTTGCAGACATCTACATGGAACTTTGCAACACGCAGTGGAGAGTAATCACCGTGTTGAAGAGAATCAGCTTAAAAAAAAAAAAAACACTCTTGGGCTGCTGTGAATGTTTAAAAATTATAAAAGGTTAGTAAACCAAATTAAAATAAAAATATCGCCAATGCTTTGGGGCTCATTTCCCTTTAATATGGTTTATATAAGAATCCTTTAATATCTGCCTAACAAGATACATTATCATTTAAGAAGGAAAAAGTAATATGCACTAGTTGACAACATAGAAGCATATATTTCCTAACATTTTGATTCCAATAGATACAGCTTGTTGTACAGTGTCTGACACATGAAAAAGCCATTTTCCAGAATGAAAGCACAATCAATACCTGAAACCTGGAGAATCCTTAGATAATAGCTGTAAATAATCATAAGCCCTCACTGCCCAAGGATATTAGTGCCAACGGTCTTCACCTCACCCCTGTGTCTACACCAGACCTACCATTCTCCTCCACCATTAATTCTGTGTTACATGGATTTGGGGATCAATTCCTAGTTTTCTGATACCTGACTTTCTGACATGCTCTCACCCCACACTTGGCCCTTTGGTCCTGTTCTCTGTGCTTAGCATCTCCCTCCCTCTACCCCAATTGCTTTTGACTTGGTCTTTCCCAGCCCAGTACTAAAACCTTGTTTCATTGTCTACTTGGATAGACTGGAAAGATAACCTAGATAGGACCTATTTTAAAGACTCAAAAAAAAAGCTTCTAATCCAGACATCAGCAATCTTGACAGCCTCTTGGGGCAGAATGAATTATGCCCATTGTATCTCAAGGCATGTGCAGAGAAGATGAAAGAAAAGAGGAGGAAGGGGAAGAGTAGAAAAGAAAAACTAGAAAACACAGAAGCAGAAAGAGAGGGTACATTTGTCCTGGTCTGGATCCTACATGTCATAATATTCCAAATGCCAAGGGAGGGATGAGTCCCAATCTAGAATTCATTTTTTAAATGTGTGTGGCACAAGAAAAGAAGGTCAATTTAACGAATTTTTCAGAATTCAAATTTGTTCAATTTATAACTCTGTCATTTATTGTGAAAACATATATTAAAAATGTTTAATCCTTTGTAGATTAAACCAAGTGATACTGTTTGCTTATTTTTAGTTCCTGAAAAATGAAGAGTGAGCCATTATGGGTGTAAGTGTGCCTGTGTGTATAAGTATGTGTAGTATGTAGATCGTTTACTCTGAAAAATCCAAAAATCTGGCAACCGCCGTCTAAATTAACTTACTTCTTTGTCAACCATGCAAGTTTGGCCGAGGCATTTTTGAATAGCTAAAAGAAATCATCAACATAGCCTCAGGATATATATATATTCTTCAGTGAGTTTAGTTAGCAACTACTGTTGTCTTAAGTGGGTAAAAGACACAGAAATAAAGCACCTGTATTGTAAAGAAGGAAAGAGTAAGCAATGTAAAACATCATGAAAGAGCCATCCTTATCTGTAACCCTACCCCTGGGACCGTGGGTACCAGCCCTCACATCTGGGACCACAGGTACCAGCCCTCACATCTGGGACCACGGGTACCAGCCTGGCTGGTAATCCTTAACCCTGTGGAGGAATGATTTTGTAATTTAGGTTGGTCCCCGTATTTTTCTTTTCCAATTTCTATGAAGGTGCCTGTTTGGATTTGTACATGCCTTCATCTTATTCAGGCTGAACTTAAATGTTTCCTATGGCTGAGGAGGCACCTGGGTGGCTCAGTCGGTTAAGCATCTGACTTCATCTCAGGTCATGATCTCATAGTTCGTGAGTTCGAGCCCCATGTCAGGCTCTGTGCTGACAGCTCAGAGCCTGGAGCCTGCTTCAGATTCTGTGTCTCCCTCTCGCCTTCTGCCCCTCCCCAACTCACGCTGTCTTTGTCTCTCAAGATAAGTAACAAACAAACAAACAAATAAATAAATAAATAAATCCATCCATCCATCCATCCATCCATCCTATGGCTGAAACAGTTCTTCCTTGGTTGTCTTTTGTGTAAAAAGCTCCCCATGGTCTTCTTTTCTCTCCACTTTCCTTTCTAGGCAGGAACTTCTAGGAAGCCAAATTTTGTTTACCTAAGTATGGCTGACCCTAATTAACATGTCACAGAACCTCCTAATGTTCACTCATGTTCTCCTGCCTCTAAATCTTCATTCTTTTTTTAAAGTATATTTATTTATTTTGAAAGAAAGAGAGACTGTGAGCAGGGGAGGGGCAGAGAGAGCATCCCAAGCAGGCTCCATGCTGTTGGTGTAGAGACTGACGCAGGGTTTGAACTCACGGAGCATGAGATCATGACCTGGGCTGAGATCAAGAGTCTGATGCTTAACCGACTGAGCCACTCAGGTGCCCCCTCTAAATCATCATTGTGAGCAAACTTTGGTATATACCTTCCCTCTTCTGTTAGGGTCTTATCCAATGTGACAGCAGCATGAGCAGAATGTCAGCCCTCAGTTCATAATGTGGACCAAATTCTATTTTAGCTTAATCTTTTTTGCCTACAGAGATACAAGTGAAAAAAAAATTGCATCCACTCCCCTCACTCAACATGCTCACTTCTGACCTTTCACGTTTTCACAAGAAGTCAACATTTGCAAAGGCAATAGTACAAAAGGGAAAAAAAAAAACAGGGAGGGAAGAGAGAAAGTAATAATCTAGCATTTTTACTCTGCCAGAGAAGTATATTTACTCACAGCAACAGCTGACCTTTTTCAAGAAGGACATCTTTAGACAGGTGGTTTTCCTGTTAATCATGAATTATCATTCTGCTCCTAGCTTACAAGGCTGTGCTCCTTACAAACACCAGAGATAACGCAGTAACACAGGGGGCATGCCAAATTCTCTTAGAATCCTTGAATGCTAGCACTGAAAAAGTGTTTAGAGGTCAGCCGATACAGAAAGTTATTCATTTCAATAAAACACACCTTGAGAACCTTTTTTTTTGTGTGTGTGCATATTAGGGGAGGGGGTTGGTATCTGCCAGGAAATGTACTAGGTGATGGGACTATACAGATAAAATAAACAGTTTCTGTCCTCTTGAATAAATAATAGCCAGAAAGGTTAAGTGACTTAGCTGAGGTTGTATGTGTAGTGGCTATGCAATGAGGTACCCTCATTACACAACCCTCCTACTTCTTTCTTCAACGTAGATTTATTTACCCTTCTAACTACCAACGGTATTAATAACATCTTCCCTTATGTTCCTATTGAATTATCATTACATCGTCTTTATTCATCCTTGTGCCCACCACTAGTTGGCGGGGGGGGGGGGGGGTGGTGCTTGAAGATGGCACATATTTGCATTTCTTCCTAAGTGTGTACATGTTTCTTCTGGGTGTAGACTCCACCATAACCCATGTTGATGGGATTGTGTGTACGGTAGGAATGGGCAAGGGGAAAATATGTAATTATGGAGGATTGGTCTACTGTCCCAGTGATCTCATGGTTCAGTGCTTTGGAGGTCAATAGAAAGGTTATAACAGAGTCATTCCACACCAATAAAGAGCAGTCCTTTCCAACTTACTTGATCCTTGTCTGCTTTGCGACTTTTAACCAACTGAGACCCAACACTACTTACTTCACACCTTCGCAAGCCATGTAAGACAGTAAATAAAGCTTCAGAAGCACACTTTTCCTTTGGCTCACAAATTATAATACTTTTTTCATACCATTAATGCAGATGAAAAGAGGTCTTTAGGCTCCTTATTATAAACATACACAGTAAAGCCCTGGTTTGTGAGCACAGTTTGTTCCAGAAACGTGCTTGTGATCCAAGTCACTTGAATACCAAGCAAATTTCCCTATAAGAAATAATGGAAACTCAGAGGATTCGTTCCACAACCCAAAAATATTCATATAAAAATGATTACAATATTGTAATAGAACACAAGGTAATAATTAAAATACAAAATATTAAAAAAATAAATTAACCTGTACTTACCTTTGAAAACCTGCATGGCTGGAGTGAGGGAAACCGGAGAGAGGAGGGTTATTGTGTAAGACGACTTTCACTATCACTAACAGAATCACTGCTATCTATTGGCTCAATGGAATCTTTGTCTTTTCCTCAAACTTTAACAAGGAACCTATCTAATGACCTAGAATGAAGCAAAGCATTCCTAAGCTTACTCTTCTTTGGAAAAACCAAGGACTGTCCATAGGTTCTTTGAAGTGACAAAAAGTACACTAGTGCCAGTTGTGGAAACCTTCCAATGTTCTGAAAAATCACAGATTTCTGTCAAATACCATGGCCTGAGACCAAGCACGGGAGAGGATCACCATCAACCATCATCATCACCATCATCACCATGGGAGAGAGGTAGAGACACAGAGACAGGAGGGAGGGAGGGAGAGAGGATGTGCTCAGTTGTGATCACGTGACATTCGGCATCACACACTACTCATATTGCAAGATATCACTCGTTTGTCAAGCTAAAATTTATTTGAAATGTTTGCTCGTCCTGCAGAACACTCGCAGTAAGTTACTCGCAATCCAAGGTTTTACTGTATAAAATTTCATATACATGTACCTATGAAATGTTCAAGTGTAGCAAAAACAACTGGCTAAAGCTCATCAGAAATCATCTAGAACATGAACAAGGATAATTTTGATATATAAAAGTCTCATTTAACTTTTAAGAAACGATTTTGCCTTAGAAAGACTTTTGTGAAAGCAAAATAAGTGATTTTACTTTTCTGTAAGTAAGGCTATTACAGCTTAGAAAATTTGCCAGGGGATTCACCACAAATCAAATTAGTTTTGAAGAAGCATAAGTTGGTAATAAAAATAGGAGTTACTAAAAATGGAAAAAGTACAAAGTTTAGAAATTATTTTTGTTTGCTTTTGATAGGGAAAAAAATGACCATATTAGAAGTGAAACCCTCAGAATGATATCTTAATATTCCAAACTTTAACTGTGACATTTCTACTTCCTGGTTCAGCGTTATTCATACGACCTAAGTAGGTTCACTGTGATGGAAATCCACACCCTCCATGGAAATATTCTCTCTACCCTGCAGGGTCGGGCGAGGGAACAACTTCCATTTTAAGACAACCATAGGGAAGGCTATTAGAATGATATCAACACCTGGGAGTAGACCTAAAAAGGGAGGGAAAAAAAAACTTATTCCTGGACAATTTTGCAAAGAAGCCATATCAAGCTTCCCCTAAAATCAGAGTTAACTCTTCCATTTTTAGGTAAGTTCAAAACTATCTCTTATTGTTTAAATTAGATGGAGCCTATTTCTGGATCCTTGCCAAAATATCATTGCTAATTTGTAGGGTCATCATAGCCCCAAATCTGGCCCTTGGTCTGTCAAAAATTCCCATTCTATCCTTACCTAGAAGTGATCAAATTCTTGGAGAGTAACTCATGCCAACTAAATTAATAAGAAAAAGATTTTTAAATTGGAGTTACAATTAATTATGTCCCAATAATAAATGGTCAAAAGAAGATTTTGGTTCTTTGGCAATTACATTTTCTCCTTATCCCAAATCTACATCAGAAGCCAAATTTTATCTAGCAGTATATATGGTGACCTTGAATTGGAAATAAGTATAGTCATTTGTATAGCTTTCATGAAGCATTTTCTGAAGAAGTATACTTCTAGAGTACAACTTTTGGTGGATATTAATAGCTGTTACATCAAAAGGTATTCTCTAAGTCAAATGGTTTTGAGAAATTCTAGGTTAAATAATTTAAAGTGCAGGACTTCTAAGAACCTTACTAAATTAACATGCTTTGTAAATACCAAGATGAAGATACATTGTGGGTTATGCATATTTTACTTTCCTTTTTCTATGGACTCTGTTATGGGATAGAGCCATGTAGGGTTACTTCTTGTTCTTGTCCTATTAATTCTTGCTTTAAAATACATCCTAAACCCAGTATTGTCACCACTTCTGTTACTTATGCCATAGGTCAGCTCATTGCCAGCTTTCACCTGGACTGTTGCAGTAGCTTCCTGACTAGCCTTAATCTTTCTACCCTTCACCTTGATTATTTATTCTCCACAAAACAGCTAGAATGATTCTTTTAGAACTAAAGTCAAATTCTGTCCCTCATCTGCATAAAACTGTGGGAGGTGACAGGTTTATGGCATTGAGTGTACTGGTGGTTTTGTGGGTACATACTGATCTCCAAACTCATCAAGTTGTATACATTACATGTGGACAGCTTTTTGTATGTCAAAAACATAAAAATGAAAGAAGGTTTCTAAGAATGCTAAAAAGAAAAAAACCAACACAGAAACAAACTAAAGACCCAATGGCTTCTCATAACACAGTAAAATTTAAAGCTGTACCATGAACTAGAAACCTTTTTCATCTGTCCTATAGACCCATGCCTTCATCTCCAACCCTTGTCCCCTGCTCATTCCGTCCCAGCCACCAATGCCCTCATTTCCCCTCAAATACATATATGCACCCTTGCCTCAGACTCTGCCTTTTCTGCTGCCTTTGTCCACATGCTCTTTGCCCACATATCCTCTTGACATGTGCTCTTAATTTATTCTCATCTCCCATAAGATACCACCTTCCCAATCTACCCTGCCAGTAATAGCATCCTGTCATCTCTGCCCCTTCATCCAGTTTGTTTATTCAAAGCTCTTTTCACTATCTTACATCATATATTTGTTATTTATTTTTTGTTACCTCTCTTAAAATTTAAGTTCCACCAGGACAGGGATTCTGTTTCACTAACAACTCTTTAACCATGGCCTTCACAAGATAAGCACAGAATAAACTTTGTTGCATCAATAAAAACTCAAAGTGCCCTCTTCTCAGAAGAGTAGAGAAATACTGACCAATTCTTCTTTTATCTAGGTACCAGGCTGACCATTCTCTAGTCTGTTAGCAAAATTTAACAGAATATTTCTTCAGGGTTTCTTCTTCCTGATGATAGCCATATTCTAGTCATGTTTTTCTTGATTACACATTTTTTCTCATAAAGCACATTTACCTACACAGGTTAATTTTAGAATAGGTTATTTTTTTCAGAAATATAATCTCACCCTTACATGACTTTTTAAAAAACAGCTTCACTTTTTGAACATATTTTTAACTAATGTTAGCACCACCCTGATAGCTTCATGTACAGGCCACACTTATTCACTGAATACATTTTAAGAAAATTTTCATATACTCCTAGTTCATAGGCATTAGATACCTTGTCTGACATACAGCTTGTAATTAGGACCTGGATTTTTGTGCGTGGAGCTAGAGTTAAGCCTTACCATGTATGTGTTATTTATGCCAATTATGTCTTAGGTTTTTCATTAGTAATTATCAGTAGTTAAAAAAAAATTACAATACAGTTAGGAAGACTAAATGAAATAAGACATTCAAAATGCTTAGCACAGATCTCCATAGGTGGTAAACATTCAAATGTTAAAGGTTTCACTATGTAGTATCACTGTCGAGCCTATTATTAAGCACCAGTACTTAATCAGAGATTCCTGATGAAAACCTCTATGTTGGGTCAATAAGATTATTCATATTCTATGGCACAAAGCACTGATTCCAATATAAATGAACTAAACATACAGCTATAGCAACAACCTACAGATAAAAACTGAGTATAGCAATTGTACTCGTACGGATTCTATAATCAAAAATAGTTCTCAAAGCCAAACCTCTAAACTGAGCTGATAATCATTCTTAAAGTGTCACCAAGGGATATTCTTACTTTCTGTTTCTGGCTGTAAAAAAACCACCAAAAGTAATGATGAAAGAACAGTACTGAGGGGCTCCTGGGTGGCTCCGTCTGTTAGGCGTCTGACTCTTGGTTTGGGCTCAGGTCATGATCTCATGGTTTGTGGATCCAAGGCCCTCAACAAAGTGCTTAACTCACAGTACAGATTTTGTGATGGTACTACAATTGGAATACAAACCTTCAAACTCCCCAACCAGTCATATGAATGCCATAATATTGTGTTTCTCATTGCTGTAAAAACAAACAAACAAACAAACAACTACAGAGGACAGGATGAATGAGCAGGTAAGAGTCAGGAAATACTACCAAGGTAGGTATTCACCACCATCTACCAGGGTGCTCTACCCATGGTTACAATAATGAAATACTTCCACACCGGTTGACAAAGAGCCACTGCCCTACACCCATCAAATGCCCTCCCCTGATCCTGCATGCACTGATGCCTGTGCCCACCTAATCCTTTCCTCTGGAACCCCTGGTTCTTTCACATTTAGCAACTAAAGGATCAGTGCCTACTGCAGAAGCCTCTGCAGGCCCACTGCTGACTGCTGCCTCCTCTGTTCTGAGCATTTGGTACAAATGCAGTTTCTATTTTTAAGATTTTTAAAACCATCACTGACTGCTTAAGACTTCACAGAGATGTTATGAAGATCCAACAATGTTATGTTTATGATAGCAATGTTAAACTAGAAGATGCTAGATATCAAGATGAGTTCTCTTGATGGCACTAAGCCACATTCCCATGAGACATGTATGAACACCTCTAAAGGGTATCCTAGTGTTCATTCCTAATTGTTATATTTCAATACCAACAATACCCATTAGTTCATCAACTGATAATAAAAAATATCATCTACAACTCTTGTCAAAATTATCTATCTGGTCAATTTCATTTCCTGCCAAAGTATCTAGCAGAAGGTAGCTTGGTGACCGTGTAGGAAACAAATGGCCTGAGAGACAAGGTGAGGGCCGGGTGGCCTCAAATTAGAAATAATGTGTGAATGTCAAAGTACTTAAAAGAGGTGGTGTGGGATGAGGAGGTGTAGAGGAACACACTACTTTCCTTTTGTAGAGACAGAGTTAGAGGTTTTATAGTTTAATTCACTGAATTTGGTTTTGAGAAGGGGCTCCTCTCCTCAGGAGTCATAATGTAAGATTGTCAGAGTTTAATTTCTAAGCAATTTTTTTGAAAGATAGATATAAACAAATTTACCAAAAAAACCAAAAAACCAAACACACAGCATCTATATATAGTCACAGGATTGTTTTTCTTTTTCCAAAGCCCCAAATTTTGTTCTGGCTATTGATGCTTCTAATTTCATTTCCCATTTTAACATGCTTAACCACATGACATCTTTGCTTCACTAAATAATGGAGTTGAATATAGAAAAATATATTATGGTCATGTGGGAAAACGCACATTTCTCCTAAGAAAATAGGCCACTGAGAATGTCGTTCAGTAGGCAGTATACTGGGGGCACTTCGGAAGTTGACCATACTGTGCACGCTGCAATTCATCCATATCCATTAAAGTTTATTTACATCTAACCATCATTGCTTTAAAAATAATTATTATTCTACTTTAGAGGGAAAACAACAAACATTTTGGAAAAACAGTCTTTTGTCATAATTTTAAAAGATACTACTGTGAGAAGCTGTGCTTTCAGAAGGGATAAGGAGACAGAAAAGAGTAAAATGATTGTGAGGACTGGAGCAGAGAATTTGAATTTACAGAAAGCTACATACCTAAATAATAGCTTTCAACAACCTTCTTTATTACATTTATTTCTTCGTCGTACAAAATAAAATTAATTGTCTTAGGCTATGCTGACATAACATGGGATATTTCCACGGACATATAACTGGTATGATTAAATTTACTGAATTAACTCGTTACTTGAGTATTGTTTAGACCAAAGCTTCATGGCACAGAAACACAGACATGATTTTAACTTATGTTGGTGGTGTTGATGCTGAGCAGCAGAGGAAAAATTCAAAAACTTCCTATTATACAGACACCCAATTATCAGCCCATCACAGCAGAATCTGTTTTCCTTAAGCCTAATAGAGCATGAGGATACCATAACCAGGAAGCAGCAAACATCTATTTATGCCACCCAGATGACGGCACTGAAACCCCTGTGTACTCTTTATAGTCCTTTGGGAAAATGATTAGTGGAGCAAACAGGCAATATACTGCTGAAAGCACAATCCATTATCACCCAAGGCTGTCTTAAAATGATAAAATCTGAAAACATCAGAACAACCTCTTTAGAAAGGAAACAGGTATTACTACGTAATGGGGTCAACCGGTAAACATAGCCATAATAAACTCTAATCGTACAGTTTTGTCTCTTCCTGTGGACAGTCATTTGAAATAGAAGCGAGAGAAAAGCCACTCCTGGTGTTTGCAGAGGACACCCCAATATTCACAAATATCATACTGCTAAATGCAGGCTAGGCATCTTTAGAGGCCAGCATGTTTGCAAACTCACTTTCTTCCCGACCGACTTCACAGTAGGGTGGGCAATTTTTGTATACAATGCAAGATTCATTGGAATTGCAATTTAGAACATTTTCAAAATGGGGCACCGTGTCCCCTTCTTCACATAATTCTTTTTTAAAAAGCAAAATTCCATTCTTTGAGCAATTCATCCGTGTTTCCTTTTCATCCGCGGTCAGTGAAAAAGGGTGGAAACAAGGCATATTATCTTCCCATCCGCCTCCCCCATCCATCTTGCCACCCGCTACAATTACTTTCTGCACCACCCTGCATGAACCAGAGGGACAGCCATTAAAACACCACCACATGTTGGAGCCAAGGCTGCTCCAGCCCACAGCTGAACTTAATAAAACCGTTAATGTCAGAGCCTGCCGGCTAGCGTCCCAGGAATGCCACTTGCTCAAAGCCCTTCCATTCCAGCCATGCGTGTGGCATTTCATCCTTCTCCCCATGCAGAACCATGCCATCTGCTAGGAGACACAGATCTACCACATGCCAGGTGACATTTTCCTTTAAATTCTTTTTTTTTTTATTTATTTACTAGGAAATATGCTCAACAGGCAGACAGCAAGAAGAAATTTGAGCTCTACCTAGGCCTGTTTCTCCAATCTCTTGGAATTTATTATATTCTGGCTCTGCATTTGAACGGTTGGTGAGTAATTTGTGGGCAGGCATCCTTAGGAATAAGTCTGGAAATAAGTAATAAAAAGCTCCAAGCACTGGCACTGTAATAAGCCAAGGGGTAACTATGGAGTTGAATTTAAAAAAAAAAAAAAAAAAAGGAAGAGGAAAGAGTCATTAAATCAATAATACTGAGGTCTGATGGAGCTGTGTGAAGTCAATATCATAAACTTTTATACTGACTTCGGCATGGGAACATGCTATTATCTGTGGCAAGCGATGGTGGAAGAATTCAGGTCTGATGCCTTGTCCTCACAGAAAAAGAGGTGGGAGGGGGGTTGGAAAAGCTTTGTGCTTTTGTCCATTTTAGATAAGGGTTGAATACTACCTACATAGATGGCAATGTATGTAAAGTCACTCAGACTGTGGTGGAGTCAAAGGAAAATACGAGAGAAGCGATTTTTAAAAATAGAGATCAATCCTTACCTCCAGGTTTAATTCAAATTGTGACTAGAATAGGTCCTTCCCTTCAGGGATAGCTGTAAAAATCTTAAGCTATAGATTTGGAGTGTCGATATAGGACAGAGAAGTAAACCACAAAATTCAGACATAGGGTCCCAGCAGCCCCTCTGTAGGAAGAAGCATGTTCACTTAAGTACCAAAGACGGTCTCAAAAGCCAGATCAGCTATGCCCATTATCTTTGGCACGTACCATATGACTTATTATTATTTGGCCTAATTATGAGCGTTGGTAGAACACTTAGATAACATTGGACAGAGTATATGTAATATTGTGTGTGTATATATGGGTATATACATACATATATATACATAATAAGCACATATATCATTACTGGGTCAATTGTTTAAACCTACACAAGTTATTTCACAGTTTACTACTCCTGAAATTGACTAATAAACAAGATTTATATTTAATAAATCCTTACTTTCCTCCGTGTGTTATGTTCTTCTATTAATTCCCCCCTTGACTTCATACATTCAAATAGACACCCATCTCACCTCCCCAAAGCTCACACTCAAGCTGTCAGTGACCTCCCCGTGGCTAAACTCCACAGTGTCCACTTGGGCAAACGGACGGATTCCTCGAAAACATCATTCTGATTACGTCAGTTCTTCCTGATGCCTGCCTTCCCCTAGCCTCCTCTGTCAGCCCTGACAAAATACTTAAATGCTGATTTTGTTATGATTCTTGTCTCTGGTCTGTCCATACCCCTCCAGACACCACCCCCCCCCAATATCATAGTAACTACCTGCTCACCACTGCCATCACACTAGCCTCCCTTTACTTTCTTGTATTTGTCATGGTCCCTCCCACCTTTGTACCCGATACTCCTTTTCTGAATGTTCTCCCTTTTCACCTCCTGACCAGGTACTCTCAACGGCACCTGTTACTTCACAGTAGCCTTTACACAACTTCAAATTTATACTAATGCTTTGACTAGTGAGGACATTTGTTCTTTTGAAGTAGTTTGTACACTTCCTGAAGACATGAGAAACCTATTTCTCTGAACTTTGAATCTCTGGCATCTAGCACTCCGCTTGTCACCTACTAAACCCAGAATAAAAATCCATTCCAAGAATAGATGGAGAAATATCACCTGTCCTGTGCTTCTTCCAGACTCTTATTCCACTACTGTTCACTAAGTGCAAGAAAGCTTAGAAATAGACTGGAGATCAGGATACAAAAAATTAGCTATTGATTCATCCATGAAATGTTACTGTGCCTTTTCCAAAAAGGTTAACAAGAAAAGGATGATCACTGTACTCAAAGAATTTATGTTCTGGTGTGATAAGCAAAAACAAAAACAAAAACAAAAAAACAAACAAACAAAAAAATAACCCACCAAACCAAACCCAAAACCCAAACCAAAAAACAAGAAAAGATACACATTGTGACTCTGCTTAAAAGGAAAATACATAAGGAAACAGGATAAATAAAATATCAGGAGTGTCCTTGGGGTGGTCAGTAAAAATATCTGAGAAGAGCAAACTGAGAAACCAAGTGGACAAAAAAATGAGCTGTACAGAGAAGGAAGGGGAGAACATCCCAAGCAGAGAGAATGGCGTATTGAAAGGCCCCAAGTAATAACTGATCTGACATCTTCCAGAAATAAAAAGAAATTGCCTGAACTAACCGTAGAGTGGCAAGGGATAAGATTAAAGGTGGGTCTGGGCTCTGCAGACCAACATAAAGACTGTAGATTTTATTTAAAATGTGATGGATAATCATTGAAGGGATTTAAGTAGGCAGTACCATACTCTGGTTCACATTTGAGCAAGATTACTATTGCTTCTGTGTGAAGAATGGATTCAAATGAGCAAAAGCAGAAGGAAACAGGCTAACTGGGAGTCTTAGGGACTCGTAGACATAACATGGTGTGGAAAAGCAGGTAGCTATGAAATGGAGTGCCACAGACACATTTGAAATATATTTTGAAGATAGAAATAAAAGGACTTGTTAATGGTTATGAGTGCTGAAAGGGACACAAATTGAGGATAACTTCAGGTCTCCAACTTCAACACCTGGGTAAATGATGGTGATATTTGCTGAAATGGAAAGCTGGGGGGAGGGTAGAGAGAGGACAAGAGGACCAAGTAATATAGATCAGAGTAAGAATCTGGCATCAGCCTCTTTTAATCAAGACATTCACCTTTCTGTTCACAGCCATCTCTACAAAGCTGCCCCTATGCATTTTTATGATCCGGTTGAAATTACAGGTCTTTGTCTACCCTACATTGGTTACTGGAAAACAGGATTTTATCTTTCTCAATAATAGTGACTATATAACCAATAGGCTGTACGCCTGATATGAAGACTAGACTTAGTGAAATTCTTTCGACATATAAAGGTCAGTGTCTGCCCAGAGTCTGTAAGCATCCCCAGGAAACAACATCACTGTAACAGGCCCACTGGAGTGAAAAGTGGAAAGCTAGCAGGGTGAAAGACTGGCGGTGTCCTCTACTAATTAAAAAAGAAAGTCCATTTAGCAATGGAGCTGAGAAGTGAGCACCAGCTGGTCCAAAGTTGTACCATCAGAAGAGAGTTCAAACTGTTCTGTAAGCTGAACAGAGGTCGTGATAGGATCTTGTCAATATAATTCAATTAAAGAAAATGGGCTCTAACAGGGTTAGCAGCACATGAAGATCACTGGTGCAGATTTTTAGAAGATAAAATCTATGGCAAAACTAGAAGTCTAGAAACATAGTACCTTTTGGGGAAAAAAAAAAGTCAGGAAAGGCCCCTCTGAAAAGTAGGAAATAAAGACATCACCGTCCTCCACGGCTGCAGTTGGCCACAACAGGATGGGGAGATCACAGGAGACAGCTGGCAAGGATCCTACCTTCCCTCTTACTGAATGCCTGCTCACCCTCTCCAGTCACAATAGCAAAATAGAGACCCCCCAGGTAATCAGCTGAACCCCAGCCATGACATCACAAATTATTTTAGACAGAGTGGCTCCTGTAAGTAAACCCATCATTCTTGAGTTTTGTAAGACACAGAATCCTTTTAAAAGGTGACAAAACTAGGGACTCTCTCCTCAGGAAAATGTGTTTAGAATCATACATTCATTTGCATATAGTCTCAGGATGTCCCCAGCATGCTTTCCCCTCCCCTAAACCAATCTCTCAGGAATCTAAGAATATCGGGTCGAGCTCCTCCATCTTAGCTGAAAGGGAAAGGACCTGATAGACAAAATCTGTGTTTTGGATCAGCCTGGTAACAATGTGTAGGTACCTGTGGTTGAGTCAGCAGCTGAGGCAGACCCTTCTTCCTTACCTTCTATGGCTGTGAAAGAAAAATTCTTTTCTCCGGTCCCTTTGAGTCCGTGGGCCTCCCGATATTTCAAGAGCTTTTGTTGTTACTGTAAATCAAGTTTTGTCTAAAAAGCCATAGCACTGCCCTTCTAAGGATAATAACTAACATTTATCACGTACTTCCCATGATCGGGCATACGCACACGGACCTGGGAAGCCAGTACCACTATTAGCTCCATCCTGCATTTGAAGAAATTTCAGGAAGGGAACTTTCCCAGTATTACCGTTCAATTTTCTCCTCAGAACATGGAAGACTACAAGTCCCAGTGTAATTGCATATAGCTTGGGCCCTGTTTCTGGTTATGTCCAATAGAATGTGAAAGGAAATACTGTTATTCCCTTGTCCCCAAAATGTTATGTGTGATGTTTTATGGTTTGCTATACACTCCTCAGCCAGCTGAATGCAGATATTGAGCAGAGCACCTAAGGGATGCCAGAAGCCAGTAAATGGAAGGGCATGGATCCTTTTATCACCATCTGGAGTAGAGGTACCCAGGAAAGTCGTTCCATAAGGCACACCTGAGCTGGATTTTCTGCACGCTAGAAATCTACTTATTACACGTTAAGCCAGGTGTTAACAACCTTAATGAAGACATTTATGCACAATCATTTGATGGCCTGGGACTCAAACCCGGGTCTTCTGATTTCAAAACACTCAAGTTTAACGGCAACACTATGCAGTTCCCCATCTAAATGTTCAGCACTTACCCTTTTGATAAAGATACAGTAACTGATTAGTTACAGATTTTTAAGGAGAGCTAAGGGGAGCCTGTCCCAGAGAGTCTGTGACTAGAATAAAATAGAGGAATGTTTGGGCAGTGTGTCTTAGAAGTGGAAGAATAGAGAATGCTTGGAGAGTGTTTGCCCAGCCTCTGTCTTAATCATATGATGGCCTGGCTGTGGCATCCTTCTCATTGTTGGCCAGCAAACTATGAACAAAACAACTTGAAATCTCAAAGAAATCACAATCACTCCCACAGAATTGTCTCTGAACCTTTAGGATAAAAAGAGCTTTCTGAGGGAATTAAGATAATTACTGAAGGAAGACTGACAGAAATTGTTACACCAGCATGAGTGACATCTGGTGCTGTGTTAATGAGAACTGGGACATGGGAAGATAGGGAAGAACATCTTGATGATATAGAAGAGAAATAAGTGGCTATCACTTCAGATGGAATGCTATTAGGTCCTGGACTCTTCCAGGAGTTAAAAAAAAAAAAGGTAAAAATAAAATAGAATTTGCTTGAATAAAGGAGGAAAAAAAATAAAGGATCTGGGATTGAACTCTACTCTGTATCCTGGGAAACAGAAAATGAACAGATGGTCATAAGAAATGCAGAGATTTACAAATATGGAGGGGGGGGGGGAACAAAGAATTTTAGAACTATAAAAGTAGAGCATATTGGCTCTTCATAATGAGAGATGTTAAGACAGATGATGTAGGGAAGAGCGGTTGGCAGTGGAGAGAATAGTAGGTAGCCTCTGTGTTAATAGCTTACATCTTGTTCCAGATGACGAACTGACTTCTGGTTTTCTCGTTAGATCAGTGGAACATATTTTTAGAGTGATTTCTTTCTACATTGGTGGAAAAGAAAATGGGGCAATGACATCGTATCCTCTTCTTTGCTAAGAAGGTGAAGGAATTTCTACCAACAATGGACTCTATTCTTACCTTAGAGATCAGAACACCCATGGGAAATAAAGACCAAAAGGCCTCCAGTATCTCTCCTGCCATCACCCTACGCTCCACATCAGGCTTGGAGACTTACACAGCCCTATCAGGTATTATTTATTCGCTTTCTTCAGAGGAATCTCTTGTGAAACTATCAGAGTCAAAAGACTATGGATAACTCACTTGTAAAGATGTCACTTCTGTCCATTTTGATCTATAGGTTCAATGCAACCCCAATCAAAAAAGAAGTTTTCGGTGCTGTTCATCTGACAAGCTAATTTTAAAATCTATATGGAGGCAAATATATATGCATTCTGACTTCTCTGCAGAATATACAAAGAACATCTTCAAACCAGTAAGAAAAGAAGAATAGATGGCAAAATGGAAAGACAGGCAAAGGCTAAAATAGGATTCACAAAAGGGGGTATCCTAATTATCATCACCTATTTGCAAGCACTGCTTAACTACCATCAATAATCCCAGAAATGCTCATTAAAAACCACATGATATAATACGACACAAACTCTATTAGCGAGTGTGGCTGAAGGCACAGAGAACAGGACCTCTCCTGCACTGCTGGAGGACGTGGAATTTCTATAACCACTTAGGAAAGTATTCAGCATTATCTGCCAAATATGGACATATACATATCCTGTGACCAGAATGCCCATAGGTCCTAGTTTACACAAGGCAGACTCAACATATACCTATTTTTCTGGTATAATGACTCCTGGTAACTCCTTTCCCTCTCAAAGTGTACTCGCTTGGATGATAAGTTTTATTCTACCAGTAGCCTAGATATTTCACAATGAGGTACATACTCAACATAAAGGTGTGTATATATGGTACAAAAGACATGAACAAGAATGTTAACAGCAGCACTATTCTCAATCTCAATAGACAAGTATTGGCAGAAGCCCTAATGTCCATCACAGTAGGATGAACAAATAATTCTTGGTAACTTAATTCAATAGAATGTGATTAACAGTCTCCTTTAAGCTGATAAGGAGTCTGAATGCATATTAAAATTTATTTATTTGCACTCTCCACAGCCCATGTTTTGGTTTTGATGATATAATTTACGTTTTTTTATCTCATGCATCCATTAACAAATTATTATAGCTATATATTTTTTTACTACTTTTGTCTCTTAACATTCATCTAGCTATTATTAGATTAATAAACAATTCACCTACCACTGTTACACTAGAGTATTCTGAATTTCCCTATACAGTTGGCCCTTGGACAAACAAGGATTAGAAGAACTGACTCTCCCCTACACAGTTAAAAATCCACATAGGATTTATTTTTGACTCCTCCTAAAATTAACTAATAGCCTACTATTACTGAGAGCCTTATCAATAACACAGTCAATTAACACCTATTTTATGTCTTCTATATGTACTATATTACTTAATAAGCTAGAGAAAAATTTCTATTAAGAAAATCATAAGGGAAAACACATTTACAGTACTGTACTTACTATATTTATAAAAAAAATCCATATACATAGACTTGCACAGTTCAAACCCATGTTGCTCAAGGGTCAAATTGTAGATTTACTTTAACCAGTGAGATTTATACTGTCCTAGTTTAATTAGCATCCTTCTGTCTCAGCTTCTCTAAGTCCCTTTAACATTTCTTGTCTAGTGGTAAAATACTTCAGCTTTGCTGGTCTGGAAAACGCTCTCTCCTATTCGGAAGGAAAACTTTGCCAAGGATAGTATCCTTGGTTGACAGTTTTCCGTTTTTTGTTTTTCTTTCAGCATTTTGAATATATTGTGCCATTCTCTTCTGGCTGGCAAAGTTTCTGCTGAAAAATCTGCTCATAGTCTTATGGGGGTTCCCCTATAAAACAAATTACTTTTTCTCTTACTGCTTTTAAGATCCTCTTGTCTTGACTGTTTGACAGTTCTATCAGGTCTCATAATAGGTATCTTTTGGATCCATTTTTCTGGTGGGGGGTGTTAAGGGAGGAGGATTTTCTGAGTTTCTTAGATCTGGGTGTGTTTCCTTCTACAAGATAGTGTTTACAGCATTCCTTCTTCAAACAATTTTCTGCCCCTTTCTCTCTGCCTTTTCTCCTGCTAGGTCCCCTATGATGCATATATTAGTACACTTATAGTGGTCCCTAAATCCCTTAAGCTATTTTCTCTCTTTTTATTCTTTTTTTTCTTTTTGTTGTTCTTGTTGGACAAGATTCCACTGTGCTGTCTTTGAGGTTACTGATCCTTTCTTCCACTTATCTAATCTGTTGTTGAGCCCCTTTATTGAATTTTTCAGTTATTATATTCCTTGGTTCTAGGCTTTCTGTTTGGTACCTTCTTACATTTTGTATCTCTTTATTGAAAGTCTCACTTTGCTCATGCATTGCTCTCCTTACCTTTGTGAACATCCTTATTTTGAACTCTTATCAGGTAAATCATTTACCTCAATTTCATTAAGCTTTGTTTCTGGAGTTTTATCTTGTTTTTTGTTTGTTTGGAACATAGTCTTCTGTTTCTTCATTTTTCTTGACTCTGTTTTGGTTTCTGCACATTTGATAAAATAACATTTCTCCCAGGCTTGAAAGAGTGGTCTCATCTGGGGTCAAGCTTATAATTTCACCTGAACCTAGATCTTTGTCGACCCTGAAACTTCTGTAATTGTACAAGCCTCCATCTTTCTTCTTAGTGGCTCCCAGTGGTTGAAGGGGGCCAAAACTTGTGAGTGTCCCAAAGGGAGAGATCTCAGCACCTAAAAGAGGCTCATTGGAAGCCAGACCCTTAAGCAGCATTTTTTGTTTTCTTGTTTTTATTTTTTGTTTTTTTGTTTTCTGAGAGAGGAAGAGAGCTAAAGAGCATGCATACATGCACACACACGAATGGGGGTGGGGGGCAGAGGAAAAGGGAGAGAGAATCTTAAGCAGGCTTCACATCCAGCACAGAGCCTGACATGGAGCTCAATCTCAGGACATGAGATCATGACCTGAGCCCAAATCCAAAATTGACCTAAGTCACCTAAGCACCCTGACAGCAGCTTTTAAAGTGCATAAGCAAAACTCTTTCAAAAACTCCAAGCTGAGAATTTGTCTGATCCTTCTGCCCCAAGCTCTGGAAGAATAGTTGGTTAAGAACTATTTCCTTGTTTGGTACAGTGAGGGACCCATGAGTGCAAGCCCCATTAGTCACCAGAGCCAGGTTATCATGGCGTGAATCTTCTAGCAGCAGCTACAATAGCCAGGGTACCAGACATGTGCACAAGTTCTTTCTAGAGAGACACTCAATGTGTAGGGGTGTGTGTGTGTGTGTGTGTGTGTTTCTTTTTCCCCATTCACATGATTTGTAGGAATCAGTCAGCTAGTTTCTGGATCTCTTTCAGAGAGGATTGTGTCATGTGTAGCTATTGATTCAGTGTGGCCATGGGAGGAGGTGAATTCAACAGCTACCAGTTATCACCTCAGACCAGATGATACAGCAATAAAATGAACAAATTACATCTATATATACAATATAGCTGTACAGTGATCATTTTTATAGTAATAATTCATTTACCTGTACCTTGTTTTATACGGTCTTCTGTATATGTATTACTACTTCAATTTAAAAACTTAAACTTCCATCCTGGCTGCATATTTGCATTGCCCCCCCCCCCCCCCACACACACAGTCCCTTCAGATATAAAGCAGAGGAAAGAAACAATGAAAATTCTTCCCAGTTAGGTTACTCTGTCTTCCCTGCAGTGGTCTTCACACCTACCAAATAAACCTGTCCTGGAGCAGGTCTCACCTACAGCACTAACTCCAATCCAACTGCTTTGAATGTTTGGGGTTCTATGTTGGGCAAGATGATAAAGTCTTTATACCCAATAGCAACAGCACATTGTCCTCAAATACCATTATCTGCCATGGTAATTAGACAGGAAGAAATGGTAAGTGTTATATATGGGTTTACCCAGAGAGAACACCACTCTATGATTCCCAGAGTTACAACAAAGGGGAAAAACAAAAACAAAAAAATATTTGCCATTAGTAAATTCATTTGACTTGTGGAGGAGAAAGGAGAGGTGTGCATGAGACTATGGACTTCTAGATATTGAAAACAGAATTAAGAGGAGTGAACAAGAGAGAAGAACCAAAGATCTTAAACCTGCTTTGGGCTTTTGCTGCTTGAGCTTAACACAAAGTCTTCTAATAAAAGATCAAAGGGGAAGACACTAAACGATGCACCTCTAGTCACTTTGGAGTAGAGCTATATTGCTTTCTAAGTAACTCAAAGGTGAAACACTTCTATCTTCTCATACTTTTGGATAACATCATCAGTCCTAACAATTAACTGTGGTCTTAGGCTACATTAGAGAAGCATTAGAGATGACTGGGTGTTCTATGAAATTAGTCTACTTTAGAAAGAAAATTTTATACACACACACACACACACACACTGTAGTAGACAAAACTTTGAACTAGTCTCACCAGCAGTACTGGAGTTTTGTCCAAAGACATTCCTCACTTTCTAGAATATGATCTGGGGAGACAGCATCAAGGAATTGTAGACGGAGTGGCTAGAACAAGTCTAGAGAGGCAGGCTTACTTGGAAGGTGAAGGCAAACAGCAGCATAGCCCTCGATGTACACAACTCTTTTCCTCCTGCAAACAGAGGAACTTGAGCAGGATACATTTGGGATAATCTGAACTCTTAAGATGGGTGCAGTAAACCCAGATGGGTTGTATAACCCATCTGTCAGGAGAAGCAACAATGGTCCCTGCCTGGATAAAATCCTTGATAGGTTAAGATCAAACAATATGTTTCCAGCTAAGCATCATCAAGCAATTAAGAAAGTGGCCAGTAAGAAAGAATCAGGAGAAAGAACAAATAACAGATTTAGATACTAATGGCTTTAAATATGGAGATTACCAGACACAGATGTAGACGGTTATATGTGAAGCACATACAAAAATGTATGTGTTTTTTTTTAATTGTTTTTTTTAACATTTATTTATTTTTGAGACAGAGAGAGACACAGCATGAACGGGGGAGGGGCAGAGAGAGAGGGAGACACAGAATCGGAAGCAGGCTCCAGGCTCTGAGCCATCAGCCCAGAGCCCGACGCGGGACTCGAACTCACGGACCGCGAGATCGTGACCCGAGCTGAAGTCAGACGCTCAACTGACTGAGCCACCCAGGCACCCCCAAAAATGTATGTTAAAATCTCAAAGTTTGTAATAAGAAACTATCATTAAATAATAGATTTGAAAAATTAAATAAATCTATAAGTGCAAAACATAGCTGTTCAAATAAAAATGATGGACAAGTTAAACAGCAAATTTGACACCCCTGTAGAAAAATCCAATAAAATACAGAATATAGCACATTGAGACAAAATTAAGAAAATGAAATACATTTTTATCTCATTTGACAGAGACAGAGAGAGCAAGAGTGAGCAGGGGTGAGGGAAAGAAGGAGAGAGAAAGACTCTTAAGCAAGCTCCACGCTTAGCACAGAGCTGGATGCAGGGCTCAATCCCACAACTCTGGGATCATGACCTGAAGTGAAATCAAGAGTCAGATGTTCATTCAACTGAGCCACCCAGGAGCCCCATAAAATACAAGTTATATTTTAAAAGACAGACAGAAGGGCACCTGGGTGGCTCAGTCAGTTAAGCGTCCGACTCTGACTTTTGATTTTGGCTCAGGTCATGATCTTATGGTTCATGAGATTGGGGCCCACTTCAGACTCTGTGCTGACAGCATGGAGTCTGCTTGGGATTCTGTCTCTCTCTCTCTCTCTGCCCCTCCCACGCTCATGTGGGTACTCTCTCTCACATGTGCGTGCTCTCTCTCACACTTTAAAAAATAAATAAAACAAAAAATAGGCAGAATAGCGGAAAGGTAATATATACATATACACGGAGTCCTAGAGGGAAAAAGAAAAAAAAGAATGGAGAACACATAGTGTTTACAGATATAATGGATGAAAAATTTTCAAACTGATGAAAGTATTATGTAACACTGACAAAACCAGGAATCATAATACAAATCAAGCAGGATAAATGAAAAGAAATTTCTCTATAGACCTGTTGTCATGCACTGAAGAACATCAAAAACAGGAATAGTTTTTAAAAAGAAACCATGGCGGGGGGGGGGGGGGGGGGGAAGAAAAACCCTGATTTTCCAAAAAGAACTAAAATTAGAAGAACAGCAGAAATCAAAGCACCCACAAAGGAAGCTGGTAAACAATGGAATGCAATGTACAAGTGATTTCACTTAGAAATAATTTTAATCTAGAAAGTAAAACATGAACTCAGCAGAAAAGAACAATTATAATCAAATTCAGAAAAGTAAAAAACTATTCAGTACCACTCATCAAGCTAATCACTGGATCTAGAACACTGCCGTTGAAATACCCACGTTCCAATGCCTTTTACTCACCATAGAAAGTCTCTAAACAGGAGGAAAATGGCTTTCACTACGCTTCCGCCATATAAATGTTACATAAATGTATCGAAGTGCTGGAACTCAAAATCATAAAGTTTACCTACAAGGAGACCAGTCAAAGGAAGTTTTTGCCTTTTCAGCATCTGTAATCAAGAAAAGCCAAATCAAAATGGAATAGAATGGGCCACGTGCAAGCAAATTGATCCTATCTGCCCAGATTTGCCAAGGCCTCTGGCATAAGGGAAACAAAAAAGGGCAGAGGGAAGACAACGTAGCTAACGTGCAGGAAATCAGGGAAAACGGCGCAAGGTCAGTTCATAGCAAAGTGTAGGACCTCAACTGCAGAAGAACCTTACAGCCTAAACTAAGGATTTTGTTCTTTATCCCAAGAGCAAATGACGTCAGCTGAATTCCTTGGACTTTTGTGGTAGAGTAGTTATATTACATTTAAAAGAGGTCACTCCGAATTCAAATGTGGAAACCGATTATGGCAGAGTCGGCCATTCCCATGGTTGACTAGCTCGGTGGCTATGCTCAGGAATCATTCCTAGAAAAGCTGACCAGATCCTACTTCTTCAATCCTTCAGTGATACCACAAGCACCTGTTCCCTATGACCGCTACTAAATCCTTTTCTTCTTAAAAAATCTAAAATGATTTCAGTTCCCTGTCATGGAATCTGACATAGTATAAATCCTATATATTGGTATATATTTATATAGGACTTAAATCATATTAATCAGATTAAATTATATTTAATCATATTTAAACTTCAAGGAAATGAGCTCCAGGTCATTAGAAAATAAGATATTGATAGATCATCCAAGAGATAGAGCATCAAGACCATTAATATTGAAATTAGAACCGTTTCCTTTGGTACTATCACCTAGAAGTAGTGCCTATTAAAGGAAGCTTTAGCATATCGAGAATTTATTGCAGTAGACTTGTGTGTAAAAAAAAAAAATCAGAAAAAGGGAACATGGTTTTATCCTCATCTAAAGAAAAAGTTATAAGCTAACAATCTGAAATTCTTAAGCCACAGTCAAAGCACCAGCAAACCATAAAAGACTTTCTTCTCTTTAGTAGCTAAAGGCTAGCATGGCCAAAAATCAGATTCAAAATCTGAACACCGGTTTGCTGAATTACAGAGTAAGTTGGATTCACAGTCTCCCTGCGTTTTTATCTGAAAGCAGCAATTGCCCAATATTAAAATCCTAAGACTTGGTTTGGGGATATTTAGTTCGATTCAGATGGCTCTGGATTACTCGAACCTCATAAAACTATAATAATCAAGGAGCATCCCTTGCTAGTAGAACTACCCAGCATCTATTCTCGTGACTTTTGGAAGACCTTAAAATAAACTCATGTGAGGCAAGAGCATGTTAACTGTCCTAAAGCCCCATCTCTATCAACTCTCTTTGCTTCCAGATATGCATATTCATATTCAAGTCAGGTCTCTTAATTGGAAAAGGTCTGACAGATCTTCATAACCATAATGGCGGGAGATACAATTAGTTAACATGAGAAAGAAACTTTTATGCATTTTTCACTGGTTAAGGATTCATTCATCTGAGAAATATTACTGAGTACTTATTATATATCAGGCAGTGTTCTAAATACTGGTAATATGGCAGTAAAGGACATGAACACAGTCCTTGCTTTCATAATAAAGTATTTGACTGAAGTGAAGAAATGAGCAGACCATATATAGATGTGGTGCAAGAGCATCTGGGCAGACAAAGGAGCATATACAAAGGTCCTGAGGTGGAAATTCACTTCTCCCTATCAGGAAGATCAATATGTCTGAAGCAGAATGGATCTCACTGAAAGTAACAGGAGATGGAATCAGAAATAGGCAAGACTCTAAGCAGCAGCATAGAACTTTGTGGGCCATAGTAAAGACTTGGATTTTGTACAATCATAATATGGCAACCATGGCTATTGATGATCTAAGAGTATGCTCTAGAAACTCATGATGAAAACAATATGCTATGTAGCACTCTTTATAGGTATATAAATAAAAGAAAAACAAAACTCAACTTTGCTAACCACTGAAGGGTATTTTATTTTATTTTACTTTATTTTATTTATAAAACACAACAGTCCAATCAGAGCTTGAAAGATGTAACTTAAAAGATGTAACTAAGATTCAGTTTTCCTGAATGTTTTCTGGACTGATTGCCTATTGGTCCCATCCTCAAACTTTTCTCTCATGGCAATGAAAGAACTATCAGGAATACCCAGAGCGCCATCATTCTCTAAGCATGTCCAGCTGAAAGAGGATGTGCTCTTTTTATCATCTCACAGGGAAAGGAAACTTTTCTAACCTGGAAGCTTTATAAATACCTCACTAGAATAACCCAAAAGAATATTACTTGCTTTGGTCATTTTAAACACCCATCCCAATATACAGCAGATTGGGCTGATTGCATAAACCAAGAGCCCACTGCTAGAGTAGGGAACTGGGTCAGACCAAACTACTTAGCTACAAGATACAAAAATGGTTAATTTCCAAACAGTAACTTAGAGTATTCTTATTGGAAAATGGTTGTGCCAAAAAAGGAAGTTGTGGAAGATACCAGCAACTGCCTACCAGAATAATTTTTGGAGTAACCAATTGTATTAGTTTGTTCAAGCTGCCATAGCAAAGTACCATAGTCGGGTTGACTCAAACGACAGAAATTTATTTCTTCGCAGTTCTAGAGACTACAAGTCTGAGCCACACAGTCCATTTCTTCTGAGGCCTCTCTGACATATACAGATGCTAGTCTTCTGTGTCTTCACATCACCTTGCTTCTATGTGTGTCCATGTCCAAATGTACTCTTCCTATAATGACACCAGTCCCATTGAATTAGGGACCACCCTAATGACCTCACTTTAATGATTTCTTTAAGGACCCTATCTCCAAGTATAGGTGCATTCTGAGGTACTGGGAATGAGGAATTCAACATATGAATTTGGTGGGGGGGCAGGGAACATATGTGTCAAATAACCATGGGGGAGGGGGAAAAAGTTACAAACAGAGAGGGAAGGAGGCAAACCATAAGAGACTCTTAAATACAGAGAACAAACTGAGGGTTGAAGGGGGGGTGGTATGGGGGAGAGGGGAAGGTAGGTGATGGGCATTGAGGAGGGCACTTGTAGGGATGAGCACTGGGTATTGTATGGAAACCGATTTGACAATAAATTATATTAAAAAGTAGCACAATAAAAGATATTTTTCTTCTGTGCCTAGTTCGTGAACATTTATAAGCAGATTCAAGATGCTTTCATATGTTAACTGCTAACCTAATATTGAGGGTTACTCTCCACCAGGCTTTGTGCTAAATGTTTCACATGTATTATCTGATTTAATCCTCACACTAAATCTTGTGTTTTTCCACCCCACTCCCAAAAACAAGCAGCAGCAGCAGCTTTTATGAGTCCCTAGACCCTAAATTAAGAAAAGATCTGGGTTAATCGAGGATAGCAATCAATCTCCGGGTCTTAACAGCAGCCGCAGAACTTTCCCTGAGCTATCCTAATTTCAGGGCTTGCTAATAGCTGTTGGGTAGAAATTGCCACCTGGATTTGAGCAGTGACTTAATCCCATGAGGAAGTCGGAAGCTAAGCCAGAGTGGCACAGATCTGGAAAAAACGATCTTTGTGTCACCCTGAGTTCTTCACATATAAAACAGGTTTCACACACACACACACACACACACACACAAAATTTAAGTAATACCCTACAGAGCAGTGACTTTCATCTGGGGTTGCATACCCCAGAATGTCTGGGCCCCACCCCAGAATCTGTAGGAGCGAGGCCTGGCCATCCGTTTATCTTTTATAAGCTCTGCAGGTAATTCTAATATGCAGTGATAGCTGAGAAACATTTTCATAGAGATAATATGATAAGGTATCTAAAGAATATCTTTTGTGAAGATTGGAAAAGAAAGAATAACTCCTGATTTCATTCCTGTCCTAGACACTAACAACCCGATTCAGTTTCTCTCTTAGACTCAGGATTTCAGTCATCTTACACATGGGCATCACTGCAACAGGAGCCTGTTCCTGTTGAAATAATAACGAATGAGACCCCTCCCCCCAGCAATTAGCTCCTGGGGTTTCTAAAATATTTACGAAGCATGTATCATTTCCTGGTGTTATACATAATATAAGATTTGCCCTAAAGGTACTTATATTCCAAAACAGATAAATTTAAGAATAGGCTCAAAAACTCCAGGGAAGTAGTTTCATTATTTATTAGAAGTGCAAAGTTTTAGTTTTCTCTAAATAATAGCTTCAGGCGAGTTACCTATTCTCTCACTTGGTGAGAGAATGGGCAAAACATACTGGATAACTGATGTCAAGTGACCTGTGTTTACTTAGGATCTATCTGTCTTGTTGATTGTTGGTTCTGGGCCTGGACCACCTAAAAAAGCATCTTTGCCAAACTATCCTTTCAACTGAATTGAAGAAGCAGAACTTTGAGCAACGGCTTACCTTCCATGGCTATGAAATCCTCAGGCACTAGAAAGAAGATTCTGCCACTTTGGGATACAGATGTGACACTGACTTCTAGTTGGAAGGCTACAATATGTCTGCATGGAATGCTTAGCGTTTATGCTGATCCTGCCCAGAAGGCATTGCTGCCTCCCTTCTCTCCGCTAACAGTCTGGCACTGGGGGGTAGCAAGTATCTTTTATCTACCTTGTAATCTTGGATCTCAATAAGCATTATCTCTATTCTATTCCACTACAAGGGAGAAGTCAAAAACATCTGGAAGATCTTTCTCTGCCTGATTTAAAGAGAGGTTTAATTCAGTCTATTTAGCTGAACCTTCTTTTAGCAACTAAACGTAACTACACTGAGGAGGAGACCAGGTAGGGTCTCGGTCACCAATGTAGCACTAGCACCTAGTTAATTCATGAACCATATAGAATCTTTTGTAAACATTTCAGTGAAATGTCTATTTAAACATAGGGAAGTTTATGTACATGAATGAATAATGTCCTTCAATGCATTCACCATAGAATGCTATGAGGAGGGTATCATGTGGGTCTTTCCCACCCCTGTGGCTCTCAGTACCAGCAATTTATGAGCCATAAATAAACCTCTACATAGATTGCAGCTGAATGTTTGTGTAAACATGGGGGCAGTTGAACATACATTTTAATATGTACTTTGAGGAAATTAATGCCCTTCTAATAACCCATTCAGAAACTGTCCCAAAGAGGACAGTTTGAGGCCAATCTTGAAAAAAGCAGAGTTCACAGAGAGAAGAGAAAAAGAACATACACCCTGATAAGAGAAACGGTTTTACAAAGTCATGAATTTAAGAAAGTGATGGCATAATCTGGGATATGGAAGACATCATGGCTTGATCATAGTGAGCACTAGGGAAAAGCCTGAAGGGAAGACTGGAAAAAAGGTAAGGACTTAATCATTTGGGCTGGACTAGAAAACTTGAGCTCTATGCTCTAGATTAAGGGAGACTGTTAAAGTATTTTAAGGTTGGGGCTGCCAAGGTTATGCTCACGTTGTAGAAGAATCACTCCTGGGGCTCTAAGATTGGAAAGACCAGCTGAAAGTGTACAGAGGGATACTATTAGGAGATAAAGGAGGAATCTCACTAAAGAGCATGAGTGGAATATTAGACATTCAAGGGATATTAAGGTGGTTTAGTTGCCATTTGCATGTAAGCAGTCAGGGGATAAGTAGTCTTGAATGACCACCAGATTTGTGGTATCAAAGACTAGGGGCTAGAGTTGCCATTCTTCTAAAAAGAAAAGCAGATGAGAAGCATCAAATATGGTGGAATATATGGTACACTGAATTTCAAATCTATACCTGTATTGTACCTAGGTGTCACATTCTAATAAGCAAATGGAAATGCCTGCCATTCCCGAAAACCTACCAGACATCAAGTGTTATCCTATTGTATACCTTACCTAATTTGTAGCTTTTAAATCTTCATGACTAGAATTATTCTCTCAGGACCAATGATCTGATTCTTAAAATATTTCAGTTAAGACCAGTGCAAATGTAACATTGAATGTCAGAGGCACAGTGAGAATGCAGATCTATACGAGTCTAAATGCCACATTTGTCCTCCTTTCCAGGGCCTCACCAAAGCTTAGGAGATCTATCAAAACTGAAAATATTGATTTGGAAGTAATCTAGCTATAGGTAGTAGTTGGGAGTCATAAGAAGAAATTCACACAAGAGAGTCTCTATGGTGACACAGTAATTATTAGTTACTGGTAAGACCAAAATGTTTGTGACACTGCCCTTCTCACCTTTTCCTGGTCCCCATATTTCAGATTATTTCTTCCCTCCTAATCCATTCTCACTGTTGCTATATTAGTATTTCTCGAGCATGACCCAAATCATGCCCCACACTGGCTTAAGCATTCATTTATTCAATGGATATTTGAACATCCATTGTAAGGCTACTAGATAAAAAGAAAAGTCAAAGCCCTGCCCGCAAGGAGGTCACAGTCTAATGGAGAAAGCATTTAATCAAGAGAAGTAACGTACAGTACAACCTTGGATCGTAACTTGTTCTGTGAGTGTTCCTCAAGACAAGCAAACATCTGTAATAAATTTTAACTGTATAAATGAGTGATGTCTTGCAGTAGTATGTGATCCCGAATATAACACGATCACAACTGAGCCAATGGTCCTAGAGAAATTAGCTTTGGTATCTGAGTGCTTTGCATTACAAGCATGTTTCCAGAATGAATTGTGCTCACAAACCAAGATTTTACTGTCATTGCCAAGTAGAGCTAGGTCCATGGTTCTACAGTAACGCAGAGGAGAAATACCTAAGCTACATGTCACTGCAGTGGGTGGACATACAAAAGAAAATGCTCTATAAACTCCATTTAGAAAGACAAGAGGGGTGCCTGGTTGGCTCAGACAGTTAAGTGTCTGACTCTCGGTTTTGGCTCAGGTCATGATCTCACAGTTTCGTGGGTTCAAACTGATAGTATGGAGCCTGCTTGGGACTCTGTCTCCCCCTCTGTCTGCCTCTCCCCTACTTTCACTGTCTGTCTGTCAAAATAAACTTCTAAAAAAAAGAAAGAAAGAAAGAGGAGAGATAGGTGAAAAACCCTGCAGGGAGACTTTTTGGCAGAAAGGGCTTCATCGCAAAGCATGGCAGTACCAGGCTTTTAAGAAACTGACAGATTAGGTAGGGATAAAGGAGACGAGCTGTGGGAGAAATCAGGTGACACATCATGAATGGTCTTGTGCGCTTAGCTCAGGAGTTTGGATTTAATCCCAAAGAAATGAGAAACCATAGAAAGGTATATAACAGAGAGATTTGAACAGATTTACACTTCGGAAAACTACTCGCGCTTTGATGGAGAGATAAGTGTTAGATAAGCCTGCAAACAAGGATATCCCTTAGGAGGCTAGAGGAATAGTCCAGGGAGAAACTGATAACTTTGATTATTGATCCAAACAAATGTCTTAGCCTAACATTCAATGCACCCCACAATCGGGCTCTAAACTCCCTTCCCAATCTTCTGTCCAATATCCCCTTTCCAACAGACTGCTTCCATCAAAAACCATCTGGCTATTTTACAAGTCTTACTCCCATGGTCTATGCTCCGTACTCCAGACCCCAGTTCAGATTATCTTTACGGCATATAGCACATACCTGCGTGGCAGGTAGTAGATGGCTCAAAACAAAGTGAGGTTAATTTTAAAAAGAGCAGATAGTTTTAAAATTCAGATGTTTTATAGCCACGACATCTTCACTTGAATGCTTGCCCAAATCTTTTTAGAATTGTTTCTTTAAAACCTAAAGTAATTTGAGAATTTAATCCCTATATTTAACCTTTTAAAACAGATTTCAGTGAGCTAGTGGTACTTTGGCTCTACTGGACAAATAAATTTCTTTGCATCCTAATTGATAGAATGGTCACAAATAATGCCAATTTTGGCTACATGTCCTAAATAGATCCATGAAGTATGACTGTATTTCCAATTCTGGTGCAGAATATTCTCAACGATTGAAGTTTTAGACTGTGCTCACAGCTCTAGCTGCTATAGGATTATTATTTCTTGTGAGGTACCAGTAGGACTTAGGAAACTCCAGCAATTAATGCAACTGTTTGGCTTTTTAAAGTGTTCTTTGAGATGCAAGGAGGTGAAAAGAAACTTCAAAACATGGGTGCCAATTCAAAGTGTCTTGAGGAAATAATTTAAAAATACATTTTATATCAAAAATAAATAAATACAACTTTCCAAGGCCAAACTTAATTTTTACATGGTTGTAGAAATAATAGTGTAGCTAATAAAACAAGAGTGTCATACACCTACTGGAGTATAATTCATGATTTGTACAACAGGCAAAAATGAGAAACTACAATGGAATCAAACCTATATGGAAATAAATAAAACATAAGCAAAGCAGCCATCGTGTTAGTGCTATTAATAAAATGTGCATGCACAGGGGGCTTCTTGGGAAATGAATGCAATATGTTAACAGTAATTATTATTTTAGGACTTCAATGCAACTGTGAAATAGCTGGTAATTAACAAGAAATTAGTGCTGCAAGTCCTTTGAAAGATAAAGCAGTGGTTTGCAGAAGACTGGTTTGCACTGGATGGGGCTCTGAGAAAGAAAAATCAGACTTAATGGACACTTTTTGGATTGGATGTAGAGCTTTTTAAGAGTTTCCCCTTATCAAAATTATGGATAATGGAAGTATGTCTGGTGTTTTGTCTGATTTTCTATGTCTGTCCATCTGCTCATATTATTGGGGGTGGGGGATGGTGGTGTGTGATTTTGTGATTTACAATAGGACATTTTTATTTGGTCTTATTCCCATTCCAGTACAGAGCCCTTAAGACCCTTGGAATTCCCTAAGTGATAAGAGCTTTAAAGCTATAAAGCTTTATTTATAACAAGCCCCTCTCAACCACACCTGAGTGTGGTGACTTTTGGAAAGCCTTTATGTATGGTGGCTGGTGGCCAGAGGCACCAACCATGTGATTAGAGGGCTGGAATGTTCAACCCCATGCCCCAGTCTTCCTGGGAGGCGAGAGGGATTAGACATTAAGTTCAACCATAAATAACCAATGATTTAATCAATCATGCTTATGTAAGGAGTTCTCAGCAAAACCCCAGAAGGATGGAACTCACAGAGCTTTTGGGTCGGCAAATGTGTGTGGATATGCTGGGAGAGTGGCCCACCCAGGGAGGCCAGGGAAGCTCCACACCCTTTCCCCACACCTCACCCCCTACCCATCTCTTTCATCTGGCTGTTCCTGAGTTATAGCCTTTTATAACATACTAGTAATCTTTAAAGTAAACAGTTTTCCTGAGTTCTGTGACCTGCTCTGGTGAATTAATGGAACCTAAGGAGGAGGTCGAATGAACCTTTGATTTACAGCCAGCTGCTGCTGGTCATAAGCACAGGTAACAACCTTGCTTTGGGATTGGCACCTGAAGGGGGAAGAGAGGCAATCTTGTAAGAATGAGCCCTTAACCTGTAGGACATGATGCTATCTCCAGGTAGCTAGGTCACAATTGACTTAAATGGTAGAATGCGTAGCTTGTGACACAGGATTGCATGGTGTGTGGAAACTCACACACATGCTCATGTTTGGTGGCCAGAAGTGTCAGAAGTTAAAGGAAACATGGGAAAAATGAATTTTCTTCTGCGGGATGTATACAGGAAATGTTAAAATCATCCTCTTCCCCCCCTCCCCCCACCGAGAAATCAGGCAAAATTCATTTGATCTCCTCCTTATTGTCAGTTATGAGGAAGATGGTTTTATATGATGAATAATGTTCACTTACATTTTTGTCACATCTCATCTTTAGGGTCCTTCCTTAAACAATGCAAAGAATTTGCTTTGTGTGAAATCACATGACCCACCACTTGATGTGATGAACTGTAGACTCTACATTTCTTCCCATGTCCTGGAACTCCTTCATGGCCCAACCACCCTGCTCAACCACAGAAGCCCCTTTAAAGGTGCAGTATTAAAAATAATTTAGTCAAGACATTTTTTTAATGGAGGCATTTAGCTGGAATCTGGAGAAGTCAGGAGTTATCAACTCTCCTGCACGGCATTCACGAGTTTATCCCTGATGGGTCATACAGCGCAGCCAAATTGTGTCTCCATGATTTCCCTAGGGGTCTGAGTATTTCGATGGCTTCTGAAAGAATCAATGAACCCCTTACGTGACTCACTTTTCACCTTTATTAATCTGTCCCACAAGTAAGGGCTGGGTTGGGCTGAAGGAACTTATTACTTTTATTGGTCAGAATTAAATTATTTACTCAGACTTTTAACAAGGCCACAGTATTTTGTGATCCACAAGGACCAGAGTAGCCTTCCCCAAGCTAAGAGCAGTCAGATTTCAGTTTTTAGGAAGTATTAACTGGTTATCCAAAAAGGGGAGGCACTTTATCCCAAGGGTTTCCTGAAAACAGAGTGTATTCTTGCAGATCTAAGCTCCTAGACTGAAGATCATCTTGTCAAAGACCCAACTGATAAGTGGCAATGGGCATGGAGTAACTTCCATAGCTCGCTGAGTTTAATTAGACACAAACCAGAAAGCCAAGTCCATGTTGACCCATTGTTCGATAAACAGAGTATTACTTTATATACGGCTCTCATTTTCTTCTCACAGTACTTTAAAGAATATACAGGATTCCTTGCACATTCCCTAAAAGGATCTGTTTAAAATATCCCACCCCATGACTACTTAGCAGATACCTATATCCTCAAGTCACATAAATTGCAAACAATACACTTAATGCCGTAGAAATCTGACCTTTCCAGCAGACCTACTAGAATTAAGATCATCCCTCACCCCTTAAAGATTAATACTGCCTTTATTCCCAGATCCACCTCAAAAATAGGCATTGTTAGGATTAAGCAAGGCTTGATATTTGTTAATAAAATCATTTATTGAAATATAACCCCTGAAATCTTAAGTGTACAATTCAATACATTTTCACAAAGTAAACCCCATGATGTATTCAGAACAAAGATTCAAAGAGGAGTCCTTGCCTTTCTTCCAATCACTTAAGACAATCAACATGTAGGGGCACCTGGGTGGCTCAGTCAGTTAAGCATCCAACTTCAGCTCAGTGCATGATCTTGCAGTCCATGAGTTTGAGCCCCGCGTCGGGCTCTGTGCTGACAACTCAGAGCCTGGAGCCTGTTTCGGATTCTGTGTCTCCCTCTCTCTCTCTGCCCCTCCCGCACTCACAGTCTCTCAAAAATGAATTAAAAAATGTTTAAAAAATTTAAAAAAAGGTATCTTAACTTGAATCATAGATTAGTTTTGCCTGTTTGTAAATTGTGTATACGCTGACCCATGTTGTAGATGCTCTTATGTTTTTTTCTAGGTTATACTTGTGAGATTCATTCATGTTGATGAATATAGTAGTAGCTCATCCGTGCTCATTGTCACAGAAGAGTCCATTGTAGGAGAAGATAGTATTATGCCACCATTCTATTGATGAAGATTTTGTAATTCTCTCAAACTGGCAAAACCTTAAGAGTATGGTCGTGCATATTATGGCAGATCTTTTGTGTGCATAGGTGTACATTTCTGAAGGTATATTCTCAGGAGTAGAATCACTGGGTGATCGTTTTGCCTACGTTAAGCTCTAGCAGACACTGACAAGCAGTTTTCCAAAGTGATTGTACCAATTACAACTCCAGCCAGGGTGTTTTTTCACTGTGACATCTTTGCCATCTAGAATTGTAGTGTCTAGTTCATTTGCATTTACTATAATTAGTGATATATGTGGGCATGTAGCTACAGTTTTCCCTTTTATCCCTTTGCTCTCCTTTCCTGCCTTCTTTTGAGTTAATCATCTTTCAGCTACTCAATTTTCCTCTGTACTAGCTTGTTAATTATAGATCTCTTATCTAGGAGAATTCAAAATCTGCCCATTTGATTTATTGCAAGTTAATATAAATTAGGATTTTATCACTTCCTAGACAATGCCAGAATCTTGGAATATTTTAACTCCATAATTCCCCAACTTCTGTACTGTTGAATATACAATTAAAATGTACTATAACATTTCAAAGCCCCTAAGACGTATTATTACTGTTTCATACCATTATTAGTACTATGAATATCTGGAATTATTTTTCATATTTCCATGACCCTGTGTTCTTGCATTTTTCTAAGGTAGTTCCTTCACTGCCTATAAAAATCCCTTCAGTATTTTTCTTAGTGTGGCTTTCATAGCAATGAATTCTCTCAGGTTGGTTTTTTAAGGTCTTTTTCTTTGAATTATATTTCATGGATATGTACACCAGTGGTTAGTTTATTTCAGTACACTTTAGAGATCTCCCTCTACTGTCTTCTGCCTTCCATGCTTTGCTGAGAAGTAGGTTGTCCATCTCTCAATTACCCTCCAAAGGAAACGTTTTTTTCCTGCCTTTAAATTTTTTTCCCTTTTTTATTAGCCTTAGTCAGTTTTGCTCTGATGTGCCTCATGTAATTTCCGTTGTATAGATCTAGCTTGGGGATATTAGTGCTTTCAGTCTGTTTCAAAGTTTATCATCAGTTTCAGAAAATAAGTATAGGCTACTATCTCTTCAAGGATCATGTGTCTTATTCTCACTCTTTTCTCCTTTTGGTACTTCAATTTCACACGCATTGGATGACTTCATGTCTAATATAGCTCCTTTGTTATAGGTATTATATATATATATGTATGTATGGTATGGTAGGGGAGGGTTGGGACGGGCCGTAGGGGATGGGATGGGATGGGACGGGACACATGTATGTATGTATAAACATTTTATACATCCATGGATATATATCTTTGTATATTTTTTGAAGGTGCATAGAGATCTAGCTTTCTCTGCTTCATCTTGGATATTCTCAAGTATTAATTTATTCTTCTCTGTTCAATTTGCTTTTTAAATTAATGTATATTGAATTTATAATTTCAGCTAGTTTTTGTTAGATATGGGCTATCAATTACATTCTTACAGATTCTATTCCTCTGATGAAAGTCATCATCTTTTGTTATTGTTGTTTTCAACATGTCATTCTGAGCCTTTTGTTTTTAAATCACAGTTAAAGTCAATGTCTGATAACTCCAGAAACTAGGATATTTGTAAATCTGCAAATGTGATTCAGTTGTCTATTTTTTTTAAATTGGTAAGCCTAGTGGATTTTTTACTCATTTCCAGGTGTTTAATAAGAATATTTTGGTGAGACTCAAGATGATGGTATCTTCTTCCAGAGTGTCTACCTTATTTACTGCTAGGAAGTTACAGTAGAGGATATATCACCTAAGTTCCACCTGGGTCTGTACTGATTTGAAGCTGGCTTTCCAGTTTTAAGATGTTCACTCCATTTTTATCCAAATCCCTCCCACTCCCAGGCTTCTGCCTACTTGGGAGCTCCTAATGGAGACCGCCCCTGGGTAGGGAAGGCCCTGTGGCTCCTTCCTTTTAAACAGCTCTGTTTAAATTCTCAGCCTCTCACTCTTAAGAATTGGGTGAAATTTTGATATGCCATTAAAAAAAAAGTTCCTTGAGAATTTTGTCCATTTTTTAAAGTTTATTTTGAAAGAGAGAGCGCGAGCACACGCAAGCGAGCACAAACAGAGGAAGGGCAGTGAGAAAAGGAGAAGGAAAGAATCCCAAGCTGTTAGCACAGAGCGCAACACAGGGCTTGATCTCATGAAGATCAGGACTTGAGCCAAAAATCAAGAGTCAGACGCTAAACCAACTGAGCCACTCAGGTGCTTCATGCTCTGTTTACTTGTTGCTTGACTGACATTTTTGAATGATATTACAACAAGACTTCAATTCTATCCCATGCTATAATTCCTAAATTTGAAATTTATTTAAGAGAGAGTGCACATGGGAGGGGCAGGGAGAAAGGGAGAGAGAGACTCCCAAGCAGGTTCCACACTGCCAGCACAGAGCCTGATACGGAACTCAAACTCATGAACTATGAGATCATGACCTGAACTGCAATCAGGAGTCAGATGTTAACTGACCTAGCCACCTAGGCTCCCTCATAATTCCTAAATTTCACTCTCTAGTACTAATCTCTCCATCTCTTTACCAAGATAGAAAAGGATCATTTCGACCTTAATAGCCTGTGGGATATATATTTGTCAGAGCCAAAATTAAACCCGAAGTCCGCTCTATGTGATGTTCTTCCCATTTCTATATTTCAGTTAATAATACCCAAATTATACTGAATATACCAGTTGCCCATCTACGTCACTTTAAAAAAATTATTTTTGAGAAAGAGTGTGAGCAGGGGAAGGGCAGAGAGAGAGAGGGGCTCACAGAATCTGAAGCAGGCTCCAGGCTCTGAGCTGTCAGCACAGAGCCCGACGAGGGGCTCAAACTCAGGGACCTTGAGATCATGAACTGAGCCAAAGTCAGACGCCTAACTGACTGAGCTGCCTAGGCACCCCTAGGTCACATCTTTTTAATTCAAAATTGAGTTATCATATTCCCTTTATTTCTATTTTTCTGAGATTCTCTAATTCTTAAACACTATTTCCAGAATTTGTTAAGGCACAGGTTATCTACTAATGCATAACCCCTCACTTTTTTGTTTTGTTTTGTTTTAGTTTTTGTTTGTTTGAGAGAGATCAGGGGAGGGGCAGAGAGCAAGGGAGAGAGAGAATCCCAGAGGCAGACTCCACACTGGCTCCATCCAAGCCAGCTCAGACTGGCTTCTAATTCCTGATAAAGGTAGCTTTTAACTTCCTAAGTCTTTGTGTCCTAAAAGTGCTTCCACAGTTTTCCCTGATCCACCCTGTTTTGTCTTATTCTCTTAGGTCTACCCCGTTGGTGCCAAACCTCATCCACCTCCCCGCCTTTCCCCTTGCTATTAAAGCCAGCTAGAGGGAGGTTTGCTTCCGCTTTCTTCTCTTGGAAAGTGTCAAGGTTCATCCTATGGAGTCACCTTCTGTGAAGCCTCCCTTTTCCTGCTACCAACAGAGTTAATCATCTCTGCGCACACCTTGAAAGAACTGCTATTTTTGAATTTAGAATCTGGCATTCTTGTTACGTGTTTACTTTTAGCCAAAAATTCTTCCTTAAAAACATCCATCTTATTAAATTAGTTCCAGAACCTCACACAGTCCATGACAACACATCAAACATTTAATATATGTTAGAGTAGAAGTAAGTAAAGTTAAGCTCAACATGTCAAACTCAGTTGTGTCAGGGTCTTACAGTGGAGCCAAAAGCCCACCGAGCAGCTGACCCAGGTTCAGCTTCTCGTCGGTCCAATAGTCAGTTTGTCTCAAGGTTAGACGCTTAGAGCACACTGGCCACACTTTCTGGTGTGAGTCTTATTTTCACCAACTAGCTTGTCTCCAACTCGCACTCCAGCTTCACAGGTAACACCATTTAACCTGGTTTAGTTACCGTGTCACCAGTGCCTTGGTCATGATGACAGCTGAAGAAAAACAAAGTCACTGATGAGGCAAGTAACCTGGAGGACAGAACGAACTACCTCAAAATGCATCCTCTGTAGCTCATCAAGCAGGTCTCTTAAGTGCACTCCAGATGGTACGTTGTAGAAACGTCACAGCAAAATAACTTAAATTTAGAAAGGAGCTGCGGTGGAAATAGCCAGCCCTAGCTCACAAGTGGGAAGACCAACAATGACGATTTCCCAGTCTGAACAATTCAAAACCAACAAGGTACCTCCTACCCTAAAACGTAAAACTGCTAAACATTTCTATAAATAGGTTTTAATATTCAAATACGAAAATCTTTGAGATTCATATTTCAGTTATCTTTTTCCTTATGAGCCAAGAGCGTCATTCAAAAGGATACTTGTGGGTTAGGGTATGTCAAAAGATCTTTCTTTTTAATTATTGTTTTTTGTTTTTTTAAGAGAGAGGACTGGGAGAGGGCAGAGTAGGGTGAGGAGGGAGAAAGAGGGGGAGGGGGAGAGAGAAGAAGAAGAGAATATCAGAGAGAGCGAGCGAGAGCGAGCGAGAGCGAATCAGAGCGAGCGCGAGCGAGAGCGAATCAGAGCGAGCGCGAGCGAGAGCGAATCAGAGCGCGAGAGCGAATAGAGAATGAGAGAATCAGAGAGAGCGAGAGAGAGAGAATCAGAGAGAGAGAATCAGAGAGAGCGAGAGAATCAGAGAGAGAGAATCAGAGAAAGAGAGAGAATGAGAGACAGACAGAGAGAGAGAGAGGATCAGAGAGAGAATGAGAGTGAATGAGAGAGAGAGAGAATGAGAGTGAATGAGAGAGAGTGAATGAGAGAGAGAGTGAATGAGAGAGAGAGAGAATGAGAGAGAGAGAGAGAATGAGAGAGAGAGAGAGAGAGAGAGAATGAGAGAGAGAGAGAGAATGAGAGAGAGAGAGAGAATGAGAGAGAGAGAGAGAATGAGAGAGAGAGAGAGAATGAGAGAGAGAGAGAGAGGATCAGAGAGAGAGAGGATCAGAGAGAGAGAGGATCAGAGAGAGAGAGGATCAGAGAGAGGAGAGAGAGGATCAGAGAGAGGAGAGAGAGAATCAAGAGAGAGGGGGGAGGGGGGAGACAGGGGGGAGGGGGGAGACGGGGGTGAGAGGGGGGGGGAGAGGGGGGGGAGAGGGGAGAGAGAGAGAGAAGAGAGAGAATAAGAGAATCCCAGCAGGCTCCATGCTTAGCATGGAGCCCAACACAGGGCTCCATCCCATGACCCCTATGATCACGATTGGAGCTGAAATCAAGAGCTGGATGCTCAACTGACTGAATCACCCAGGTGCCCCACAAGATCTTATTTTCAAAAGTTATCTACTTCCCCATCCATTATTTTTCTTTTCTCTCCATTTTCCCCTTGACACCTAACCCTCTTTTTCATACCATTTTTCCTTTAAAGAAATGTTTTTCATTTGTATGCTCATGCCCCACATAACTTGATTCGGTTTCTCCTCCATGCTTAATAGAATTGCACCCATCTTTCAAAATCTGGCTGAAATTCTTTTCTTAACCATTCCAACTTAAAGATCTCACTTTTACCTGAATTTCAGTGCCATCTACTATAGCTACAATAGTTTATTACGAAAGAATGTTTCCTTTTTATACCCTCACGCAGATCACAGAGGCAGCTAACCACAATAGGCACTCCTACATTAGCCAGGCTTAAATGACTTTATATCAAAAAGAATCAGCAAACATTCAGAGCTATAAAGGAAGCACCTGAAAGCACAAATCTCATAAGAAATGTCTACCCCCAAGAACATTATTTCCAAAATTCACCAGTATTATTTTCTTCCTAAGATTTTAATTAGTATTCTGTTAATTGAAGGGTTTTCCATGTGTTCTCAATAACCTTTATATCCTATCCTTATTTTGTATAATCCTTATTTACGGCTATTTTAAAAGATTAAGTTATCCGGCTTTGTTCCCATTCTGAAATAAACATTCTTTGGGTGACTTCTACTGAAATCAGTCTGACTCCCTGCATGCTATTTGGGCCCTGTGTAACTTTGCCTTTTTTGTTTCTTTCCTATGGTCATCAAGCTGAAACACAATTTTTAATTTCTCAGGTGCCTGTGCTTGTTTTTATTTCATTTTTCTTTTCGAATCTCCGAATGGACACAGAAACGACCTGAGGAAGGCAGTTCAGTTCAAAAGAGTAGAGCAGTACTAAAAATGTCAGGGATCAGGGAGAAGGCAATGTAGTATTCCACGTTTGTCAAGGAAACCTGTTTCAAGGGACAGGAACAATTTCACCACAAGATACTGAACAGAATTTTTCAAGGAGCTCCAAGATGAGACAGGGAGGATCTTGGCCAGCCCTAACATGGCAACACCATACCGCCAGCCATCATGGTTAATTAGAATGTAATTAAGATCGCACATTCTCACTATTTTAGGATAAGGGATAATTTGTATAGAAGACAACCTTTATTTTCTATACCCAGTTCCTTTGAAACACATACAATAGGAGTTACTCACTAGAGTATTTGCAAGAATACATTCATTTAGAATGAACTAAAAATTGTTGCAACACGATCATCTATACTGAATCTGCCTTTATGGTTTTATTTCAAGGGTCTCAGAGAGTAACCCATCGCTGTTAACAGCTTTAAAGAGCCAAAGGAAGAAAGAGGAGGTACCAAGGGACATTTCGTTTATACCTCTCTCTTTTTCCATGTTCTATTTTACCCTGTCCCACCTTCTAAGACACGTTCAGAAGAAAGAAAAAACGTGAGAACTTTTCTTGAGCAGAAAGGCACAAGAGGATTGAGCTTGGGAGAAAGCAGCAATCAGGAAGACGACAAGGAGAGGAGGAGGAGGAGATGGAAAATGAGAGAACAAGGAGAACAGGCCGGAGTATTACAGGAAAGATGCTTCTCAGAAGCCAGGAACAGAAGGAAAGGAGACCGCTGGAGAACAAGAGACCCCGGCGACTCTTCTACCAGAACCCAGCATGCTCTCCTCCAGGGTGCAAGGAATCAGGCACCCAGGCTCTCCAACACGCACAGGTGTTGAAATCTGAATGCACGTTGTGCCTACTGCTAACGCAGTGAATTTAGCCTCCACACTTCTTGCCTCCTACACAGAGTATCTATCCAAATGAACACAGGGTGGCATTTGGTGGTAATAATGAGAAATCAGGGTCTTTGGAAAGAATAATGAGAACACAGGGTAGCAGTGTGGTGGTAATAATGAGAAATCAGGGTCTTTGGAAAGAAATCAAAGGAAATTTTAACATAGTAAGAGGTCGAAATAGCAGTGAAATCAAGGAATTTCCTGTTAACACAACATTTCAGAGCCTGCACACAGTTGAAAAAAATACCTAATAATTTCAAAGAGAGTGTCGTTGCAGCTAAAATTGCTAATCAGATACTGTGAAAGAGCTGACAAAATTAGAATATGATCTTTTTATAATTCCATTTAATTATTTTCATTAGTTGCTGCGTGGAAGTTTCCCCTTAGTTATCTACGTTTTCCACTTCGGGTATTAGGTTTATGGGGGGAGGGTGCTACGGACCCCAATATTTGATACTAATATATAAATAGGATGTTATAACTTCATTTGATGTCAAGGTCCTGAAAAATCCTATTACAGAATTCCTTGAAGTTTTAGCTTTATATAAAAATTAAACAGTTAAGGATTTCATTCCAGACTGGACAAGCACACAGGTGCTAATGTTTCCTTCTCCAGAGAGCAATGAAAATTTCTATTTAAGAAATAAACTGCTAGACTCTGGATATTGCACCCTCCTGTTTTTTCACAACATTCATTTATAAATAGGTCTCAATACCCACCCCCCCCCCACACACACACCCCAACCCTCACCACTATCACCAGTCTTTCCTTCTGGAGAACCCACCATAATCAAAAGAGTCAAAGAAACAGCTTCATAAACCATGGTGGGTATTGCAAAAGACAGGAGTGAGTTATAAAAATTTCAAAACAGGGCCAAAGCACTGCAACAAGAGAGGACTGTAAGCAAATAATGCATTCCTTCCACATCCATAGTGGCTTCTCCAGAACTGAAGTAGGTGCTCAGAGAAAGGGAGAAAACAAAACAAGCCACAAAAATAAATCCTGATATTTTAAGCCCCCTTGACAAATTTTTTTCTGTTTGTCAAAACAGTCCAGTAATGAATCCTTCTAAAACTTCATGAATAATAAAGTACTCCAAAAAAGTTGAAGAAATGAAAGGTGTTACGATGGCATGCTCTGGAATGAACAACATTCTTTGGTGCATGGAGATTGGGTGGCAATACTTCATCTGGACCTTTCCAGAAAAGGGAACCCATGGGACCCTGGAACTCTAAGGTCCTGACACTGACCCTCAAGCTCCAGGAAATGAAGCCAAATAGGACAGAAGAGGCACTGTCCTAGCAAGCTCTTAAAGAGCTCAAGAAAGCAACCATCAGAGAGCTTTGGTAGGGTGGCCAGCCTTCCCCGCTTGCTTGAGTCTGTCTCAGCTTTGACACTGCAAGTTCAGCAAGGAATCCTGGTATTCAGAGATAGGTGTAGAAGTTTGGGGAAAAAAAATAGAAAAACTCATTGGACACTCCAAAACATAGGGGCTGAAAGCAACACTGTTTTTAGGGTCAAATGAATAGGGCACAGATTACTCACCTTCTGTATCATCGTCACCAGGTTTTTTTCTGACCCCTAACACTGGCAATCATGATTTGTACAGTGCCATAACGTATCACCCATTGTTAGTGTCACTTGAATGCAGTGACTGAAGTGTGCAGCCTAAGGAGGCTGTAATCATGGAAATTAACTACCCATCTAGGATTCTGCAGACAACTTGAAGACAAATTGTTCTGCTTTTTCTCCAGATGGTGCTAGATTTTTAACATTATAAATATTGTGACCATAGTTTCCAAGAGGTCAGATGATGAAAAAGAGCATGATGACAGGATCAACGCTAACATGACCCCAACTTCACCAAAAAAGAGGGCTAGAGAACTGTGTGAATTTAAAGATGGGTAAAGGGATTCAGATAAGAAATAAAAACCAGAATATCCTGCCAATAAACCAATTCTAAAGAATTTTAGATTGGGCATGATGGAGAAAGGCAGGTCTCGATGAAACAGAGTAAACTTCCAATTCCCGATTCAGATGCTACACCTAAAACATGGAAAAACAACAGAGGAAATTTGGGGAACAGTTGTGTTAACCCCTTACAGGGTGGAGAGGATTCTGTCAGAACTCACCCATGGTCACATTTCATATAGCGTATCAGTGAAAAACGGAATCACAGCACAATCACAAGCATTCTAGCTCTCGAATAATTTGGTTTGGAAAATGGGGTTTCAAATACACCTTGGTTTCTGTGAAGCTTTTAATAAAGCCTCATTAAACAAAGTCAGATTGCTGAGATCTTGTCCAGTACAACTAGACTGTGTTCACCGATCTGCACATTGGGCAGGTGTATGTCATTTTGCCAGATTTGGCAAATATAAATTTTTGACCTATTCCATTCAGTTTAGGAGGTCTTAGCTGAGAAAAGATCTTAACTGCCAAATAGCCTGCCCCCGACACTGCTACGGGGGGGGGGGGGGGGGGGTGATTGTTTTATGTCTGATAGGGTACCTCTGTCCTCAAGTTTTTGGTCACTTTTCAGGTTTCCCAAAATATGCACAAACTTCATAGAGAAGCACCGAACGTGTCTAAAAATAGAACCTTTGACATGTGCCTACAAGATGGTGGTCATTGTTGCCAGTCACAGAAAAGATGCTAACATGTCAGCCCTTGAGAACATCATAGCCTTATAATGTGGGACAAGAAGAATGACCTTCTCTAATTTAAGAGTGTATGGAGCTTAAAAACTGAGAACAAACTGAGGGTTGATGGGGGGTGGGAGGGAGGGGAGAGTGGGTGATGGATATTGAAGAGTGCACCTGTTGGGATGAGCACTGGGTGTTGTATGGAAACCAATTTGACAACAAATTTCATATTTGAAAAAAAAAAAGTGCATGGAGGGAGGAAATGAAGTGAATTATAGCAGGACAAAAGTTTCATAGTTGTTTATTTGTTTTTAATCCTTGAAGAGGCACAAGGAGCCTAGAAAAAGACAGGCTGATTGTATTTGAGTTCTTCACTGTTAAGTGTAGATGGAGACCAAAACATACTACAATAAATTGACTTGTTGTTGTTGGAAATCAGATTGCTTCAGAACTCAAAAAATGTCATCAGAAAAGGGCAGTGAAATTAAACAGGACTGTCTCACTCTCTTTACTAAAACTCTAACAGTTCTGGAATCCAGCTTTAATTTCACAAGTTCAGTTTACCTCTGTGCTTTAAAACCATTTTCCTGAGAAAGAATTCAAGGGGACATCCAGTGTTTAAAAACGATGGCATATTAGACATGGTATAAATTTAGTAAATTTATAGGTGCAAAGGACTTGATTGATAAACAGCTAATATGCCAAAACAAGCCTGTAGACAGAAGGAAGTGCATGTTTTTGGAGAGGTGGAAACTAATTTCTACAAGTTGAAAAACCTGTTGTTGCCAATAAGTAAAATCCCAAATATTCTATGCTTAGACATTTTTTTCGAGAAGCTATTTGATTTTATGTCCTCAGTTTGGATGGGCACCAGATTTCTGTGTAAACTGGACTTAAGAAAACCAGAGGTGTAAGTCAGAGTGAACTGTACCGTTGACTGTGCTAAGCTTTATCACTGCATAAAAGAAAAATGTTGTAAGATCTGCAGGGAAGTCAGAAGTATTGGGAAAAGACATAAGGAAAATAAAAATATCCTGGAACATGGCAAAGAAAGGTGTAGCTTTGTAAAATTAAATACAGGTAACATCTGTGTGATTAGTCCTATTGAATTTATGTTCGTTGAAAATATGTTACATACATGTATCTTAAATAAAATACAGGCTACAAATTCATATACCCAATAAGAGTTTTTTAAAACATGAAAAATAAAAAAAAGGATAAAAAGAAATCTGAACTATTTTTATTAATCCTACTATTAATTACTACTAATTCTCACTGTTAACTAGTCCTAATTTTTTGCTTTAATGAGATTATGTAATAAAATAGGTATTTATATGAAATTATACTATTTATAGAAGTTTAAGTCCTAACATATGTGTGTAATTATTATATACTAGGTTGTTTGTTTAGTACAGCTAGGTCCTGAATCAGCTTTCTACAAAGTTGGTCACTCCAGTTGGTAGAGAACTAAAATCCAGGCTTGAAGGAAAACCTGTCTATCAGCTTTCACAATGTTCACAAACAACTCCCCGATATCACTGGCTTAGAACAAAGGTTCGCCTTGTAGATGCCTTTATTCATTATTCTTTGACTGCATCTCTGTTTTTTGTCTTTAGTTCTAGAAACAAGGCTGAAACAGTCCCTATCTGGGGCATACTGCTCTGGTTGTGGCAGAGACAAGACCAAGCTTTCTCCGATGTACCATACATCCCTGTTTTCTGACCTCTTACTGACCAAGTGAGTCACAATGCACTAGCAAGCAACGGGATAAAGCTAGGACCAATGGTTCGAGGGTATAGAATCTCCCCCGGAGAAGAATAGGATTTCCTAACTCTTCTGAGTGGGTCACTTCCTTCCACTCCCATAATACACTTAGCCCCCTCTCCAAGGTAAACCTCATCTACCACCCACTGGAGACAGCTGTGCTCTTTGACTTCTTTATCCTGAGACTGAAGCTGAAAGAGAAGGCCCTATATGGGGCATGGTGCCTTAGCGATAAAGCAAAGAATAATGGTAGAGCTGAGGTAGGACTCTGCTCACACAGCACATGTGTTATTCTGGTCACATTTTATGGATCAGATTTTAGTCCCATCAGGGCACCTGACATCCATGGTAGCAGGATATCCTTTTCTTGGTTACCAAGGAGGGCAACTGATACTTGGAAATCATAGTCAACCTTCTCAGAAGGGGAAGGAGAAATGCCAAAATAGAAGTTTGCAACAGGGGCGCCTGGGTGGCTCAGTCAGTTAAGCCTCTAACTCTTGATTTCGGCTCAGGTCATGATCTTACAGTTTGTGGGTTTGAGTCCCACATCAGGATCTGCACTGACAGCATGGAGCCTGCTTGAGATTCTCTCCCTTGCCCTCCCCTACTTGCTCTCTCTCAAAGTAAATCAACTTCAAAAAAAAAAAAAAAAAAAAAGAAAGAAAGAAAGAAAAGAGAAGAAAAAAAGCTTGCAATAGAGAGTGGAAGACAGAACATAGTGGAACATAGTGTGATCCTTTGAGCCACTGGAACAACAGTCATTTTTATCAGGTGCCCGAAGCTTTAGTTTCAGGTGGAGGGAAGATGGAAACAGGCAGCAAGCTGCCTCCCACATAGCATGTGAGCTTAGAATAGAGTTTCTGTCAAAGCATCCTTGACATTATAGGAAAAGGCACACCTTAAATCAATAAAGTGTACGGTACCTACAATTCACAAACTACTTTTCTTCATAATATTGAACAGGGATTTTCAACTATTATCTTGTTTATTCTTCCGATGTTATTTAAAACAGTATGTGGAGACAACGATAAATTCCAGTATTCTTGGTTAAAAAAAAAAAAAAATACCCCACAAAGGTAAGAATCAGAGGATACTTTTAAAAATTCTAGAGGGCATATGTTTTAAGTCCACAATGAGCAATAAAGAATCACCATTAAGGGGCACCTGGGTAGCTCAGTTGGTTGTGTGTCCAATTTTGGCTCCGGTCATGTCATCAGGGTTCATGAGTTTGAGCCCCACATTGGATTTTCTGCTGTCAGTGCAGAGCCCACTTCTGATCCTCTGCCCTCTCTTCCTCTCCCCTGCTCTGCTCTCTGAAAAAAAAAATATACATATAAATATTAAAAAACAAAACAAGAATGACCATTAAAAGCATTTCCAGGGGTGCCTGGGTGGCTCAGTCGGATGAATGTCCAACTTCAGCTCAGGTCACGATCTTGTGGATCATGGGTTCGAGACCCGCATCGGGCTGTGCTGACAGCTCAAAGCCTGGAGCCTGCTTCAGATTCTGTCTCCTCTCTCTGCCTCCCTCCCACTCACATTCTCTCAAAAATAAACATTAAAAAAATTTTTTTAAAGCTTTCCCATAAATGGTGTAAACTACATGTTTTGCTATCTCTAATATCAAATTTTTTTTTTTTGCAATTTCCCCTCCATATAATAAGATCTGACAGAATATTTGAAATATTTGAAACAAGATTTGAAATAAATATTAGGACAAAGCTTATGTGATAGGCTACACAGTGTTTAAAAATCAATTGTTTTTAAAAATGGAGAAAATGTAATTGGAAAACACTATTCCATTTGTAAAAGCTTCAGAGACTATAAGGAGATTGAACAGTAAATGTGTTGTCAAATGGAAGTGAATCTGTATCCCACTTCTGCCACTTACTGTGTGCCTCGTGTCAAGTGGTTTAGCTTTCTAAGTTTCAATTTCTCTCATTGTAAACTGTAGATAATAATTCCTGTCTGATAAATAAACTTTAAAAAAGTCTTATTTATTCCCTGAAACAATTAGTTATTTTGAGAGCGAGACAGAGAGAAGCAAGTGAGCGCAAGTGGGGTAGGGACAAAGAGAGAGGGAGAGCTCAGATCCCAAGCAGGCTCCACACTGTCAGCATGGATCCAGCTGGTCACAGGGCTCGAACCCACAAACCATGAGATCATGACCCGAGCTGAAATCAAGAGTCAGACGCTTAACTGACTGAGCCACCCAGGTCCCCCGGTAACAACTAAAACTTTGAGAACTTGCTGTACTACACTACAATTCTACGGAATTTGCATATGTTATCTCAATTCTAACAATGACCCTATGAGGCAGATAACATCATTAACAACCATCCCTCCATCCCAGATAATAGGGGACCACAAAATGCCAAGTAGCTTACACAGCATCACTCAGCTACAAAAAGCAGTGGTGGGATTTGAACACAGGCTGCTGACTCCAGAACCCAGACAAACAACAACTGCATACCATCCATGGATATTTACTGAGGGTTACTAAGTTCTTGAGATCTATCCAAGAACAAAAGAGATTTAGGACCTTGAGGTTATATTCTAGGTAATGGAAAGAGATAGAAAATATCAACACCAACAATAAATAGGTTATATAGTATGCAAAAAGTCATTATGTGCTGTGGAAAAAGAAAGAATCAGCATAAGGAGGAAGTGTCAAGAGGTGTGGAATAAGCCTGATTGGGAAGGTGACATGAGCAAAGACTTGAAAGATAGGAGGAAATTAGAGGGGTGCCTGGGTGGCTCAGTCTGTTAAGCATCAGGTCATAATCTCACAGTTTGGGAGTTTGAGCCCCACACTGATGGTGTGAAGCTTGCTTGGGATTCTCCCTCTCTCCTCTGTTCCTTCCATGCATGGTCACACTCTTGCTCTCTCTCAAAATAAACTGAAGAAAAAAATACATGAAGAAGTTAGCAAAGCAGGAATCGAGTGTCAGTGTTCCAGGAAAGAACTAGAGCAGAGGGCCTACAGCAGGGTCACTCCTAAGGCAGAAGTCAAGGACACCTGTGGCGAGCATGAACGGAGCAAGCAGGACAGCAGTAGGAGATGGAACCAGAAGTAATGAGGAACGAGTTCTTTATTTAGGAGATTTTACATGTATTTTGACTTCAACTCTAAAATGGAGAGCCACTGCAGGATTTTGACCAGGAAAGACAACAATCTAACTTGTGTTTCAGATTTTCACTCCAGTTGCTGTGTTGAGAATGGATTGCAGGGAGAGCAAGAGCAGAGTCGGGGAGACCTGCCTGGAGCTCATGCTGTAATCCAGAAGAGACTGTGTGGGGCTACCAAGGTAGTAGTAAGGGAGGTAGGGGAAACAGTCCTATCCTATACATAGAAAATAGAGCCAACAGTAAGATGGATTAAATGTAAGATGTGGGAGAAATCAAGTAGCCAACGATGTCAAATTTTCTGCCCGATTCGACTTGAGCAACTCAAAAGTGTGGAGTGGTGGAATGGAGGTGGAAAAGCTCCAAAAGAAACAATTTTGGTAAGAAAGGTCAGGGGGTCATTTTGGACATGTAGAATGTGAGCTGTCTTTCAATCATCCAAGTGGAGAGGTGAAATCGGCAGTTGGATACATGATTGAAGAGTTTAGCAGAAAAGTCTGTGCTAGAGATAGAAAGCAATGAGACTTGATGAGATCCAGAAGGATGCTAGTATGAACAAAGAGGAGCACCAAGGACTGAGCTTGGGAATCCTCCAACACTGGAACATTTAGAGAGAGAGAGACCCCACAAAGACTGAGAAGAAGCAACCAGTCAAGTCAAAAACCAAGAGACTATGTATGTCCTAGAAGCCAAGTGAAGAAAGTTCATCAAAAAGAAGGAAATGCTAAATGCTAGTGGGTTAAAGTCTTCTGATAAGGAAAATTAGAGGAAAAGGGACCTTGACTATTAGATGTGTAACATGTGGATCACTGAGCTGGCATGGGAATGGCAAAATCCTAATTCACATGGGGTCTAAGAGAGAATAGGGGTAAATTTTATGGTTTGTGAATAATTATCCAAGGAGAGAATGAGAGAACGGGAGGTAAGAAATTGGAGATAGTAGCTCATCCAAGGAGTTTTACTACAGAGGTGTTCAAATGAATAGTATGAAAATTGGCAAAAGAAAGAAAAAAAAAGATTAAAGTTTTTTTTCCTTCCTTCCCTTTCTCTCCTTCCTTCAAAAAAAATGGAAGTTTATTTTTGTGTGATGGGTAGGATAGAGAGTAAAATTTTATACTATACTGCAAAGTAGGGAAAATGGCTATAGTGATATCCTCAAGTTGGTGAAAGATACAGGAAATAATATTCAAGTGTTCATGTTGACTTGAGTTAAAAGCAGAGATATGTCATCACTGGTAAAGATGGGAGGCAGAGCATAAGAGCATATGTGCTTTTAGATAGGTGGATGTGGTGGTAAAAGTCTATGGGGCATCTCTTCTGTTTATTTCAGTTTTCCAATGAGGTAAGAAACAAGGTAATTATTGACAAAGAGGGACACAGAGGAGGTGGTGGGAGTTTTGCCAAGAGTAGAGAAGGGGTAAAATGGTCTGAAAAAGCAGAGATGTAAACGGGCTAGGGTGTGTATCTATTTGCCTGGCATCACTGAGCCCACGTAAGTTCTGTGTATCACACTACAGGACAAATATGTAAAGCTCTAAAGCCCGTGTTACCAATCATTTGTTCTTGATTCATTTACCCATTCAGCATGTATCCCTGCATGCCATCCATCCACTAGTGCAGTGCAGACCTTAAGCACTGGTAATGCAGCATGGGTTAAAAAAAGAAAAAAGTAAATAACTGTGCCTTTATATACTTTACATTCTAGAGGGAGGAGTAAAACTGACAATGTGCAAAACAGCCAAGGACCTATTGGTTTGGATGGTAAGAAGGGCTATAAAAGGAAAGTATTAGAGCAGCAATGTGTGGTGTTAAAGTGGTCTTCTAGCAAGTGACATGTACATTGGAACATATAGAAGCAGGCAGGTTCTGAGAAAATAGCAGCCAAACATCCTGGGGAAATAGCATTCAAAACAAAGAGGAAAACAAGTCCAGTGCTCTGAGTCAGAAATAAGTGGATTGTGTTGGGGGCAAGAAAAAGGTTCGAGTGACTGAGTTCAGTGAGTGAAGCCTGAGAAACCTTGGTCTGCTCTAGTCAGAGTTTGGATGTTTCCTCATTGCAAAGGGAAGCTCTTGAAAGGAATGGTTGTAAGCACTGATCACTTTCATTGCTGTTTAGGTGAACAGTGGGATGAAAAATGGGTTGCAAGAAGGGCAGCTGGGAAGCTACTGAGTAAAAACTAAAGTTGGTTAGGATCAGGGTTACACAGCAATGGTAATGACAAGGGGTAGGATCTCAGGCAAACTTTAGAGGACATGCTAATGAAGCAGGTGGGCATATGAAGAGAATGTGTAGGAGACAAATAGAACACGTAGAATATTTGACCTTGAAACATGAGGATACAGTTAACCAAGATGGGAAAAGACTTGGGGAAGGTCAGAGGGCAATGAAATCATCATGGACATGCCAATTTATAGATACTTAGTAGACTTCCATGCAGAAATGTTGAGGGGGCAACAGAATATTTAATCTGGAAGCCAAGGGTAGTATTAGGGCTAAAGATAAAGATTGAGGAGTAGAGTTTCCAGACTTAGTGAGTTAAAAACAAAAACTGGGTGTCCAGTTAACTAAGAATCACCTATTAGAAGTACCTCCTGAAATATTTAAGACACACTTATACTAAGAGAGTATTTGTTGTTTATCTGAAATTTAAATTTAACTGAGGTCCTATATTTAATCTGGTGATCTGTGACATCTGTATCTATCTGCTTAATATTATTTCACTTGTCTTAGAACACCTTCAGAAGAAATGCATACAACTGATATATACAGAAAGTTGAGGGGGTTGAGCTAATTTAAAATTTTAAGATTCAAACTGCAATTTTCAAAAAGGTGTGTTTTTGCCCATTAAAATGTCCTCCATAAATGGGCAGAGGAGACGGAAATCTATGCATTTGTTTACTATAGCCAAATTAAATATTCCTAAGAGCAATTTGGCAATATGTATCAACAATCAGTTGGGAGAGGTCAGGAATTCCAGAATGGTCTACCTCAAACCAAGATATACTCTGGCCCCAAAGGATCTGACTTGCCACCATTATTCCATGTTCAGGTACAAACATCACTGGAAAGGGCAATACATCCGTTATCAGTCATAACAGGCTTTGTCATATTCGAACCATTTCACAGGGCAACCAGTTGGTAACAACATCCCATAGATAAAACACATGATACCTAAGTTTTAATAGAAGAATCAACCCTGAGAATGGTTTGGAGAGAGAATCCCACCCAGGGTCAAGAGGGTGCTTTGGCATTAGCAAAGTGTAAGGAGAGCCAGCACACCCAGATGTGGGAGTTAGCAACTGGAATAGAACCACTGAGGGGGAAAAATGCTCAGGACACTTCTAATTGTAGACAGCACCACAGCCTGAGCTGTTGATTAGCCCACTTGGAAGAAAAACCATGAAGAAAATCCACTGCGAAGGAAGATGGCACGCCTGAGAAAAGGCATTCAGTTCGATCAGGACAGATCACCATGGTGGTGTGGCCAAGGACTCCCATCTCGACCCCTTCTGGATTTGGGTCTCAGCACCAACCATGCAACAAAAGCACAGGTGGTGTGGATGTTCAGCAGAATGCACTGGCAGATGCCATCCAGAAAGGGACCCAGGGGAGAACTCACCTAGGGCCCCGTGTTCTCACATTTGTTAGTTTGATAAATGAGTTTTTGGCACTAGTTCCTTCTTTTTCCCCCTTTGCACTCCACATACTTCCAGAAGTACTTCCTAATTGCCTCTGTACATTAAATCTTTCTAATGATAACAGCATTAACGCAGGCTCACTTTTATTTTGGGCCAAATTATCATCGTTGTACCATACGGAATTAATTAAAATGTAGCCAGGCAAGGCGGCTTTGAACGACGGAGGCAGGGTTTGATTCTCAAAACCTGTGGGAATCGTCAAGGCGACGTGAAGAACAGCCAGCAGTCCCTGGCCAGAGCCCTGGCCGGGATCTCAAATGCTGTTGGTAAGGGAGGGCATGGTGGGCTAGGGGAAGGGGACAGGAAGACAGAGGAAACATGGGCAAGAAATTGAGTTAACAGCTTTAAAAACGCGCTTGGGCTGTTCAAGTCGGGAGCATCATTTGGCGTAATTGCATACGTTCAACATTTAATATCTCTGGAGATTTAGCTTGAGTTGCTACTTCTCACATTTAATGAAGCGAAACTCTCTCAGGCCACTGCAAGACATATCTAAAGGATGAAAACCAGTAATTTACAGCTTTAGTGACCTTATTACATTGTACTTTGTGCTTGGCTGCTCCTCACTCTTATCTGGACCATTATCAAAGGCTCCGTGGAATATTGGCCATTAGCTACATGCAGACCAAGAGGCTTTGTCTTCAAGGCAGTGACAGGAGGATGGAAAAGATATTCAATATTTTACCTTAACTCGTAAGGGGGGGGGGGGTGGTGGGAAAGAAATCAAAATAGCAACATGCTCTTTGAAACAGTAATATGCATGTGAATGGTGGTGATGAGGCAAAGTCTACAACAACAAACAAGCTTTGGTGCAAAGGCTTCTAAAAGATGAGCTAATTACACTGCCAGCCCAAATAACAATGAATATTCTCCACTAGCTGATGAATAGCTCCTGATTTTGAGATGCCTAACCTACATCTGCGCTATGGAGATGGAAATAACAACGGACCGAAAACACCATCGTTTTTGCCAGATGCCAGCAGCTCACAGGGCGGGGGTGGGGGGGTGGGGACCAGGAGTTCAGGTTTTCTTATCTGGATGGGTCTTGCTGCCAGAAATTAGCCCATGGAAGAAGAGCCACTTAAGACACACTTCAACACACGTGCACACATTCATTCAATAAATATATGGAGCGCTTACCGAGTGCTGAAAAAATTTCTAGGCTGGGAGGCAAACTTTCCCTATAAGAAGGCAGAGAGAAAATACTTTAGGCTTTGTGAGCCACATGTGGGGTTTTTTCACATATTCTGTAAAAAAAAAAAAAAAAAAAATTAAACAACCCTTTAAAAATGTAAAAACAATTCTTCCTTTGGGAGATCATGCAAAAACTGACCGCAAGTGATTATTTGCTGACCCTTGTTGTAGGCACTTAATCCATACTCCCATGACCAAAGTAAAACCACACCAATAAGAAAAAAAAATTAAAAAAAAAAAAAAAAAAAAAAAAATCGCCCTGCCCTCGAGGAGGGTATGCAACAGAAAACACATGATTAGGATCATAAAAAAAGATATTCACAGGTTGTTAGTGCAAGGGCAAAAAGAACAAAGTAGATCTGGGGATACTAGAAGGAGAACATCAAAGAAGAGCAGCATTTAGAAGAAAAAGACTCTGATTTGAGATTTCGTGATTTGAAAGCATGATGAGAACATCTCTTAGATGTGAGGTTTCAGGCTTCAGAAGCAGCAATACAGTTGCTGGAAAAGCACAGATATTTTAGAGTCCACATCCTTGAACTTGCCAGCTCTGCCCCATCAGCTTTGTATGGCCACAAAAAAGTGTTGGATTTTTTTTTTTTTTTTTTGCATATGACAAATGGGAATCTTGATGCATATGACCTGTCATCCTACAAGTCTGCTGTGAGTCTCAATGTGCTAATCTAGGTAACAGTGTTTTGTGGTTAGTAAAGCCAAGAACAGACTTTTGTAACAACCTCATCAGAACTGTAGCTACTAGAAACGTGTTTTGTTGTTTTGTTTTTTTTTTTTTTTTAAATCAATTTCATGAACATGGATTGTCTGCTTGAAACACGGGATGAGAACATTGTTTTAAGTTTCCAGGATAAAGACAAAGGGCATAAAGACAGAGTGGCCTGTGAATCCAGAGAGAAGGTCCTCGCCTATGTGAGGCAGTTAAAGGAACACCATCCAGAAGTCCCACTTGACATAAAATATTCTTTTATAGGCTTCTTACAATAACTGTAATTCCAAGTGGTTGTCTTACTTTTTTGACAAAGTCCTGTGCCTTAATAAAGTCTCCCATAAATATGAAGAAATTGGCTTGTGATGGTAATGCTGTAGATTAGGATAATCTTCTGTTAAAGAACAATTAAATAAAGCAGGGATGGCCTCCTGGATAAAGATTTATCCAAAGCACAAAACACTGGGTTGGAAGTCAGATATTCACAGATAGCATGTTTGTACAATTAGGTCTAAGAAGAACCAAAACAGCAATCTATAAACAGCATGGCCAAGGCAGCAGTTCACTGGGTACCCTTGGCTAGTGATTGAAGCTGTAAGGTGAAGGTAGACACCAAAAGGAAAGCATGTGGATCCCAAAGAAATAATGAAGGCTCATGCTTGAAGTCCATTTTTGGAACTTAACAAAAACAATGTATAAGTCGGAGAAAAACCTGCCTTAAGGCTTCATGGAAATTCTGTTAACTCTTAAGTCATCCACATACCCCTTGAAACTGAAAAAACAGATGTTATGTCCTACACTTTCCACTTAACAGATACTACAGTTTCCTAATATTGAATCTGGTAGTTTTATTCTAAAATATTAATAGAGCTAGACTTTATTATAAAAGATTAAATGATTTAGAGTCCGTTTCCTTGGGGGAGTCACTATGATCATCTCAACAGTCCATTTGAAGGGAAGAAAATGGTACCACAAAATTCATAAATAGTCAGTATACCTTATAAATGCCAGCACCTTCGGTGGCATTAACATGTGAAGGCATGTTAAAAGAAACGGCTTCATAAAATGGCACTAAAGAACATACCTGAGCCTGAGCCTATAATTAATCCATTAAATAAAAAGCTTTTCTTTGTAGTTAATCAAAAAGGACCTCTCTGCTCTCGACTCACAAGTGAAAAAATACATACGTACTTAAAAGCTATCTTTTTCAGAAGCAATGAAAGAGAAGGTTTACTTTCAGGGACTTCCTGACAACCTGTTACAAAATTATTCCCTTTAACTCAGCCTGAGGCCATTTCATTTCTAAAGATTTCTTCCTATATAATTAAAGAACCACTGCCACACTCCGGCAAGCTCTACCAAATGTACTTTAAAAAAATCTTCTCACTCCATTTTAACTGGGCATTTGTCTAGATTTCCTCTCTTGTCATCCCTGATTAGCAGGATATTTCTATGTAAACAGAAGCAGAGGTTCTAATCAGCTCGCCCCACTCCCTCTGGTGAGGCTCTAAGATGTACCAGCACCTCATTTTTTTTCTGCAGTGTCTCAGGCTCTGCCTTGGCTCGGTGAAGCCAAGCTGTCTGGAGAGGGGTCTCATTTCAAGGGCACGTGTGAAGTCACCTCTCCTTAACCAACAAGCTATGGCATAGGGTTACAGACTATGCACATTTTTAAAATCACAACATCCATATGAAAAAGCTATTCTTATTCATTTGTTTGTGCTTGTCCAGTCTCTGGCACATAGAGGGAATCCAATACGTATCACTGAATAAATACTAAAATGATTTTTTTTCTCCCTGATATGGAAACTCAAATTCAGCAAGGTTAACCAACTCGGTATCCGATGAAAATGTAGATCTGAGCATTTATATCCCGCCCAACCTGTACCATAGACTCTAAACTGTGAAAGATTTCAGTTTGCAAAGCCAAACTGGGTTTGCGAGATACGTTGACTGGGGACAGCTTAGATATTAGAGAAACAAAACTGCCCAATCTGAATAAAATAATCAGCCTTACCACTTGGCATTGATATACTTTCAACCAAAAGGAGAAATCCTATTTAGTTGGCCTGTGCAATTGATCATGATATTAGAATATTTAAGATAATTAAAAGAGCTCACAAGCCCAGCTTGCTGTAAGTGCAGAGACCTTGGATGGGGACTCAATAGCTAAATAAAATTCTTATACATGTGTCAGTTGTTGCTATGAATACAGACCTCTAAATGAGTGGCCAGCTTCATGAGAAGGCTATGGCATCATTTGTGGACGGAAGGGGAAACAGTAAAAAGTCAGAATAAGTCAGAAGATCTGGATTTCTAATTTTAACGTGACTTGTAACTAGCCATTAAAATTAGGCAGGTCACCTAGTGGCTGTGATCACTTACCTTCAGCTTTCCCCACGTAGATAGGTATGAATGTCCTGGGTACTAGATAAAATTAAGTCTATATTAAGCTATAAAATACTAGCTCATACATTATTTTAAAAAGTATGATTAGAAAAGGTAGGAAGAAAAGGGCTGGATTTGGCTATAAACTGCATCTATCCTACTTGTCAATTTGGCCAGCTAGAAGAACAAGCACCCAAGAGGAGGTCAATGGCATTGAGATGTTCCTTGCTGCAATTAAGTTATATGCATAAACATTTGATGAACCATGGATAAATAACAATGGGGAAAATGGGTAATATTGATTGATTCGCCATTGTAAGAAGAACAAAAATATTTGATTGCCATTACATTTGATAGCCTCTGAGGAGAGGTACTATACAACATTGATCATTCTTTCCATAATGAGGCTTAATTTCAGCACTGGCAGCTGAAGGATGAAGGGAAAAACTTGATTAAAAGTTTGAGTGACCATTGTGTGGAGGAGGGAAAAGAAACGCCCACACAAGAGAAAAGGCACATTTTCCCCAATTTTTTTCCCCTAAATAATCTGGACATTTTTTTCTGATTCAAAATAACACATCACCTTTGGCTTTTTAATGGTTTCTTAGTTACCCAAATATGTGAAATACATTCTCCTTCCTCCTGGATTCATCTTCTCATTTAAATACGAATCCTCCAAGGGACTCCTGGGTGGCTCAGTCAATTAAGCTTCCAATTGGGCTCAGGTCAGGATCTTCGCAGTTTGGGAGTTCCAGCCCCGTGTTGGGCTCTGTGCTGACAGCTCAGAGCCTGGAGCCTCCTTCAGATTCTGTGTCTCCCTCTCTTGCTGCTCTTCCCCTGCTCACCCTCGCCCACACTCTCTTGCACATGTGCTCTCTCTCAAAGCTAAAAATAAAACATTAGAAGAGTTTTAGGTACTAGTACCCCATCCAGATATCCAGGTTGGAATTTGCCACAACCTCTCCTTCTCCTTTAGCCTTTCCTTCTATTGTACCAAACAATCTACGAGCTAGTGGATTACACCTCCAAAGGAGGTTCTTTTTTAATGTTTTATTTATTTTTGAGACAGAGTATGAGCAGGGGAGAGGCAGACACAGAATCTGAGGCATGATCCAGTCTCTGAGCCATCAGCACAGAGCCCAACGCAGGGCTCAAACTCACAAAGCATGACATCATGACCTGAGCCGAAGTTGGACCCTTAACCGTCTGAGCCACCCAGGCGCCCCCTCCAAATGAGGTTTTGAATCTAGATCCTCATTTGCCTACAAAGCCTTAGGTGAGGTCTTCATTATGTATAATTGCCTCTAGGTTGTTCTTCCTTTTGTTCATCTTTCATGTAGATTTTTTTCCTCCAATGACTGGTCCTAAAGCTAATTTTCAAATACATACTTTTTAATCAGATTAATTCCCTGCTTGTAAATGGCTCCTTACCACCTAAAGGATAAGATAAAAATGCTTCATATATAGAGCTTTGCCTGATACAGTTTTCTGCTGCTACTCCACTGAGGGTCTTCTCCCTGCCTTGTTTCTGATAACTAGAAGGGTATGTGTGTTAACATGCCAGGATTTGATAGGTGTTCCCCAAGTAGATTTCTTTCTAAATCCAAACTGAAATTCTACAAGTTAGATACATCTCCAACATCAAAATATGTTAAATGTGGAATTAAGATTTTGACAGGTATAGAACACCTTACGTATAAGCTATAATATCCAATGTTATAGATATTTGTGTATATTGTGGATTTTTTAAAAAATATCCTTATCTGTGTGCATCTTAATGCTTTTTCTTACTATGCTTTTAGACACTGTCACTGCTTTTGTCCTTATCTGATATAATGGGGTTAATAATGCTCATAAATAATTTGTTTGTTAAAAGCCTGATGTCCCCTACTTAAAATTCAGAAACTGAAAGAAGACTTCAACAGAAGCCAGATAAACTATGAAACTCCCACTTTTCTCGATGGAATCAGAAAGCTTCATAAAGGGCAACCAAGTAGCCAAAATTCTATGAACAATATGCCTACTGAAAAACATGTCGTGTTTCATTGGATGCTTGTTGATCATGCCCTGTAAAAATGTGGATTGTGCCCACTTTGCCAGTGAAGGCTCCACTTCACATATTTGTTAGTTCACAGCTAACACTTCCATTTTTGGTTAACTAACGTGTCCTTGTGTTAAAACTCAATGCATTCGAGGACAAAGCAAGTGAAACAGAAGAAGGAAGCAATGGGGAACAGTGAATCGTGTGGCGCATTGGCAAATTCCAGTCCTTTTTGTTAAATGTTTTTATTCAATTTTTTTAAATTTAATCTTTAAGGTTTATTTTTTGAGAGAGCACGTGAGAGTGAGAGAAAACACACAGGCATATGTTGGAGAGGGCCAGATAAAGGGGGAAAAGACAATCAATCCCAAGCTGACTCAGCACTGACAGCACTGAGCCCAACACAGGGCTCAAACCACACACAGTGACATCATGGCCTGAGCGGAAACCAAGAGTCATACGCTCAATCGACTAAGCCACCCAGGTGCCCCTCCAATCCTTTCTAACAGCTTGTGTTGCTCTGTGCCATAGGAGAATGTGAGCCAGGTTTGGTCCATTTCTAGGATTTCTCAAGAGGAACTAGAAATTCCCGATTTTGTAGGAAATCTGTTTGAAAATAGGACAGCTACTTCCCTTTTTCTGTAACCCTGATGAAAACAAAACCCTGATCTCTGTTCCAAAGTTTACTTCTCTTATTGAAAAGAAGTCATCCCTGTGTTAGTCCCAAGTATGGTTGCACATTACACAGTGTAGGTTTCCCTGCAAAGGGGCATGTAGATCAGACAGATAATTAAAATCAAGTTCTCAGCGCATCAGGGATGCCTGTGATTTAAAGGAAACCCATAGTAAGTTCTTTTGTCTTAGAATTATTCCCAAATTTGGTTTAATAAGTTATTGCACAAGGAGTAGAAAGGAATTGCAGACAGAGTAAAGAGCAAAGACAATGGAATCAAACAAGCATGTATCCATACACTAGTTCTGTCACATACGAGGCATGAGGAGAAGACCAACTATAGTTCTGTTTCCACCCTAGGCAATTTGTGAAAATTAAAGCAGATCTGTGGTTTTATTGCAAATTAAATGAGGATAGAGCTAAATATTATCAAAATGACTAATGGTAGATATTACTCTTCTAAGTACTGCAAATGTGTCGTTTGTAGAAGGAATATTTTCTTGAGACATTCATCAATTCCAAATTTAGGGAAATTTGAGAAGAGAAAGGATAACTTGGGTGCATCATTACTGCTTTTTAGGTACCAAAGTATCTATGAAATGGACCATGTACGTCAGCTTAAATCAGTTCTCTATGCTTGGTCTTGAGGCCATAGGAAGACTGTCAGCATTTAGTGAAACATAACTAATGTCTTTGATCTAAAGGTTATTAAATACCATAGCAGGTCCTCACTGTCTCAAGAGACCTTTAAGAAATTGGAGAGACCATTCAGTCTTGTAGGAATTAGGTGTTGACTGACCAGGACAGGACAAGGACAAGCTAGTTGCCCTCTAAGGATTTCTTCCTTCTGCTGAGTTTGATTCACTACTATGCAATCTTGGACAAAAACATCTGGCACTGCTGTGACTTCTTATTTCTCAGCAGCACAGAATGATAATGTCCCCATACTTCTAACCCTGTTATTCCCAGGAATTAGGAGATACAGAGACAAGACTGGAAATTACTTCATGAGAAGCCCCAAAGCAGTCTGGAGACAGACACCTTGACAACATGTGTCATGCCATCCAAGTTTAAGGTTGGCATGGAGTCACAGAATTCTAGCGGTTAAATTTTAACCTGGGACACTAAAACAAGCACCTAGTCCACAAACATGCAAAACCTCTTAATTGTTAAAGATATTCACAAAGATTTTTTTATTGACACATTTATACGTTGTCTTGACTGCTAAGCAATATGTGTACAACTCGGGTCATAAAATACATTCACATTTTTGTAAAACATCCTTATGAGACAGACCTGCTTATTCCTTTAAGTAAAAATAACTAAGTTCAGTTGATAAGTGAGGAACAATTTGCTTAGGATATCCTAAGAACATCAGACTTCTGCTTCCCCATAGGCTACAACAAAAATCCTAAGGATGCACTACAAGCTAGATAAGCACAAAATGCACAGATTTTTTTTAACCCATTAGGAAAATGAGGATGTGAAGACACATAAATGAACTAAATTCCAGAATGTGACAAGTCTTTCCTAGGAAAATAGGCCACCCATAGCTTTTATACCTGGGAGGAGTAACAGAGAAAGATGAAACCATATTAAGGGAAGCAATGTAAAAACAGCTGTGATTGGCTAGTGTGGTTCATTAGAACCCTAAAGTGCCCCAGCCACAGAATAAGTCTGGGGCACCTGGCTGGCTCAGTTGGTTGAGCCTCAGACTTTGGCTCAGGTTGGGATCGCAGATGGAGCCCTGTATTGGACTGCTGTCAGTGCAGAGCCTGCTTTTAGATCTTCTGCCCCACTCTGTCAGCAACCCCCCTCCCCAACACACACACTTGTATTCACATGTACACACTCTCAAAACTAAACGTTAAGAAGACTAAGTTCGTATCCATCAATTTGACTGGTGCTTTCAGTGAGTGCTCAGGGGTCACATGTCAGTGGGCAGAGAGGGCTGAAAGAAATCCTTCCATGGTACTCTAGGTCTTCACTCACAACATTGCAGCAATCTGGCAAACACTGGGCGCAGGGTAACAAGGTAGGCTATCTGCTGGGTGCCAAAGCCAAGTGCAGGACTTGAGAGCAATCAATTCCTCAGAAACTGAAAACCTCCCCCAAAACACTCTATGACAGGGAATCTCCCTTCTTCATGCTTATATCCACAGCCTTCCTAAATGGAAAGTCCTAGTCCCACCCTTACCATATTTGAAGCACTGACAGAATCTAAAGCTGCCACAAGCCCAAACCCAGCTCAGCTGGTAGTTTTATTAACACTGGTGGTCTCACAGAAGAAAAGCTTTCAGCTTTTTCTGGATATATTATTTATTTCAGTCCCAGCTCTAGTTTACCCAATATAAATAACAAAACCAGGTAAAAAAAAATTTCTCAGAAAATTAAAAATAGATCATATAATCCACTTCTGGGTATATATACACAGAGGAAGTGAAATCAGGATCTTGAAAAGCTACACCTTCATGTTCGTTGCAGCATTATTACAAATAGTCAAAACACGAAAGTCACCTAAGTGTCCATTAAAGGATGAATAAATGGTAGATGTAGACAAAAGAAAATTAACTATGCAGCCATGGGAAAGAAGAAAATCCTGACATTTGTGACAAGTGGATGGACCTTGAGGGCATTCTGCTAAGTAAGTCACACAGAGAAAGACAAATACTGTGGGATCTTTTATGCAGAATCTCAAAACAAAACGACAACAACGACCTATAGAAACCCAAAGCAGAGTGGTAGTATTCAAGGACTGGGGGGGGGGGGGGGGGAGTGGGGGGGTGAGTGGGGGGGGAGGGGGGGAGGGGGGGAGTGGGGGGGAGATATATTAGAGAATATAAACTTCCAATTTTATAATGATTAAATTCTATAGCTCTAACATAAGGCATGGTGACTATAGTTAACCATACTGTATTATATACTTTATAGTTGCTAAGAGCATAGATATTAAAATGTTCAACACACATACACTGCTATAATTATGTGATGGATGTGTTAACCTATTGTAGTAATCCATTCACAATATGTATGCATATCAAAGCATTATGCTCTACACCTTAAACTTACACAATGTTATATGCCAATTATATCTCCGGTAAGCTGGTGGGAAAATAAAAATGCTATAAAAAGAGAACACATCAGAAATTCAAAGTTCCTTCACTATGTGTGTGTGTGTGTGTGTGTGTGTGTGTGTGTGTGTGTGTATACCTTTTTTTTTTTTTAACCTTTAACTTGAAGGAAGCTCTACACCCAATGTAAGCCTTGAACTCACCAGCCTGAGATCAAGAGTCGCATCTCTACAGACTAAGCTAGCTAGCCACCTCTCCTTCAATGTGTTTAAAGCACACCAGACACAGAATTAATGATTCAAGGAAACGTCAATAGAGATTAGCATAGTAACAAAAAGAAACAAGGAGAGCATATGAGAAATCAGTAGGACAATACCAACATGCTTAATATATGTGTATGTGGAGTGTCAGAAAAAGAGAATGGGGCACTAGCAATATTTGAAGAGATAATGGCTGAGAATTTCCCAAAATTGTTGGAAGGCATCAGTCCATAAAATAAGTGAATGAAGCAAGACAAATAAGAAAACAACACTTAGGGGGAGCCTGGGTGGCTCAGTCCATTAAGCGTCTGACTTCAGCTCAGGTCACGATCTTGCCTTCCCGAATTCAAGTCCCGTGTCGGGCTCTGTGCTGACAGTTCAGAGCCTGGAGCCTGTTTCAGATTCTGTGTCTCCCTTGCTCTCTGCCCCTCCCCCACTAGCACTCAATGGAGCTCTCTCTCAAAAATAAACATTAAATACAAAATTTGAGTGACACCTCTAGGGCATTGGAGGACTTTTCTAAACCAAAATTCTAGATCCACTAAAAACATTTCAAAAATGAAAGCTAAATGAAAACATGATAGCTGACAGATTGGTCTCCAGTGGACCTATACTGCAAGAAACAGAAGATCTGCAGGCCCAAGGGAAATACTAGCAGATGGAAGTCTGAATCTGCAGGAAGTAATAAAGAGAACTAGGGGTAAATATAAAACACATCTCTCGTTCTTCCTAGAAAGCTAAGCATACTGGTAGATACGCAAACACTTTCATGCATTGATAGTTACATAGATGCAGACTCTACACTCTACTTTAAAAGCCATTGACCATTTAAGCAAAACCATACATTATTTGTAGGTATACCACAGAGGGCAACAAAAGTATAATATGGCTAAGAAGTTTATACTATAGGTAAGGTAAGTCAAATAAGAAAATATACTTCACAAAAAGAAAAAAAGGTGAATGGAAAGAGGTCACAGGGAAACAAAGAACAGATCAGACAAATAGACATGTATCAAGATGGTAGACTTAAATTTCAGTGTCAAAAACTGTATTAAATATTAAGGCACTAACCACTATTACAAGTCAGATTGACAGACTAAAATAGCAATAAGGAATTTTATGAGGTTTATAGTAAACATACTTGAAATATGAAAACAGATTGAAAATAGGGTGAAAAAAATATATGCAATGCTAATACTAAGCCCAACAAATCATCAAGATAAAAAAAAAATACTACCAGACATAAAAAAAAGAACGTTCTATAAGGGTAAAGGAGAATATTCATCAAGAAGATATAAAAATTGTAATTGTGTATGCACCAAATAGAGCTTTAAAAAAAAAAAAAATCAATAAAGCAACACTGACAAAGCTAAAGAAAGATAGATGAATTCACAATTTTACTTACAAATTGTAACACTACTTTGTGTAATTGATCAAGTAGACACACATTCACACACACACAAAATAGTCTCAATATTTTTCGAAGAATCATGTTCTTATAGAAAATATTCTCAGGTGACAGTAAAATTAAATTTGAAATAATACAATTACCTAGAAAATTCCCAAGTATTTGGCTATTGGCCAAAAACATATCTAAATAATCCTTAAATCACAAAGCCCCACGAAAATTAAAATATATTTTGAATTGCATGAAAATATCAAAGTTTGTATACAGTAGCTAAAGCAGCTCCTAGGATATTTTTACCTTTATGAGCATGTATTAGGAAAGAAAAAAGGTAGAAAAAATGGAAATAAACAGCAAACCACAGTAAGAAGTGGAAATACAAGCAGAAATAAGTGAAATAGAGAATATACAAGCAGTAGAGAATCAAAAAAGTAAGAACTGGCTTTTTGAACAGACTAACATTGAAAAACCCCTAACAAGCCTGATCAATAAAAACAAAGTTTACCAAGAATGAAAGAAAATCCATCACACAAAATACCACAGATACTAAATATATATGTGGATAAACAGCATCTTGCCACTATATTTGACCAGTTAAATACAATGAATACCTCAGAAAATGTTACTACCCAAAATTAAAACAAAAATCTTATCACTTCATGTATCAAAGACATTAAATTTGTAATAAGGAAAACTTCAGAGGTGTTCACTGGTTAAAGCCTAGAAAATATTTTAGTGAGAAATAATGCTAATATTGAACAAACTCAAAGAGATTGAGGATATAGTTCCCGACTCATTAATAAGCTAAGCATAACTCTAATACGTTTAGAAGAAAATTACAGATAAATATCCCTCATTAAATAATAGGAAATACAATCCAGCAATTATTGAAAAGCTAATATATCATGATCAGGAGGTTAAATCACAGGAATGCTTATTTGGATTAGCATTTGAAAGTTAATCAATGTAGGGGCACCAGCCTGGCTCGGTCTGCAGGGTATGTGACTCTTGGTCCAGGTTGTAGGTTACAGCCCCGTGTTGGATGCTGAGGTTACTTAAAAATAAAATCTTTTTTTAAAAAACAAAATTCGTCACTGTAAAAATCACACTAAAAGGATAAAAGAGAATGTGATCTTCAGCAGTGATGGAGAGAAAACACATTTGGCCAAATTTAATTACCATTCATGATAAATACTCTCAGCCATCTAAAGTTAGAGGAAAATTTCTCTAGCCTTATAAGGTGTGAACTTATGAGAAACTTACAGGTAATAATACCATAGTTAATGGTGAAACAACCAACAACTTTTCTTTACAACTGACAACAAGACGAGAATGTTGTATTTCTTTTTAACCTTGTTCTGCGGGTCCTAGCCACTGAAGAAATAAACTTCACAAAGACTGAAAAAAAGTGAAATTGTCTTTATGTGTAGATGAGATTATTGCATACCTGAAAAATATGACATTTAAATACAAAAACATCTCCTGGCACTAATATAGAAATTTAGCAAGTAAAGAGGAAACAAAAGTAATATTTAGTAAAATTATATTTCTATATGTTGGCTACATACTACTGGAAATAAAAGTTTGAAATATAATCAAACACCATTAAACCCTTTGGAATAAAAATGCTCATGACCTCCACGATGAAAACTAAAGTATTACTATGACAAAACAAGTCTTATATAGATATATCACTTCCTATATTAAAAGATTCAGTATCATCAGAATGTTCATTCTCCTCAATATTTAGATTCAACACAATTCCAATCGAAATTCTGTGTTAGCCAACATAGTGGTATAAAAACACAGATTTGGAGGACTTTCAATACCCACTTCATGACTTACCATAAAGCTACAGTAACCAAACTGGTGTTGTATCATCAGCAAAAAGTAGACTAAATCAAAGACAGACAATAAAAAGTTCAGATAGGCCCACTAATATTAATTAATTCCAACCAAAGTACTAAGTCAGTTCAGTGGGGACAGGATAGTGTTTTCAACAATTCTAGAACAATGAATTATTCATATGGATAAATGGACCAAAAATGTAATTTCAACTCCTAAGATACATTTAATTTTTGATAGATCATAGACCTAAACATAAAAGCCAGAACCATAAACCTTCCAGAAGACAACCAAGAACCATTTGTGATGTTAGGCTAGGAAAATAGTCTGTAGGTAAGTCACAAAATACTACCCACAAAAGGAAAAAAAAAAAAAAAAGAAAAGAAAAGAAAACACTAGTTTGGACTTTTCCAAAATTAGAAATCGCTGTTCATCAAAAGGCTTTGTTGAGAAAATGAATAAGCAATCTATAGAATGGGAGAAAACATGGACAATGAATGCATCTGACAATGAACTTGTATCCAGAATACATAAAAAAAAAAACCCTACAAACCAGCAACAGAAAAACATAACCCAATTAATAAGTGGGCAGTTTTTTAAAGTTTATTTATTTATTTTGAGCAAGAAAGCGAGTGAGAGAGAGCGAGAGGGTGCCCACACGCCTGGGGGAGGGGGAGGGGGAGGTAGAGAGAGAGAGTGCGAATCCCAAGCAGGCTCCACACTGCCAGCACGGAGTCCGACAAGGGGCTCAACCCCACAAACTGTGAAATCATGACTTTAGCCAAAATCAAGAGTCAGACGCTTAACCAATAGACCCAGCCAGGTGCCCTAAAACTGGGCAACAATCTTAAACAGACACTTCACAAACAAAGCCGTAGGAATGAATTAAACACACGAAACCATAAAAAGTTGCTGAACATCACTAGTTCTGAAGGAAAGGCAAATTAAAACCAGAACAAAACACAATCTCAAACAGAATGGCTGGAATCAAAAAAGAATGACTATACCAGTCTTTGGCTAAAACGTGAATGTTGGTTCACAAACCCCAGGCCCCCAGCTGCACATAGAGTTCACGACAGACAGCACAAGGAGGGAGAGATGTACCACACAAGGAGAGACCTAAAAGGCAGGCCACTCCAGATGAGTAGGTGCCCAGTATGGTGAGAGAACTTACCCAGCAGGCTCGTCCAGAGAGGCCGCAAGCCGAGCAGAAATCCCTACACCAACCAACCAGCCAGCCGGCTACTACTTTAAGGGTTTATATAAAGGCCTTAACTGGGTTCAGGCAAGCAAGCGCCCAGGTGATCTCAATAACACATTACTCTCTCAAGGCTGTCTTTGAAATTGGCTCCAGCTGTAGGCACAGTGGGTGGAAGGTACATTTCAAGGGCAGGGGAGGGGTGAGGGGCCTGAGTGCTCCTGCTTGCAGGTCAACCAGAGGTCATGTCCTCTGAATGACCTCTTCCAGTCATTAAACAGGAAATCTCAACTCTTGTGACTAGTGGAGTACAGAATCATTCAATCGCTTGAAAACTGTTCAGCAGTTTCTCATAAGCAGCTACCCTGTGAGCCACCAGCTCACCTTTTAGGAAAATAATCAGAGAAATGAAAACGTGTTCAGTATGTGAACATTTTATATATGAACTATTCATAACAGTCCCCAAGTATAAACAACCCAACTGTCCACTCTCAAAGGCATGAACTGGCAAATTGCTATATATCAAAGAAAGAGATACTGTTAAGCAATAAAATGGTACACAACGGGTTATATACACGTAACATACATGAATCTGAGTGCATTATGTGGGGCAACAAACCCAAACTCAAAAGAGGAATCTGTTTATATAAGAGCCAAAAACAGGCAAAACTAATCCATGGTAAAATCAGAAAGTAGTTGCCTCTGGGTTGGGAGGGGGGTGGGGGAGGGCCAAAACATTAGGCAAATTAACTGAAAAAGGAAACAAAGGGTCTTTTCTTTTTCCATCCGAGTACTGATGGGAGTATTCTATATTTTGGTTGGTATAGTCAGTTTATGGGTGTATACTTTACAGTGTATATAGTTGTCAAAATCATCAAACTGAATATTTACTATCTCAATACATAAGAATAAACAAACATAAAGGAAAAAAAAGAATAGTGATCAAATTGAAGAGATCCAAGAGTAGTGATACCCTCAGATAATGTTATTCATACCACCCTGTAGAAAAGTGAACTCTCACATATAAACATTCATCTGCTCTGTGGGAGGCTTGCAGTGGGAGAGCATATTGTATAGACAGCCTTGCAAGCGGCTGTGTTTATTTTCGGTTTAAGACAATGAGACAATAACAGGCTGTGAATTTGAGAGGAGAAGAATCACTGTGGGATCTGTTAGGTATATGAGAAATGACAAGTAGAATGGGCTCAGAAAAGAGCAGTCTGAGTGTCTCCTTAGGTAGCCAAGCTCAGGAGGAAACAGGAGTCAGATGGTCTTTGGTGAATGTTATCGGTTTGAACAATCCTCAGATTCAAGCACGATCTGCTCAATAAACTGAAACACCACTTGGGCCAAACTCAATCTGTAAGGTAAAGAAAACCCTCCCTGAAACATACACCCAACTCTTTCTATGGCGTTCCAAGCTCCTGATGGTCAGTCGTCACACGAAGAAAAATGGCCTTTACGGTCATCACTGTATACATCCATATCAGTGTAAGTAGTATATTCCTGCAGTTACTTCCTAGACCAACTAAGATTCAAGCATTTTTAAAATCTAAACAGATCAAGAAATTAGTGACCTCCGCCACCTTGCTGTGATGATGCCCTGTGCCAAAGAAAAGAATTGGTCAACCATATAGAAAGCAGCACTGAATCCTTCCTCCACCTTTCACGGAAAGAGAGGAAACCATATACATGGGCCAGTAATCAATTACACACACTGCTTTAAAAATTCAAAGGCACTCATATTTTATTACCTCAGTTTTTTTCATATTCCAAATCTCTGAGGAATACAGAAAGTGTTTTAACCGGCCTGAGTTTCGGTTTTCTCACTTATGGCTGGTGGTAAATGGCTTGCCCAGCTCACGTGGTGACCCTTCCTTCTGGACAGAAGGAAGCCCATGGAAAGGAGTGGGCTAGGTAGCTTGGGAAGATAATTTCAGCTGAATAACAAATGTTTAATATATAAATTCTAAATATTTATTGAGAATATACCATTTGCCAGACAGAGTGCTCGGTGCTAGGGAAGCAATTGTAACGACCATCGTGAGGTGTAAATGATCACATTCGACTGCGTAATCTGAGAGATACACGGACAGGTCAACAGGGTGGAGAAAATGTAGAAACATGGAGACAGGAGCTGGTACATATCTTTCCTTTTTTTTTTCTTTTCTCTGTCCTGAGTTTTTTGGTTGTTGTTGTTTTCTTTTGCTCTAATTTGAGGAGCTCTAAATGACTCTCTTGAAAATCTATTTTGAAAATCCATATCACCTGTCCCTAATTTCAGAGCACCATCAGTCTGTTTCTTTAAGAATTGCACACACAAAAAAATTAGTTTAATTATATGGTGTTTTCTTCGGCAATTTTCTTTAGCAGTACATGGGATTAGAACTATGTTTTCCCTGCTGCTCTGCTCCATTCTTCATACTCTTGTACCCGCCTCACGTCCGGAGGTCCCATCTCATTAGATGCTACAGCTCTGTGTGCAGAGAGTTGGCATTATTATGATTGGAACATTATTTATTCCTATTAAACAAAAGGTGGTTTTATGTAAGTGTTAAAACGTTATTGCTTTTTGACTCCCTCGATCCATCAAACACCAGCTTGTGCTGTATGGCCTGGCAGGGAGTAATCATATGTTAACATTCAGCCCTGGGGTACACAGAAAATGAAACCAGTATTGGTTGTCTTTAAATGTTAGAAACGTGTTCCCTTCTGACGGCTGTTTCTTCCCAGGACACCAGCTAGGAGGAAGTAAACAGATAGCTTTCCTAAATCCTGTGCGTGGGAGGAAAATGGACCAAAAGCCGTCAGAAGCCTAAGCTTCACTCTCCAGCAGGTCAGGAGACAGAAACTTGGGGGCTTTGGCAAAGCTTTGTGAGAATCTAAGGGAAAAGATGCTGAATTAATATCAGCAGGACATGGCCAGAGAGAAGTGGACGAGGTCTGTCTATAATCCCCAGACAAGCAAACTGGTCTGCCTCCCCTGATCCAAAAGATATCCTTAAAAGACAGGAGGACACCTTTCACCTTCATTTTTGCCTTAGAGTTTTCGTTTCTTGAACATAATGCTAAAGACCAGCAATTCATTTTCATAATCTTTTTAATATTTGTATATGTTCAGGTCATTGTCATGAATAACTAATACTGACATGGATAATTATGGAAAACAACCTCAGTGTGCACCATCAGGAGACTGGAATCCTAGTCTTGCTGTGCCATTGAATGAATACCAGGGTGACATGAGATATGAGGCTGGTGTTTCCCACTGTGTGGTCCCCAGTCAGCAGCATCAACTCACCTGTGAATGCATTACAAATGCAAATTCTCAGGCCCTTGACCTACTGCAGCAGAAAGGGGCGGGGTCTAGCACTTCGTGTTCTAGTAAAGTATGAGAACCACTGCTTTAAGAAATAAAGTTTTCTGTGACTCAGTTTTACAAAAGGAGGGTATTTATCTAGATGATATTTCAGATGTATCTTATTCTAATACATAACTGATTTTGTAACATTTTAAACCGAATCAAGTATGTTGAGCATAGTGCCTGGTGCATAGCAGGTGCTCATGGAAAAAGATGGTTATAAGATGATCTCTTTTCAGACCTGAAAAAACTCACAGCTTAATAGTGAAATGCTTCGACACTATGACCATTTGCTTATACCCAGGAAGGCCAGGAAAATGTTCCAAAGGAAACGTGCATTTCACATGGCTCTTAAGAGTGAGTTCATCAGAGAGTGAGAGAAAAGCCAAAAAATACAACAAATACAAAAAATTAGGTATGGAAAAGCATTTTGTTTGGGGGATGGAAAATAGAATGCAGTAAGGCAAAAACAAAACAAAAAAAAGAAAAAAAAGAAAAGACTAACAATACTCTCCACTCAAAATTTTGATAAAGAGGATTATGTATATTACCCAGCCTTACATAGCCAGTATAAATTTGCAACACAAATTTGGATATATGAGAAATATCACTTTTTTTTCCCTTAACGCAAATCATATTTGACTCCAAGCTTCCATTCTGTGCGGCTGGTTAGAGATTCAGTCATCTCACTCCTATGCACACCTTTCCCCCTCCCCCAAAGATGGGCAAATATTCAAGAGATACTGCGCCATACTGGGTATTCTAAAAAGCTTTAAGCCCATATTACTTCTCTCACATCTGATGACTCTGTAGTTTCTGTGCCTCCTAGAGTAGAAAAATCTTTGCCAGGATTGGAAACCCAAGTGCCTAAAATGTCGGTCTCAGAAGCCAGGGAATTGCCAGAAGGCAGGTATATATTTCTTCTAATCTAGGGATATGGAATCCTCTACCCCACGATATCGCTCCTCTTTCTTGCTGCCTTTTAAGATACTCACCTGAAGGGGCACTTGGGTGACTCAGTCTGTTTGTATCCAACTCTTGATTTCAGCTCAGGTCATGATCCCTGGGTTGTGAGATCAAGCCCTGTGTTGGGCTCTGCACTGAGTGTGGAGCCTGTTTGAGACTCTTTCTCTCTCTGCCTCTCTCTGTCTCTGTCTCTCTCTCTCTCCCTCTGCCCTGCTCATGCTCTCTCTTCCTCTCTCTCTATAGAAGAAAAAGTAATAATAATAACAACAAGATACTCACTCATTTCTGGAGCACCCTATATAATTTCAAATATAGATCGGAGGTTAACTGTGAGCGGCTTCTGTGAGGGCTTGTTGTGGGAAAATGACAGAAGGAAAAAATATAGAGAAAAATATATGTGAATGCAGTTATATTTTTAAAAACAAGATTAGTGGGACTGAGTTCTTTCTGACACCTGGAGTACGTAATGGCATTCCACAAAATAAAACTAAGATACAACTACATATCCCAAGGGACTGTTGTTTTGATAATCTGAAGAGGAATCTATGAGCTAGAATGGTTCCCCTATTAGTTCATGGCTTTGAAATAGATGAAAATGTTGTATTGATAAGAGCCCCACAATTGACTTTATGTAGCCAAACTCACATGTCCTTTAAAGCACTACAAGGAATCTCAAGGAATGAGTAGCTAGGTTTTCTCCTGACAATGATAGAACAGAAACCATACCTCTGGGATGCAGGCTTGTTTTCTGATAGTTTCAAGAAAGTCTTGGCAAGGTACAGAAGGATTATTTTCAGAAGAAAGGTCTGCTCTGTGTGATGTTTATGCAGCTGTATGAAAGGGAGATTCATGCCATTAGACATAAGTCACTTGATTTGCCAAACACTAAATCCTGCACATTCAGGCCACTCCATGGTCCCTAGTCCTTCCTCTTCAGAGAATTTTAAAGGGATAACCATTTTTCTTAAGCCTAGCTTACAACAACCAGTGAATTTTCTTTCTTAACTCTAAAAAAAAAAGTTTCTATCTGTATCTCCCTATTCTGTTCCCATAAACCCCAGGAAATTAGTCTGGGATGGAGACAGGACATTCAGGGGGAGGAGGACATTCACTTAGGAAGGCTTCGGTTGTTTCTCTGAAGGATCACTGTAATTCAGACCTTCCTTTGTGATTTCTTATGACCATTTGGATACATTTCTCCTGCCTGTTCTTTCTAAAGAAAATTAAAAAGCGGTGTTTTCTTCAGTTTTCAATGAAGCAATACTTACTGATTATCAAGTATTGAGGAAATTCAGAAAATCAAGCCCGGGCACTAAATGCAAAAATCATCCATAATTATAATTTCATCTCTCAGAATTAGCCACTGCTAACATTTTGGTGTTTAATGTGCCAGACTTTTCCCCCTGAGTATGCACAAATGCACACACAATCACCCATTATAACACCATGTCATTACTGAGACTTAACCACCGTGGAAACTACAAATAGATGTTTGATACAACTCTACATGCATACACACCCACTTTAGAAAATTGGAAATATACTCAAGATATGCAGTTGCTACTTTTTTTCCACTTACATTTTATGATGAATATGTTCTAAAGCCCTTACTAGTTTCTTTGAGCTAGATGATGTAAATAGAATGTAATTTACTTAATCCCCTGTTTTCTTCAGATTTTCTACTATTATTAATATCGCTGTGAATAACATTCTTAAAGATAAGTCATTTGCACACATCTAGTTTATTCCATAGGAAGAAATCCAGAAATTGCATTGCTGTTTGAAGCTATGCACATTTTAAATGTATTTGAACAAAAATGCATTTGGAACAGGATCTATCAACATACATTCCGAAGAAAAATTTGAATACCATTTTTCTCATTCCCACAAACACCAGGTATTATCTTCCTTTACTCTGAATAATTGATAGTTGAAAATGGATATAATTGTTGCTTGTGTTGCATTTAAAGAATTACTAGGAACATTGAACTTTTAGTCAAAAGTTTTCATTGTTGATTTGTGCTTTTTCTTTGATGAATTGCCTCTTCATGTTTTCAGTTTGACCCACTTTAACTTTACCTTTTTTTAGCTGACTGTATTTAAGTAAACTAACAAAATATTGGCAGCAATAAATATAGTTCTGTAAGCCATGCTGGTTAATGGACCACCTAGGAATTTACTTTCTACCAGGAAGTGAGGATCCTCTGGCTACTTAGTATCACATAGAGGTGAAAAGGAACATATTTTGCTGTTTCAAGGAGAGAAAATACCCTGTAGGGCTTTCTATTCTAATACCTTAAATTGAATAAATTTTCTATTCTAATACCTTAAATTTTCTTACGTTTCTATTGGAGTGTAGCCCTCTAACCTCATCTTCAGAAAACAAGCAAACATGACCTAGAGACTCTTGGAAAATACGACCAGAGGTCTCAGTTTCTGAGTTCTGTTAGTTTCAAGTTGTTTCTTTAACATTTTCAGATTGCCTCTGTAACTTCTTTTCCTTTTGAGAATATGTGTTCCAGGGTATATTTTACCAAAAGGGGGGAGATGAGCAGAAGTGAAGATGATTTTTCCTCCCCATACTAAGCTTCTGCTATTTCCCCTTCTTGAATTATGGTGCAATTTTGCCATGAGAAGTGATTCTTGGCTCCATTTTTTTTTTCTCGGATTTCTGTGTCACAAGACTATGGTATCAAATATTTAAGGTCCTGTATATCCATGAATAATAGCACAGTCAATGAGATACAATGACCTTTTCAGTATTCTGTATTGTGACTAGCTATAGTCAATCCATTCATTTCACTCTTTTATGGCCTCCCTGAGCTTGAGAGCAAAGAGTGAAATGGCCATCCGAATCAAAATATGATGTGCCAAAAGGTCAAAATAGTAAAGTACACTAGTATATTTCATAGAATATATTAAGGCATTAAAATCCTAATATCCTGCCTTGGTGCCAGACTCTATAATGGGAAAAGAAAATGACAGTTTAGGAATTTGCCCTTGTGAAAACTGGAATGAATCCAAATGGGTAATGACTATTTCTCATCTTAATTACAGTGAAATTTTATTTCCTATATTCTAAAGTCTATATATGGTGTTACATTTTTCAAAAGCATATGTGTTGGGGGTTTGTTGACACATATAATCTCACCATTGAAGGTGAGAGAACTTGTCTCCTCTTTAGCTCCTGCCATATGGTACATTATTTCTTATAGTTTCCCACATCTTTCTAATTTCATCTCACTCTTAGAAAAAAAAGTGTGTTTACTCATATCTGAAGACAGATACAGAGGCAGTCAGATAGATAGAAAGACAGATAACACCATTGGCTTGGCTTTCTTATTTATTTCTTTTGCTTTTTATATGTGGTAAAAAAATTTTTTTAACTTAATTTCATTAATGACACTCCAATACAGTGCTGTAAGTTCAGAATACTAGCTCAAGAATGTCATTTTCATTTATTTCTTCTCATCTTGTGAGAACTGAAATCTTAGCATGTTTTTATCTATGAGTATCTCAACCAAAAAATTATGTCAAGTGTTGAGCCAATTCTATAATGGCTTAAAGGAAAAAATTATCATTCAGCTAGATGTTATAAAATTAATTCAGAAAAAAAAATGCTATCAGACCCATGCTGAAATTTATACTGAATCAGAAAAGTGTGTTAGCCAGATTTTTTTGTGTTTTCTTCTCAACACTACACACACACACACACACACACGAGAGGAAATGCACTTATTTTGTTTATTTTTTATAGAGTCAAATATTTGTAAATTAATTTTCATTTGAAACGGCAAGGGAGGATGGGAGAAAGAGATTCAAAATTATAATTAACAAAGGAAAAGTACTTACTAAGCTTTTCTTACCAAGACCCAAGTTCAATATTCTCTTTTAAATAATCTATAATTAAAGATTATTCCTAGTTTCAATTTTTAATTTTTTAAATTCTACCAACTTTGAGCTTCTCGTGGAAATATTAGTCTGAACAAATATTATGGCAAAGAATAGATAAGTAATACTTTTTCTAACACATTTAATATAGCCCATGCTTATTACCAATAAATTTCAAAACCTGGGATAGTTTTGCTGCGTACCTGCATAATAGAAGAAAAATAAGCACCTTTAGGTTTATAGTCAAGATCATGAACTTTCTCCTTGATCCCATTTAAGACTATTTTGATAAATAGCAAATGTTTATGGTCACTAATGATAGTATCAAATTACCCAGCTGGCAGGAGGGGTCTGACTTCTCTTTGCATAATCTTCTCGCTCTTACTTTATAGTTAATGAGCTCATTTTCTATTGCCACCCTTGTTGCTGACCACTGGCTACCTGGCAGATTATCCAAAGGGAAACGTAGAGGAATAAGTATCTTTCAGTTGTGTTACTTTCCCTAGCACATTCAGAGAGAAATTTGCACAGACCCACCATATAGTTCCACAATTAGCTTGTTTTTGGAAGGTGTACATTAATTTACCTACTAGTGAAAGGCCAGTGGCCATAGGAAAAAAAAAAAGGAAAAAAAAAAAAACAGAAGAAAAATAATATAATATCTTCAGGGATAGGCCCGCACTCCGTATCACTAAAAGGGAAGATAGAAGTTTTAAAAAGCTGGCCAGCTCCCCCACAATGCCCTGAAAATAGGGTCCTCTCGATCTGTGATATCACTCTATGTAATTTACTTGGCACTGTGATGAAATAGGATAATAGACGTTTTTCAGATAACTGATGAATACTCCTTGATTACTGCACTTTAAGAAAAATCAATCACCTGGCATGAAATCCTTAGAAAAATGCATTTCAGTTTCCTATCCTTTAAACAAATTATTCTGTGAATAATGACTTTTCTTTTGAAACGTTAAGTGGTCACTGTGAACACGGCAGTGAGGCAAGAACACCTTTTGAAACTACGCAGACTGCTATATTTTGATGTTCTCACACTTGAGATGTATAGAGGTACGATCTTCTATCTACCTTCACAATAGGGAAAGTTCTCTTTCGCCAAACGAGAGATATTAGATATTGGTCCTCTGCCAGTGGCTGAAGTCTCCAACATACAGATATGTGAAGAATTACTGTATAGCCCAAACTCCTAGGTAGGTACATATTTTGATATCTCTAAAATATGTTCCTCAAATATTTATTCAACATTTATTTATAAATCAGGCTGAATGATGCCTTAAGGAAGGACAGAGAAAGGGGCTGACCTTTTCTTCTGTTGCCCTGACCTACTCACTTAAGCCCCAATTTTTGTACCTTATTAAGCAGCTTTTGTTTTTTATTATAGAAAAGCGGGGTGAATGAAATGTCCAGATGCCCATTATTTACTTTTAACAATTGTTAACATGTTTCCATATTTGCATAATCTATTTTATTTTGCTGCTGTATTTTAAATTAAATTACAGACAGGAAGCCACTTCAGACCTCCACATTTCAACCTAAGTCTTCATAAAATAAGGAAATTTTCCTGTGTAAACACAAAATTGTTCATACACCTCAGATGATTAAAAATATTTTAAACTGTCATCTAACAGGCTGCAATTACCCAGCTGCAGCTTCCCTTGATGGTGGTTTAGAGATGGATCATCTGTTATTACTCAAACCTGCATTTTGGATTTCCACTCTAACTCTGAGGTCAACTCCAGCCTCTCAAAGTTGTGCTCCCAGTTACCAGGATGATTCTGGTGAGTGAGATGGTCTCCATTCCATTACAAACTCAACAATATTCTAGTGTAGTGTAGCCGTGACCCCTGGGCACCTACCTCCTTTCTCTTTGTCATCCTACTGCAGTGTAGGTTTTAAAGGAGAGCCCCTCAGTTTATTGGGGGGAAAGGAATCACCAGAAACCAGGACCATAACGGGAGTTTAGGAGACTGAGAGATGAAACAGGGACAAAGACATATGTTGTGATCAAGCTCATAAAGTGAAAAGAAAGCTAAAACATTTAACATCTGGGGGGCCCCTGGGTGGCTCAGTCAGTTAAGGGTCCAACTTCAGCTCAGGTCATGATCTCCAGGTTTGTGAGTTCAAGCCCTGCCTCAGTCTCTATGCTGACAGCTCAGAGCCTGGAGCCTGCTTCAGATTCTGTGTCTCCCTCTCTGCCCCTCCCCTGCTCGCTCACTCTCTCTCAAAAATAAATAAACGTTAAAAATTTTTTTAAACATTTAACATCTGTGAAACGGACTCCTGCACAGGGAATTCTAAGCTTTATAATTCAGCTGCTTAAATAAACCACAATATGAATCTTAGATTTTTGGTCAAAATGAGTTTCACAGCCTCTGGTGCCTGAGCAGTTTGCTCTGCCGTTCTACCTCTCTGGCAACAGTGGCGGTGTTTTCACTGGGTCTGAAACCTTGTGCCCCAAATGCTAACTGTAGGCATTAAAGGTGGTCATGAATCAAGGCTAAGACAGAACATATCTTCAGGGTTCTGTGCCCTACGGTGTGCAGTGGGAATGGACATTACAGTTATTATACACATTTATTCCTGAAGGGAACGTGAATTTGGAAAAGCAGAAACTGCCATCAAGACCCCGAGGAAAAGATAAAATGTCCTTTTTCATCTATACGACAAAATCACACCAAAGATTTCCAGGAAGTATGCTAATCAAAATAATTACAGAACTATAAGCATTTGTGATGGTGATATTAAAGTCTATGTCTTCCTGATGGAAAATAGGAGATATTTTTCCTGTGAAAATGAAATATTCCACAGTGGTGATTCTCATCCACAGAGTTACCTTATCTATTGAAGGGTCAGTGGAAAGGAAACTGGGAGAAGGGTGAACCATCCAGCTGGCAGAATAGTGAACATAATTTGCAGCCTTAGTACAGAAGTCAAAATGAATGAATATTACAATGAAGATGCAAGTCCTTACAAACATTGTCCCATCAGGAAAGTCAGGATGAAAAGAATGTCATATGTCATTCTATAGAAATTCAAACAGGATCAGCATTGCATGATTATGTTTAAAATCTAGTCTTGCAGCTTACTGGTTGTGTAATGTTGAGTAAATTACTAAAGCTTTTAAAACTCTTAGCTTCTTGATCTATAAAATGGAGTATCTACCAAAGAAGTGGTTGTGAAGATTCATTAAGTTAATATAAGAAAGGATCTTTTAGGGGCAGCTGGGTGGCTCAGTTGGTTTAGCATCTGACTTGATTTCAGCTCAGTTCATGATCCCAGGATCATGGGATTGGGCCCAGAGTTGGGCTCTGCACTGAGTGTGGAGTCTGCTTAAGATTTTCTCTCTCTCTCCCTTTGCTCCTTTCCCCCACACATGTACTGTCTCTCTCTCAGTAACTACATACATACATACATACATACTTACTTACATAAATGAAAGGATCTTTTACAACACATATTAGCTGATATCCATATGGTTTCTTTTTGGGGGGAAGGTGGGTAGGTATCAGTTTCATATTTTAGCACTGTTATAAACATATCTGAATGGCTTACTGGGACAGCCAGGCTCCAAGATTACCCCGATAATCTTTACCCCCTGGTGTTCACGGCCTTGTATAGTCACTTCCATAATGCATGAGGCCAACCTATTTAACACGAAGATACTATAATAGTGATAATGCATGACTTCCAAGGCTAGATATTGAAAGGCATCATGACTTCTGCCTTGTTCTCCCTTGGATCACTCTGGAGAAAGCCAACTACCATATTGTGAGGACCCTCAAGACATTCTATGGAGAGACCCATAGGGCAAGTTGCTGAGGCCTCTTGTCAGCAACCATGCAAGTAAGCCATCTTGGAAATTAATTCTTCAATTCCAGTCAAACCTTCAGATGACTGCACCATAGGACAAATTCTCAAGTAAAATTTCATGAAAGACTCTTGGTCAGAATCACATAGCTAAGCCACTCCTGACGTCAGGACCCACAGAAATTGCAAGATAATAAGTACTTGTTATTTTAAATCACTGTGTATACAGTAATTTGTTAGGCAGGAATAAATACTAATATACCCCTCATTTTATGCTACACTGGAAATGAATAAGATCCATGGGATCTTATTATAATGCAATCAAAACTATGTATCACCATGTTTTCAAGTTGACTGAGTCCCAATTTCATTAAAGGGGTTTGGTATTAATACATGGAAATACCCTTTCAGGAATAAACTACCTAATTTAAAAGATGATGGGAACTAGGAAGATTGAGAACTAGGAAAACAGTTGGGTTGAAAGCAACTGAAGTTGTGAGAGTAATGTAGCAAAGAATCCAGAAAACCATTGAGAAGTAGAAATTCTAATGGTAAGATTTCTTCCTGTTAGAGCCTGTGATAGTATATGTCAGCCAGCCAGCCAAAATCATCTACTTAAGATGGGCTCTGCAGAGATTTGGTGGGGTACCTAGGTGGCTCAGTCAGTTGAATGTCCAACTTCAGCTCAGGTCATGACCTCGCAGTTCTTGAGTTCGAGCCCCGCGTCGGGCTCTGTACTGACAGCTCAGAGCCTGGAGCCTGCTTCGGATTCTGTGTCTCCCTCTCTCTCTGCCCCTCCCAAGTTTACACTCTGTCTCCCTCTCAAAAATAAATAAACATTAAACATTAAAAAAAAAGAATTGGTGAGATAGTTTTTGACAAAGAATAATCCAAGGTTTACGGGTGCCTTGGTGATGTAACAAGTCCTCATTGCCTGTTACTTCCTTTGGGATATGTACAGTGGTTCTGAAACTCTGCCTGGGTTCCAGACACACTAGTTACTGAAAACTGAATGAAGGTAGCCTGTGCCTCCTTTACAGAGCCCCTTCCGTATCTCATGACTCTGCCAGGTGAAAGACCAGAATTGATACTCATTCTTTACCCACAAACCAAGAAATCTGAAAAGTCACATGAGTTTAAGTGCATCAGGTAACAGTCTGTTGTATAGTATCATCCTGAAGAGATTTTGTTAAGACTATTTTTGAGGGCAGTTTTAGGTTCACAACAAGACTGAAAAGAAGGTTCAGAGATTTCCTATATATCTCCTGCCCCCCCCCCACATGCATAACGTCTCCCATTACTAATATCCTGCACCAGAGTGGTGCATTTGGTGTTCCTTCCTTACTTTGGCCATTCTAATAGGTGTATAGTGATATCACACTGTTGTTTTAATTTGCATTTCCCTGATGACAGACGTGGATCATCTTTTCGTATGCTTATTTCCCATCTGTATATCTTCTCTGGTGAGGTGTCTGGTAAGGTCTTTGTCCCATTTTTTAATTGGATTGTTTGATTTCTTATTGAATTCTAAGAGTTCTTTGTATATTTCTAATAACAGTCCTTTATCAGGTGTGGTTTTTTGCAGACATTTTCTCCCAGTATGTGACTTGCATTTCATTCTCTTGACATTATCTACTGCAGAGCAGAAAATCTCCCATCTTCGTGAAATCCAGTTCATCGATTATTTCTTTCATAGATCATGTCTTTGGTATCTTATCGAAAAATCATCGCCGTACCCGGGACCATCCACGTTTTCTTACATGTTATCTTCTAGGAGATTTATAGTTTTACATTTTATGTTAAGGTCTGTGATATGGTTTGAGTTAGTTTTTGTGAAGGATGTGAGGACTGTGTCTAGATTTATTTATTTATTTTTTTGCAGTGTGGGTGTCCAGTTCCAACACCGTTTATTGATGACACTGTCTTCACTGTACTGTATTGCCTTTGCTCCTTTGCCAACTGTCAGTTGACTATATTTATGTGGGTCTATTTCTGTGCTCTCTATTCTATCCCATTTATCTATTTGTCTCTTCTTTTGCCAATACCACATTATTTTGATTAATGTAGTAATCTTACAGTAAGTCTTAAAGTCAGGTAGTGTTAGTCCTCCAACTTGTTCTTCTCCTTCAGTGTTGTGTTAGCTATTCTGGTTCTTTTGCCTCTTCATATCAGATTTATAATCAGGTTGTCAATATCCACAAAATAACCTGCTGGAATTTTGATTGGGATGGAACGGAATCTATTGATCAAGTTACAAAGAAATGACATCTTGACAATACTGAGTCTTCTGATCCATGAACATGCAATATTTCTTTCTTTTCCTATTTCTTTGCTTTCCTTCACCAGTTTTATAGTTTTGCTCAAATAGATTTCATACATATTCTGTCAGATTTTTTACCTGTTTCTGTCTCAGAAGGGCAGTCTGCTAATATTTTTAATTTCAAATTCCATTTGTCATCACTGGTATAGAAGAGAGCAACTGACTTTTGTATATTAACCTTGTATCCTGCAACCTTAATCAATTAGTTTCAGGAGTGTTTTTTGTTGTTGTTGTTTTTTGTCAGTTCTATCAGATTTTCCACATAAATGATCATGTCATCTGTGAACAAAGACAGATTTACTTACTCATTCCTCATATGTATACTTTTTATTTCCTTTCCTTGTGTGGGTTCATTAGGTACAACTTCCAGTGCAATGTTGAAAAGAAGTGGTGAGAGGGAAAATCTTTGCCTTGTTCCTGATTGTAGTGGGACACCTATGAGTTTCTTTCAATTACGTATGATGTTAGCTGCACTTTTTGTACATATCCTTTATCAGGGTGAGGAAGTTTCCCTCTCTTCCAAGTTTACTGGCAGTTTTTATTATGAATGAATTTTGGATTTTGTCAAACACTTTCTCTATATCTAGGATATAATCATATTTTTGTTCTTTAGCCTGTTGATGTGATGGATTACATTAATTGGTTTTTGAGTGTTGAATCAGACTTACATACCTGAAATAAATCCCACTTGATTATGGTAGATAATCATTTTTATACACTTTAAATTCAATTTGTTAAAATTATGCTTAGGAATTTTGTGTCTATATTCATGAGAGATATTAGTTCATAGTTTTCTTTTCTTATGATGTATTTGTCAAGATTTAATATTAGGGTAGTTCTGGCTACCTGGCTAATATTAGTCCATTTCATCAAGGTTATCAAATGTGTGAGCATAGTGTTGTTCATAATATTTTTTTATTATCATTTTAATGGCCATGGAATCAGTAATGACTATTTCTTTTACATTTTTTTATTAAAAAATTTTTTTTAATCTTCATTTATTTTTGAGAGAGAGACAGCATGTGAACAGGGGAGGAGCAGAGGGAGAGGGAGACACAGAATCTGAAGCAGGCTCCAGGCTCTGAGCTATCAGTCCAGAGCCTGATGTGGGGCTCAAACTCACAAACTGTGAGATCATGACCTGAGCTGAAGTCGGACACTCAACCGATTGAGCCACCCAGGTGCCCCTACATTTTTGATATTAATAATTTGTGTCCTCTTTATTTGTCTCTTATTTAATTTGGTGAGAGTTTTATCCATTTTACTGATTTTTTTTTCAAAAGAACAGATTGATTATATTCATTTTCTTTATTGATTTCCTGTTTCCAGTTTCACTGATGACTGCTCAAATTTTATTATATCTTTTCTTCTGCTTACTTTAGATTTAAAGTCTCTTCTTTTTCTACTTTCTTAAGATGAGTGCTAATATAATTAGTTTCAAATACATCTTCTAGGAGCGCCTGGGTGGCTCAGTCGGTTAAGCGTCTGACTTCAGCTCAGGTCACGATCTTGCGGTCCGCGAGTTTGAGCCCCGCGTCGGGCTCTGGGCTGACAGCTCAGAGCCCAGAGCCTGCTTCCAATTCTGTGTCTCCCTTTCTCTCTGCCCCTCCCCCATTCATGCTGTGTCTCTCTCTGTCTCAAAAATAAATAAACGTTAAAAAAAAAACAAAAAAACAAATACATTTTCTTTTCTAATATAGGTATTTGACGCTATAAATTTCCCTCAAAAAACTGCTTTTTTTCCTGCAGTCCACAAAGTTTGGTAACTTGTGCTTTAAAGTTTAGTTCAAAATACTTTGAAATTTCCCTTAGGATTTTGTCATTGACCCATGTGTCAGTTAGAAGGGTGTTACTTAATCTCGTATTTTGAGGTTCACCAGCTCTCTTTTTGCTACTGATGTTTAGTTTAATATCATGTGGCCTATGAGTGAGCCTTGCTTACTTTCTATTATTTGAAATTTGTCAAGATGTATTTTATGGCCTATCCTGGTAAATGTTCCATGTGAACTTAAGAATGTAATATTCTGCTGTTGTTAGAGGAAGCAGTAGTCACCTGATTGGTGGTGCTGTGCAGTTCAACTCCGTCCTTATTGATTTTCTGCTTGCTGGATCAGTCAATAGATACAACAGAAGTTTGTTGAAGTCTCCAACCATAACAATTCATCCATCTATTTCTCCTTGCTATTCTAGCAGTTTCTGCCTAATGTATAATAATGTTGTATCATTCGGTGGATACATAATAAGGATTGCTGTCTTCTTGAAGAATTTACCCCTTTTATCATTACTAATGGCCCTCTTCATTTCTTATTTTCTTTTCTTTGAAGTTAGCCTACTCTGAAATTAACATAGCTATTCTGGTTTCCTTTTAATTAATGTTTGCATGGGTTATCTTTCTTCATCTTTTTACTTCTAATCTCCTTGTGTGTTTATATTTAAAGGGGATTTCTTGTAGACAACATATTTGGGTCTTTTTTTTAAATCAGCACTGACAATCTCTTTAATTGATGTTTTTACCTTAAAATCATTAATGATATGCTTCGATTAATATCTGTCATATTTATTATTTTTCCTATTGTCAATGTTCTTTGTTTTGTTTTGTTTTTTTGTTTTGTTTTGTTTTGTTTTTGTCTTCACTCTTTCTGCCTTCTCTTGTTTAAATTGAGCATTTTGTAAGATTCCATTTTCTCGGGGCTCCTGGGTGGCTCAGTCAGTTAAGCATCCAACTTCGGCGCAGGTCATGATCTGGTGGTCTGTGAGTTTGAGCCCCACGTTGGGGCTCATGGAGTCTGCTTCGGATTCTGCATCTCCCTCTCTGCCCCTCCCCAACTCACACTCTGTCTCTGTCTCTCAAGAATGAATAAATGTTAAAAATTTTTTTAAAAAGATTCCATTTTCTCTTTCATCATAATGATTTTTACTTCATTTTTACAATTTTTAGTCGCCCTATAGTTGCAATGTGCACTTACAACTAATCCAAGTTCACTTCAAATAGCACTGTACCACTTTACTGGTAGCAAAAGGTCCTCATAACAGACTCTCTGTAATTCCTCCCTTACATCTCTTACGACATGTGACATTACTACATTTATTTCACTTATTTATAAGGTATGATCACTGACTATACTGTCGCTATTGTTAATTTCAAGAAACGTATCTCTTAGACCAATTAAGAATAAGAAAAATAAACTTTATTTTACTTTTATTTATTCCCCTCGAATGCTCTTTCTTTATGTAGATCCAAGTACCTGACCTATATAATTTTCCTTATTTCTGTAGAACTGAATAAGAACTGTAGAATTTCTTGCAAGGGGGATTTCCTTCTGAAAAAATTTCCTCAATTTTTACCTAATCGAGAAAGGTTTCTTTTTTTTTGCACTTTTTTCAAGTATAATTAACATAACATGTTATATTAGTTTCAGTTGCACAATATAATGATTCAACAATTCTGTGCAATTTCTCAGCGCTCAAGATAAGTGTACTCTTAATCCCCCTCACCATTTCACACCTCTCCCTTACCTCCCTTCTTGCAACCACCAATTTGTTCTCTGTATTTAAGAGTCTGTTATTTTGGGTTACCTGGATGGCCCAATCAGTTAATCACCTGACTTTTGATATCAGCTCAGATTGTAATCTTGCAGTCATGGGATCAATCCCTGTGTCAGGCTCTGTGCTGAGCCTGGAGCTTGCTTAGGACTCTCTCTCTCCCTCACTCTCTCTGCCCTTCTCCTACTTGTGCTCTCTCTCTCTCTCTCAAAATAAATAAACTTTAAAAACTATTTTTAAAAGGCTGTTTTCCTATTTGCTTGTTTGTTTTGTTTCTTGAATTTCACAAGAGTGAAATCATATGGTATTAATCTTTCTCTGACTGACTTATTTCACTTAACATTATACCCTCTAGGTCCATCCATGTTGTTGCAAATGGCAAGATTTCATTCTCTTTTATGGCTAATATTCGATTGCATGTATATACCACCTCTTCTTTATCCATTTATCAACTGACGGGAATTTGATCTTTTCATTTGTTATATCATCTTCAATTTTTTTTGTCAGTGTTTTATAGTTTTCAGAGTATAGGCATTTCACCTTCTTGGTTAAGTTTATTTCTAGATATTTTAATAATTTTCATGCAATCATAAATAGGATTGTTTCCTTAATTTCTCTTTCTGCTACTTCATTATTAGTGCATAGAAATTCAACAAATTTCTGTATATTAATTTTGTATCTTGCAAATTTAATGAATTAAATTTATCAGCTCTAGTAGTTTTTGGGTGGAGTCTTTAGATGTTTCTATATATAGTATCTTATCATATGCAAATATCATATGCAAATAGTGAACATTTTACTTCTTCCTTACTAATTTGAAGACTCATTTCTTTTTTTGTCTGACTGCTATGGCTAGAACTTCCAGTATTATGTTGAATAGAAGTAGTGAGAGTGGACATCTTTGTCTTTTTCCTGATCTTAATGGAAAATCTCTCAGTTTCTCACCACTGAGTATGATGTCAACTGTGGGTTTTTCACTTATGCCTTTATTATGTTGAAGTATGTTCCCTCTAAACCTACCTTTTGGAGAGTTTTTATCATGAATGAATTTTGCCTTTTTCAAATGTTTTTACTGCATATATTGAGGTAATAGTGTGGTTTTTATCCTTTCTCTTGTTAATGTGATGTATCATGTTGATTCACTTGGGAATATTGAAACAGACTTGCAACTCAGGAATAAATCCCACTTGATTGTAGTAAATGGGTCTTCTAATGTATTGTTGAATTTATTTTTCTAGTATTTCATTGAGGACTTTTGCATCTATGTTTATCAGAAAATTGGCCTGTGGTTTTCTTTTTATAAAGTGTCTTTATCTGGTTTTGGTATCAGGGTAATGCTAGCCTCATAGAATGAATTTAGAAGCATTTCTTCCTCTTTTGTTTTTTGGAATAGTTTGAGAAGCGTAAGTATTAACTCTTCTTTAAGTATTTGAAAGAATTCACCTCTGAAACCACCTGGTCCTGGACTTTTGTTGGTTGGGAGTTTTTTTGATTACTGGTTCAATTGCATTGATCATAATGTTCAAATTTTCTATTTCTTCCTGATTCAGTTTGGAAGATTATATGTTTTTAGAAATTTATCCATTTCTTCTAGGTTGTTCAATTTGTTGGCATATAATTTTTCATATTATTCTCTTACAAACCTTTATATTTCTATGGTGTCATTTGTTATTTCTCCCTCTTCATTTCCAGTTTTATTTATTTGAGTTTTCTTTCTTTTTGTTCTTGACGAATCTGGCTAGAGGCTTATCAATTTTGTTTAACTTTCTCAAGACACAGCTCCTGGTTTCATTGATCTGTTCTGTTCTTTTTCTAGTCTCTACTTCATCTATTTCTGCTCTAAACTTTATTTTCTTCCTTCTGCTGGCTTTAGGATATTCTTCTTTTTCTAGCTCTTCTAGGTACAAGTTTAAGTCATTTATTTGAAATTTAACTTGCTTCTTGAGGTAGGCCTGAATTGTTGTAATCTTCCTTCCTAGAACCACTTTTGCTGCATCTCAAAAATATTGGACAGTTGTGTTTTCATTTTCATTTATCTCGAGGTATTTTTGACTTCTTTGATTTCATGGTTGACCTATTCATGGGTTAGTAGTTTATTACTTAAGTCCATATATTTATGTTCTTTCCAGATGTTTTCTTGTGATTGATTTCTAGTTTCATACAGTTGTGGTCAGAAAAGATGCATAATATGATGTCAGTTTTAGTGAATTTACTCAGACTTGTTTTATGGCCTAACATGTAATCTATTCTGGAGAATATTCCACATGCCATTGAAGATAATGTACATTCTGCTGTTTTTGAACAGAATGTTCTTGATATATCTGTTCGGTCCATCTGGTCCAATGTATCATTCAAAGCCACTGTTTTCTTATTGATTTTCTGCCTGGATGATCTATCCAATGATATAAGTGGGGTGTTAAGGTCCCCTATTATTCTATCACTGTCAATTTCTCCCTTCATGTTTGTTAAGAGTTGGTTTATGTATTTAGGTGTTTCACACTGGGTGCATAAATATGTATAACTGTTATATCCTCTTGTTGGATTGTTCTCTTTATCATTATGTAGTTTTTTTGTCTCTTGTGGATGGGGCGTATCTGCAGGAAAATGTAGGGGAGAGGTTTGCAGTGTTAGCCAGGCAGGTGGAAAGTGTTCCTGCTGTTTCTCACAGGTGGTCATCTATCTAGGGTTGGGGGGCAGAGAAATGGTGACTGCATGCCCTTTTGTTCTTGGGGAAGTTTCCTAAAGATCCCTTCCCCTCCAGCACATGTTCTGAGATTAATAAATAAGTCTCCTTCACATATATTCCAGACACTCTTCAAACTACAGATTCTTATTTTTTTGTTTATTTATTTATTTTTGAGAGAGAGAGAGAGAGCGCACACACATAGAAGAAGGAGAGGGGCAGAGAGAGAGAGGGAGACACAGAATCCAAAGCAGCCTCTTGATTTCACCTCAGGTCATGATTTCATAGTTTGTGAGATTGAGCCCCACATGAGGCTCTGCAACAGCGCAGAGCCTGCTTGGGATTCTCCCTCTCCCTCTCTCTCTTCCCCTACCCTTATGCTCTCTCTCTCTTAAAATAAATAAACTTTTCTTTAAAAAGAAAACAAAAGGAAACAGAATGTTTAGGGCATATTTCAAAATGGTTACTTTTTCCTTCCATGTGCCAGAAGCACAAGAGGGATTTCTCTCCATACTCCCTGTGAGAACCTGGAAAAGCTCCTGGAAGTCAAACTCATGTAAGTCTAGGAGTCCTGTTAAGACAGGGCCTCTGCGGGGGTGCCTGGGTGGCTCAGTTGGTTAAGCATCTGACTTTGGTTCAGGTCATGATCTCATGGTTCATGGGTTCAAGCCCCATGTTGGGCTGATAGTTCAGAGCCTGGATCCTGCTTTGGATTCTGTGTCTCCCTCTCTCTCTGCCCCCTCCCCTGCTCTCATTCTTCCCTCTCTCTCAAAAATAAATAAACATTAAAAACAAAGACCTCTGTGGAGTTTTTTCACCCTTGAGTCTATCCACAGTGAACCTCAAACAACTCATCAATTACAGCTAAAATTTCCTACCCCAGTACTGTTGTTTTAGTGGGGGTTTTTTGCTCCAATAAACTATGACTCTCTGTTTCCACCTATTTGTCTTTTCAGTTTGGAGAGCAGTGGTTTACCCTGTAATCTCAATTATCTGATGGCTCTAAGAAGAGTTGATTATGTTCAGTTCATTCAAGCCTTTTTTGTTGTTATAGGAGGAGAGTGATAACTTCTAAGTTCCTTACAGGGTGGATGGGAAGCCTGAGGTCCTGAAGCATTTTGAATCTAACAAGGAGGGAGGCAGCACCTCCAGCAGATACTTCAGGAGAAGAACCACTATTTCCCACCACATTCTATCCTGGGCCCATCATCAGTATTCTCCACATCTGACACTTTCAAAACTCTTAAAACATTATTTGCTAAGAAAGATAGACTTCAGGAGGCACCACAACCAAATGCCAAACAACTGAGGCTTGTAAATGTCTTATGAAATCTTTATTAAGAAACCAGGTGAAGGAAAGGAGATGGACCAAGGGCTAGACTTTGCCAAGATATAAAAATCTAAGAGTGAGCACTAAATTTGGAGTTATACTGGGGCCATGCCAAAGGGAGATCATTAATATGAAGTCACCACTGGGTAGAGAAAATGTGTAGAGACCATGCCAAGAAATGAAAACACAAGAGCCAAGTGCCCCATAGAGTTGTCAAAGAGTATATTGACCTAGCAGATGAGAATCAACTGAGGGTTACAGAAGGAGTGGTCAAAATCAATTCAAATAGAGAAGGGCACCAGGGCAGTTCCACGAATAATGCTATAAACATAGTCTGCTTGCTTCAATATCCCTCTTGTGTCTTGCTCAGTCTGTTTCAAAGGAACATGGTCGTATCCACTAAGGGACCATTGTCAATGTCCTCTGTCATGTTTCAAGAGATGCCAGAAAAGCTGCTCAGCCTCCCACTTCAAAATATTCTCAACCCTGATGCAATGGAGTCTGAAATTCTTCCTCTGTTAAGGAATTCTTAAAGTTTCTTCTTTCTGTGATACTTTTGAAAAACATAAATACTTCTGAAAGGACAAAAATATCTATTTTATCATGTGTTTTTTTATCATGTGTTTATTAATGCCACACTCTTCATAACAGGGACTAGATTCTGAAAATTGGGTACTCAGAGATAGAGAGAGAGGAAGAGAAGGAGGAGAAAGAGTTTTGAAACTTGCCAATCAATACCTTACAAATAGGGGAGATTGGAAGAAAATTTGATTTTTTTTTTGTTGTTGCAAACTTGCACACATACGTATAAATGTATGTGCCTATATACACATACCCAGAAGTGGTCTCACTAGCCTCAAAATCCCATGACATTTCATTTAACCCCTTATATATTACTTATTACTTATAAATACCTATTGCATATAATGTCTGTGTTTTATCATCCCTAATAGACTTTAAACTCCTTGAGATGAAAATCTGGGTCTTATTGAATTATGGCTGAATGAAACAATCCATTAGTTGCGTATATGTTTATTTAGGCATTTTTATATGCAAGGCGTGCAAAGTACTAGACCTAATATATTAAGGTGACTATTAATATTTCATGGTAACAATTCATTCACAGATGATTGCTATAGGAACTAAACCCATTCATACACCGAAGATTTAGAACTAAGTTCAGAAATGCAAACAAAGGAGGTAGACTTGAGGACCATATATGTATCATAACATTGGAAAGTGCCCTTGAAAATTCTTTTTAGTCCTTTTCACATACTTACTCAAAGGCAAGTTCAGTGCAAAAAGAAAATAGTAAAAGATTCTCAATACTTCTGGGCAGCTTGCTCAATTTTACCAGGTCTCTTGCTGGTAATGAATGATATATGCATTACTTTATAACTGGAGTCAACTGATATTAGACAATAGATGGCTCTTGGAGCTTTAGAGATTCAAAGCAGTTTATCTGTTAACTATTTTCTAATTTGTAAGGAGAATAGCATCTCAATTTTATCAATTAAGTTTCAACTAAAACACAAGCCAACAAGCTAATAGCCCCAAAGTTTTAGATAGGTGCTTTATATGCCAATATTAATCGGTATCTTTGCAGTTTAATGTTTGTAAACACAGTTATATGAGAGTATACTGCCTTTAAGTTAAATAATCATGATGTTAATGCAGCTGCCATTGTAACATCATAATACTATAATATACTTGCTCCTTGTCTCTTCTCTCTCTCTCTCCCTTTGTTTCTCTTTCTTTACTATGTTGAGGTTTATTACATTTAAGTATTATAATAATAGACCAATCTATGATTAGGAGAATTATCATTCTAGACCAAGTTTGCATTAGCTACCAAAATACAGTAAATAAATAGATGATATGTAGGGAGGTATGTAGACAGAAAAAAACAAAAACAAAAACATAAACAAAAACAAAACCAAGTCTCTTCGTCTCTACTTGGCAAATGCAGTACCTTTGGACAAGACACTACTATCTCCCTTACACAGATGAGAACCAAAGGGAAAGAGAAACCATTTTGCAGCCTCTTTCCCTGGACTGGCTTGTTTCAGCCAGGACTCCGTGGGCCTCACAATATGGACTAATTTAATATTACCATTACATAGCACCTTTATTTCAGTATCTTCCAAATCTGCCTGAATTAAAAACAGATTCTGGTCATTAAAAACATAGATTCTCTGGGGCACCTGAGTGGCTCAGTTGGTTAACCAACCAACTTTGGCTCAAGTTATGACCTCATGGTCTGTGAGTTTGAGCCCCGCATCGGCTCTGTGTTGACAGCTCAGAGCCCGGAGCCTGCTTCACATTCTGTGTCTCCCTCTCTCTGCCCGTCCCTAGCTTGTACTCTGTCTCTCTCTCTCTCTCTTTCTCTCTCAAAAAAAAAACAAAAAACAAAAAACAAAAAAAAAAAACAGATTCTGGTCACCAAACAGAACCTACTGAATCAGACTTTCGCAGGGTGAATCTTCATAACCCGCACGTGTGACAGAAACCCCAGATAATAATTATTATCAGGAAAGATTGGGAAATGTTGATTGTTTCATTTTATTTAAAATTCATCTGAACAACTATCTGAGGTAAGAGTTAGGAGCTAGAAGACATCTGAATTATAACAAATGAGAAAACTGCCATGTAGAGACAGTAAAGGCTTGGTGAAGTTCACACAGCTAAAAAGGGATTAGGGCCAGGTCTTAACCACATATAATCTGGCTCCCCGCCCCACCCCACCCCCCGCCATTTTTTTTAAACTGCTACTCCACCAGATTCTAGTTGTTTTCTTATACTGCTGGCCACATGGCTGACAGTCAAGATAAAGTTCTGGATAACACTGAAACGGAGCGTCTCTGCTACCTACTAGTATCTCCATTGCTTATACAGATTTCTTGATCCCTCTGACTCTCTGAAGCATTTCTTTACAATGTCCTGCTTTAACTACCCTGCCTTCTTCTTCAATATTGTTCTTTCTTGCCCAACCTCATCTTTCCCTAATATCAATCCGTCTGGCAACTATGATCAGTGTCTTCGGATGGACAGAGAGGCAGTAATCAAAGTCTGAGATACAGGATGTAAAAATCCCTGAGTGTTTAATGGAACTAGGACTAGAAAACAGGACTTTGGCCCAAGGCAAAACATTTCACTTCTTTGGGTCTTCCAAGTGAATTACTTTAATTTGATCAGAGATTCTAGAGCTAGGAGAATTTAGACCATCTGATCAAGTCTCATATTAGAAGAAGGGAAATCAAGATGCTAAAAGTTAATTTAAGTAATTCACATGAAATTATAAAACTAAAACGTATAAAGTAATAAGTTTGAGGATATAATGCCTTTTTTTGTTTCTTGCCTAAACTGGATTCCTCTTTTTGTAAGCTCATGCAAACCAAGAAGTAACTCATTCTCTTTCTTGTGTAACTTCACCAAACCAAACTTTGCATCAAGTGCTTTATATAAATTATATCTTGTTAAACCTCAAAACGGCCTTTCAAACTATTTCAATCTTCAACTAACTTATGAGGAAACCGAGTCACACGTTAAAAACCTGTTACTTTTTGCAAAAACAAGAATAGAATTCACATTTAGTTGGGATTTTTTTTTTTATCCTTAAATATACCTCTTAGCCCTTTCTCAAGTGGTTGCCACCTTATAGTTCTAATTTTTGAAATGTATAAATGCTTCTAGAAAAACCATTTGAAACAAATACTGGAAAAGTATGAAGCTAAAAAGTAGAGCTAATATGGAAGGTAATAGATAATGGACAAGAAAATCATAAATAAAGACAGCTCAAGGGGCCAGAACAATGACCAGAATCAACAGGGTGAAATGCTGACCCATAGGAAGAAGGCTGCATTTAGGTGGTTGCACAGCAGATGCACAAATGCTAGATAAGAAATGCTAGCATGACTGTTTGTCAGCCAAAAAGTACTGAGGGTTTATTATTTGCCGGGTGCATTTATACGCTCCAGAAAAACAGCACCTAATATTTACCGGAATTTATGCTTCAGTGGAGAGTGTAGGGGTGAAAAATGTGGTAACACATAGAACAAAAATCACATAAGCCAATTTCAGGAACTGATAAAAATGAGAAAATAGGGTCATGTGGTAACAAGTGACTAAGAGGGCCCCTACTGTAGCAAGAGCAATCGGGGAAGCCCTTTGATGAGGAGGTAGTGTTTGTCTTGAGTCCTGAAGAAGCAGCAGGAAGGTGTACAAAAATATGGAAGCAAGAGTACGGTTCAAGCAAAAGAAACAGCAGGGGCAGAGGCTCAAAGATGGAGAAAACTTTGGTATGTTCAAGGGACAGAAAGTATGCCAGTGTGGATGTCATATCATAAATAACTGAGAGAATAACTACAGATGAGTTTGGAGACACACAGAGGCTGGGTCATGTAGGGCCTTACAGACTATAGTGAGATTTTATTCCAGGCATAATGAAAAGCCATTGCAGGGTTTTAGACTATGAACATGCATGGGTTTACTTTTGAAAAGATCACTGTGGCTGCTTTGTGGAGAATGGTCTATAGGGAGATGAGAAAAGAAGCAGGGGGATATGTAAGCAGGCTTCTGCTTGAGTTTCATCAGGTGATGGTCTCTGGGACTGTACATAGCAGTAGAGATAGTGAGAAGTGGTTGAAATTTAGTAATGGTTTGGCAGAAGACCGAGTAGAACTTAACTAATATACTGGGTCTAGAACATGAAAGAAGAAAAGAATCAAGCATTACTAACTCCTAGATTTATAGCCTGAGCATTGAGGTGGTGATGGTAGTACCATTCCTTGAGGCTATGGGATAGTATGGACTGAGGTGCAAGATGGCAATTGATAGTTCGGCTTTAGTCATATTCAACTTGAGATGCCTATTAAATAGCCTAGTAGCAAGTATTCGGCTACATTAGTTGGCCACATTGGACTTGAGCCCTTGAGAAATGTTTGAATGGAAATATGGAAAGTTCTGAAGAATACATCTAGTACTGGAAACAATGAGATTGGCTGCAATCATTTAGTGAGAGAGTATAGATAAGGAGGGTCAGAAGGCTGAGAGCCGAGGCCAGAGTCCTATGGCAATTCTAACAATTAGAGATTTCATAGATAACATGGAGCTCTGAAGACTGAAAAGTGCGGTTGGTGAAGAAAGAGGAAAACCAGGAGAGCACTGTGTCCTGGAAGAAAAAAAAAAAAAAAAAAAAATGCATTTCAGGATGGATGGAATCATCAATCACATGAAATACTGTAGAGGACAATAGCACTATGATGGAAAACTAACCATTATTAATGGGAAAATGTGTATTAATGGTGTTTAGAACTGTGCACAAGGAATGACAAAGCCTAAATTCCAACTGCAAGGAGTATGGGTAAGAAACAAAATGTGAGCTGAGTATGTGGAAAACACAAATTTAAGGGACTCATGATTGAAGCAGAGCAATTCAAGGTTATATGAGGGTAAGGGACAATATTTTAAAAGATATTTTAAAAAGATATTTTGAAGGAATCAGTAAAGAATGGAAATTTGATGATTTGGGAGAGAAAGACTTTAATTTCAGAAGTTGAATCCTTAAGATGGTAATAGTGGATGGAATTTCTGGCACAATTTAACTTGGTCTTATGTAAGGGCATTGTTTATCTAAAAAAAGGGAAACTACAAAGATACTAGAATAAGGGAAACACCACAGTAGGGTGGTGGAATTTGCAGTCAAGATGAATAATTTTCATCAAAGTCCATTTATTGCAAGGTTATCAGGTAAGACAGTATGCAAGGAGTGGGCATTGAACATTTGAGAAGTCATGGAACTGTCACTTTGGAAAGTAGGTAAATTTAATAGGAAAATTTAGCAGAGTTGTCTGTCACTATTGAGATTCCTTTTGATAGAGCAGACATAAATTTAAAGTAAGTCCAATCAGTGAATTTTCTCTGATCATTGAGCTTCTCATTCATAGGTGCAAAATAAAAGGATGGTTGACCTAATCAGGGTTGGGATATTCCAGATGAGTAGATAGAGGACAGAGAATTTAGAAGGTGTGAAAGAGAACCCAGGGCCGAAATAGAGAATCTAGGTTTCCAGGGAAAATGAGGACTGGTATGATTGATGGATAGTGCAAAAGTGTTAGAATAAAAATTGCAGGTTTTCATGAGTTTGGAGAATTGTTGGAATAAAAATATTACAGCAAGCTGGAAGAAGAGAAGTTGATAATCAGAGATTATTGAAAGGTTTGAAACTAACATTCTGGAAGTAATATAGTGTAGGCAATGGTCATGAGTCCAAGAGGAATTCAAAGAAATGTGGGAAGCAAGTAGATGAAGGTTCTAGGAATTTTGGGGTTGGATGTATTATTTATTTGCATGAGGAAATCTCAAAATGTCATAGTTATGGAGAGGGAAACAAGAACTGGATACTCTTATGAATAATGGGAGAAACAAGGTATCAGTAGTTGACAATATGGAAGTGAAAGCTAAAAAAAATCTAGTGAGTTGAACCTGAAAAAAGCTAGTATTTAAAAAAAAATTTTTTTTAATGTTTATTTATTTTTGAGACAGAGAGAGACAGAGCATGAATAGGGGAGGGTCAGAGAGAGAGGGAGACACAGAATCGGAAGCAGGCTCCAGGCTCCAAGCTGTCAGCACAGAGCCAGCTCCCTTTTACTGAGAGAATTCAAATAGAAGCAAAACAATAATTTATCAAAAATAGAATCATAAAGCTTGAAAGAACTTCAGGGATCAATTTAATGTACTATTTCAACCTCATCTTTTTATAAGTGTGGAATCTAAGGTCTAGAAAAATTGAGATCTATCTAGTTCTCTATAGCTTATTAAAGCCAGCAGTGGGAATGCAAGCTGCCTTAGGGCATTGTCCACATATCTTTTCTAATTGTAGAAGTGGTACCTGCTTGGGTTTATAGGACTCTGTCTTGTTTAAATTCTAAACCTAACAACTCCATACTTTGAACTCATTCTTTTTCTTTTTTTTTTTTTGTTTATATCCAGAATTTTATAGTTAATTAATTTTACATGGAAGTGAAGTGAATCATGACTCTAGATTTGCATATTTACAAATTGAAAAAAAAATGCAAAAACAAATCTGCCTGAAAACAGCTTATGACAACCTGTTATTTACTGACAAAGAAGTAACTTTTTTTTGGCAGGTGAAACAAATTAAATGGCATCCACCTTCTTGTTGTGTATAACAGGATCCTCCCCCTGGGCTTGAGAATACAATTTTGCCAATGGTAGAGAAAGGAAATAACATTTGCAGAATGTCTACTTGGTAAGTGTTTCATATATGTAATCACATCTACTGTCATTTAATCTGCACAATATCTCTGTGAAATGGGATAGTATAGCCATTTTACAGATGAGGAAATTGTATCTCACAATGGTTTAGTGCTGTGTTTAAAGCCCTATAGTTAATATATGGTAAAACAAGATTTGAAATTAGGTCTGAGTTAGGGTACCAACTGTTCCAATTTGCTCGGGACTCAGGAGCCTCCCAGAACATGGGACTTTCAGTGTTAAAGTCCCAGGCAAACAGAGATGATTGCTCACCTTAGTCTAATATCCAGGGAAAGGAGAAGAGAGTTCTTTCCCAAGCTCATCAAACACCAGTGACTCAACTGGGGGTGAAACTGGAGTGGGAGGCAGACATAGGTTGTGATATAGCATGTTAAGACATGGATTTCTGGATCCGTTCTGTGCGATTTTGATTGAATGGGTCTGGAATCTTAAATTGTCTGATATATGTGGTCCATAAGTTATGTTTTTAGAAACAGTATTTTAGAATAAAAGATTAGGCCTTCCAAGCAATCTATCCTTTATACTCTTAAAGCATCCTACTATGTCTAGAGGAGCCTGGACACCTGTATTTGCTGGCATCATTAGTAATGATTTAAAAATCATCAACATCATGGAAGCCTCTGTTCGAGCTGTGTTTGGCAGTTAAGTGGATAAATGTAGCCTTCTCCTTAAGAAAAGATGGGAGTCATTCTATGGTCTTTGTATTCTGTGGTCTTTATCCCATCTGAGGGATATTGGATATGCACAAAAGCCATTAATCAGGTATCTGAATGATCCCTTTGGGCCAGTAGTTCTTAAACCTCATGTGTATAAGAAGCACATTGGGGATCGAATACAGCATGCACAGTCCTGTGTTGTCATTCTGAGTCTGACTTAATTGGTCCAAGGTAAGACCTCGTGTGATGGTTCATTTATGTGCCAGTTTGACTCGGCCCAGGGTGCTGGGTGTATCTGTGAGAGTGTTTCTGAATGAGATGAGTATTTGAATCGGTAGCCTAATTAAAGTAGGTTGCCCTCCCCAATGGAGGTTGGCATCATCCAGTCCACTGAGGGCTTGAATAGAACAAGAATGCAGAGGAAGGGCAAATGGAATGAACTCTTTACTGGTTGCATGGGCTAAGACATCAATCTTCTGCCCTTGAACTGGGCTTACATCACCAGCATTCCCAGGTCTCAGTCCTTTAGACTCAAGCTGAAATTTACACCATTGGCTTTCCTGGGTCTCCAGCTTGCAGATGGCAGATTATGGGACTTCTCAGCCACATTAAATCCACAATAAATAACATGAGGAAATTTATTATAATAAATCCTATGTGTATATATATATACATATATGTGTGTGTGTGTGTGTGTATCTCTATCCATCAATCATTTATCTATATCGTATTTGTTCTGTTCCTCTAGAGAACCTTGATTAATACATCCAAGAACATATATTTTACATGCCCCTTCCCCCAACTGGTTAACTCTGACACTTTCTTGATTATCTGATGTAAACTATAATCTTATGTTCATTCTCTTCTTATTCCGTACTTAATGTGATACTAGACACTGATTGGTGGAGGGGGGTTGGATAATACCTAATTTTATAACAGTAGACTATAAACTAAAGACATTTTTAAACTAGATGACAATAGATTTAATCATATACTTTTTTGTGGATATATCCAAACATATATTTTTGTTGGATATATATATATTTTTTCTGGTGGCAAAATCCATTTTTAAACTGTCCTCAGAGAAAAGCATCTGGATGGGAAAAGATTTTAGATTAGGCATTTTACGGATTTCTTCTCCTTGTCATTCATATTTCAGTGCTAATTTTCTAAAGTCTTTTACACAAAACAGTTTCAAATTCCGTACAAGGCAAATTGGGCAAATTCCCTTTCAGAATTGCAGTTGTGTTGACACACGGTAATCTTATTAGCAATAAAAGGATATTACCTATAATTGAATAGCTCTGCAATTAGCAAATTTCAGAGCCAGGGAACACCATCATTCTTCAGTTTTACATTTGTTTTTACCCACAGCAGGAAATGTTTGAATTACCAACAAAACTATTAGCATGTTCTTGCTCTACGAAATGAAAAAAATGACTTAATAAAAAACTGCTTCAACCAGAATAAATATTAACTACAGTTCATGCAGATAAGCTTAACTTTAACAATTAGGGTTGTGCTGCACTCATGCCTTGGTAAATAATGTGTATACTCCTTTCAAGCAACATAACATCTATGTCACCCCCAAATCTGATTGGGTAAAATTCTGTGCTGATAATAAAGGCCAGGTCTCCATTTATTTAAACAAATATATATGTAGGGAAAATAATTAAAGTATTCATCGTGGGAAGTTATATTTGGTATCTTCACGACAGCTGTATAATTGGGTCATTCTAATATTATAATGCAAACACATACACATACAAATACACACACACACACACACACACACACACACACACACACACACATTTCTTTTAAAATGGATTTAGTTATGTTCCAGGGCTCAACATCACCCATGGAACAAATTACATTAAAATTACAATTAACTTCCGCTCAACTGTCAGCAGAAATCGATGTTGCTGTGTACATACTGCCTCTTCCCCACTTTTATTAAGCCCCTTTCAATTATGAGGGAACATAAATTGGAAGGATGTCGCTATGTCATCTACAGTATTAAAATGTACGAGGAACATTGACCCTGGCCTCTAGAGATTATGTGAAAAGCCATTTATATGCACAGCTGTACAAATTGCCTGAGTTTAATGCTAAATTCCGTGGAAAATCATCTTTGCTACTCTGCATCTGAGGAAGGACAAGGTTTAAATATTTAATGTGTTCCCTTACCAGACAAGCCCAGTCAGCAGTGAAGTAGTGAGCCGGCCAGTACAGAGAGCTCCTTTTGGGAATGACAGGTTTTGCCTTTAAATGCAAGGGGTGACCTGAGTTCACACTTTGCTGGAAATAGCAGCCAAGGGAAGAGCCAGCAGAGTTAGTATGCCTTGCCCTCACCGATGTCATCTTCCAGAAAACTACTCTCAGATTGATTCCTGGATTCTGTCTCCAGTCCATTCTTGAACATTGGTTGTAACAGCATCCCTTCACCTCTATCAGACCTTTCTTCATAGACACTGACTGGTCTTGAAAACATATTTTGGACACATTATTGAAAGAGCTGCTCTTCAAATTAAAAAGACAAACAAACAAACAAACAAAAAAACCAAATGAACCTAGCCATAGATGGAAATCTTATGTCAGAATGTAGCTATCAGAGTGACTGCTGTGCTTCAACCCCACTTGACCATTTACTGGCTCTGTGAATTTACTTACTTCCATGTTCCTTTGCTTTCCCATATGCAAAAATTAGGAAAATAGCTTTTATATTTAGAAAGTAAAGATAATCATAACATCTCCATAGGATTGTCGTGAAGTAAAAGGCTTAATAACAAGGTTTTCTTATTAAAAGAAAAAGTCAGCTATTTTCAAGAGACATTGTAACTTAAGTCGTGACTTGCTTTCAAATTACCACACACAATCTTCTTTATATTGAGCTGAAATCTCTCTCCTTATCATCTTTAAATCTTGCCTTGTTGAGGACTCTCCAAAGATAAAATTACATGCCTCAGGAGCTAGTGAGGCTCCTGTCATAGAAGGTGTTCAAACAGAAGCTGGCAGTCATGTTGCAGAGAGTACTTAAGCTTTAAAGGTATAGTTGCACCAGGTCAACTCCCAACTGGAAGGGTAGAAGGAGATAAGAAATACGAAGTGGGGTGGATAGTGCAAAAGAACATGGTAACAGAATCACTATGGAATATTTTCAAAATATACATATGAAGGCCTCATCTTGATGGATAGGGAGAAGCTTGCAGGACTTAGAAGACAAACTAGCCCTCTTTTCCAACCCTGTTTTGGAAATTACTAGACCAATGGTAATTTGGAATTATTCAGGCTGAGTGACATTTTGAGTTAGGACTGGAGATGTTTATCTAGATTGGTGAGTCTCAACCCTGTACACATTAGAGTCACCTGGGGAGCTTTTCAAAAGTACTAATGATCAAGCCTCCCCCCCCCCCCAGATCAGTTAAATCAAAATCTCTGGGAGATGGGCCAGGGCATTGAAGCTTTTAAAAAGCTCCCTGGGTAATTCTAATGTGCAGCCTAAGTTGAGAACCAATGATCTATAGATACTTACCTAGATAACCTTAAATGTTCTTTTTTAATCTGCAAATCTATGACTTGTAGCATCTCAAACTAAGCAAACACAAATCTCCAAAATAATAATTATTGTGTAGATTGGATATGTATCAAGAGGCATCCTAATGATAATAATAATAGCAAATAATATCAGTTTTCATTTGTATAGTGAATAAGCTCAGCCAACTCTCTAAATACCCACAGTGGCTGTAGTTTAGAAAATTTAACTGTCTTGAGCAAGATTCCATAGTTGATTAGAGGTCAAACTGGGACTCAAGTCCGGTTCTTCACATTCTCCCATTAGTTCTGTTTCTGCTCTATCACCATCAGCTAGTTTCTCAGGTCCTCTAGTGCCTAATTCTGTTTGCATTAACAGACCATGCTCTGTCTTCTTTAAAGTATTCCACAGAAGTTCAGCTATCGGTTATGACTCTAAGCCAATCTCTGGCTTCTAATTGGTACTTCCAGACCGAAGACACTTTGTGTTTGCTTTTGATGACAGATCGTGGTCTCAGAGGACTGGTGACTACTTAGAATTCCGTGAATCAAGGATGTGATTACCCTCATGGCAATTACATATGAAATAATTCTTGATGTAATAAAATAATCAACTTACCTTTAAAAAACAAAATCAAGAGGCAACATTACCTCTTACTCCGACATACACAGATCAGATTTTTTTGTTAAACGTAAAGGGTAATGAGTATTTTACTAGCCAAGCCATGGTACCAAAATTGAGTTGGGCATTTTAGTTACTTGCATCAGTGATTAAAGTAGTTAGAACCCTTAAAAACTTATCTAACTTCCACTTCCAGGAAGATGAAGTAGATGTACTTTTCCTTATTTCTCCAAGTAAGTACAGCTAAAAAAAACCCTTGCTCATATATAGAACAAATAGAGAAGGGGAGGGATACCAGCAAGGGGAATCAGGACCTGAAGAAAGATAAATGGTGAATTTCTGGGCTTTCGTTTTGCCTCATATATCCCAGCTAGAGAAGCCAGCAACTGGAAATGTCAACAGACACAGACCAAAACAGACAAAACAAGGCCTAATCTGTCTAGTCAAAGGACCATGAATTGGGCAGCCAAGCAAGACAAGAAACTTTGATATAATAACTGCTCTGCTCTAGCCAAATACCACAGGAAACAAAGCTGTGACCCTAATCCCACCCACACCAGAAATGTCACATGGAGAGTCTAAACTTCTACCCTCACTGAACTGTAATGAGGCATCCCAAATACTCTCCTAAATGATGTCAGAAAAGCAAAACATGGAGATGGAACTTTGATCCCCACTAGATGGTAACAAGGGCCCCACTGCTGCAGTGTCAGTGGATACCACATGGGGAGCCTGGACATCTGCCCTCACAGAACAGTGACAAGATGACCTTCACCTTTTTGCTCAGATATTGTTAGAGGAGGAAGGACCTCCCTACCATACAGCAGTAACAAGGCTACACCTTCCAATGATCTCAGTGGAGGCCATGTTAGGGAGCTGTAAGGAGGCAATCCTACCCTCAAACAAATACCAATGGAGGGCTAATGGAGAGCTAGCACCCTGACCCTAACTAACAATAATGAAAAGTATCCCCTCAGGTATCAGTAGAAGCCAATAGGGAAACACTGACTTCTGCTTCTACCTGGCAATGAATATGCATCCTCCCCTGCCCCCATGAGAGCAGTGCCAGTGGAAGCTAACTAAAACAGAAGCTTTAAATAAGATCCAGAGTCTTAGAACATAATAAGAATTTTAAAAATGTCCAAGTTTCAATTGAAAATAACTCATCATATCAAGACCCAAGAAAATCTCAAACTTAAAAAGAAAATCAGTAGAGCTGTGTTAGTTTGCTAGGGCTGCCATAATAAATACCACAGACTGGGTGGCTAAACAGAGATTTATTTCCTCAATTCTAGAGGCTGAAAGTCCAAAAATAAAGGTGTCAGTAGGGTTGTCTTCATTCTGAGGCACTGGGAATTATGGCTTCCACCTATGAAGTCTGAGGAAAGGGGAGAACACAATTCAGCCCATAATAGATGCCCATTCTGACATGACAAAAACGTTAGAATTATTTGACAAAGATGTAAAGGAGCCACCATAAAAGTGCTTTAGTGAGCAATTATAAACACACTTGGAACAGAAAAATCAGAAAACATCAGCCAAGATATGGAAGATAATGAGGAAAAACAAATTTTAGAACTGAAAAAACATAAAAACTGAAATTAAAAATTCAGTGAATGGTATGAAAAGATGCTCAACGTCGCTCCTTATCAGGGAAATACAAATCAAAACCACACTCAGATATCACCTCACGCCAGTCAGAGTGGCCAAAATGAACAAATCAGGAGACTATAGATGCTAGAGAGGATGTGGAGAAACGGGAACCCTCTTGCACTGTTGGTGGGAATGCAAATTGGTGCAGCCGCTCTGGAAAACAGTGTGGAGGTTCCTCAGAAAATTAAAAACAGACCTACCCTATGATCCAGCAATAGCACTGCTAGGACTTTACCCAAGGGATACAGGAGTACTGATGCATAGGGTCACTTGTACCCCAATGTTTATAGCAGCACTCTCAACAATAGCCAAATTATGGAAAGAGCCTAAATGTCCATCAACTGATGAATGGATAAAGAAATTGTGGTTTATATACACAATGGAGTACTACATGGCAATGAGAAAGAATGAAATATGGCCCTTTGTAGCAACATGGATGGAACTGGAGAGTGTGATGCTAAGTGAAATAAGCCATACAGAGAAAGACAGATACCATATGTTTTCACTCTTATGTGGATCCGAGAAACTTAACAGAAACCCATGGGGGAGGGTAAGGGGAAAAAAAAAGGAGGTTAGAGTGGGAGAGAGCCAAAGCATAAGAGACTCTTAAAAACTGAGAACAAACTGAGGGTTGATGGGGGGTGGGAGGGAGGGGAGGGTGGGTGATGGGTATTGAGGAGGGCACCTTTTGGGATGAGCCCTGGGTGTTGTATGGAAACCAATTTGACAATAAATTTCATATATTGAAAAAAAAATTCAGTGAATGGGATCCACAGCAGAATAGAGAAACAGTAGAAAGAATCACTGAACCAAAAGATGGAACAATAGAAACTACACGATTTGAACAACAATGAGTATTTAAAACAAAAACAATAACAAAACTACAGAGCTTCAGGGACCTGTGAAACTATGACAAAGATTATAACTCATGTCATCAAAGTCCAAGAAGGAGAGACAAAAAAAGAGTGTGGTTCAAAAGAAAGACTCAAAGACAACGGCTAAAAGCATTCCAAATATGGCAAAAGATTAGAGCTACAGATTAGAGAAGGTGAGCACAGCCCAAACAGGAATAGCCGAAAGAAATCCACACCAAGACACATTAGAGTCCAATCTCCAAGGACTAAAAATAAATTTAAAATCTCAAAAGCAATATAGGAGAAAAAAAATAATACATGATAGTGAATTTCTTAGGTAAATCCATGGTGGGCAAAAGGAAGTGGCAAGACATGTTTTAACTACTGAAAGGAAAGAACTGTCAACTTTGAACCCTATATCCAGTGAAAATACCCTTCAGAAATGAAAGGAAAATCAAGGCATTTTCAGATGAAGGGAAATGTTAAGAATTTGTCACCAGCAGATCTGTTTCAAAAGAGTAGCTAAAAAAACTGGGAAGGAAGAAAAAGAAAAGAATTTTGGAATATCAAGAAGGAAGGAAAAACATGGTAAGCAAAACTATTTCTTCTCTGGGGTTTTCTCGATTATGTTTGACAACTGAAGCAAAAATTTGCAGTAATGTTTAATGTGGTTCTAAATGTATGTAGAGGAAATATTTAAGACAATGATATTATGAACGAGGAAGGGTAAAAGTTTTCTATACTCCATTTAAACTCGTAAAATGGTGATACCAGTAAACTCTGATGTTACGTGTATATAATGTCTACAGAAAGCATTAAAAAAGATACGCAAAGAGATATAATCAACACCTCTTTTTCAATAAATTATAGAATGACTAGACTGGAAGTCAGCAAGGATGTGGAAAAACTCAACAATACCATCCACCTACAGAATTTAATCAACATTTATCCCACTCCCTCAACAGTAGCAAAATACACATTCTTTCAAATGCTCACAGAATATATGCAAAAATAGAGCATATCTTAGGCATAAAACAAACCTCAATAATTTTTAAAGAATTTATACCATACAGATGTTTTCTTTGAAAACAATGGCAACAAACTGCATGTCAAGAATTAAAATATAACAGGAAAATCTCCAATCACTTGGAAACTAAATAATATACTTCTAAATAATACATGTGTCAAAGAGAAGGCCTCAAAAGTAATAAAAAAAATGCACTGAATTGAGTGAAAATGAAAATAGAATATATCAAAATTTATAGAACATAGTTAAAACATACAAGAGGGAAATTTGTAGCAGGTTAGGCACACATTAGAAAAGAGGAAGACTCAAATCAAAAATCTAAGTTCTTATGTAAAGAATTTAGAAAAATAAAAGCAAAATAAACTAAAAGAAGCTTAAGGAAGGAAATAATATAGATAAGAGCAGAATTCAATGTAATTGAACAGGAAAACAATGAAGAAAATCAATGAAGAAGAGAACTGAGTTTTTGAAAAGATAGATACAATTGACAAACTGCCAGCAAGACGGATTTTTTTTTTAAAGATACAAATTACCAGCATCAGGAATGATACAGAACATATTACTGCAGACATTGCAGATATCAGGGGATATCACTACAGGCATTGCAGGTGTCCAAAAGATAATACGGAATAACTTCACACATTTGAATTTGACAACAAAGATGAAGTAGATCAATTCCTCAAAATCTACTACAACTCCTATAACTAGGAAGGAAATTGAATTCATAATTTCGAGATATTCTCCAAATGTAATCTCCAGGCCCAGATGGTTTCACTGAGAATTGTGCCAAATGTTTAAAGGAGAACTATACCAATTCTAAACAATCTCTTCCCAAAAAATGGAAGGGAAAATTCCCTAATTCATTTTATAAAGCTAGTATAGGACACTATTTTTTTAAGTTTATTTATTTATTTTGAGAGAGAGAGATAGAGAACACGAGCAGGGAAGGAGCAGAAAGAGAGGGAAAGAGAAAATCCCAAGCAGATTCTGCACAGCATGGCATCCGACATGGGGCTCAATCCCACGACGGTGAGATCATGACCTGACCTCATATCGAGAGTTAGATGCTCGAAAGACTGAGCCACCTAGGCATCAATAGGACACTATTAAGCTATTTTAGGACACAAGATAAACTTGCAAAAATCAATTGTATTTTTTATACTACCATGTGTACTTGTACACTGAAATTAAAAATATAACATCATTATAATCACTCAAAAATACTTAACCGTAAATCTAGAAAAATATATATACCACTTCTATACTATGAAATGCTGATAAGAGAAATCAAACAATATCCAAATATATAATGTATTTATGGATTAGGAGACTCAATATAATAAAGATGTCAACTTTCTCCAAATTGATATAGAAGTTTAATAAAATTCCTATCAAAATCTCAGATTTTTTTGTAAATATGGAGATTATTTTAAAATTTATATGAAAAAGCAAAAGAACTAGAATAGCTTTGAAAAAGAAGAATCAAGTTGGAAGAATCAATCCAGTTTCAAGACTTTTTTATATATATCTAATAATCAAGACTATGTGTTATTAGTGAACACACAGACGCAAAGATTAGAAGAGAATAGAACAGACCAAAGAAATAGACTCACACATATATATCCCATTGATCATCAGCAATGATGCAAAGAATTTCAATGGAGGAAAAGTAGCCTTTTCAAAACATGGTGTTGGAGTATTTGGACATCTGTAGACAAAAATATTAACCTCAACCCAAGTCTCATATCTAATTCAAAGATTAAACTAAAAGTGGATCATGGATTCAAATATAAAATGTTATCCTATAAACTATATGAAACTATCAAAACATAAGGGAACAAAACATAAGAGAAAGTATTTGGATCAGTGGCAAGGCAAAGAGTTCTTAGAGTAGACATCAAAAGCACAATTCACAAACAAAAAAAAAATGACGTTGGATTTCGTAAAAATTAAAAAACTTTTGCTTGGCAAAAAACACTGTTAAAGGAATGAAAAGCCAAGGTGCACTTTGGAAGAAAATATCTGCCAACTACATTTCCAATGAAGACCAACATCTAGTATATATAAAGAGCTGTCAAAACTCAACAGTAAAAAGCAAACAATCCAATTAGACTATGTGGGAAAGATATGAACAGACATTTCACTAAAGAGAATATACAGAAATTAATGGCTAATAAGCACGTGAAAAGATGCTCATTGTTAGTATCCATGAGATAAATACAAATTAAAACCATAAAAAGCTATCATTACACACTTATCAAAATAGCTAAAATAAAAAATGGTGACAACAGCAAATTGGAGAAACTAGATCACAATCTCTGATACATTGCTAGTAGGAATGTAATATGGCACAGCCAGTCTAGAAAACTGTTTGGCTTTTTCTTAAACAATTAAATATGCAGTTATAACTTGAGCTAGAAATTACACCCCTAGGCATTTTTCCCAGATAAAAGCTAGCATTCACACAAAAATCTGTACATGAACCTTCCTATATAGCAGCTTTATTTGTAATCACCCTAACCTGGAAATGACCCAGATATCTTTTAAAGGGTGAATGTTTAGGGCACCTGAGTGGCTCAGTCGGTTGAGCATCGGACTCTTTATTTTGGCTCAGGTCATGATCCCAGGGTCACAGGATCTCTGAGCATCGGACTCTATATTTTGGCTCAGGTCATGATTCCAGGGTCACAGGATCTCTGTGCTGAGTGTGGACCTGCTTAAGATTCTCTCTCTCTCTCTGCCCCCTCCCCTGCTTGCATGTGCTCTCTTGCCAAAAAAAAAAAAAAAAAAAAAAAAAAAAAAAGGGTGAATGGTTAATGAGACTGTAATACATTAATGCCACAGAATACTACTCAGAAGTGAAAAGGAACAAGCTATTGGTACACACACCTGGATGAAACGCCAGAGATTTATGCTTAATAAAAAAAGCAATCCCCAAAGTTTCCATACTATAGGACTACATTATGTAACATTCCCCAATGTATATAATTTTAAGTAATGGAGAACAGATCAGTGGTTGCTATGGGTTATGAAGGTGGTGAGATGGGAAGAAAGTGGATATGGCTTTAAAATGCAATAGGAAATGGGTGCCTGGGTAGCTCAGTTCGTTAAACGTCTGACTTCAGCTCAGGTCATGATCTGGCAGTCCGTGAGTTCAAGCCCCACATCGGGCTCTGTGCTGACAGCTCAGAGCCTGGAGGCTCCTTCAGATTCTGTGTCTCCTTCTCTCTCTGCCTGCATCTCTCTCTCTCTCTCTCTCTCTCTCTCAAAAATAAATAAACATTAAAAAAAAGGCAACAGGAAGGATCTTTGTGATGATAGAAATGTTCTGAATCTTGACTGTATCAATATTGATATCCTGGTTTGTGATTTTATTACAGTTTTGTGATGTTACTTATCATTGGGGAAACTTCTTAAAGGGTACATAATGTCTCTTTGTATGATCTCTGACAACAGCATATAAACCTACAACAATCTCAAAATAAATAGCTTAATTGAATAATATACCTCTTTCTTCAATTTGAGCTTCATAATGAATTAGTCAACTTTTACTTTATAATTTATTTACTGTTTAATGTTTTAGAACCAATTAAGATATGAAAACTTCTGTAGTAATTACTGTATCTTTCCCAGTATTTGGCAGCCTGGGATGAAATGCCTTCATGTTTAATGGGTCTTGGGGGATTACAAGAACTATTTAACACCACTCAATAAACAAACAAACAAACAAACAAACAAACACACTACTCAGGTTACAGCCATATCTTTTTCTAGTGGGAATTCTCACTCTTTCCCTCCAGTATTAAGTCTTATAATCCTACTAACAGATTGCAAAAATGTCAAGTGTTCACACTGATATTCACTGAGCTCATATTATAATTAAAGAACTGAAGTTGGTTCTGTGACCTTCGAAAGAAGGACCATATTGAGATCCATTCAGAACCTACACGAAATCAATAAAATTTTCTAGGCTACCATAATGTTCAGGGTTCTATTTTTATGCGTTCTGTTTCTGTAAAAACATAATGGTATTAAGAGTTAATATTTATTGCAATATTTCTGTATGTCAAGGACTATTTTAATTGCTTTACAAGTATTAATCATTCAACCCCACAGCAACTCTAAGTATGGAACTATTTTTATAAACATTTTACAGTTAATGAAACTGAGTCATAGAGGGGTTACTTAACTTGCCTAAGATCATATAATTAATGTATAAAGCTTAATTATAATCCAGGGCTGTTTGGTTCCAAAGAGTACATTATTAACCATTAATATTATATAATATTTAACAAATATAGGCTCTTTGCCATAGGAATCAAAAGGCAATCTTGGAAGGTCATTATAAGCTGTTATAGTGATATTACTAATCAGTCTGTTGCATATATGCTATCTGAAATCAGTCACACTAGTAAGGAGTATGAAAACCTTAGAATAAAAGAAGCAAAAAGAACCTTGGCTTTCTCATTGGTAATATGAATGAATAACAATATATAACCAAGCTCCAAGTGGTTAATAACTTGGGAAATTGGTGGTCAAACTGGAACTCAACATGGGTCTCCTCTGTTCCTAACACGTTTCTGTTACCCCAGTATTCCTCCCTTAAGAAAGGAAATTTGATCTAGTGAAACAATGTTATGACCTCTGCCACTGGACATTCCAGCTTGTCCCTTAAAGCTTCAAGGTTATCAGAGCTGAAAGGTGATCTATACATACGCTAGGAAAAAAGAGTATCCCCTTTTATGATACAATGTTAGAAGGGTTTCAGGATAGCACAATTTTGCCCCAGTGTGATACAAAGATTAGGAAAAAAAAGGCCATTTAATTTGTCCTTAACCTGTGTCTATCTCTAATACCATGATATATTTAGGGGACAGGGCAAGCAATGGATGATTTCTCTCTTCCCTCAGATAAATTTGTCCAAGAGGCTTTGAGGGCCTCATCGGAAGGAGCTTCTGCTGGTCTGCTCCTTCAGTGTTCCCACCATGCCCAGACATGCTGATTATCAGAGTTGATATTGCTACTGTCATCTTTAAGTCTAAAAGATGAATATGTGCTGGGCGCCATGCAAAGGCTACTTATCTGTCTGTTTTGCCAATTATTTACAAAACTAAAAGTTCTAACATTTGACTTACACCCTTCTAAGTTTTTATGACCCTTATAAAAATCTAAGGAAGAAGCACAACACAAACTTATGTTCAGTTATATATGTATATATACATATATAGATATGGATATCATAGAGTCATATATATGTGGTATATATATATGATATATATATATATGATATATATATATATCATATATATATAAAATTTCCTCTCAGGTACATTTTATTTATTGTGTAAAATATTAATATGTTGAACTGAATTTTGTTTTGTTAAGCAACAAAAAAGTCAAGAACTCAGTGATCCAAGCAAAATTTATAATGAAATTTTTACATAATGAAATCTGTGAGTCTGGGAGACAGTGATTTGCAGAGATAGGGTATGATACATCTTGTGCTGTGGGTTTTTTTTCCTTTTATGCATGGGTCTATGTACAAGCAGATACAAGTTCATTGTTCTGCATATCAGATAGGAGTTTCTTGCAGAATGCATTCTGATTAAAATGAAATGTTGAACTGACAGTGAATGAGCTACCCAAATAATCTTCACTGGTTTCTCTTAGAACTTAAGAGTTCTGTTTACTCAGTGCCTAAGCTTATTGACATCATAATAAAGATCCATTTCAATTTTTCAAAGCCTCTCTGAGAAGGCTCACCCACCATCTTCAGCTCTGTAATGACATGTTGCTCAGTGCAACTAGTGAACCGTGGAAGAATGGACCCTGATGAAGATCCATCCTGAATCAGCGTGATTGTGCAGGTCAGTATCAAGCTTTGATGACAGGTGCAAAGATCAGATTGGCCATGCAATAGGCCTGGTCACTGGTCAAACATGAACAGAGCACCACAACTCAACCCGAACCATAAAACTGTTAAAACTTTGCCAAGCTTCTCTCTGACCCTGGCTTTCTACAAGATAGAGCAGCTTGTAGGGTTTGGAAGGAACAGCTGGAAAGGCTTGTGATCATCAGATGATGAGCCTTCACTGTCTAGGGCAAGATTAGACTGGTGGGATGTCAGAATGACTAGGTGGTCTCCCTTGAGAATGCCTGCCTTATCATGAAATTCTGGAGTAGTTATTTAATTAAATGCAATTATAACAAAGAACCAGGGAACCCATAGAGGGAAATGTGTCTGAGTTATAATATCATCATGCACCTCCCTGTAACTGTAATTTAATCACATTCCAAAGCAGTTCTTTCTAATTTGTATACACAGAGATACGATATATGAAACAAATAACTCAGGGCTGGGTACAATATTCCAAGACCCAGTGTAATTTACACAGAAAGCTGGATATTTATTACTGATGCTAGAGGTTATTAAGTTATCTGAAAGGTATAGACTTCATTTCTCTTTTCAAGAAATAGAGATTTATATTGCTTATTTATTCCCAGCTGTTGAATATCTGAGTTGTGCTCAGAAAAGAGATTAAAAATATTTGATGATACCAGTGGCTGACAAAGCAGCAACTTGGGGAATTTCACCCAATTTTTATCTGGAATGGGTTTCTGAGTGTGTGTATGTCTGTGTTTATATGTCTGATTGTGTCAGACCCAATAAAAGACATATGTTTTGACAGTCTATCATGAAATATTCTATTGTTTCTCTTTTTTATGTGAAAAACTCAGTTATTCAAGATATTTTCCTGACTTAGGGTTTTGTTTTTATTTTTGTTTTTTCCACTTGAATAGTATGAATTCTCATAGGAGCCCTGACCGCGGGACTAAGTCCCTGGGCCTGAAATTCATCGTAGCTTTGCTACAAACTCTGTGTGGCCTCAAGTGAGCCATTTAACATTTAGTATCATCTATATTTTTTAATATATAAAAAGAGTTAGGTTTGTAGAATCTCATTATTCTGTCTGTGAACTGAGCTATAATTAATTGGGAGTAATTCTTGGACAGCTATTTTTTAGACATGGAGAAGACGACCCTAACTCATTGGTACCTCACGCCATGTCTCAGGTTTCTTAATAACGCATACAATTACTCATTCCACAGAATTTTGCATGCAAGACCTACTAAGGGTGCTTATTGATGTGTCTACACAATCTCGGGCATAACACTTTGGCAATGACTAAAACCAGAAGACAGTTTTGCAACATGTATTTCTTCTTGAAATGGAAAGCACTCCGGGTTATACATCAATCTTTTTAACCTCTTGGGTAGTAACAATGCCAGCACAGGATTACAGAAAACAATGATATATACTATAAGGATAGATCACTGTCTGTGGATAGAAACACACATCTATATTTCTGTCCAAAACTTTACTAGAGCATGCTTAAAGAGGTCTGGAGCCACCTGAGAGTAGGAACATGCGTTCAGAAATCATGGCAGAGATTTAATCACGCCTCTGGTTTGTGCTATGACTGCAGGCAGGTTATGTCCTCACTTACAGTTCCCATAATGGGAAACATAAGAGGTGTCCTGGAGGGGTGGAAAGGACCAAGGACCGAGAGCCACAGGCCTTCAGCTCAGTCCGAAATCTAATACCGACAAACTCTGTGTTAAGAGCAAGTCATTTTACATGCTTGGGTCATAGAATTAAGAGAAAATTTGGCATATTAATCTTCAAACTAAAATTAGATTATCGCTAATATTCTCTAAAGCTTCCCTTTTGTGCAATTGCTGCCTCTTACAGGTAGGGTATTGCGAAAATTAGTGTGTTGAGTGCTATAAAATTTTTGGGCTAAGGTGGGGCTTAAATTAGAGTGCAGAGATCAGCTCCTATTTCAAGATCCCTTTCTCTGTCAGCACCCCATTTTGCTATAATCCATTCCCTACTTCTCAGGCGACTTCACTGTTCTAGGCCTGCTCATGCCAGTGGTATACCACGCAAGTTTTAAAAACTTCCCAACCCTGTCTTCTAAAAAAGTTAACTTTTCTACTTTCCATTCTCAGTTCAGTGTTCAATGAACAAAACCAGTACATAAACTAATTCCTCCTACATTTCAGTTGGGGCCCTTCTGAAGTCAATGTGTTAAACAAAGAGGAAGAGTCAAATAATGGGGTTTTTAGGCATTAATGGCTAATGAAGGATATGTGTTGATGTTTTTTGATGTCCCCACAAAACACCCCATGTAACTGCAACTTTACATTATGTATAGCATTTTACTATTTAAAAGTGCTTTCACATATATGTGTGTTAGGTAAACAAATGAGTTATTTCCTAATATGTACTTATCGCTAAGAGAATAAAAAGGAGGCTTCAGAAGATTATGACTTCCCCATGTTCTTACAAGTACTTAGAATAAAAAGACTTATATTCTGGTTCTGTTTCATCCTGGTCCCATGTGATTAACACCAATATTCCTGCCTCTCTGCCAAAAAGGTACTAGGTATATCCAGGTTATGGTAATAAGATAATTTTTAAAAACACCAGTCAATTGGGGCGCCTGGGTGGCTCAGTAGGTTGGGCGTCTGACTTCGGCTCAGGTCATGATCTCACAGTCCATGAGTTCGAGCCCCGCATCGGGCTCTGTGCTGACAGCTCAGAGCCTGGAGCCTGCTTCAGATTCTGTGTCTCCCTCTCCCTATTCCCCTCCCCTGTTCATGCTCTGTCTCTCTCTGTCTCAAAAATAAATAAAAACATTAAATTTTTTTTTAAAAAGCACCAGTCAATTCATTCTTAGGGGCTAATTACAGACAAGGTGTAAAGTTAAAGCATCATATTCATCTATCCTGTAAAGCTCATGTTTTGGAGGTCTGATATCATCACATAAAAATCTGAAATTTAAACAAAACTGTAGTGAATTGTGCCTCAAAATAGGAGGGTTCTAATTTCTTGTCTGATTCTTCCTCTCTGCCTTATTTAGGATCAGACATTGTCCCTCAAAAAGCTGAGTATCTTTGCATGTCTCCACATTTACATATAACATTTCTCTGTTGCCTGATAAGGCTTTTATGACATAGAATAGCCTGTACTATTTTCTTTTTTTAAAAAACCTGTACTATTTTTAATGTCACTCATGTAAAATATCCCGATAGTGTTCTGGGTTCCCCACATTTTGTAATACAGAGTCTGCATAACCTTATATATCTACTGGTAGATGCTGTGCATTGGAAATAAAGACAAAGATTTAGAGTAATATCTTAGGAAACAGTAGCTCTGGAATACTGAGAAACACTGGCCAAATTGGTAGAATGACTAAATAAATTTCAAAACAAGTCTTCCAGTTTAAGTAATTAGGAAATAACCAATATCATACTTCTTACTTCACCACAAGGAACAATACATTTGGAGACAATATGTAAGGCAATTCCTTTCAGACAATGGAAAACAGACAGTGGAGGAATGTAATACTTGAGATAAGGAAAATATATAAAATGAGCTCTAAATTCACCAGACTTTCTGCCTGGAGCCAACATCCAAATCATAATACAAGGAAGTGGAATACAAGAGAGAGCAGCAGTCTCGACAGTCAGGAGAGAGACATGAAAGTCCAGAATTTCTGAGAAAATTGTTATCTGGGTCTCAGGGCACCAGAGATGAGGGAGCTGCATAGATAAGGAGCCCTATAAATCTAGAAATAACTTCCCTTATGCTTTTGGCCAAGTACAAAGTTGTACATATGCAATAAATGTTCTGCAAGATCTCTGGGGAACAGCTAGTGGGGACCTGTGAACCAAACAGAGATCCTAGGAGTTGAATAATACTGGCAGACATTGGAGTTGTGACTAGCCACAGTGGAAAGGCCTCACTGAACACACTCACCCATTGGTTGAGATCCTGGCCTCTAGAAAAGCCATTGGAGGAGGTAGGCTACTCCAGACCTACTCCAGCAAAACCTAAAACCAAACTCCGACCAGAAGGGGCTGAGGTTGACAATCAGATTCTCAACAATGTAACATTCTCAATGTCTACCCCCAGGTAAAAATCTATTAGATATAAGAAGGAACAAGATGATATGACTCTGAATCAGGGGGAAAGAAAGTTAACATAGACAATTACATAGATATTACACAAATGTTGATATGGTCATATCAAGATTTTAAAAGAGCCATCACAAATATCCCGAATGACTTAAAGGAAAAGGTGGACATAATGAGTTAACAAATAAGGAATTATAAGAGAGAAATGGAAACTATATTAAAAAAAGGAAATTCTAAAGGTGAAAGTTCAATACCTGTAGTGAAATGAGTGTAACAGCAAATTAGACATTAGATATAGAAAGTATCACTAAGTTTAAATATAGGTCAGATAAAACTATTTAAATTAAAATACGTAGGGATAAAACAAACATATAAACACATACAATAAAAACAAAATGTCACTTGCCAGTGCAACAGTAATGAGTGGTCCAGTGATATTTGTAATCCCAGAAGGAGAAAAGAAAGAAAATAAGGGCTTTTTTATTTTTATTTTGTTAAAAATATAAGTTATTGTCAAATCAGTTTCCATACAACACCCTGTGCTCATCCCTACAAGTGCCCGTCTCCATGAATAAGGGCTTTTTAAAAAAGCATTTGAAGAAATAATAGCCAAAAAATTTCTCAAATCTGATGATGATTATCAACGGATAAATCCAATAAACTCAAGAAAAACAATCTAGATAAAGACAAAGAAAGCCTAAGAGCATCATAGTCAAATTGCTAAAATCCAAATTTAAAGAGAAAATCTTGAAAGCAGTCACTACCTACAATGGAATAATAATAACTACTAACTTCTCATCAGAAATAAAGTAAGCCAGAATAAAATGGAAGGAACTATTAAGAATTTTATGGCAAATAAATATTTGTCTATCTAGAATACTATATTCATCAGAAAGACATCCTTCAAAAATGAAGGCAAAACAAAGACATTTATCAATTAACAAAAACTGAGACAATTTGTCACCAGTAGAGTTGCGATACAAGAACTGTGGAATGTAAAGAAACTTTTTTCAAACTGAAAGAATTGCAAATAATTTATATAGATACTCTAATATCCAGGAAGTGGAGCTTTACTATTCTTTCCCAAGTTTGAGCTAAGCCAAGTGACTTCCCTTCAAAGAGTAAAGGGGGGAAAGTATCTTTACAGGGAGAAAACAGGCAAACACTATCTGGGCCAGGTGAAAGTTCACATCATCAGGGAGGAGTCACCCTGGTAACATGTAGACCTAATATGATGTGATGGCTGTGGCACTTCACCTCTGTAGTCTTCCTTCCAAAACCCCATAACCCCAATATAAATATAAGGAAACATCCACTAAATCCAAATTAACAAACATTCCATAAAACAGCCCATCATTACTCCTCAAAACTGTCATAGACCAGACAAAATTAAGAAGACATGATGGCTAAGTGCAAAGTCATAACCTGGATGGGATCTTAGGGCAGAAAAATGACTAGGGAAAAACTAGTGGAACCAGAATGCAGTATAAAATTCAGTTAATAGTAGCATACCAGTGTTGATTGCTTTTTCGTGACAAATTTATCATAGTAAGTTAGCAATAGGGGAAACTAGGTGGCAAGTATACTAACCTTCGCAGCACTATGTTTGCAATGTTTCTGTAGATATAAACTTATTCTACATTAAAATTTCTTGTTTATTTATTTTGAGGGAGAGACAAAGACAGAGAATCCCAGGCAGACTCCGCACTGATAGATGCAGGGCTCGACCCCATAAACCATGAGATCATGACCTAAGCCAAAACCAAGAACCAGATGCTCAGTTGACTGGGCCACCCCAGAACCCCTAAAATTAAAAACTTTTTAAACAGACAGAGAGAGAGAGAGAGAGAGAGAGACAGAGAGAGTAGAGACCTGCTTCTTGCCCTGATACTAATTATAGGAGATGTGGGTAAGAGAAGAACTCCTTGGCCCTGGTGATTAAGAGATTATGGATAAAATGGGACTTAACGGGCACGTAGATTTGGAATTTGGTTTGCTTTCTATCAATTAGCAGGATCATCTCCTTTTTGCTTTAATAAGTTTCCACTTTCAGCCACTTCCTGGACTCCTCTCTGCCTAACCAAGGATCATAACTCTTATTAGCCAACTCTGCCCCATACACGGAAGCAGTACTGAGTTTTCAAATCAAGTTGCTGGAAGGAGTGTGGAAGGGAGTGTAGAGGAACTCTATCCTACCACCGATATGCCTGTGTATGTATGTGCACATACACACAAACCTGTACAGGACAGGTACTGATGGAAGAACATTCTATAGCACTGATATATCAAGGTTACAAATATTCTCCCAGGTGCCAAGATTCCCGCCCCACCACTACCAGCATTCCCTAGTAGGAAAATGTACTTGGGAACACGGCAATTTTCCTACCTCTTAGCGGTCATGGGTGCTTTATGGAGTGACAGAAACTTATGAGGGTATGGAACTAGTAGAATGTGATCATATAATGAGCATCCAAACTTTTTTCAATGGACTATTACTTGGTTTTACCCTTTTGTCATTCATAACCTCTTAGCTCCTCCCATAACTTACCTTTTCCCTTAAAATAATCAAAACTCTCTATTTCCAGAATATTCTTAATGATTGAGGTGTTAGCTTCTGTAGCACTCAGGATCCTAGGTGAAGGCCAGAATGGCTCATTCAGATGCCCTGCATGAGAGACAGCATTTTCAAGTAACATTTGACTCTTTAACCAGGTCCTTACCATGCACTGTCTTTGGAGGCAGTGTCAGAGAGTAGTGACAAGTTTGGGCTCTCGGAAAAATGAGGGTTCCAATCTCTTCTCCACCACTTACAAACTATGTGACCATGGACAAATAACATGATATCTCTGTGTCCTGATATTTGTATGCGTAAGATACAGAAAATAACTTCTACCTACCTGACATAGATGTTTTGAAATTCTGAACTTATACATAAAAAAGTATTTATAATCTACAAAAATGTAAAGTTTTGGTAGTCCAGGGGGCACAAATATTGTGATGATAATAATAAATACCATCTGATTGGGCAGAGCATTACCATTGCCATTTGACAGATAATATAATGATTCTTGTCCCAGCTTACTATTTAGAATGCATATGACCCTGCCCCATTTAGACAGCATATTTACTCTGAAAGGGCATTTCATACTATATAGTTCCTTCTCCTATTGAAATAAATACAAATGAAGTAGGAAACATGTAGCTATAGAAGGGATTTCCCCCCACTACATTTCTTCCAAATTGCTTCTCACTTACACTAAGACCTAATTTCCCTATCGGTGTTGCTACTTAAGTATATGTTTTTTAAATGTTTATTCATTTTGAGAGAGAGAGAGCATAAGCATGTGAGCAGGGGAGGGGCAGAAAGAATGAGAGACAGAATCCCAAGCAGGCTCCGTGCAATCAGTGCAGAGCCGGACGTGAGGGTTGAACTCAGGAACAGTGAGATATGACCTGAGCTGAAATCAAGAGTCTGACACTTAACCAACTGAGCCTCCCAGGTGCCCCACTGCTAAAGTATATTGATTCTGACTCCCTTCTGGTGTCTACTGAGATACAGCTCAAACAGATCAAGAGAAATGCAAAACTGATTCCCAAAAGTGAAATCAGCGTGACATTCATAGCAGTGAAAAGAAAGCTGGTGGGAGAAAAGGAGAGAAAATAAACATGGCTGAGGCAAAGATACAATGAATCCTCCCCAATCAGCCCTGCCTCGGTGAATTCTGTTTGGTGCGTGGATAGATGCATGGGAATAGAAGTATGGAGAGGGTGTTTAATAAACATACATAAACTCATATACAAATAAACTTCAAACTTACATTATGCAAAATGGCTGTTTGTATATTTAATCTTCTGCAACGGGGAACTGGAGAAGTAAAGGGCTATATTTTATAGTATGACTCAAAACAAAAAGAAACGATGGCTGGATAGTTAGCCCAGGGATTTGCGGGAATTCTGTTTTCTGTGATTATTAATGCTGTGGTTGGTTTCTACCATACAATGGTTTACGACTATTTTAATTATCTGTGCAGTTCCCCAGATATTTTGGAAAGGCTTCACACATAAATGGATATATCTGCCATTTTAGCCTTTATTACTGTTCCTGGAAACAATGACAGACTTGATTCACAAGGTCACCCAACATTCTCCTACCATTCTTTTTGTAACTTAAGATATCCCGTAAGTTTAATGTCTTTTATTCCATCTCATCGAAGGTATGAATGATATTTGCTGGGTCACAGAGATGATGTCCCTATTATATGCTCTCATCAGATCATTGACACCATAAACTGTAATGGCTTCTTCAGAGCTAATAACGTATCTGGCATCACCCTGTATTGGGGAAGTCCTTAATCCTGTAAATGGTTGATAATAACTTACATTTACCCAGAGCATTTTCATCTCCATCTTAAAGTGATAAATGCACAGAAAGTGTGAGTCCACCCATTGCTGCATTGACAGGCATCTCTGAAACGGAATGCTGCATAGCTACTGCTCTGTCAAAGGGCCAGAGATGAACATCATATTTAATATGAGCTGAGTTGGAAATCTGGCCTCACTTTTAAGTGAGGATTAAAACAGCTCACTGCAACCAATAGTTCTCTATTTGTATAAGGTAAAAAGTTACTGAGTTTGGTATAGGTCAAGGCAAAGAGTTTAGAATGCCAGCAATGAAGCACAAGTGTGCAGAATTTTGTCGGGGGCTTGTACCATTGGTGTTTGAACACAATAATGCCCATTCTGTGAGCTGCAGTCATGAAACATGGAGACATTCACCTGGATGAATAAATAAGAAAGGACAATGATTATTATTTTTTTAACCTTAGCATGGAGTCTTCTGTGTTATGTGGTTGAAAGTATATTGATTTCAATGTATCCTAGCAATCACTCCACATGAACTATGCATAGCTAAAATGTGCAGTTTTAAATTAAGTTGTGGTAGTGATTCTTCTCTGTGAACACAGAAAAAACAAACATCAGGCCTCTAGTTAAAGTCAAACAAACATAAATACACGTTGAGTTTTCTAAACACATATTACAACTAAACACGGAACAGTGATCTTCTGACACAAACCCTGGACTTGGAAGCCGAAGACTTCATTTTGAGACTGAGCCCTGTGTGATTTGGACACAATTTTGGGCCTGGATATTCTCGTATTAAAAGTGGAGACAGGGCACCTGGGTGGTTCAGTTGGTAAGCGTCTGATGTCAGCTCAGGTCATGGTCTCACAGTTGATGAGTTCAAGCCCCATAATGGATGAGCTCGTGCCCCACTTTGGGTAAAAACATGAGCCCCAGGTGAGCCCTGCTTCTCTTCCCCCCCCCCCCCGCCCCCTCACTCACTTGCACCCTCTCTGTCTCTTAAAAAAAATGAAGACAGCAAATACCTAACTCAGATTATTATATGAAGGATCAACGAACTAATGTACATAAAATATCTTTGGAAAAATGAAGACACCATACAAACAGGAGAGATTACCAATGGCTTCTTTCTTGACCTACCCTCAGGTCACTAATCTATATGACCTTTAAATACTGGAAATAAACTGAAATAGAATTATAAATATGCCTAGGTGAATTATTTCTGAATTATCAGAAAAAAAAATTCCTTGAATATGTTATTTAATGGTGGGGTCCTTTAATATTTATACCTTCATTCCTGAAAAATTAAATGACTGACATATATCATATAACATTTTAGAGCTAAAATACATGAGACCTCTTGACCTTTAAAAGATTTATAATAATGCTAATGAGACGGTATCAAATATATAATGGTCTATTATAAAACTATTTGGTCTATCTTCATGTCTGATTCATCAAGCAGATTTTGATGGAAAAGGGGTCAGGATCAAGGGTATTATTCTGATTAACAATTTAAGAAGGTACTTAAAGATTTATTATTTAGAAAGTTCTAGGACAAAATTGTATAAACAATGGAAATTTCCAACATTAAGAACTTCCAGTATATTGAGCTTCCACCCACCTACTTAATTGCATTTCTTTTCATAACCCTTTTATGCTGAAGACTCTCCCTCCATCTAACATAACTTAATGGGGTTATATCCCGAGGAGCAAAAGCAGCTGAAGCACTAACTTCATTAGTTGCTTGACTCCACCTGTCAGAAATTCTGGCTCCAGACCAATTCAAGGTAAATTTATACTAGGAAAGAAGGTTACAAATAAGGTTGTAAATGTATATGCTTAGAGAACAGGCTGGTGGCTAAAACTCTTTTATATGAAAATGTGATAATGCATGATTGTTTTGAGGGCTTAAGTGGTCTTAAATTCTTAATCAACTATATATCCGATATCTGTATCTATGCATATCAACAAGGAGATTCAAAGATTTTTCAAAGTGTAATCGAAAGACTCAGTATCTTACAAAGTGAAATCAAATTTTCACTGCATACTGACTATAATAGACAATATGAAGTGTTCCAGAGTTTTTCATTTTTCTGTTCTGATGGCCTCTTAATGAGTACATTTTTTAAAATAAATTCTCAGATTTCTTTACTTCCTTGGAATTCTTTTTTAGTAAATTACGTATTTGGGAAACAATGCTGACTTATTCCCAAAGATCCTAAATCCTTTTCTCCTGAAAGCATAATGCAGAATTTTAAAATTCTGCAACCAAAAAAATCTCACAGGGTTGTACAAATAAAAAGAATAATGTGTCTTTCACTTTTGATAGTATCCCCTCTTATTTAATAAAATAGGTAATCATAAAGATAAAAGAAATGAAATAAATTTATTGGACAAGGTAATTAACTTCTCTGTATTTCCATTTCCTTCTCTGTAAGGATTGTTAATATTAAGAATATCGGTAAGGGCTGTATGGGTATGGGAGGAATAAAACTTCCTTCATAACATAGTTGTGAAGATTAAATAAGATACTATACATAAAGCCCTTAGAATAGTGCCTGGCAAAGCAAATGTTGCTTAGGAAACATTGCGTTTGATGTGTCCCAATTCAATCCTCCTCTTTTATACCTGAATTTTGAGACAATGGAGAATAAGACAAAGAATTCATGGATTAGGGCCAAATCATTTGTATTACTTATAAAGGCGAAGTTGGAAGATTTAACTTACATCTGTAGGCAGTGAGCTTTTTTAAAAAAAAATTTAATGTTTATTTATTTTTGAGAGATAGAGAGAGATCTAGAGCAGGAGAAGGGCAGGGAAAGAGGGAGACACAGAATCCAAAGCAGGCTCCAGGCTCTGAGCTGTCAGCACAGAGCCCGACACAGGGCTAGAACACAAGAACTGTCAGATCATGACCTGAACCAAAGTAGGACGCTCAGCTGACTGAGCCACCCAGGAGCCCCAGCAGTGAGCTTTCGAATACATGAGCTCCAGGCATCACTGAATCTGTAAGACGTGTGTTAATCAGGAGCACAACGTGTACACTCTGTGGGCAGGTTTTCTCCCAAAAAGAAGGGAAGAGAAATGGCCAGGGATATTGTATCCGCAGGCTAGGCCAAGTTTATTTCCAGCCCACACACATTTCTAGTTTAGGCAGCCTTAGGGGTATGCTTCAGGTGCAACTCACTCCCAGACCCAAGCTGATGGAGTAGCCAATATCTGGACCACTGGTAATATCTGTGGCGATGGTGAGGAGGGCTTGGTGAAGCCCACTGGCTGTTAAACTTGTTAGTGGAAGTGACTAACTTCCCACATTAGATTCAGAAAAACAAGCCATGTGGTCAAATGAAACCTATGTAAGTAGGGAAATTCAGTCCTGCTACGTTCAGGGAATGAAAAGAGCAGCAGCATATTTGTGAACAGCCCCCAAAAACTTGTAGTTTGCTCCTGCCACCAAATATTTGGTTCACTATCCTTTATACACAAAAGTAGACTCACTTCTTTCCCTAGGGAGGCAACCCAAAGTCCCTATTCGTCAAAGAATCAGTCAAGTCTAGGATCTGTGGGTGGAATGGAAGTTTCTGCATCAAAGGATGAGGTGAGAAACATTTGTATCGGTCCAGATAGGACTCTTCTTGCTCCAGACACCTATGAAGTACAAAGATAAGTTATTTCCCCACAGCCTCACTTCCTCCACCTGTATATACACCATACAACCATGAAACATAACAGGACAGCCTAGCATTGCCATTCAGAAAAGGGTAAACTCAAGGATAGAAGACATTCTGTATCACCAGTTCACAGTGATTCTAAGCAGATGCTAGATGGGCCCATTTTCCTGATGGAGGTAATGTTCCTTGATTACACTTTAATTCTGATTCCTGGAAAAGACCTCACGATCCAGAAATCTCTATGGCAATTGGCTCTACCTTTTGGAAAGATCTTCTTTATCATTCTCCTTGACCACATCTGAAGAGAACATTGGAGAACATTCCCTCTTGAGATGCAGAGCTTCTTTTTCAGCTTACTTCCTGCTCATGGGAGGCTAGGGTTTCAAGGATATTTTTTTATAAGTCTCAAAGAGTCAGAAATTATTTTAGTATTGTTTCATAGTTTACCAGACTGTACAATTCTCAAACAAAGATATTTTTTTCTATTTGATTCTAGGCAGATCCACACGCCAATAGTCAAGATTGCAGTTTTGTTTTGTTTTGTTTTTTTTCCCAAAGGCATGCCTCTCTGTCTGGACTTACCAATAAGTACTTGGAGCTTATCAAGCTCTATGGTCAGAACCACATCTTCAACCTCAATTCCCTGAACCACATTGTCTAGCTGAAAGGATTTACTGGATGCTACATTAATCTATTTATTTTCAAGTTTTAACAAGTTGTGATGACTAAAATCCTTGATTTTTTCCTGACCAACGGGGCTGAGTTTTCTCAGTCTTTCAGCTTTGCTACTCAAGGAGTTCCTATGACTTATAGTTTGCCTTTTGAAGAAAGAAGTAATGGCCCTTTCTAATCCTACATGGCCCTTCTGTATTTTCACGGTTTCTTGCAAACTAGCCCCTCTGTTCTGAGATTGTAGTACCTTTTCAAATGCAATAAACAGTAAGCAGCATGTAGTACTAATATTCTTTTTTCTAACCTCCTCCCTATGACCTATAAGCTCATTGGATACATTATCTGCCTTTTGAGTTATTGCAGGCAATGCTTTTTACCAAATACTCTGCCACTGAATAAAATGGTTCACAATATTTCCAAACTTCAATATTAGGTGCCCCACTCTTCATTACCTGGGCTTTAATAAGGCAATGCTACGTAGTTTAATTTTTGATGGGAACATTTCTAGGAACCAATTTCCGCTTCAATTAAAATAGGCTGCGTGGTAGCCTAACAGCAAACCTTTCCAAGTTACAGACGCTCTGGCAACATGACCATCAAGGGTTATTTGGGAGCTCTACCCAACATCATCCTCCTGGCTGCTGGAACAGGCTCTATCTAGTCCTTGTGGAAGAAGAAAGGAGTCAATAATAGCCGAAGATCATTTGTGAAGAGAGATGCAACTCTATCATGTATCTGATAGGTAAGAATGGCCTTAATGACTTCATAGCTACTCGTGTCCAGGTTCTTCTTCTAACCTGTTGAAGGGATTATCTCTCTCCTCCATGTGAAGGAAGGAATGATGAACAAAGAGATGGATAGAGGTGTCCTAGTGGATAGTGCTGTCCTAATGGAGCACTTTCCATATGAAAGCAGGCCCCAAACCCGGGAAAGAAGTAACATTCCCCCACTCCCTCTAAATAATTCACTATTTGTTCTTTTAACCCATTCATTTTAACCAAGAAGTTCATGATCAACTAAGATGTGGCTCTTCCTATTTGGGAAGAGAGGGGGTCTGTCTATGAGAACGGGCCTGCTCCTGGTTTTATGAAGGTGTCCCCTATGCCCCCTCTGCCCCCCACCCAGTACCACCACAAAGCAAGTACAGATCCTTTGGGTACTTTCCTGATGCCACTGGTGTGCAGGGTCATTTTTTTCCCCCAAAGACTCAAAAATAGGCCACAAAAATGTATTTGTTAGATTAACACCAGATTCAAACCTAAAAACTTAATTCATATCTTAATATTCCCAATTATGTCCAGTTGCATTGACCAATGAAGCCCATCCAAGATGAGACAATTATTTCAGGTGTCTTTATTTTTCCATTCAGCATATTCACAAATTTCAATTTCTTCTCTGAGCACCATGGTTTTGTCAACCGAGTGACATATTGAGGGTGGACTCTGCCTAGTGACAGATTTATATATTATTAGTAAATAGTCATTTCCTCACTGTAAGTCTCAGGAACTTAACCTACAGGCATCAAACTTGAGACTCTGTAGACAAACCATTCGAATTCAAGTGGACTGTCCACAATGTTCTCTTTGGCCCTTTAGACACAAGACCTAGTACCGCCTACTTAGGCCTGACTTTAAAATGCACAAAAGTTGAGAGAGTCTTGCAGTAACCTCCCATCCATCCAACTCCTTGCTTCAACAACTATCAACACTTTTTTTTCACCAATTCCCCACCACCCACTTCTGCTGCTACCGCTCGCTACTCTTGTTGCTTATTTGAAAATGCAAAACACCAAAGCATCTTGTCATTTCACTCATTGACACTTTATTTGGCATTAGCAATTTACAGCTAGAGCCTCACTAGAGTTCCGTAGAAATCACCTGCTTTACTGTTTAAAAGCAGCAAAAATTGCCCATCCGCCACAGTGAAAAGAAACCAGCAAAACTCTTTTCTGTGTGATTGAAAACTTGTGTGTCTGAGCCTGCCTACAGAGACCTCTGTGAATGGTGGACAAGAAAGTGGGGATCCCATATCCTGCAAAACCTTGTGAGGCCAGGCTGCCCACCCACAGCAGCCAGACTGCCTCAGCACATGGCTGAGTCTTTGCTGGTACAGTCAGGGGCCAGCTGGTTTGGGTAAGTCTCCCAAGGCCTGTTGCCTGGATTTGGGCTGAGATAATCACTCATCAATCTTTGCTGACGCTCAGCCCTTTGCTGAGGCTGGCTCACTGTTCAGTAGGACCTAAACCTTTGCTAACACTGTCGCTCTTACTGAGGCCTGTACTTTCCCTGATGTCTGTGTGTCTTTATACACAAAGGGCAAGTCCTGCACATCACCTACTGAATATCCAATGTATTGTCTTTTTAAAATTTATTTATTTGTTTATTTATTTATTTATTTATTTATTTATTTTTGAGAGAGAGAGAGAGAGAGAGAGAGAGAGCGCATGAGTGGGGGAGGTGCAGAGAGAGAGAGGGAGACAGAGGATCTGAAGCAGGTTCTGCACTGACAGTAGGTTCTGCACTGACTCAAACTCCTAAGTCATGAGATCGTGACCTGAGCCAACATTGGACGCTCAACTGACTGAGCCACACAGGTGCCCCCCCAATACATTTTAATAAAGCATTTCCAAACCTCAACCTACCTAATCTGGGTCTGCAAAAAAACCTCAATTACTCCTCACATATTATAGTCTCCCACCTTTTCCTCATTCCCTCTTTTTCAAACTCATCAATCTATGCGGCAAATGTCGGGATTTTTCAGTGAGTTCGTGAAAGCATCCTGCTTGTCTACCTATGTTTGAAACTAGCTGGGAAAATGAAACAAATAGAGTGAGCAAAGGGGGTTAGGGCGAGGACAAAATCTTGCCCTTATTTACTGAAAAAGCTGAAATGCGAGAATGTTGGTCATACATACCATGCTGCCTAATGTTAAACCTGAAACTAGGCACATTCACTCAATCTCAGGCATCTCCCCGCATTGAGGCAGGTCCCTAGAGAATGTACAATAAGGAGGAACCGAAGATAGTGCATAATCTGTGTGAGCAAGGCTGCTTCTCAGAGGAAGGAAGTAGGAAGAGGTTGGCTATGCATTCCTCACTACTTTCCAAACACAATAAACTGATTAAGTTACTTCTCTTGGAGAGGAGTGAGGAGACAATGAGGAAACTTGAACGTTATAATATGAAGCTCCCTTCACATAGAAGAAAATTCCAGGAAGGAGAAGAAACTAATTCTGCTGTGGTTGTTTTATTTTACTGTAGATATAACCAGGCCTGACTATGGACAAACTTCCATTTAAAAAAATAAAAATAAAAAAGGAAAATTCCTAGGTCGTGCAACACAGACACAGCACAGTGAGGTTTCTGAATGTGCAGCAAAGATCTAGAAAAAAGATTTTGCACAACACTGGCAGAGCAAGACATTTCAGACCTTGCTACCAGGACATTAGGCCTGGGGGACATGCCCGACTTGGTGGCAAATTTATTGTTGTCTGGGCATTGAGAGGTCTCTTCTGCAGAGGGGAGGATAAAAATAAAGATGATTTTTTGGAAGGTTTTTCAGGTATGGCAGATTCCTCCTGCCAAACAGGGCATGATAGTGGGTACACCCTGAGTAAATTCTCGTAAAGAATAGAAATTCCCATTATGCCTGAGAGTCCTATTTAGGTGTGTTCTTTGCTTATACTGTTCTCATGTCTTCTGTATTGTATTGTGGTAGAATACACTTAAGATTTAGCATTTTAACCATTTTTTAATTTTAAATTTTTTAAGATTTACTCATTTTTGAGAGAGAGAGAGAAAGAGAGAGTTGGAGTATGAGCAAGGGAGAGGCAGAGAGAGAGGGAGACACAGAATCTGAAGCAGGCTCCAGCCTCCAAGCTGTCAGCACAGAGCTTGACACGGGGCTCGAACTCACGGACAGTGAGATCGTGACCTGAGCCAAAGTCAGATGCTTAACTGAATGAGCCACCCAGGTGCCCCTCCCAGGTGCCCCTCATTTTATTTTTTTTAATTTACAAATAATGAAATTCACCCTGTCTTGACATATAATTCCATGAGTTTTTAGACACGTGTAGATTTTGGTAATCATTACAACAGTGTACAGAGCATTTTCAATACCCCTAAGACCTCCTCGTGCTGCCCTTGGTATTTAGAGACTTCCCCCAAGACTTAACCTTTGGCAATCACTCTTAAGTTCTCTTTTCTCTTAGGAAAAGAGAATAATCAGTGGACTTTCCCAATTATCATGGACTTACTTTTAATAAAAATACTTTTGTTTTACTAAAAGGGTGATACAGTTTATAAACTTTCACCAAAGAATCTACTATGCATATGGTTCAATAATGAATAGAATACATTGGTCAGATAAAAATCTAGTTTGTTAACTCCTATTTAAAAACCTATAATTATAGGATATTGGAATGGAAACCAGCTTGGGTAACTCTGATGGATAATTCTGAATATTTGGTTTTTAAATGGACTTTGAATTTCAAAGCAATTTCTCCCCAAAGTCTATTTTCAGTGCCCTTATTAGAGGGCAAAACCACAAGCATTTATGTTCAAAAGAAAGAATTTTGAATGTTTCAGGTTAGAAGGAAACTGTAAGGTGATATCTCTACTTTATTACTGATATATATATTTTTTCTCTAATGCCTATATAAAATCATCAATTTGGGGATAAGTCTCAACTCTCAGTTATTTTTAAAATGATTCAAATTAAGTCTTCTTAAATCCATGCACATTCCCTTAAAATTAAACATTTTGCTCATGAATGAAAGAAGCAGAAGATGACACAAACAAATGGAAAGATACTCCATGTTCATAGACTGGAAGAGATAATATTATTAAATTGTCCATACTAACCAATGTAATGTATAGATTGAATGTCATCCCTATCAAAATACCAACAGCATTTTCCACAAAACTAGAACAAATAATACTCAAATTTATATAGTATCATAAAAGACGTCATATGGCCAAAGCAATCTTGTAAAAGAAAAACAAAGCTGGAAATATCAAAATTCCAAATTTCAGGGTATACCACAAAGCTGTAGTCATCAGAACAGTGCGGTAATGGCACAAAAATTGACACATAGATCAACAGAACAGAGGCCTGAAATAAACTCATGCTTATATGGTCAATTAACCCACAACAGAGAAGGTAAAAATATACAATGGGGAAAAGACAGTCTCTTCAATAAATGGTGCTAAGAAGACTGGACAGCTACATGCGAGAGAAAGGAACTTGACCACTTTCTTATACCATTCACCAAAATAAGTTCAAAACCAAATAAAGACCTAAATGGGATACCTGGAACCTTAAATATCCTAGAAGAGAGTACAGGCAGTAATTTCTCTGACATGGGCCATAGCAACATTTTTCTAGATAAGTCTCCTAAGGCAAGAGAAAAAAAGGAAAAACCAACTACTGTGACTACATCAAAATGAAAAGCTTTTGCACAACAAAGGAAACAATGAACAAAACAAAGAAGCAACCTACTGAATGGGAGAAGATATTTGCAAACGATATATCTGATAAAGGGTTAAAATACAAAATATATTAAAACAACTTATACAACTCAACGCCAAAACAAAACAAAACAAAAACAAAAACAAATAACCAAACTAATCCAATTAAAAAGTAAGCAGAGGACCAGGCTAGATATTCTTCCAAAGAAGACATACATACAGATGGCCAAAAGACACATGAATAGATTCTCAACATCACTCATCATCAGGAAAATGCAAATCAAAACCACAATGAGATATCATCTCACACATGTCAGAATGGCTAAAATCAAAAAGATAAGAAATAACAAGTGTTGGAGAGGATATGGAGAAAAAGGAACACTCATGCACTGTTGGTGGGAATGCAAATTGGTACAGCCATTGTGAAAGACAGTATGGAGGTTCCTCAAAAAAATTAAAAACAGATATATTATGATCCAATAATTCCACTACTGGGTATTTACCCAAGGAAACGAAAACACTAATTTGAAAAGATATATGCAAAGATATATGCACCCCTATGTTGATTGCAGTATTTATTATTAGAGCAAAATATGGAAGTAACCTAAGTATCCATCAATAGATGAATGAATAAGAATATTATATATATATACATATATATATATATATATATATATGTATATATACATATATATATATATATACATATACATATACATATATATATACACACACATACACACAATGGAATATAACTTAACCATAAAAAAGGATGAGATTGTGCCACTTGAGACAATATAGATGGACCTAAAGGGTATTATGCTAAGTGAAACGACTCAGGCTGAGAAAGACAAATACCATATAATTTCACTTATATGTGGAATCTAAAAAAAACAAACGAATAAGTAAACAAACAAAAAGCAGAATGAGACCTATAAATACAGAGTACAAACAAATAGTTGCCAGAGGGGAGGCAGAGTAACATGTATGTCAACTATTCTCAAAAAAATGTTTTTTAAACAACTGAAAAAATGTGTTTTGTGGTGCTCGTGAAGTGATACATTCAGATAAGTCAAGATGTGAATGTATCGCCCTTTGACCAAGCCACTTGGAATAATAAAAACAGTCTTGGAATTTCAGAACTAATGATCAATATTTTGAATCTCCTCTTAGATTTTAAACTCATGTGTGATTGCCATTCTCTAGATGGTCAGCGTGGCAAAATTGATATGCTGCTTCAAGAAACATGGTGAAAGCATTAACTCCCAACAGTTAAGAACTGACGCTCTTCCCAATGTTCAGGGTTCGTCTGCACGCTGAATAAAGCAAATCGCTGGCCACCACATTTCCTGAGGTTTACTCTTGTAGGAGTACCCTTCTCCCTACACACAGAGTGGGTAAACAACTCACATGATCCGTGCCAAGCCTGATGGACCGGTAGTAGTAGTCTACATCATGGCTTATCAGATAATTATAAAGCAAACCAAAAGTATTTTCCTCCATAGGTTGTGCTTTCAGTGATAAAAAGAACAGAAAGCTGCGGAGCATAACTCTTATGTGTGAACCTCTCATGACACACTAACTGATTCACCTTCTGACTTTATCCAAACTTCACGACAAATCTCTATTGGCAGAAATGCACACATTAGTAACTGGATTTCTTCTCCATATGACATGCAATATTCATTAGTGTCACTTGCAAAGGAATTTTAGGGATAAGTGTCAGAGCATAATATTTGTTAGTTTTGTCAGCTGATTTTACAAGCTTCTTTTAATGTGAGTTATACCTCATTTTTGCTAGGAAAGAACAACTTTGAATGGTGCCTTGTTGACATCAAGTTTTACTTGAAAACTGTTTTGTACTTGTGAGAAAAAAGTCATTTGGAGGGGCGCCTGGGTGGCTCAGTCGGTTGAGCATCTGACTTTGGCTCAGGTCAAGATCTCGCGGTCTGTGAGCTCGAGCCCCATGTCGGGCTCTGTGCTGACAGCTCAGAGCCTGGATCCTGCTTCTGATTCTGTGTCTCCATCTCTCTCTGCCCCTCCCCTGCTTGTGCTCTGTCTCTCTCTCAAAAATAAATAAACATTAAAAAAAATTTTTTAAAGTAATTTGGATTCCTAGAGGTTACAACTTTCCTTTGCGTGAAAATGACACGAAGGACTCCCTAAATCTTATGCTAAATTTTGACCGAATTTCTTAACAGCAGATAAACTTGTCTGAAGTTTTCAATATTTATGTGTATATTTTTTCAATTGTACTTTTTTTTTTTCAGTTAAAAGTCACACAGCCTCGGGGCACCTGGGTGGCTCAGTCAGTGAAGCATCCAACTCTTCACCTCAGCTCAGGTCTTGATCTCAGGGCTGTGAGTTCAAGCCCCATGCTGGACTCCATGCTGGGCATGAAAGCCTACTTAATAAAAAGTAATAATAAAATAAAAAATAAAGCCCACTGCCTCATTTGATCCCATACATTAAAAAAAATGTATCCCATGCCGGTACTGAAATTTTCATCAATATTCACATTGCTATTTTTGAAGTTATAAGATTTCCATTAAAAGAACTATTTTACTGGTTTTATTTTTCAGGGAGCCATTATTTTGTATGTGTGAATTGAAGATTTAAGAAACATGAAACAGAAAACTTCAGCAACTATACAGAACACACAAATTATGTGGAGCTATTATGGCTGAGGTGAAAGAAAGTGTTCTGGTTATCTATTACGGTAAAGCAGACTACACCCAGTACTTCATAAAACCACCTCTCAATTATATTTCACAGTTTCACGGGTCAGGAATCAAGAAGGGCTGGACACCTCTCAGTTCCCTGTGTTGTTGAAGAACGTCCTCAATATTCGGCTGGCAGATAGCGCAGTCTGGAAAGGCCAAGACAATTTCCCCCCTTGCATCTGGGGCTTTGTCAGGGATTCTGGGCCCAACTCAACTCCGTACCAGAAGATTTGCAAGTGGTCTCTCTAGAATGACGGTCTCAAGGGAATCAGACCTCTGACCTGGTGGTTCGGGGCTCCCAGAGAAAGTGTGCTCTTGGGAACAGGCTGTGGAAACAGGTCCCCTAAGGCCTGAACCCAGAAACTGGCTAAGTGTCACCTCCTTCCTATTCTGTTGGTCAGAAGTATTCACTATCTCCCTTTCTGTTTCAAGGGAAGACGAATTAGAATCCATTTTTTTTTTTTACTCTTTATTGATTTATTTTGAGAAAGAGAGTGTGTGAGCAGGGGAGAGGCAGAAAGAGAGAGAGAGAGAGGGAGAAACAGAATCCCAAGCAGGCTCAGTGCTGTCAGTGCAGGGTCTGACGCGGGGCTCAGTCTTATGAACCATGAGATCATGACCTGAGCCAGACAAGAGTCAGAGGCTTAACCAACTGAGCCACTCGGGCACCCTAGAATCTACTTCTTGCTGGGAAGAATGGCAAAATATATTAGTGGCCATTTTTCATGTATTGCACCAAGGCCAACTGTTCAAGACAATCCTGGTGGTATATGGGCAGATTTTCATGATGACAATTATTAAGAGTCCTGAAAGACTTCTAATGTTCAAAGCTAAATCATGTATTTCATATCTGTACATACACATATGCATACGTGTACATAAAGTTATTTATGTTCTCTTTCCTCTAAAACTGTCCAACTATTTATGGGTTTGATAAAACACTAAGAACAAGCACTGGTCACCAGATCAGGGTATGAGAAGCACAACTGTATCACATATTTCTATTTCTTGCAGCACTTGGAAGAAAATGTTCAATATGCCCTAAGAGCACTAAACTCTTTCATGATACGTGCATGGTTTCTAACACTAAGGAAAATGGTAATTCATTCACCTATGTTACCAATCTATGACACGAGGATTAGGAACTTAATGTAAAATTACCTTGAATTTGTGTGATATTCAGCGGTTTACAAAGCCCTTATGTTTATATCATTGTATTTACATTTTACAATAGCCTTGTGGGATTGGAGGATGATAACTATTATCATTTTCTTTTTATTAGATGAGTACTTGGCGGTTCAGAAGGAATAATTTCCCCAAACTCACAGTATAGGTAAATATAGCTTTTAAAATTTCATATTAGGGGGCATCGAGGTGGCTCAGTCGCTTAAGCATTGGACTCTTGATTTCGTCTCAGGTCGTGATTCACAGTTCGTGGCTTTGAGCCCCACATCAGGTTCTGCACTGACAGCACACAGAGCCTACTTGGTATTCTCTCTCTGCCTCTGTCTCCGTCCCTCCCCTGCACACTCACACGTATGTGCACGCTCTCTCTCTCAAAGTAAATAAACTTAATATTTTTTAATAAATTTCATTTATTATTGATTTATTCCATATTTAGTGAACCCCTACTATGTGCTACACTTTTCACAAGGGACTGAAGATATGCACAAGACCAAGGCCTCTAAGTTTGCTGACTTGGTCTCCTATAGTTTATTGCCTGGTGGGCGTGTGCAAATGTGTGTGTTTTCCAAATTTCATTAATGTATCACTATCATAATTTTTGTTACATCTGGATACTACCCACATGAGTATTAACTTAATATTTTTTTCTAGCTTAATATATTTTAATCAGCTCACACATTCAATACATAAATGAACTTGGCCTCACCTTATCTAATATTCCTTTCAAATCAAAGTCATGTTGTATTATTTATTAAAATAATAAACTTCTTCATTAGTATATATTATGTATATTAAAATATATATTATTATATGTATATAACTACCAAAGCCAAATCATCTCCCATACCACCAGACGCACTCAACACTCTGGGAAAAGCCAGTTTAAGTGGTTGCAATGATATTGACGTAGTCTTTCCACTACACGACCGTGAGCGGTAAAACAATGTTTATAAACATATTCCCCAAAGTTTACCTTTAAGAACTATTTTTCAACAGTTTCATTTCCAAGCAGTGCATACCAAGTGTAGATGTGTGCTAAACACAAGCCACTGCCCACCTGTAGCTCCTCTCAGTAACAGAATCCAACCAATCCTCACATCTTCACCGTCCCTGAAGTGCTAACCTATGACTGTTCCTTTTCCTTCATACACCAGAGAGGAGAGACCAATATGGTAAGATAAAATGAGTTGTGTAGTTGCTGTTTGCTACCTGCTACTCTGTTTGGTTTGCCCTTTGCTACTCAAGTTTATCCCCTCATAGAGATGCAATACAGATGTATGGATCACATCATTTATTATCAATACAGAGATCGTCCCTGTTGTTCATCAGTACAACTGTGCAGAAATATCATTTCAACCAGGTCATTTTGTCCAATAAGACCACTCTTAACAACAGGGTGCTTTGCACACATACAGAATATGCAGAAAAATTTGGCAACACCGATCACTGCTCCTTCTTCTTCCTCTTCTCCTTGCCTTTTTCTTCCTCCTCCACTTTCCTCTCCTCCAAATGTGTTTAATTTATATTCACACAGAACTGGATATATACTACTTTTTCTAGTTGGGCTAACCTGAGATAGTAATTTAGCCTGTTTGAACTCCAGAGTCCTTGTCAGTAATCATGTGTCTTTCACTAAGTTATTAGATTACTCGAAATAATGTACTTACTTGCCTAAACCTAACAAATGTTATTTCTTGCCTCCTTTTCCTTCTCATTAAATACTACTTTGAGTAAAAAATGCAATTAAACTAATTCACATTGAGGTGTAAATGACTGATAAGACTTAATAGAGCATGTGTTTTAAGACATATGTACATCGAACAGTAATGAATTTCTCTAAGTTAAAGGGTTATTTCTTTAGGTGTCTAATTTCAGACATAAGGGAGATGGTTAGAAAAGGACAATTTGGAATATACAGTTTCACGTTCCATAAATCACATCTTACAGGGGAAAAATGTATTAGACCTACATTTACAAGAGTATCGAAGCTGTCTTGGAATATTTATTCTAGGGTTGCAGCAAAATCTGGGAACATTCTGGAAGGTATAAGCATCGTTTCAGTTTGTGGATCAGCAAGGGTGAAAAGGCAGATGTGGGTCTGTCCTGCCCCACAGTGTCTTCTCAGAATTAAGCCTTGAGGTGAACAGGTGAAGGCATAGCCAAGGTCATCTTGCTCATTCGGAGTTATGTTGTGTAGTAGCCTGGTTCCATTCTACAGGGTTTTTTACTTGCTTATTTCTTCAGACTTGATTGTTGCCTGACTTATGGTTACTAAAGCTCAAAAGGAAAAAAAAAATAGGATGCTCTGTGTAGAAAGACTTTGTTGTAGTCTCTCATGACTTCAGGGAAGGAAATTTATATATGGGAACTCCATAATCTCCCCCAAGAAACAAGCCCTTCACAGTTACACTATTTCCAGAAATATCTTGCCCATTGCATCTCCGTTGAGAATTGCCATGAGATGATGTCTAGTTGAAGTGTTAATTCTTAATTCGCTTGATTACATTGGTTTCCTTTTGAATCCTTGTGCCATTTTGTTTATGGCAATCTTACAGATCTTCTTTCAGATGATTTTGTTAAAATGATTTATTAGATTGTTGCCTGGTAGTATGTAAACACACGGAGGTCAGGGCGTGTCTTTCTCATTATTATGTCTCCAAATTGTAAAAGTGGATAAATTATTACTGAAAGAACACCCAAACTCCATTAACTCCATGCTGTCACAGGCTACTGTGGTTGATGGAGTCACCAAAATCATATGTAGAGCATTTGAGGCCAACAGGAGACAAGAATGATCCAAGAACCCATAGCAATGCCTTCAGATCAGGGGAAGAAGGCAAATCCATTCCTGGATTCCACAGACTGAATGTGAACTTGGATCAATTGAGATTTGAAGAAAAAAAGATGTGTTGTTCCCTTAGATTCTCGTTCAAGAACAAGAGAACAAAGCAAAGCGGCAAGTCTTTTTCTTGGGGGAGAATCTAAAATGCATGTGCTCGCTCCTTGAAGGATGTCTTCTCCAGCTCTATGAAAATATTAAAGTTCACCAAAATGTTTCAAAAACTTTTTCAACTTAGAAATTTTGTGAGTAGTCAGTTTTATAGACATTGTTTCCTTTTCTGTGATAATATAAATACGTGCTTTTTAAGGCTCTGTTTCTCTCCCTTTGTATAAAGAAATTCAAAATAGAGGCACTATTATATGGTAACTCACTATTTCAATGCCACATATTCAACTTAAAACCTGGGAAATTGCCTAATAGATATGTTGAAGGGATACATATGTCACTATCCTAAATTCAAATAGTTTCCAACATCACTGAAGAATTGGCAATGTTCACTGTCCCTTTCTCTCTTTCTCTGGGGACCATTTCTATCCATAACCTACAGAATGTTTGAGAGTCAAGGAGGAAAGAAGTGAAATATACTTGCAATATTATTTCAGAGAAAATGGGCTGATAAAACTAGCATTGAAGCATTCAATATTTATCTTATAACAAATGTATAAGTCAAACAGAGTTGATTTTTTTTTAACCCCTGCCTACTCCAATGCTGAAAAATCCACTTGGGATTAAGAACTCCCTGAGGAGGGCACCTGTTGGGATGAGCACTGGGTATTGTATGGAAACCATTTGACAATAAATTTCATATTAAAAAAAAAAAAAGAAAAGAAAAGAAAAATTAAAAAAAAGAAAAGAACTCCATCTATGTTTGGGGCGCTTGGGTGGCTTAGTAGGTTAAGCACCAGACTTTGGCTCAGGTCATTATCTCACGGTTCATGGGTTCGAACTCCACATCAGGCTCTGTGCTGACAGCTCAGAGTATGGAGCCTGATTGAGATTCTATGTTTCCCTCTCTCTCTGCTCCTCCCCCACTTGCTCTCTCTCTCAGAAAATAAACATTAAAAATTTTTTTTAAGAACTTCATCTATATTCTTCTAGTTTCCTTCATTGTCATTTGAAATGAAAAGTCTGCAACCACTTTTCAGGAGGACCACCTTGGGTATGGATTTGCAAAACAGAATGGAATCCAGATCAGTTTATGCCCAGATACCTAGGTCTTCAGAGGCTACAACAAATGTATTAAAACCTGCTCATGCTGGTTAAAAACAAACAAACAAACAAAACAACCAGAAAACAATGATAATGCAGATAGAAACTACTTTGGAGCAAGATGAAATCATTTTGATTAACTCCCTCCTCCTTGAGTATGGAAGGGGAAAATTTTCCTGGGAATTAATTCACACTAATAGAAAAATGCTCATTCTCATAGCTGTAATTCTGAAATATGTCCATGTGAGCCATGAACTTCCCATAAAACTGATGACACTCTGTTTTGTTCTTGCCTTGGTTTGCCTCTCAAAATGAAAGACCAGTCTTATTACAAGGAATGAAAAGAGATCCTCTCTTTAAACATGATTAAAAAATAAGACCTGAACTCAATACCTTAACCAGGGCCAGGCAAGCCCTCAGAACTTTATTTCTGAGCAATGTTTTCTTAGCAGGACACGCTGGGGTTTGCAGCAGAGATCTAAGCAGGTAAGCCTTTGAATTCCAAATGAGCTCCCTCTTTGGCTTCAGAGGTGAGGCTGCTCACAGGGGTTCAGGGACCCTGGAAACTAATTCCTCAGCAGCAAACCTTTCCAAAGGAAGCCCGTGATTAAACTGATGACATGGCAATTGGTGGTTTGATTAAAGGGGGAGGATGGGTTTGCAGGGCAAGTGGAGAGAGGGGGAACTCTACCTTTGGAAACAGAGCAAAACTCTCCAATGCTAATTGGCCTGGCCTTTGCTCTTTGCTCAAAATCAGGGCCTTTTCACTCTTTTTTCTCTATGTGAAGAGACAGCGATTCAGTGATGGAGAACCAATCACCTATCTCTCCTGCCCATAAAGGAAGCATACAGGGAGCAGAGAATGTTTAAAGGTTTCTCAATGGCTTTCACAGAAATTATAAAATGAGATGTCAATACAAAAAGAAAAAAGGGACTACCTCTCCTCCTGTCTTCAGATTCCACCAAAGTTATCTATAACCTCAGTTTAGTAACTCTCAATTCTAGCTCTACTTTTTGGGGGATAGATTTTTTTGTGGTTGTTGTTAACTTATTTTTAAAAATTTTTCAATGTTTATATTTATTTTTGAGATGGAGGGAGAAAGACAGAGTGTGAGCATGGGAGGGGCAGAGAGAATGGGAGACACAGAATCCGAAGCAGGCTCCAGGCTCTGAGCTGTCAGCGCAGAACCTGATGGGGCTTGAACTCATGAACTGTGAGATCATGACTGGAGCTGAAGTCAGACGCTTAACTAACTGAACCACCCAGGCACCCCTATCTACACTTTTAAGTTTATTTATTTTGGGGGCACTTGGGTGGCTCAGTCAGTTAAGCATCCAACTTTGGCTCAGGTCATGATCTCACGGTTCGTGGGTTCAAGCCCCACATCAGGCTCTTTGCTGACTGCTCAGAGCCTGAAGCCTGCTTCGGATTCTGTGTCTCCCTTTCTCCCTGCTCCTCCCATGCTCGTGCTCTGCCTCGCTCTTCTCTCAATAATAAATAAACGTTAAAAAAAATTTAAAGTTTATTTTTTGAGAGAGCAAGTGTACATATAAGTGGGGGAGGGGCAGAGAGAGAGGGAACAAGAGGATCCCAAGCAGGCTCCATGACTTTGAGATCCTGACCTGAGCCAAAATCAAGAGTCCAACGCTTAACCAACTAGGCACCCAGGTGCCCCTAGCTACACATTAGAATTATCTAAGAAGCATTTGCAAATTCTAGAGCCCCAGCTCCATCCCCAGAGGTTCTGGTTCCATTACCCTGGGGCAAGGTACCAGTGTGTGTGTTTGCACATGTGCACACACACGTGTATATACAGAATCTTCATGGTTTTTTTTTTAATATGAAGCCGAATTTAAGGTCCAATGAGCTTAGTTCCAGCCCTTTACTACTGTTTTATCCACCTCTCCACTAAAACTAAGAGACAATGTATGTCTTGGTTAGTATTACCACCCATGAGTTCCTTGAAGTCTCCTGTGTCTTCTTCATCCAAGTGTCCTCTACGATGTCTTAGCCAGAAGTTACACGATCTCTTCAAGAGATACAAATATTTCATGATTCTTTCAACAGGCCGAATGAACTCTCTAATAATAGATTTATATTAGACAGAAAAGACTAGTCCAGATGGGATTTTTAATGGGAATTCTTCCTCAAATATTACTTTGTCATTCATGTTTTCCATTGTGTTTACTATTTGCATCTAAAAAAAAGAAAAAGAAAAAAAAAGGTGGCTTGAAGCACACCAAGGTCACCAGTAGATCCGTTGCTGACATGAATTATCCGGAGAGAGAAGAGATCTCATCTTCACTCTCTCAACTGCAAGGGACTTGACCGACTTAATAAGGGGATTTTCTTCAGTGCACAGGGCAAGTAGACGATTACGCCAACACAGGTAATTCATGCACGTTGTCAGTTTCACTTGTCCTGGTCACACTGTTATCTCTTTTATCCCTTCACAGACAAGCTGAAACTTTCTTTGTGTAAAAAGAACCCAAACTCCCCAAGCAGATACCATGAACTGTAAACTTTATTACACAATAATGACAGTAATCATCATCATCAGAACATTGCCATTTGGTTTTCTAAATAGAAGAAAAACAGGTGTGTTCCCTTTTTCCCTTGAGAATCACTCACCCTCAAACAACAATCAGAATGCACACGGAAACTAAAACTTTCGTCTTCAGTGAATATACCCAGTGTGCAAGGAGATCTCTAGAACTCCAAAGCATGATGGTGGGAATGGAAAGCTGTTAGTCAGGAACAGCAAATGAGTCATCAGGGCAGATAATTGCCAAACATATAAATGTGAAGATGAACAAGTAGGTTTTCCTCACAAAATCCCCCCCAAAACCGAGATGCTAGAGACACTGAGAGCATTACAGGTGGCAGGCATGGTGGGGCGTTAACAAGATGGGATTGGTTTAAAGACTACAGGAGAGCAGTTGAAAGTTCAGCTTCCCAACACTGCTGGAGCAGACAGGCAACCACTCCTGCATGCCCTTCATAGGAGACCAGAAAAAATTAAACCAAAGAAACCCCAGGCTGGGAATTACAGGCAGGAGACAGTACAGGTAAGAGGTAAGATGCTGGCCTGAAGACAGAATGATTAAGTGAAAGTCTATATATGTGATGGTAAGGTCATCAAACTTCTTTCTCCAACAAGCTCCAGGGTAACCATAGCCTAGTTTAAACTTCCCCTCCCCCACCCACCCTGCCCCCCCCAGGCAGGAGATTAGAGAATTCATAAGGAGAAACTAAATCACTGAATCTTATGAGACCCAAGACAGTTGAACCTAAAGCCAATAGTTGGGAAAGCCTATCAACAGGTCATTTATTTTTTTACAAAAGAATCTTGGTAAGGTTGAAAAATTGAGGAATGGGTGTCTCAGATAGTGAGGGTATAATAATGAAGAAAAGAGCAAAGTTAATTGAGGGTACTTGAAGCAGTTAAATACCCCAAAATCCTCCTTTGCCATTGTGGTAGATAGAATTCTATAGGGGTCCCCCAGATTCTCATTCCCTCAGGGATACGTCCTACATAAACCCCTCCTCTTGAGTTTGGAAGTACTTGTGGATATAATGGGATATCTTTCCCTTGGCTAGGTCACTTTATTTGGCAAGGGTAATGGGATAGCTACTCATATAATTATGTTATATTATTTTAGACTCTGTGATAGCTCACTCTAGAGAGATCCTCTGTTGGCTTTGAAGAAGCACCCGTCATGTTATGAGGGCCATGTGTCTGGTATCTGAGGACAGCCTCTAGTTGCTGAGAGTGACCACTACCCAACAGACAGCCAGTAAGAGAAGACCTCAGGTCTATAACCACATGGAGTTAAATTCTGCCAACAACATTGGGAGAGAATTCCAACTTTCAGATGAACACAGTCAGCTTGGGGCACCTGGGTGGCTTGGTCGATTAAGCATCTGACTTTGGCTCAGGTCACAAACTCACAGTTTGTGGGTTTGGGACCCGTATCGGGCTCTGTGCTTAGAGCCTTGGAGCCTGGAGCTTGGAGCCTGGAGCCTGTTTTGGATTCTGTGTCTTCCTCTTTCTCTGCCCCTCCCCTGCTTGTCCTGCTTGTCTCTTTCTCTCCCTCAAAATAAATAAACTTAAAACACGCACACACACACACACACACACACACACACACACATACACACACACAGTCAGCTGGCACCTTGATTTCAACCTTATGAGCACCTGAGCAGAGGACGCAGTTCTGCTGAGCCCATATTTCTGACTTACAGAAACAGAAGATAATAAATGGGTGACTTTTAAACTCCTGCGATTGTGTTAATCTGTTACATGGCATGTGAATTTATGAAAAAGCAAGACTCTCAGGAGAAGATGAGATACTCACAGGGACACTATTTGGAGACACCAAAGTCAGCTGAGGTTGAGTGTTCTAGATGGCAAATTTAGTGCATTGTCGGGAAACTGGTGATTAAAAAAGTAGCATACTCAGCAAGCTGGGCAATGACGGAGATTTTAATAAAATGTGTGGACATGAGAGAAATGGACAAAAGATGGGGCTCATAACAGCAGGGGGCCATGACCACTCTTAGCAGTGAAGGGAGGGAGTAGATACTAGAACTCTGAGAGTAGCTGTACAGAAAGGGCTGTCTGCCAGAGTTGGGGTCTTCAGTGGAGCCACTGAAGCAGCCAGCTTGAGATAAGCCAGCACAGAAAGAACATAAGATCAGAATTCATTCTCTCTCATCTCCCACTAGTGTCTGCCACAGAGTGAACCAAACAGGAAGCTGGAAGTGAAGATGCTTATTGATGTGTCACACACATGTCAGTTGTTGGGGGAGGGGGGGAAAGGTGAAATGGAATATAGAGGGCTAGACAGAACATACATGGGAAAGTCCAAAACATGGCTTCTTAGCATCTTTGCCCCTTGCCCAGGTGACTAATTTGTGTCTCTTATATAGGGCTAGACAAAGTCCTAATAGTTTCTCTGTCACCACAGGGTGATAATACATTTAGATACAATCCTACTGCTGTGTTCTTAAATAAATTAGTAGAAGAAAGGGGGAAAAAGAAACAATTAATGAACAATAAAACATAACCATAAAGGTCCCTATTTCTTGAGCCAGTCTCAAGGTCTAAGTTGATTATCACAGCTACTTTTTTCCACCACACATTTTAGTCTGTCCAGGCAAGATGCTAGCAGAAGGTAATGGGAATATTACCAGAACTTAAGTACATAGCTCACACATTTGCAAAGTTTATTAAATACAGGCTTTATTCCAGGTACCCATACTCCCAGCTAAAATTTGAAGGTTGTGTTGCTAAAAAAGAGGGAGAAAATAAATATCTTTCCTAAAATAAATATGTTAATTTAACATAGTTACATTTAACACAATTACATTTAATATAATTACATTTAATACAAATACAATTACTTTGGACTCCCAACAGGATGTTGGTGTATTATTCATTTACTTTTGTTCTTATTTGTTTTGAAGTAGATTTAAAAATGATCTTAAAGATTTTATGGAAAGATGCATGCCCGAGATTAGCAAGGAGAACAAGGAGGAAGTTATCAGAAATCAGAACATAGCATAAAGCCATTAAAACAATAGGACTACAGTTTTAATAGAACCATAGACAAGCATATCAGTAGAAGAGAATAGAAAACCCAAGAGTAGATCCTGCTATATTTTTAAATTTAATATATGACAAATGTTGTAGCTTAATTTAGAGGTTTAAGAATATATTATTTAAGAATTGGTGCTGCCCTTAGTTGTACACAATCAAAGAAAATATATTAAGAATTTTATTTTGCATCACATATAAAAATAAATTTCAGAAAGGATTATGAAATAACAAACTAAAATTTGATGAGCATTAGAAAGCTATATGAGCCACTTAAGTGCATATGAGATCTCCTTTATGAAGACTAGAAACTCAGGAGCTCTGCAAGAATAGGCATCCTCAACTGCATAAAAGTGAAAAAAAAAAAAAACTTCAGGACACATCAGAAACTAGATCAATAAAAAATTGATAGGTTGGGAAAATATGTCTGTAACACAGATGACACAGGATTAGTCTCTATAATAAAGAAGACTTACACATTGATAATGAAAAGATAACCAATCCAATAGAAGCAATATGAATAATTTATGAAAAAGCAAATTTAAATGACCAATAATCATAAGGAAAGTCGTTTAATATCTCTGATGAGCAAGGAAGCATAAGTTAAAGTGACAGTGAATTATATTAGACTCTATACCCGTAAACCTGGCAGCAGACTGGAGGTGGGATCTATTACCAGTATGAATACCAGAAAGCTACCCTGATTGTTGGGGGGTGGCTATGGGCAGAAGAGAGAGAGGATGGGGCACAGATGATTTAATTGTACTTACGCATATATGGGAGACATATGCATGTCTATTTAAAGAATTTAAGTGATGTTTTAAAACTACAACATCAGTTTGTCCTCTAAGAAATCCCTTCCAGAGATACATTCGCAAGGGTGCATGAAGATGCTCACTGTAGCATTGTTTGTAAAAACAGAAGTCATATCAACCTTAAAATTCACGGTGCAGGAGTTGGGTTTATATATTATAGTAATTCCCACTATGAAACAGCACAGAATAAGGAGTAAGGTAGAGATACACTTACTGAGGGAGAATAACTATTTGAAACGTCCAAATTATAAAGTGATATGAATAGTATAATTCCATTTTATGTTCAATACATATATGTATATGTATATACATATGAACGGATATTTATAGATTTGGAAATGAATTTCAAAAATGCTACTAGGATTCATGCTAAACTCTTCACAGTAGTTACTACTGGCAGGGAGTGGGATTTAGGAACACACACACACACACATACACACCCAGGTAAATAAATGAATGTAGGTGTATGTATCTCTGAGTTGTTTTTCGTAAGGAAAACAGATTCATATATTATCTGCATATTAAAATAATCATAATAATAGCATCAGAAATTATATAGTAAGTTCTTTAAAAGCACAAGATATTTTATATTTGTGATAGGCAAAATAATGCCCCTCTCCCAAGATGTCCCCGCCCTAATGACTGGAATCTGTGAATATGTTATGTTACCTGGCAAAGGAGAATTAGATTGCTAAGCAGCTGACTATAAACAGTAGATGTGAGGGGGCACCTGGGTGGCTCAGGTGGTTGAGTGTCCCACTGTTGGTTTTGCCTCAGGTCGTCATCTCATGGTTTATGGGACTGAACCCCGCATGGGGCTCCATGCTGGGGCAGAACCTGCTTAAGATTCTCTCTCTGCCCTTCTCTCTCTGCCCTTACCCTGCTCATGCAGTCTCTCTCAAAAGAAATAATAAATTAAAAAAAATAAAATCAGTAGATTTGAAAACTTAAAAAAAATAAAAAATAAAATAAAATCTGAAGATTTGTACAATTATCTGGGTGGGTCCAATGTAATCATGAGAGTCCTTGAAAGCAGACACAGGAAGCAGAAGGGTCAACACTAAACTCACTCAACATGAAAAAAGACTCACCAGCCATTGCTGGGATTGAAAATGGTGGAAGAGGCCATGAGCCAGGGAACATGGATGTTCTCTAGAAGCTGGAAAAGGGAAGGAAACAGATTCTCTGATAGGGGTTCTAGAAGAAACATAGCCTGGTTAATACCTTGATTTTAGCCAGAAGGACCCACTTCTGACTTCAGCACTGCAGAAATGTTAAGATGATCAGTTTGTCTTATTTTAAGCCACTAAGTTTGTGGTGATTTGTTACAGAACCAATAAGGCACTTATGCAACAGGCCCTACCTCATCTAAACTTGACAAGAAACCTAGAAGATGCCTACAATTGTGGGCCCCAGTTTACAAATGAGGAAACCACAGCTCAGAGGTCTGTGAAAGGTAACATGGCTGGTACGTGCTATGGCTGAGACTGGAATTAAGTCCACACAAATCTAGACCTTGTCCTTCCTTCTATCATTTTGTGTTCTCTGTCCCCTAACCTATAAGGGCTCAGCCACCAGCAGAAATTTAACATTAGGTGAGTCGGTAAGAATACAGGTTTGGGGTCAGACAAGTCTTCATTTGAATCCAATTACCAGTGGTGTGGCTAAAAACAAATGACCCAATTTGAGCCTGTTTCCTTATCTACAAAACAGGAGAAATAATTTCTGCCTTGTAGGGTGAGAGAAAGCATTCAGTGAAATCATGTATGAAAAATGTCCAACAAAGAGTCTTATATAGATTTTGTTTTTAATAAATGTTATTTATTGTTGGTGGAGACTATTACTTTGTTATAATGACTCTGGGAAGCCTGTTTTTCCTCTAGATGAGGGTTTAGGTTTTGTTCAAACCTTTTTCATATCTGTCAGCTCCTGATTCAGAGATGGTGGTTAGAGCCTGTGGCATAGAATTACAACTACAAACTAGGGAACTATTAACGGAGTACAAATGTAGAGGAAGTGGCTTTTAGTGGTATGGGCACCAGTGATCCATAATATGAATCCAGTCAGTAGCAAAGACGGACCATTAATAATGTATATTTGTCACATGGGATCACATAGCAGAGGAACAAGGTGGGGGGGAACCTCTGAAAATTTCATTCTAAAGTTAAACATGGTCAGTATGCTATGGGAACCTAGAAACTGTGCATCTCTATCAGAGTCCGGATTGTGTTGGTCTTCTATTTTCAGATCATAGAGTCCCAGACTGCATTTTCTCAGAATATCATTTGTCCTTCATTCAATAAAAATATTCTGCTGGTCTACATATTTCACAAAATTTCTTTTGAAAGATTCCATTCAGTTCTTTAACACTAGGACATTTTTTTTTTTTAAGAAAGTTGTAAAAAGGTGTCTCATAGGTTTTTAGCTTTGAATGGTTATTTTCAAAGATCGTTCTTAATGCTTATCTACAAAAGGTCATCCACACGTCTTTTACAGGATTTCTGTAGTTCTGTGTTGCCCAATGCCTGGGGCTCTGGGTGGCTCAGTCGGTTAAGCGTCTGACTCTTGACTTTGGCTTAGGTCATGATCTGGAGGTTTGTGAGTTCAAGCCCCGCATCAAGTTCAAGCTCTGCGTCAAGGTCAAGCTCTGCGTCAAGTTCAAGCTCTGCGTCAAGGTCAAGCCCCGCATCATGTTCCACACTGGCAATGCAAAGCCTGCTTGGGATTCTTTTGCTCTGCCCACCACCCCCGCCCCCCCGCCCACCACTCTCTTTCTCAAAAATAAATAAACTTTAAAATTTTTTTAAAAAGGATCCACAGAATGAGTGAACCACCAAATGGACAACAAGGGGAAGATACAGTTGTGGTCATCAACAACTCATTCATGGAGAGATTCCCTCCCCGCAGATGAAAGGGAAGTAAGTCAGAAAGAGTAAACATCCCCAAGGGACCTCAACTTAGCAGTCCAAAAGTTATCAGACTATTTTGACCATTTGTATATGTTCCCCTTGAGCTTTGTAACAGAAAACCCAGGAAGAGAATAAAAACCTCCTTGAGAACTTTGTTGCATTCCCCCCAAAATCAGAAGAAATAAAGTCCACAGCTAATGGTTTTTTCAAAGTGTGTGGACACCCGAGTAGGTTTGGGAGAACAGTTTTTACCCATGGGAAATACCATTATGAATTAGGCAATGTGATTCTGGGTTTATCTTTACAAAGTGTTTGTACTTGTAGCACCCTTCATTCAAATAACCTTTGTCCTTCTTGTTTTAGATTATCTGAACCAGCTGCAGAGGCAATGAAAACAGTAGGATAACTGAGCAGAAAAGAACATTTATAGCAATAACAATTTATTAAGATCATCATTATGAACCATGACATGGGGCTTTCTTAATCACATCTATGATTACTACAACTCCTAATAATACTGTATCATTTGTACTGAAATACCCCAGAGTGTTTACTACATGTTACAAAGCTATTAAAACACAAACCTACAGAGCCATTGATAAAGTATTTCTGATCTTTTTGTTGTTCAAGCTGCACTTACCCATTTTAAAATCTGCTATGCAAACTGCATAAATGAACACAAAATCATACTTTTGAAGATGTCCAAAAAGTAACTTATCCAGTCCACTGACTTAAACAGTTAAATACCCAAACCACCAAAGGCATATGGTTGTAATTCCCATTTAAAGTCACAAGGCATGTAGTCTTCATACCTTAAATTGACTGGTTCAGTACTTGATCACCATTCAGTCATTAAATATTGCTATAAGTTGGGCAAGCTAGAGCAAATACACATACCTATGTGTAGGAATATGCCCATTCCCTTGTGAGGATTGGGAAAATATTTCATACCTTCTTTATCCTACTGAAGCCACATAACAGAATTTGTTTTTTTGAGAAACAACACAGAACTTTCTCAACTGCCTTAACTCTTTCTTACCATTAATATTATGACTGAGTTTATTCTCTTTGGACATTCTTTGGTCCCTAAAGGCAGATTCTGTTACTTGTACTTAAGAGAAATGGCAAAAAATGAGACACAGAAAGAGGAGAAATTGAATAGGGAGCTCTATGTACACCTTCAGTTGAGCTGTACTAATTTATAAACACCAACCGAACATATGTATATTGACTGCTTAAAATCGAAATTGGTCTATATGCAAAATCTTGAACTAGAAGGTCCTAATTGACCCAAATGTTATTAACCTTTAATCTTTTCTTTAACACAAAGTGTTGACAGAAGAATGTTTCACAAAGAAATCTGAAAGAGCCTGAGGCATTAGGTAACCTCGTGAGCTACAAAAATGGGGGGTGGGGGGGAGTGAAATTGAACTGCTCATGGGAGCTGGATTACTCTCCAGGTGCCACAGTACCACTAATGGCCTAGAGCAGCTCTGCTTGACTACTTTGTCCATTCAAATACTGGCTTCCATTTTTCTTACTGAAGGGGCCTCTCGTTCAGCGTCTCCTCATCTCTTCCTCTCTTTGATCTAATTTTCTCTCCACCTCTCCAGTGGTATTATGACCTCTTTCAATACTTTCTACTGCTTCTCTCTGTCTCTTATACCCAAAGTTCCATAAAAATGAATATTCTTTTGGGGTGCCTGGGTGGCTCAGTCAGTTAAGTGTCTGGTTAAGTGAGATCAACTCAGACCATGATCTCACGGTCCGTGAGTTGGAGCCCCATGTCTGGCTCTGTGGTGACAGCTCACAGCCTGGAACCTGCTTCAGATTCTATGTCTTTCTCTCTCTTTCTGCCCCTCCCCCACTCATGCTTTGTCTGTCTCTGAAAAATGAGTAAACCTTAAAAAATTTTTTTAAAAAAAGGGACTATTGTATTGAAGTCACTGTTCCATCCAGTAAGGAAGGAATACTATTGCCCAAGATTCTCATGCCACGTCCACTCATGGATAACTGATGCAGGCTTCCGGTTAGAGTGACAGGCACGTGACACATGAGACCTGAGGTGCAGGGACCATGATGGACCATGATGACTTATCTCAAATGAGATCACGTGGAGCACTTCATACAATCAAGTGCCTGGTAAAGAAGAAAAAAAACTTCTTGCTAACTGAAATACAAACTTCTTAAGAATGGAGGCTGAAACTACTGCTTACACAGCAATGACGTGTGTGAGGTACCATGAAGAGTGCAATACACCGGCATGACTGCAATGCACTGGCATGCTAGACTGCATTTTGTATAGAGATTGACCAGAGACAGCCATTTTATTTCATGACTCAGGAATGACCTATAAAGAACACTGCCGAGTCCTGCATGAAGACTGTGGTGAAGAAGGGTGATATAAAAAAATAAGGAATAAGTCACGATATTTGTCCTCATCCCAAAAGAAGCATCAGAAACCAGAAATCACGCAAATAAAATATAAACAGTGCAGGGGACTGAATAGCATTAGGGAAGGAAAGAATACAGAATCTTTCTAGTAACTTCTAAAACTTCCATTGTCCTCATTTCTAATTGGAGCTGTTGTGGGGAGAGGTGATATCAAATGTCACTCCACAACTAAAAGCCATTCCCAGCTTTGAGGAGTAAAATCTTCCTAAGGTTGTGTTCTGAAGGCTGGAGAGATGAACGTGCCTCAGAAAGGACCAGAAAAGAGCATTAGAGCTGGTCTTCAATCACCTCCTTTACTTGTTGGTAAAGTGTCCTCTGGGGTCTGGGAGCAGAAGAATAGGCGAGGTGGAGAGACTGTTTGGAAACCACATTAAACAGTTCACACTTTCAAGACGTGGGGAGTTTCAGTGGTTGTCATTAATTCTTATATTTACTCATTCAACTAACTTTTATTGCAGATCTAATACATGTTGGAGTAATAAAGGTAAATCGTAGAATCCTTGTCATACAAGACATATAAAGAGATAATTGCAACACATTTATGTTTTTATATGTAACCACATAATGAAATTTTTTATTCAAAGTGCTCCAGAAACTCAGAGGAGGAAATTGGTTAAAACTGGGTGAGGAAATCAGGGAGGAGAAGAAAGTTAGACCCTCAAAAATGGGTAAAAATTCTACAGATGAGAGGCAATGGAGAGATAATGATAAAAAGAGGGAATAGACTCAATGCACACTGTGAAAGAAATGATTATTTCACGATTATTGAGTTTTCTCTGGGATCAGAGGGTCAGGTTTAGAAGCTATGCGGCCAAAGACATAGCCAGACAAATGATGTAAATCAATAGTCACCACATAATACTCTAAATACAGCTCCTTCTAGGAAAATTAATTGGGATTGTATTTATCTCAAACTGTGTCTTAATAATTTCATTTTTAATATGAATTTTATTTTTCCAAAAATAGACATTTTATTTGCATTGTTTTTATTGCAGTCGAGCTAACACTGTGTTTAGGATTACTTGATAGCACACTATCAAGGAAGGAAGTTATAGCTTGTTGAAATTTCAGCCTTGCCATTTACTAGCTAGGTGAAATTAACAAGTTACTAGATATTAATGAACAAGTTGTAAGATACTAACCTTTCTGTTTCACAAATGGATGATAATAAGACCACAGAAGGCTTTCGTGAAGATTAAATTGGTAATACCTGTGACTATCTGCTATGTGGTGACTACTCAAAGAGTAGAGCTATAGTGAAGTTTCTAGGGTAGTTGTTTTCACATATATTTTAGCCATGAGAGTTTCTTCAAATGTTAGAAGTCTCTTATGTAAAATAGATTAACTCTCAGCTGCTCTGTTTGAAGCAGGAGTGGGCATCGGAAGCCCGACTGGTTCTTTCTCCCAGCCTCGCTTCCACTCACATAAGCCCTAAAGAGCTCTGCAGATCACAACTTGAAAAGTACTACACTGACATACAGCTGCCTTTCTTCAAAATGAATTATTGAATAAACAGATGAATTGATCTTTATCCAGAGTTCTCTTCTCTAGAATTCATTTCACTTTTTATCAGTGCTTTGGGCATCAGCATTCAAACTGTCTTCTTGCTTTAAAACGTGCACAAATCCAATGGTGAGTACTTTCAACCCCTCCTACTTGAAGTTCTTTATGTCGGCAATTAAGTGTCATTCAAAAAATTTTTGCTACATATCTACGCATGGTATTATCAAGCAAATCAGAAAAGTTTTTCCCTCTGGGTGGCATTTTCCACATGGAAAACCTCCCATGAGAATACGGCTTGGCAAGCCAATGGCATCCTCACGTAGATTAGAAAAAGCCAGCCCTTACTCCGAGTAACCCAGACCTGAGTTCTGCATGACTTTGTGGGCTGAGCAATGGCTAGGTTTCAGCCCTCACCTGGCCTTGGTGTAGCAAACTCTATACGTGATTCCTGAAAGCCCTAATTATAGGCTATTTATAGATTATTTTTAGCCCCAGCTTTAATTGACCAAGAGATATTTTGGAAACAAAAATGAGTTCAAGTGTAGTCTAGGTCCTGTTTAAAACCTCACCTTTTAGAGAATTCCAGGTGTAGGCATTATTTTAAAGCCATTTTCATGCCATACGATGATTACAATAAGGGTTTTCTTGTATATTAATTTTCCCCCTGAAATATCCTCAGTAGGATTGTTTCAAACAGCCTAAACAATGGCTTGGTCCAGATGCTGAAGCAATGGGGCACCATTGGCAAGCAGAACAAGAGAAGTACCTTTCTATGTATTTCTAACTATGCGTTATAGGAATGAGCTTTCCAACTGTTGAGCACTGTGCTATCTTCAGGCAAGCCTTTAGGCAAGATGTCCCATTACTGTCGGTACAAACATATGAGAAAATAGATAATAGTTATTCTCTGTATAACAATGAATAAGAAACCTTTGATAGAGCAGAGCTTTAATATTACTTTTTCCAGAGGGGTGTGAACCTGAAGCCTTAGAATAGGAAAGGCAGCTCAGAATACTAAAGAGCGCTCACCAGCATGGTCAAGGTCTGGGTTTGAAAGCACAGATTATGCTAAAGTTTGTCATCTGAACTCAAACTGCCTGGGCTTTGGTATCTTCATCTGTAAAATGAAGATAATAACCCCCCTCACGCAATTGTTACGGGGAATAAATAAGATAACCTATATGACAGTGCCTATAGGTGAAGAAATATTACTTTGCTATAAATAATTTATTATTTAGAATTATTTAATCTAAATTGTATCTTTATTCACTTTGAAGCCTGGAGCACCTGATCTGGAGCAGTACTGCCCAATAGAGCTTTCTACAGAGATGGAAATATTCTTTATTTGTGCTCTGTGATATTGTAGGCACTAGCTGCACACGGCAATGGGGCGTGTGAAATGTGGTCAGTGTGACTTAAGAACTAAATTTTTAGCTGCTTAGTTTTAATTAATTCAAATTCAAACAGACACACATAGTTAATAGCTACTATATAGCACTGCACAGCTCCAGAATAGAATGTGACACCAACATGGCAGTCTCATTATAGAGAAGTATTTTTTCAGTCATAAGTTTCTAAGAAAGACAATATTTTTTCTGCAAACATTAAAAAATTTTTTTAATGTTTATTTATTTTTGAAGGACAGAGAGAGAGCATGAGCAAAGGAGGGGCAGATAGAGAGGGAGACACAGAATCTGATGCAGGGTCCAGGCTCCGAGCTGTCAGTACAGAGGCCAATGCGGGGCTTGAACTCACAAGCAGTGAGATCATGACCTGAGCTGAAGTTGGATGCTTAACCAACTAAGCCATCCAGACCCCCTTTTTTTTCTACAAACATTTTAAGGGTGGAAGATTCTTAAACTGGAATCAATAGGCTCCTAAACACGTAAAATTATATAAAAATTATGTTAACATTGAAGTATATTTTTCTGGGGAGGGGATTCACATGTAACATTGGATTTAGAAAGAGGACTATGTCTCACTGAAATAACAAATAATAAATGAATAAATAAAAAATTAAATAAATAAATAAATATATAAACAAACAAACAGACAAGAATAGATCTTTAAGTTTCTAAAGTTTTCTCTGTTTAAAATGCCCAAACTGGGGCACCTGGGTACGCAGTCGGTTAAGTGTCTGACTTTGGCTCAGCTCATGATCTCGTGGTCTGTTGAGTTCAAGCCCCGCATCAGGCTCTGTGCTGACAGCTCAGAGCCTGGAGCCTGCTTCAGATTCTCTGTCTCCCTCTCTCTCTCTGACCCTTCCCTCCCTTCTCTCTCTCTCTCTCTCTCTCTCTCTCTCTCTCTCTCTCTCCAAAATAAATAAACATTATCCATTCATCAGTTGATGGACATTTAGGTTCTTTCCACAATTTGGCTATTGTTGAAAGTGCTGCTATAAACATTGGGGTACAAGTGCCCCTATGCATCAGCACTCCTGTATCCCTTGGGTAAATTCCTAGAAGTGCTATTGCTGGGTCATAGGGTAGATATATTTTTAATTTTTTGAGGAACCTCCACTCTGTTTTCCAGAGTGGCTGCAACAGAAGACCATGGGGGAGGGGAAGAAAAAAAAAGTTAGAGAGGGCGAGGTCCAAACCATAAGAGACTCTTAAAAACTGAGAATAAACTGAGGGTTGATGGGGGGTGGGAGAGAAGGGAGGGTGGGTGGTGGGCATTGAGGAGGGCACCTGTTGGGATGAGCACTGGGTGTTGTATGGAAACCAATTTGACAATACATTTCATATTAAAACATAAATAAATAAAAATTAAACAATTTTTAATAAATAAAATTAAATAAAAATAAAAATAAAATAAAATGCCCCAAACTATTGTTCAGAAGACAGAGGTGCCTGGGCTATTGTATTAGGTCATATAACTAAGCAGTTATGTCTAACACTAAAATATAAGTGGGTTTTCAATAAAAATATGTAAAATGGAATTCATAGAAGTGTTCAATTGCTCTACTGAGATCGGATTTAGTAACCATATTTTAACATATTTAATTACATGTTAACTACATGTGTAATTTCATTAATTTTCTGTAAGATATTTCATAATACAAAATAGCACAGAAATATAAAAACTAAAAAGTACAATTCTCTCCCTCTCCTTCCCTGCCTTCTACCCCCGTTCCCCAGGGATAATTATGTCAGTAATTTGTTACATATTCATCCAGACCTTTTTTTAAAAATAGATTTAATTTTTAGGTAATCTCTACACCCAACACGGGCTCGAACTTACTTATAACCCCAAGATCAAGATTCACATGGTCCACCAAGTGTGCCAGCCAGCAAATAGACTATAAATGGACTCTTCAGAAGCTAGGATGTATATGTTCTTCCTCATCCTTCCATAAGATGACCCCTACAAATGGTGTTTCATCAGCCCGAATGCCAGCCAACCCACAATGGGTATGTGGAGAAACAAAAACAGTAAGCCTTCGTGGTTATAAATGACCACAGTTTGGGGGTTTGTGGACATGAGAGTGTAATTTAGACTAAACTGGGGAGCCTGGGTGGCTCACTTCAGGTCAGGTCATGATCTCTCAGTTCATGAGTTTAAGCCCTGCATTGGGCTGGCTGCTGTCAGCACGGAGCCAGCTTCAGATCTTCTGTCCCCCTCTCTCTGCCCCTTCTCTGCTTGTGCTCTCTCTCTCAAAAAATTAATTAAAAAAAAAATAACTTAGACTAAACTGGCTAATGCTGTATGTGTATTTAAAATGTTCATATTTACCACCAAATCACCTTCTAAAGAACTACACAGGTACACTAACACTGGCTAAACTATCTTTTTTTCCACTCTCTTGCCCACACTATATACAGCAATCACTTCCAACTTATGTCTTTCTCACAGGGGAAAAAAAAAATGGTATCTCACTATGTTAAGCTGTGTTTTTCTGATTCCACACATGTTTCTTTCATATATTCATTATTTCATTGTATTTCTTCTTTTACAAAATGTATGCATGGCCATTGTCCATTTTAATCTAGAATTATTAATCATTTTCATACAAATTTTCTAGAGTGCTTATATATTATGGATATTACTGTTTGATTTGTCTGTCTACATTTTTGATGATTCATTTGATTCTTTACTTTATGATAATCCTCACCACACAGAAGTAGATAATATATGTAAGCTAGTTTCCTTTGAATTGAAATATAATTCAAGTCTAGTCACTACAGAGATCATGGACTATCCAGAACGGCTCACTTATAAGTCTAGGTGAGAACTGTCAACTCAATATCTGATTCTGAGGCCAGCTGCCCACCAAGAATGTTCAGAACAAACATATGATAGATCAGAAAAATGGGAAAGAAGACCAAGGACAAAAAAGACCAAATGCCAAAAATGTTAAAATGTGGCAGACTATGAGTCTAGAGTTCTCTCTTGTCCAGCAAGAGAGTGGGCACAGAATTGAATACAAGAGAGAGTAATGTCTGGGAGGAGACAAGAGCACCAAAGAGGGGGTTTCACCTCCTTATTTGTTGAGCTCACAAGATATTACCCACATAGCAAATGTGAAGAAAACAAGACCTTAGACATGTGAACGTGGAGAAAACAATCAGACAGTAATCATTAACTTGTGTGTGTAAAAAGCAAAGGGCCTGGGTGGGCAAGTGGAATTTGTGATCAATGCACAACAATATATTGGCATCAGATGGAAAGTAATTTCCTGCAGGTGATATAACAAGTTACTAGTGATCCCATTACAATATCTGGCTAGCTAACCTCCAGTGCTTTCACCCTGGGGTGGTGGCTTTTGCCCTAAGCTTTTTTCTACTTCATTTATGTGAGTAGAACCTATTTCCCCACATTAAAAGATGAAGCAAATCAAAATGAAATTAGATATCACAAATGTATAAAATAATAATTAAGTTAATCATAATAACAATAATTTGGTAACATACATCAACAGGCATGAAAATGTTTATAACCATGTATATATTAAAGTTTTTTTCTCATTTAAACAATTTCTTTTAGCTGAATTCCTAGGGGTAGGATTCTTGAATTAAAGTTGATCATAGTAGCACTTCCAAAGGCAGTGAGAGCATGAAAGTAACTAAGACATAGACATTGTTATAATTAGACAATTAGGTTAAGTAAAATCTGACATATCAATCGATTAGAATATAATGAAGCTGTTAAAAATTAATCAGTGTAATGATGTAGACTCCTGAGCCAACCTGATTGTCATTTTTTTATAAAGCCTTTTCTGTTCTGTTCAGTTTTGTTCTATTTTTTTTTTTATAGAACTTTGTCCCTCTATTCCAACATCAAGATGCAGCTTGTTTATTGTTTCCTTCTCTAGATTTCAAGGTCTCCAGAGCTAGATTTACGTCTCTTCTTTCTTGACATACAATTCATGTTTTCTTATCTAAAATGTATTTATCTGTTTCTTCAAGAAAAATAGAAACCAAAATTGCATGCAGATAGAATTATACACAAATATAATTATTTAAAATTAGATATGTTGATATAGGTTAAAAGAGAACAAAGAATTCTTGTAATACAACCAGAGCATTACAGATACTATTTCAAAAGATTTTTTATAAGAAAAGTGGTTTTATTTAAATGCAAAATGGTATAAGAAAGAAAATGTACCTAATCCATATTTCTTCCACCCAGGGATAACTGTGGTTACTGTTGTGGTTTATTCTTTTCAAACTTTTCTATGCCCGCCCCCCACTTTTCTTTTTTTTAACATTATTGAGATCATTACACCTATACTTTTTTTTACCCTATTTTTCCCCACATTTTCACTTTAAAGTTTTTTTGGGTTTTTTTTTTGTTTTGTTTTGTTTTGTTTTTACCATTTATGACTAATGCACATAGTCTAAACCTAAGTGATTGGTTGCACCCAAAGGAAGAAAGCAAGACAAATCAAAGCTCTCAGAAGAAATGAAGGATTGGGAACAAAGATCTCGTTCATGGGAATAGAGATAGCCTCTTTAAAGAGGTTTAATTTGTTTTGTTTTGTGCTTTGTTTTCTGTCAGAATGGCCAATTTCTAGCCCTGCCACACATGTAGGTAAAACAATCAAGAACAAATAGCCAGGGAGAAAATAAAAAATTTTAGAAAGCGTCCCTGAAAACAACTCTTAGAAAGAGAGGCAGTGGAATAAACCCTAGTGTTTATGGTGCTGTCTAGGCTCATCTGACCCTGTTAAGAAATAAGGTGACGAGAAGGAACATGATCTTATTTCTGTCTGTAAATCTAAGTGCCAAATACACTATGGCGGGGAGGAGTGTCTCACTAAACGAGAGAGGTGAGATGATCTCTTATAAACAGGTAATAGGCCATCAGTATGTACTGGTTTTAGCCTTCCCATGATAAAAAATATAGCCTTCGACAATGAGGAGATCTATTCTTACACTAGAAAATTCCTTTGTGACCTTGTCCTTCCATATTTAGGAATAAAGTTTTGCCACCCCACTTCCACCCACAAAAAACTCAATTCTCTATAAAGACAAGGTGCTTCTTCAGATGGTAAAAAGGGAAGTTCCCATCTAGATAGGTCAGTTATTTCTTTTAATATGGCTGCTTCAAGCACATGAAGACTGGAATATTCTATCTGGGAGCAGAGCTACCTTGACTGTTCTGAATGTCCATAAAAGAGTAACACTTCATCAGTGCTGAGTAATAAATTTTCTGCAAGGAAGGGATTAGTCTAAACCTGTACTGTCCACTAGAATAGCCACTAGCCACTTTACATGAGGCAACTGTGATTCAGGAACTGAATTTTTAATTTATTTAATGATCTGAAAATTAAATTTAAGTAACCACGGGTTTGGACAACACAACTATAAGCAGTGCCTTTGTGTTTATCACTTCAGCTGTGGCTTTCCTTGATCTAAATCAGTCATTCCAGATATACTGCTCCAATCAAATCAAATTCCATCATAATGGCCTCAATCTAATCTGACCCACTTCTGCCCCTGATGAGTGAGGCTTGCATGTGCAAAGAGCATAATGGCTGTGCTGGACATAGATAGGCATCATCATGCCAAAATCCAGGCATGCATCGACTCTGTGCATAGAGCTTTTATGTTTGAAAATAAAAATTCTCAAGACTATATTCCATTTCCTAGGTTGGACATATGTTCACTAGTTCTGCAGATACTGACAAACTATTTGGTCTCTAACCTTTATTATTCAATATAGCTAATGATATAGATATATCATCTGACAAGGGAATTTTACATCTGACAAGGGAAATTGAAGCCTTAAATCAGATCTGAATTGCTACCTGCAAACAAATAGTCTGGTGACCAGGAAACATATATTCTAAGTACACTCATACTCCCAAGACCATATTTTTCCTCATCTCTCAGCTCTAGCTGATGAGACTTTTCAACCGTCTCTCATGATGAGTCACAGTATCTGCTTCCCACTTGTCTTTCTTCCTTTGCTTAACCACCAGAACAAATGGAATAAAAGATTTGGGGTGCTGAAATCAGTGAGATGAAACTAAAATGTACTACTAAGTGGCTAAGTAGAAGGGATGAACTTCGGGAAAACCCTTGAATGGATAAGAAATTAAGAAGGTCAAATTCAGCTTATTGAAAGATGCATCTGTAGAGACAGTGCTTCCTTGTTTCTTAATGACTTGCTCTAAGAGAAATTCAGCTCAGGGATCTTTTTCTTCCTTTGGTTTCTTGCTGTCTGTCTTCCAGCAGGACTAGCTCAGTTCTGAGCGCGGCGAGGCCTTTTGTGGATGAAGGTGAGGTTTGGGAAGGCTAGATTTTTTTAAATGTGGTTTTCTTAGAACCTGAGCCGATTAGGGGAGTAAATGAGAGACAAAACTGCTGCCGGGCTCTGAATAGGAAATGATCTGTGAGTAAATTGAACAGGCAGGGAGACAGTAAATAGGCAATTAACATTCGTTTTGGCAAATCTGCATCTGTTGGAGCTGAAAATACAAAGGGAAACGTGAAGGAGAATGACAGAGAAGACCTGTCAAACATCTAGTATGGAAAGATGTTAAATCCTGAGCTTCGTGAAATCGTGTGTAAATTACATGAAGCCGCAAAATTGGACAGGCATCAAGAAAGATACAATCCACGATGCAAATTTTATTTTAGCCACCTTTTCTCCACCTGAGCGTGGCTGGTGAGTTGTAGCAGAGTCATTGCACCAATGGTACTGTTTTAGAGGATTATAATCCTCAGGGAGGCAAAAAGTCTTGATAGAGTTTGTTAAGGGCAGGATTGCTCACAGAGAAAATTATTTAGGGGCTCCCTTCATTCTCTTCTCCATCTGCTGTCACTTTGTCATTTTGGAGGACCCCCTCCCCACACCCTCCCACAAAGACCAACTGCCTGAAAGAAGCCTTCTGGAAATGTTAGAAACTTGGTTAGGAACTTCACTAACTCAGCTCTCCTGGGAATTGTGCCATGTTCCATGTCTTTGTCATTTTTCTTAGGATTCCTTCTCTACCATCTAAGTTCTAAGCATCTCTGATATATCCAATCCCTGGGATTTATGACTGTTCTTTGCAAGTTTGGGCTCCATTTTAACTGAGCCTTCTAGAAATGATCCCCAAAACAAACATAAAACAAATATTTGGAAGTTCAGGCCCCATGGTTGGCCTTTGAGAAAGAGATTCTAATACAGGGTGGGCATTTGGCTTTTGTTAATTACACGGATTAAGAAAACAACTGCCTTCGCATGAGGGAGTTCACATGACATAAGGCATTCTAACTGTAAAGAACCCCAAATAATAAGGTTGATAAGGAATTGTCTCCTCTGAAAACAATTTAGACAAGGGCACCTGGGTGGCTCAGCAAGTTAACGTCTGACTCTTGGTTTCAGTTTAGGTCATGATTTCATGGTTTGTGGGATTGCGCTCTTGGTTTTGGCTCAGGTCATAATCCCATGGTTTGTGGGATCAAGCCCCACATCGGGCTCTGCACTGACAGCACAGAGCCTGCTTGGTTTTCTTTCTCTGCCCTTTTCCTGTTCATGTGCATGCATGCCTCTCTCTCTCTCTCTCTCTCTCTCTTAAAATAAAAAAACCTGGGGCCCTGGGTGGCTCAGTCAGTTAAGCCACCTACTTCAGCTCAGGTCATGATCTCGTGGCCCAGTCAGTGAGTTCCAGCCCTGGGTCAGGCTCTGTGCTGACAGCTCAAAGCCTGGAGCCTATTTCAGATTCTTTGTCTCCCTCTCTCTCTCTGTCCTTCCCCCATTCATGCTCTATCTCTCTGTCTCTCAAAAATAAATAAATACATGTTAAAAAAAAAAAAAGACAAAAACGTAAAAAAATAAAGACAATTTAGACAATTGAACATCTCCATAATTCTGAAATTGTTTATATATACTCATTCAAGAGGAATAAGCTTGAGTTACCTTCTAAGACTATGATTTAATACCATGTATCCCAAGCTATATTCAATAGAATATTGGTATACTGGGGGATGCTGATAGATATTCTCCATAATTGATTAGCTTTTAGGAAATTGTATCTATTTTTGCTACCCTTTAAAATTAATAGTGTAGAATCCAGTGAAATTTACAAGAAAACCCACACCCCATCCCAACACCATTAACTTTACAAAGGACTCCATTGTTACACGAAGCACAGTTTGGATAGTTCTGCTTTAATTTGTAGTTTGGGGTACAATTTTATCCACTTTCTTGCTGGGGAATCATATTGATCATCTATATGGAAAAAAAAGGCAACCTTGGGACACTTAGGTGGCTCAATTGGTTGAGTATCTCACTCTTGATCTCAGCTCAGGTCATGATTTCTGGATAGTGGAACTGAGCCCCACCTTGGGCTCCTTACTGAGTTTTGGAGCCTGCTTGGGACACATTCTCTCTCTCTCTCTCTCTCTCTCTCTCTCTCTCCCCTCAGCCCCACTCCCCTGCTCACCCTCATGCTCTCTCTCTGAAATAAAATTACAAATTAAAAAATAAAAGTCAAACAGTCCAAATCTTTATTATTCTAAAGACTAGCTGCCTGCCTCTTTTAACCAAATTTATATAACTCCATTCCTAGCCTGAGTTTAGTGACGACATGCCCCAGCCGCCTGGTTCCCTGTGGAATGAGCCTCCTTCAGCATCTTTTCTTGCCCAGTGATGCCACCTCCATTAAGCATAAGTCAGTTCTTACACATATTTGCCCAGCAATTTTTCACCTGATCACACAGGCATACACTGTAGGTATACAGCAATAAGAAAAACATTAGGTAAAACAAGGCTAGACTGTTATCAGTGCTTGCTTCTGCAGTTCCTGGAAAACAGCTTTGCAGGGAAACAATTCTTTCTTCTACCTTAATTTTTAAAATTCACGTCAATTATCTACTTAGACCAGCTGGAGCTATTTGCTTTTTAAAGTCTAATAGATCCTAAAACATTGGAGTTCTTCTTACTTATATTTTTTATTTTTAAATCCTTTTCCTAGTCATGAGGTTCAAGTTTTTTAATAATTTTCCTATACTGAGGAAGTACTGGGTTCCAGAGAATTCAATCCAGCAGCATGCTGTGGCTAAACATGGCAGCATGACCTGTGGGAACAGGAGAGGCAGTGAAGAAGCTCCCTTGGGAGAGCCATACTTGACACACTGATGAATCCCCTGGGAAACAGGAAGCTAGAGCTGAGGTCCATTGATAGAAACCCCTAGAAGCAAAGGCAGGAGCAAGACAACAGAAGAAGCTCTAATTTGCTCTCTACTTTCAATCTTGTTTCTCTTTACTCCATTTCCCCACGTGAAAACCAGAGCGTGCTTGCTTGCTTGTTCGTACGATACTTTCTCTTTATTTATAAATTTAAAATTCTTTGTCTAGAAAATTTCCAGATACATAAAGATTACTCCGTAATTACCTCAGTTGATAATTTTATTTTTTTAAAGCTAAAGCAGGAGCCCCCTTACCCCCAGATGAGCTTCCCAGGGCGGCCATAACAAACTGAGTGGCTTAAAACAACAGAATTGTATTCTCTCATCTTTTTGGGGACTGGAAGTCTGGAATCAAGATGTCAGTGGGGTTGGTTACTTCTGAGGGCTCAGAGGGAGAGTCTGTTCCATATCTCTCTCCCAGCTTCAGGTCACTGCCCTCAATCCTTGGCATTCCCTGTTTGTAGACACATCACTTTAATTCCCACCTCTGTCTTCACCTAATATTCTCCCTCTGTCTCTTCATGGCTGTCTTCTCCTAAAGACACTCAGTCGTACTGGAATAGAGACCGAACCTCCAGCATAACCTCATCATAAAGAATTATATCTGTAATGACCATGACCATATTTCTTTTTTTTAAATTTATTTTAACATTTATTCATTTTTGAGAGACAGAGAAAGACAAAACATGAGCAGGGGAGGGACAGAGAGAGAGACACAGAATCCAAAGCAGGCTCCAGACTCTGAGCTGTCAGCACAGGGCCCAACCCTGGGCTTGAACTCATGAACCATGAAATCATGATGGAAGCCAAAGTCAGACACTTTACTGACTGAGCCACCCATGCTCCCCTGCAATGACCATATTTCTAAATAACGTCACATTCTGAGTTACTGGGAGTTAGAACTTCAACATGTCTTTTTAGTTTTTGCTAGACACAATTCAATACCTCCCCTCCCCTCCCCTAGTCAAACCTTTTCAATGGCTCCATTTGCACTTGGGATAAAAGCCAAACTCCTTAGCCTGAATACCAGGCATTTCATGGTATATCGTTTTCTGTCATCTCCCAACCACACTCCAAATTCCAGTTATACAAAACTTCCTACCCTTTCCTTGCATATATTACATTCTCTTGTTTTGCCATATGGTGTAATAATAACTGACATTTATATTACATTGCTATGTGCCAGGCACCTGTTAATACATTCATTTTTAAATGACACAACGCTATAACATAGGTAATTCCATTTACTCCTATTTTGCAGAGAAGGAAATTGAGCCCAGAGAAATTAAGCAAATTACCAAAGGCTATATGACTAGCAGGTAGTAGATCCTGGATGAGAGCCAGGAGACTGGGACCAGAGATCTTGTTCTTAAATCTGTGTTACATGGGCTTTCAGGTAGGAGGTTAGGGGAGAGACCATCAGAGAAAATATCCTGCTCATTTTTCAGGATTCAGCTCCGTAGTTCCTTCTTTTAAATGTTTCTTCTTGCCCCAGAATTTGTCTCCCCTCCCCCCACTTTCAGTATGACCTTGGTGTCTCTAATGAACATCCGTCTACTACTCTATGTATCTGTAACCTGAACACTTCCCAGGGCTCCACATTATTCAGTCTTGCCATGGAGGATTATTTGGGGGGAAAAAAAGGGCAGGGCAGCAGCAACTAAAAGTAATTAAAAACAAATTCTGTTTTTTGGTTTTTTTTTTTTTTTAATTTGCCTTGTGAAGAACAGGAAAGCAGATCCAATTAACAATCCACAATTCTCCAAAGACTCCATCCTAAGCCACCTTAGTCTCTCATTCCCTAGAGCTTCAGCAGGACCACTCATTCAAGTCTAAAAAAAAAAAAAAAAAAAAAAAAAAATCCTAGTTCCCAGACCACACCATGTGACTCCTTCTCTCTCTTTGGCCACCACATTTTATCTTTCCTTATACATTACCTTGCAGATTTTCTGGTGCTTGTTTTTGTTTCTACTGCAGACAGGAATTCTTTAAGGGATCCCTGTCATGCTAATAAATCTCGTCCCCATCACACTTCTCCTAAAGCATTTATCATATTATATATTATCACTTGCTACCCAGGCATACTTTCTTCCACTTCTTCCCCTCATGTGGGAAAACTTAAATGACCATTAACTCCCTTCATAATTAATTTTAAAGCTGCAGTGTTTCAATCAATGCGAATCTCAGCCCAAGCATCAAGCTGGCAATATTGATAGTGGGCACTTATAATTACATATTTCAGTTAACTATAAAATCTATTATTACATTAATAAAATGTATGAACCTCCTTAACCATTCAGGAACCGGGAGCAACTGCAACATTAGCTCTTGCCAGATCACAGTTGCTCAAAGATTATAGAAATTAATGTGTAAAAGGAGTTACACAAGTGCTGAGAAGCTATTTTTGCATAAAATCTCAGTACATCGTTATATGAAACACTAAATTTCCATGCAAGATCGTGGGGTCTAAAACCACAACAAATAGAGATTGACACACCAAACAAATATTTAGAACAAAAGCATAGCAGAAGAGCTGAAGGCATTGTCTGATAGCAGCCCGCTCATAAGCTCTTAATAAGTGCCACTCCCCACCCCCCAAAATATGTTCACATAGCAAAGCTAGGTATCTATGCTCTATGCTCTAAAAAAGGAAAACTTAGGGGTGCCTGGGGGGGCTCAGTCAGTTAAGCGTCCGACTCTTGATTTCAGCTCAGGTAGTGATCTCAGGGTTCTTGAGATCAAGCCCCTACCTCCAGTGTGGAGTCTGTTGGAATTCTCTCCCTCCCTCTCTGCCCCTCCTCTGATCTCTCTCTCTCTCTCTCTCTCAAAATATATGAATAAACATAAAAAAACCCATCTATAAGGACTGTACTCCTTTCAGGGAGGAGATAGGTTTTTTGTATCGTTGAATACAGTACATGAGGCAAAGACTGGTATAAAGTACTCACTAAACAGTAGCTAGCATCACTCTGTAGAATGAATAAACCCACAGGTCTATCCAAGAAGGAATGAAAGAGATCCAGGGCACAACAAGGGAGGAATAGAAGCCAAGATCAGAGCCAAGGAAGAGTCTCAGTTAAGACAGGAGGAAGACTGCAGTGTGGACAGGAGCTGGTTGAATATCCTGGGTTGATGGGTGGAGAGGGGGCAGCAGCTGAGCTGAAGCTCAGAGCAGAGTCTCTGTTCCTGCCCTTTCTGGTCTTCTGTGGCTTCACTGGGAAGCCAAATGGACCAAATGGAAATGGTTTGGGGGCCAGTATTGCCCTGAATCTTAGTCCCTCTTAGGATCCCCAGAGCTTCCACTCCCCTATCCCCTGTGCTCCCACGTCCCTCCCACTGTCCTCATTGGTGTTGTGCTTGCCATGATCTATCCCCTGCTCATTCTGTTCCAAATGCCTCATTCCAGCTTCTCTCATCACTCCCCCCACCATCTATTCCTAGAGTCTGACTTTTCTTCTGCCCTTTCTTCTTATCCATCCATATAAATTTCTTGCTTATTACAGATTAGCAATTATGCAGAATTTCTGTGTAGCAATTTTTTATCATTTGCATGCAAAATGGTTGCATTGTATTTGAGAGATGGAATCCTAAAGACCGCACTTAGTTTGAAATATGCATTTGTAAAACTAATCCTGTCAAATGATGGCAGATATTTCTGTTTACCAGTTAAAGTGGCACCGCCATGTGGCAGTCACAATGTCAACACAGCTCATTCAGCCTGCCAACTCTGGAATTCTGTGATTCTTGAAAAAAAATAATAAATTCATGGCATCTGCATAATTTCATATTATGTTCATGAAAGTAAGACCTCATTCATATTATAATTGCACAACTTTGGATTTGCATCTTTCACAATTATATCCATATGGCTATATATTACATGGTGGTAGGGCTATTCATTTTAGAGGTAAATTCAAAGGGTAAAATGGAGCCATGAAGGACCTTAGGAAGACCTATATAAGGCAAGAGCTCCAGCTATCTATCCAGCTATCTGAGCTGTACAAGCTATTGTTTTATGCAGATAACCATTAAGGAGGCAAATGACAGAATTCTGGGAGTGAATGAATGGATGACTGAGACATGAGGACCTGCCATCCTGCAGGATAACATCCAGGAGGCAACAGTCATATGATCCTGAGAAAACCAGTCCCTACTTTTATGTAAATCAATAGAAATTCTCTCCAGTTCCAAAATTTCCAGGAGCTCAAATATATATATATTTCTTTCTAACACAAACAACACAAGACTAAAGTTTTTTTTTTTAATTTCTTTTTAACGTTTATTCATTATTGAGAGATAGAGACAGAGCATGAGCAGGGGAGGGGCAGAGAGAGAGGGAGACACAGAATCCGAAACAGTCTCCAGGCTCCGAGCTGTCAGCACAGACCCTGACGCCAGGCTAGAACTCACAAACCGTTGAGATCATGACCTGAGCCGAAGTCAGACGCCCAATGGACTGAGCCACCCAGGCGCCCCTTAAGACTAAAGTTCTTAACATAAGTAAGCCACTCCTATCCTGGCTTGAAAAAAAAAAAAAAAAAGACAGAATCAAAACAGTGGTTTGAAAGCTCATCAGAATTATCATTCAGCTTTCCATGAGAAGCAAAAGACTGTCCTGTTGCTTTTGAAATTCTTCCTCCAAAATAATTAACATTTATCACAATTAAACTTATGAGGCTTATAAGAACAAAGGAGCCTATTTTCATTCTTTTCTGCTACAGAAGGAATATAGTCAAAACAGTCATAATAGCCTTTTAGGACAATGAAGACATGGGGCCAGGAAGTAGAAGGGAATTAGGTCATTTCTGATGAAAGAAACTGAATTATCAAAGGCATGGCAATTTCTAACACATAGGGTATTTGGAGGGTTGGAGAGCTAACTGTGAGGCTAGAAAGACAGGTCATGACTATTTAATTCCATTTAGTGAGCAAAGGAGGGCTATTCCATCCACAAACATACAATGCCAATCCTTATTGGGTAACCCACTATATTTCAGAAATTATTGTAGGCATTAATGACATAAAAACAAAGAAAAGGAAAAACTGGATCCTTGCCATCAAGATGTTAATAAAATGGTACACAGACATATGTATAAATATTTATAATTCACCTATATATAAATATTTACAATTGTAAATCACAATTTACAATATAAATTACAATTTATATTTACAATATAAATATTCACTGGAGATTGTTAAGCTTGAGGAAGGAATTTCTCACAGGGATTTCCCTTGGACATTTGGAAATGATAATGCCAAATTTATTTATTTATTTATTTATTTATTTATTCATTTATTTATTTATGGTTGTTTGTTTGTTTGTTTTTGTGAGACAGAGTACAAGCAGGGAAGGGGCAGAGAATCCAAAGGCAGTTCTGCTCTGACAGCGGAGAACCCCATGTGGGGCTCTAACTCACAAACCGAGATCCTGTCCTCAGTTGAAGTCGGCTGCTTAAGCAACTGAGCCACCCAGGCATCCCTAGATGATGCCAAGATTAGGAGGGAAGTTAAAAGTGGAGAAAGCTATTTGCGTATCACAGTTAAAGCGATAAAGGGAGAATGGTATTCATCCAGGGAGATCTTGCAGAGAATAAGCTAAGGACAAAAACCAAAGAAAGAATAGATGCAAGTGAGAGAAATGAGGGCCATAGGAGTCCAGCATTTTCTAAGAAAAAGCAGGTGAGTTTCAAGCAAGGGATGACCAACTTTTTGAAAATGTTATGGAGAAATCAGAAATACAAGACTTGAGTAAAGAGGTAATTCAATTTACTGAAGGTAGTTTCACCAGAACCACAGGAGCAAGATTGCAAGGGGTAAAAGAGGAAGTAGTAGGTAAAAAAACAACTTCTACTTCTTTAGTGAAATAAAAGATTGACAGAAAAATAGCCCCAAACTCTGCATACTGAGTAGGTCTCTCAAGAGATTCAGGACAAGAGGAAAAACAAACAAACAAAAACAAAACAAAAAGACTTCCTGTCGTACTACTGGCTATTAGCGGAGGAAAAGTACCTATCTGTGACCTGGCCTTTATTCCACCTAAGTCCCCTGACAGGGGTCTGAACCTAGAGTCATATGGAAGCCAGAAATGGCAAGAGAAGTAGTTGGGGAGTTTTGCTAGAGAAGAGATACTTTGTATTTCCATTTCCTTTTGAAATCTCTTCCTAAATTTTTGTGCCCTCCAAATTTTGGCTCCCTGGTGAATAACTCTGGTGGACTAACCCTCGATTTTTCTCTGGGTGGTTCAAATGGGTTGCAAATTAAAGAATAGTGTCTTGTTTGGTGTTGTTTGCTTTCTCATTTGTTTTGTTGTTTGAAGGGGAATTATTTCTTTGTGTTTGAATGCTAGGAGGAAGTGATATTTGTTGGTGGGATGGGAAAGCCGTTGAAGACTGGACTGCTGGTTATCAAAGAGAGTGGATAATTGGTGTATCGAGGCCAGCAGGACAGCAAGCCGGAGGGAATGAGATTAGAGGCACAGGGGAAAGGTGTAGAACGTTTAAAGAGAGAAGACAGGAGGAAAACAAGTAAGATTATGTGAAGATAGTGAAAGATTGTGATGTGGAGAAGAGGGTTAAAGGAATGCACATCAAGAATCCTTGATTTGTGGTCACATAAGAGTCAAGAGGGACTGCCAGGGAATCAAATAAAATGCAGAGTCAGAGCTTGAGGTCCTCAAAAAATGTTTAAAACAGCCATTGAACTGAAAGCCATACAGCATTGAGGACCCTCAGAGGAGGGTTCCGTTGAGGCTGACTGCACCCTCCAGGTGAAGGGAAGAGATAGAGAATCAATACACCATGTCCTGAAGCACAGTAGTCTTGTGATTTGTTTTTTTTTGTTGTTGTTGGGTTTTTTTCTTCACCCCAGAATCCTCAGGGACCTATTCTTGTAAACCCTGCACCAGACTTGTATGTCAAAGTAATCCAACAACACACTCGTTCATCTGTGTCACAGATTTGTGTTTCCCTGCAAGATTTAGTCGGAGAGGCAATGGTATTAACTTTTTTGTCAGACTTCCTGGAGTTTCTATTGCTGCATAACAAATTACCACAAACTGAACAGCTTAAAACAAGACATATTTCTTATTTCACAAGTTCTATGGGTTAGGAATCCATGAATAGTTTAGCTGGGTCATCTGCAGTGAAGGGATCCATCATGGCTCGGACTCCATCTGGAGTTCAGCTGACAGAGTATCTGTTTCCTAGGTCATACAGGTTTGGAGAAGGATGCAGTTCCTTTCAGTTTTTGGACTGGGGACTCAGTTCCTTGGTGGCTGTGAGCCACAGGTTGCCCTCAGTCCCTTGCAGAATAGGCCCCTCCATATACTGACTTACTTCACCAAAGCCAGCAAGGAAGGAGTCAGTAGAAAGTCTGGTAACAAGACAGGAAGTTACACTATAATGTAACATGATCACAGAAGTGATATCCCATTATCTCTGCTGTATTCTATTAATAGAAGCAAGCCATGGGTTATACAAAGGCACAAGAAAACTGGATTATACAAAGGCACGGCTACCAAGAGGTGGGATCAATTAATGTCTACGTTAGTTTATCATCATAAAGAAGTGGCATTCTCTTAGTAGCAGCAAAGTGACCTAAAGAACCACGAAGAAAGAGAAATGAGAGTGGCATTAGCATGACATAACACATTTCACATTCATGGAAAACAAAATGAGTGAAAAATGCAAGTGAAGAAGGCATTTGATATTATCTCAAGCATCTGGATATTGACAGAAATCGAATCAATAACATTTATTCTGAAACTGGACATGGGTTACAACGGTTGTTTAAATCTAGGAAATTGTAGGTTTCACCATTGATACCTATCTGTTATTGATGAGGAAGAGAGCTCTGTCCTTCAAGTAAGACAAACATGGTGATGAGTAACGATGCTAAGAGCTAAACTTTAAAATGTAATACCTAGAAGTTGTCTAGTACAAAAGATATCCACTGGATTTAGTTGGAAACCTGATTTAGATGCTGGACGAAAATATAAACTAAAACATAGAAGTGAGTCGAGCACCTGCCAGATGTCAGCCATTTTACGTACATACCAATTTCATCTTTAAAAGTTATATTTCATAATGTTTCTCCAATCTTACAAAATGCTATCTATTTTTCTAAAGTGTATGGCAGGCTCTCTCTATAGGCCAACGCTAGTAATAAGAGAACAATATAAAATGCACTTTTCTCCTCAACCCCCATATCTACCACATTCTTCCTAGTATATAACCATCAACAAAATATCTTTTACTTTCCTTAAAAGTAAAATAATCAAAAAGTAAAAGTAAAGACTTTTGGCCAAAGAGAAAAAAACTTTATACACACACACATATCAGTAAAAAAGACAAAAAATCAAGTTAAAAAAAATAGGAAAGGATATGGATAGAAAATTCATGGTAAAAGAAATACAATTTGGACAAGAAACACTCAAAAAATATATTCAATCTCAGTAGTAATTAGGGATTAACAAAAATGATAAGAGGCAACATTTTTCAGTTATAATTTGGCAAATACATTTATATTATCCAGTATTACCAAGTGTTGGGGGGGTGACAGTATTCTTTTATACTGTGAAAAACGGTTTGTCAAGGTTTATCAAAGGTTTAAATCTCTGAGTCTTAACCAACATAGCTATTTTATTTCTTGAAGTCTATCCTGATGCATTTACAAATACACACACACACATACATTTTACTGCAGCATTGCATCTCAAAGTTAAAATCTGGAAACCATTTAAGTGTTCTTCAATAATAACAAAGTATGAAGTAAATGACTATATTTACGCCATTGCTGCAAGTTGAATGCATTTAAATAGAATGAGGTATATATCTATATCTATATATAGATATATAGATATATGAATGAGGTATATATGTATATATGAATGAGGTATATATATATATGAATGAGGTATATATATATGAATGAGGTATATATATATATATACACACACACACACACACACACACATACATATACAGAGAAATATCCTAAAACATATTACTAAAATAAATTATAAAACAATGTGTATAATACAATATTATTTTTAAAAATCCTAAACTATATATGAATGTGTTTGTATATAACACAATACATACAAATATAAAAAGAATGTAAATATATAGGAGAAGCATGCAGAGAGAGATATTGGCTGCTTATATGGTTAATTATGTTGATGAAGTTAATTCCAGGGCATTTGGGATGACTAAAGAGGGGGGATGAGCCCAACTAGAATTTATTGTTCTCTATATATCAGAGTGGTTGAGTTTTTAACAGACCAATGCCTATGTATTACACGTAATAGTTAATAAAATTACATTAAAAAAATAACTTGATAGCGACATGCAGAGAAAACTGAAACCTGGGTATTTCTCAGATGAGTCGCCAATTCTGCTCTTGCTGGCTAGAGCAAGCACATCTTCTCGGCCTTTACTGAGCTGCTTAATTAGGACGGAAGGTGCCAGCAAGAAGATGGGAGGTTTGCTCTCTCCATGTATCACATAGTAGGAATTATTGTTTGTAGGCACCAACAAAGAGAACGGAACTGAATCCTAAGAGGTCCATGATGCTGGATCTGTATGATTTATTATTCAGTTAAAATCTCTAAAGAGGGAAATAAGACCTCATCGTCAACTCTGATTTATATTCTCTCATTTTGCAATTCAATGAGCAAGTCAGGTGGGTATTGCCGAAAACTGGTTATGGATTTCACCCAAAGACATAGAATTGTATTTGTATTCAAAGTTGCAGCTTCATTCACTTCGTATGATTTTATTTTTAGCTCTTTTCTTTCATTTAATTTATGAATTTATTTCACCCACTCAGACCAGAGTGACAGGTGGTAGCTGCTCGATATTTAAGCCATTTTTCCTGCATCCCTTTGGTTCATTTCAGGGCCTTCTCCATGCTGTTCTAGAAATAGGTGAGCTGCTTACAATTCCCACCCTCCTCACAACACCAAATCCATGCTGAGTTACTAAGCCACTGCTAGTCTCATCCAGCAGGTAAATGTTTCACTCTCTACGTCTGGAAACAGGGGAAATTAAGTTCAGGACATATTTGGCTTTTGATGTAATTTAGGCTTTGCCTCTTTAAGAAGTGAAATGATTCAGAACCTCTGTTGGAATTATACTAGCTATAGGGATGACAGCAATTATGCTGGCTATGGGATCTGTCAACTTCTACATCAGCAGCGATGGTCTGTATCTTTTGGAAAGATGACTGGTGATAGGGCCTGGGGACTGGAAAGGGGGAATTCAGAAGGATGATTGGTAAAACGTAAATATCTATGTCTTCTCAAGAAATAGGTCCCCATAAAATGTATTTAACCATGTAAATATTCAAATCCTTTTAACCAGTAATTCTATTCAGTAAATTCCCTTCAAAGACAAGAAAACCAAGATGTAGGAAAGGTATTAAGCATTAAGATGACCATCAGGCTTTATAATAACAAAAAAAACCCTGAAAACCATGAGACTTTTCAATGATAAAACGATAATTTCATAAAATGTTTATATTCAGTCTTACAGTGCTATATAGAGATTAAAATGAGTGGTAATGAAAAATATTTAGCAACATTAAAAATATTTACATCATTAGTGAGAGAGGAATATACAACTTAGTATATACACCATGGTTAAAGCACTGCAAGAAAGAAAGAAAGAAAGAAAGAAAGAAAGAAAGAAAGAAAGAAAGAAAGAAAAAAAGAAAGAAAGAAAGAAGAAATAGTGCTTGGGAAATAATACTTGGGAAATAGACCAAGAGGAATTAAATAATAATAAATAATAAATAAATGATAATAAAATACTGAAAATAATTTTAAGTAATAAAATAAATAATATGCTAAGTACTTTTTTACTAAAAGTATTTATAACTAATAAGGCATATTCTTTAACATGTTAAATTGCTTTTAACTCAGCAGGAGGCTGGAATGAGGGTCATAGATCCTCATAACAAATCCATAAAATTCTGTCTATATCATCCTCAAATTGCATGCACACACATATATGCACACACACACATTTCATCCAAAGTTTTCTGACCAACTTGATGAATTGAATGACTAAGTCTGTAGAGGCTCTCTCAAGCTTCTAATTACAACAACAAAAAAGTAATAGCTAAAAACTAAACTTTACTACTGTGACCCATAGTATGTTACTCTAATCTTCATCAAATCTCACATCAATTATATGAGTGATAAATTTTATAAATCTGATTTTACTGGCGAAACATGAAGATTTAGAGAAGTTAATTAATTTTCACAAGGTCCCCTAGCTTCTAAATGTCATAAATGTGATTCATATGAACCCAGAGCTTAGACTCTTTACCACTGCCCTAATTGCCTCCCACTCCCATCAAGTTATGCTCTTTATCAGAGCCACAATGTAGAGTTGGGCAGGTTGTACACTGCCCAACTCTAGGGAGCACTCTTGGCTTTGCTGTCTATGTGTATGATACTCCCCAAAGTTGGGCACACACAGCCTGCTCAATCTTAGGTGTACCTACATGATTCCTCTGGATGTTTCTTTCCATTATCCTTTAGCCACTTAGCCCATCACTTTCATAGAGTTTTCTCCAACTACTCCAATGCATATTACTCTTTTCTTCCAAGGGATCAATTGATACAGATACAATAAGATACACTCAGGTTGGGATAGCAAAACTAGCCTACATGAATTTTGAGCACTTGGTCAGCAGAAATTCTCCTATGTTTTTTTTAGCAGTGTCTCAAGCACCAAACCCAGTACAGAGTAAAGAACAAGAATGTAATAAATGCACATTAACTTACTATATGATCTTCTAGGCAAATTACTGTAAATCAGAAATAGGGATCTTTAGGAGAACATTAGGAAATAGTTTCTAATAGGTGTTAAAAATGTTTCAGACTATAAATTGGAACGCAGTGTAGTAGGTGGCTTTTCTGCAAATGAGCAAGGGCAGCTACCTAGTATCTGTGATGATGAAAATTTAAGCTAAAATTCATTTGCTCCAGGTCTAGAGAGAAGCAGAAATGAAATGATTTGCACTTGTATGAATATTCAATTTTGCGCTCTCCTGGCCCAACCATGATGCAAATTACTGAAAGTTTTAAGAAATGGTTTAAGAGTGTGATTATCAAAATTCCTAGAATAAATCAAATACAGCGATAAGAATAAAAATAAGGTTGCAGATTCTGCCTGATGTTTTCATATAGTTGCCTTCCCTTTGCAGACCTCTACCTAATCCTATACATCTGTAAATGTGATCCCCCATATACAGGTGGCAAGATTAAGGTACAGAAAGAGGTGATTTGTTCAAGATGAGTAATGAAGCAGGGGGAAACACTGCCATTCTGCCTTTTATAAACGTGAAGCAGATTTTTTAAAAGAGAAATGGCAGATGGGACGCCTGGGTGACTCAGTCAGTTGAGCTTACAACTTCAGCTCAGGTCATGATCTCAGGGTTTGTGAGTTCAAGCGCCACATTGGGCTCTCTGCTGTCATCATGGAGCCCACTTTGGATGCTCTGTCCCCCTCTCTCTCGGCACCTCCCCTGCTTATGCGCTCTCTCTCAAAAATAAATAAACGTTAAAAAAAAAGAAATGACAGTTACACATCTGGGTTCTGCAGTTTTCTCTTAACCGAGTGGCCTATACCGAGCCAGTTTCAGAAGGAACAGAATACGCTGAGTAGTCACTACTTCAGAGAAGTGAAAAACAAATTATTTGTCACATTATCACTACATGCGCGCGCGCACGCATACACACACACACACACAAATACAAGCACACACTCATACCCAAACTCATTAAAACAAAAACAGGGTAGTTAAGATTTATCAGCCAATAAATACAGCCTTCCAACTAGCTACTGATTTCATTTAAGAAAATAAATGGATGTAAAGCCATGCATTTATCTCTAGGACACGAATGCTACGTTCCAGACACAGATGCCATGCTAGACGCCAAGGAGAGGAGGGAGAAGACAGAAGACCTGGTCCCGGGCCTGCAGAATTCATTTCCCTGTGGCAAAGTAAAGCTTTTAGAGAGCTGTGCAACAGGCTTGCCCTTCCCAGGAGTAGGTGATGAACAGAGCCTGCTTCTTTAGCTTCTATGACTTTCCTGCACTCAGAGCAGTAAGGCTGTTAACAGGGGATAGAAACATTTCCTTGAATTAGCATGACTCATTTCATTGGAGATAGTGTAACTACCAGCAATTTTCAGATCAATTTACATGATATTCCACTTATTTTATGCAGCCCCTCACTGTTCCTCCACTTGACTGCGCTAATAACATGAGCCCTTACAATTAAAACTTTTCATCTTCTCGGAGCTCCTGTTTCCAATGGATCTATATGGAGACATCCCGGGGAGTTAAATCCTTAATCATTCTCTTGCCACAGTTAAGTCTCTCACTGAGGGTCTTCACCTCAGTGTGGAGATAAGACATGGGTAGAAACAGACCCAGGCTTTTTCTTGCCCCTTCATTTTTACTTCCGGGTTCTCCATATGACCAACATTTCTTCCATAAACCTCTGCCCCAGGCCTGTGCAATAGACAAGAAACATGACTAAGACCACTGAATCCTAAATAAGAAAGCGTTTTTCAGACTTTCCTTTTCAAAACAGCAATGGAAACCCGGACGCCAACACATCAATGGCAAACACCTGTTTTACTGTTTCTAATTGAGATTTGGTTCATTCATTCATTTATTCATTTAGTAGACATTAAGATTATCTTACTAGATTTTATGCTAAATCCTAGAGACAGGGACATAAAAGACACTGAGTTCTTTCTCATAAAGGGATCTTGGAAAGAAGACATGATCTGTGATCAAGGTTAAGACAAGAAGTGTGCACGAGCAAGCAATGCAGTGTGACCATGGAGCAAAGGCAGTCATCATTCCACTATTCCATTCCAATTGTTCTTCCTATATTTTTCTTTTTCTTCAAATATATGTATGTATGCACATATATACATATATATGTATATGTATGTACATATGTGTATGTATGTGTATGCACACGTATATATATGTATGTATACACATACACACACACATCGCATGAGAACAAAAGTAAATTTTCTAACACTGCACATCTAATAATGCCAGAAATGGGATCCAAATGTGAAGATATGGGACTCTTAACACCACTGTTATCTCCATGATTTTGTGCTGTTGCCCAGTTTAAATGGCATATGATTACTTTTCTCCATTCTTTCTTCCCTGACATATCATCATATGCCTTCTGGTTATTTGCTGAAGCTTTTCCAGTTAAGTTGATTCTGATTAGGGCTAGGTGGCGGGATCAGAATGAGGAGAGGAGAATAAAGCTTGGGGAATGAGGTATAAACTTGAAACTAACCCTGGCTTCTAGTGTTTATTTTTAATTAGTTCAAGATCATTAGTTTCACAAGGAAAAAATACTTACCTTTCCATTTTTTTTCCCTTTAGCTCTGTACTCATTCATCTCATACTTTTGCTCTTGTGGAAACGTATGGCTTATCTATTGCACAAACCTCTCCCAAAACTTAGAGACTTAACATGATCAAAAGTTACTTACATGAAACCTCTGCATGCCAGCAATTTAGGCTGGGCTCGACTGGGCTCCCCGCACGTTTGGAAGTTTGCTGAGAGTCAGCTAGCCCAAGATGACCTTTGTCAGGATGTTGGGGTTGACTTGGCTCTGTTCCTTGTGACTCATCTTCTAACAAGCTGACCTACTATGTTCTCCTGCCTAAGGCAGGGGAACAAGAGCAGAAGGGGAAACAGCAAGACCTTTTTCAAGCCTCTAGTTGCACTGCAACTGTATACATCCTATTGGTCAAAGCAAGTCACATGACCAAACTCGGGCTCAAGGCGTAAGGAAAAGCTCCTTCCTCTCAATAGAAGTCACATAGCAAGGGCATGGATGCAACAAGGAACGAAGACTTGGAGACATTAAAACAATCCATCTAATGTTGGGGCCGCACACATGAACTTCTGATTAAAAAGGGCACACATTTCCTAGATTTCATGTCCTGGTTTAACTGAGCAAACAATCTTTTTTTGTGCTCAAAAAGAGCAGATTGAAAAGAAGCTTCAAGGAATACAGTGTACTCTGTCATTCTGCTGTTCAATTTCTTGAGATTCCTACAAACTTGATTTATTATCACAGAGCCATCATTCTCTCTTGTATACAAGAAGGATTATTTTATACTTCTTTTAAGTGTATTTGTTTATTTTGAATGGGGACTGAGAGTGAGAGGGGGAGGGGCAGAGAGCAAGGGAGAGAGAGAATCCCAAGCAGGCTCCATGCTGTCAGTGCAGAACCCCACGTGTAGCTCAATCCCATTAACCACGAGATCATGACCTGAGCTGAAACCAAGAGTCGGACGCTTAACTGACTGAGCCACCCAGATGCCCCTCTTACCCAAAAAGTTAAAGCAAAGCTTCAGCAACCAAACTTTTGAGATTCTTTAAATACCATGTATCTCACTGAATAACGTACTTATAAATAAATAATATAAACACAGACAAACCTAATGTATAATATAAATAGCAATAATACAATTATCTACTAAACAATTTATTCCAATTTATTAAATCATTACTAGATGCCAACCTCTGCATTAAGTTCTCATTTGGTGAGGTATACATCATTACCCCAATTTTACAGATAAAGAAACTGAGGTCCAGAGCTAAGTGTGAACCTATGTCTAATTCCAAAGTACCCTCTCTAGTCAATGTCCTTTGTTTCTACTCTTAACTCCCTCAAAGTTACATTAAAGTGTACATTAACGTGTAGACAATGCCATCCTGTTTCTCTTCATTTTTGCCTTACCTTTTCCTCTTCTAAGCCAACCCAGGTGATGACTCCCACCTGAGACAAGAGTTATTTCCGATTAGTCTCCCGCATTTGTCCAAGATGCTTCCCTATCTGCCATGCTCAGTTCTAAATTTAACAACCACTCTTACTGACCTCAGGAATTTCCAGGATGGAATCTGAAACTGACCCCCTACATGTAGGGCAAAGAGAGATCAAAAGAAGAGGCAGATTCCTCCAGGTTGGTTGGTGACAGTTTTAATAAGGGAAGGAACTCACATACAAGGCTTGTCTTGGGCATCCACAAGATGAATAGATCTCCACACCCGCCCACTGGAATCTTAAAATTTATATAGAGGATTTAACTAGGTTCAGTAATGTATTCAGTCCAGATGGTCTCAACAACACCTTCCTCTCTCAAGCCTACATCCTTGAAACAGCTGCTAGTATGGGAATAGTAGGCAGAACGTACATTCCAAGGACGGAGAGAGGGGAAGGAGCCTCCGACTACCCAGATCTACTGCTCAGGTCAACACCTAGCAGGACAACTAGCCGTCAGGTCCTCTTGATTTTCTCCAACAAGGCATTTTGATTCCCTCGCAAAATAAAGTATCTTCTGTACCAATGTCTCCCATCCCTATGTTCCAAACTAAACAATACCCATTCAAATTTTATTTGACTCCATACCACCTACCATCCTATCAGGATTTTTCTTCAGTTTCTCTTTGCCCATAATCTTTCTCCTGTAAGGATATTGTCCTCTAGCAAATTCCTACCCGTCTTTCAAGGCATATTTTATGAGGGAATCTTCTGATCTATTTTTATGGTATATATGAGCCTTTTCTCATAGAAGATCAGTTTGAACCTAGTCTGGAAGCACTCACTGATTATTGATGAATAGCCCAGGTCAAGAACATTTCGGTCCACGTGTGGAACACCACTGTTACTCTACAAAGTAAAGAAATAAGTGGACAAGAAAAGGACAAGAGTTCCATACACCATCTTTGCGTATGTAGTTGGACTTAACAAAATAGAGTTTTATTTTTCCTTGTAAATGTCTCTCTATTCAAACATATAGCAGTCTGTCACCCTTTTCCAAAATGCGTCGACAGGAAAGAGAAGAGTCAAAGGAAGTCTCTAATGGGGTACCAAATTAGCACATGGAAGAAACAAACTTGTCCTGCTCATTATGAATTGTTAATGGCCTGTTTACTGCTGAAGCTGTCACAGAAAATAGGCAAGTCTGGTAAGTCAATAATTTATTTCAGACCGTGGAATTAATTAGGAAGACAATTAAATAATTGTGGGAAAGCAAAAAAATATGTTTAGACGTTTTGTTTTTAGAACTCAGTGATGGCTTACACGGTGTTTGGATACTGCATGAGAGGGAAAAAAGTTAGAGGCAGAAGGAGAGTTAACTGGCTAGGTGTGCCTTCATTATAAGATGTTGATAAAGTCCACTTTCTATCACTTTCTTCAAAGAAATCTCAAACAGCAGGCAGCAGTAAGCTGCATTAATCCATAAGAATGTTTGAATGATTTTACATTTCATGTAAGATCAGGCTGGCAAATACGCTGTGGCCTTGATTTCTTTTTGCTCCATTCTGAGGTTATACAATGAATAAGTGAACTTCCACTTGCACATCCACCATCTGGATATCAACAGTGGAGCCAGATGAAAAGTAATACTATTATATGTATATTTTAAAGCAACTGTCTTATATATGTCAAGCCGCTTCTTAGACTTATTTTAAAACATCATACTAATAAGGATTTAAATAGAAATAAAAAACCATAAAATAACCTTATCCATGCCGGAATTATAACTGTCACATATGTTTCAATGAAGCTATTTCCATGTCTTATGACTCACCTACATTAGTAAAGAAAATGTTTGGTGATCTAGTTATGGGAAATAATTCTTTATAACAAGCAATGTCTCCAAGACTGAACGTGGTCATGTTCTGTATTGACAATAGAAGTCTTCTAGGGGCGCCTGGGTGGCTCAGTCAGCTAAGCGTCCAACTTCGGCTCAGGTCATGATCTCGCAGTTCATGTGTTCGAGCCCCGCATTCGGCTCTGTGCTGACAGCTCAGAGCCTGGAGCCTGCCTTAGATTCTGTGTCTCCCTCTCTCTGCTCCTCCCCCACTCATGCTCTCTCTCTTTCTCTTTCTCTCAGAAATAAAGAAACATTAAAAAAATTTAAAAAAGTCTTCTAGGAAAAGCTGAGGGTTCTTCCCACATATGTCTACCAGTAAACTTGCCTCTTTGTTCTTTATATTCTGTATTAGGGAAAAAAAATCATCATTTTGAAAACACTCACCAAAAAACTTTTTTAAAAAAAACAACCTCATACTTGGGAGGGGAAATAACAAGATGGATTACACAAAGGACACGGCTTTTTTTTTTCTTTGTATAAAGTCACTACAGAGAAATCCACAGACCCAAGAAACAAAATCTTTAAAAATTACATTCTTATTCTAGAAAGTTTAACAACCTACCACTTATGATATTCCTTGCCCATGCTAAAAAAGATTCTTCAGGCTAGCTTCTCACTGTTCTGTCACTGTCTGCTCTTACTTATGCAGGAGAATCCAGAAAAAGAAGTCAGCCCTAAAAAGTGCCTTATGCCGAGACATAATTTGAACACTGTTATGGAAAAAAATGCAAAATCATCATCATTATCATCAAGTTGAAAGGAAATCTTAGACTTTCCTGTCACTGCCTTCACAGCCACCAACCAGGCACAAGATCAGAAGAGGCCTCATATCCATGGTGTGAACCCTCCCCAGAGGAACTTGAAGAACTGGGGACAGGGGTATCTGGGTGGCTCAGTCGGTTAAGCATCCGACTCTTGGTTTTGGCTCAGGTCATGATCTCACAGTTCATGAGTTTGAGCCCTGCATTGGACTCCATGCTGACAGTGTGGGGCCTGCTTGGGTCAGTCTCTCTCTCTCTCTCTCTCTCTCTCTCTCTCTCTCTCTCTCCCCTTCTCTCTGTCCTTCCCCCACTCTCTTTCTCACTCTCTGGAAGAAAAAAATACTAGGGAAACAGTCAAATTATACCAGAAGAGAAACTCAATTCTTTCAAACTGGTCTGGTGCTGGTTACCTATTTCTTGAAGCACTTGGTGGAGATGAAGCCAGCAAGGAAGGAAATGAGCTCAACAGCAAGGCAGGAGCCATGATTTCTGAACCAGCTCAGGTTTGGATGCTCTCATGAGCAGGATGGTCTTGGCAAGTGGAGATTTGAGGACTATGCATACCTCTGGTAGGTGGAGGAAGGGTGCAGAAGCTAGGAACCCTCAAGGTTGGAAAGGGTCCCTAGCCCATCCTGAAATTTTAGCATATACATAGATAGATGGATTGATGGATGGATGGATGGATGGATGGACAATTTACAGATGCAGATGCAAATCCTCCTCATTTGGCTCATAAATTACCACTGGATTATATCCATTATTATGTACACAAGTTGAAGTTGTTGAAAAGAAGTCAACAGTGAGAAAGAGACAATCAGGAGCTGTCTTCTCACTTTTGTTCTTCCCTGTTCAGGCTTCTGTGGGGAAATGGGATGGAGATGGGAAGTTTCCACCAGGCCAGCTGGCTGGTGAGTGCTTCCTCTAAGGCTGAAAACATCAGGGCACTCAAGAGGGACTGAATCAACTGGAAGCCACCCAACAAAACTGCATGATTCAGAATTTCACTTGCCTGCAGTTCCTGGACCAGATGATCTCTCAAATTCCCTGTAAGGCTCTGCTCCTCTAGACACTGACCTTGTCTAGTCTGGAATCCAGCATGTCTTTAGGCCTGGCCTATCTTTGAAGAAACTGATGTAAACTCAGCAGAGCTTACAGCTCTAATTCTCTAAGCTCAGAGTTCTCAGAAGTTTGCCAGTGGATGGGTACTGGTCTGTGACTTAAGTTAGCATCAGTCTGTTTTGAGAAGGCTAATAAATTATTTTAGATTATTTCCTTATTTCTTATTTTTGCATTTATAAGCCCATCCTTTTATCTAAAATATTATTTGGTAGAGTACGAGGGTATTCATTGTTATTTTTCACAAGTCCGCATTGAATCATTCCAAAATGCAGCACTAATTCTCACCCCCCCCCCTTTTTTTTCTTTCAATGCATTTGGTCTGTGAAATTTCAATGACTAGAAGCCACTTTGCAGGAAGATTTCTCTGGTGACAGACTCACAAAGGGGGGCAGAGATTTTCATTTATGCATTCATTCAACAAGTGTATATGAGTATCTACTGTGTGCCAGGCACTGTTCTAGACATTGGCGATCCATCAGTTATCAAAATGTCAGATAAGGGGTACGTGGGTGTCTCAGTCAGTTAAGCGCCTGACTTCGGCTCAGGTCATGATCTCACGGTTTGTGGGTTTGAGCTCCACATCTGGATCTGTGCTGACAGCTTAGAGCCTGGAACCTGCTTCAGACTCTGTGCCTCCCTCTCTCTCTCTGCCCCTCCCCTGCTTGCACTCTGTCTCTCTCTCTTAAAAAAAAAAAAAAGTCAGATAAAAATACCTGTTGTCATGGAGCTTATCTTCTTTATTGGGAAGAGATAGATAATAAACAACAAATATAATAAATAAATGGGTTTTATATCGTAGGTACATAGGTCTTAAAGAAGAGGTTATTATACTTGATTTCAGTTCATATTGTTGCTATGCCAGATTCTGTTTTCTAGGCTCTATTAATGTTTTGGGGGAGGGATAAGGTAAAGCTCAATTCTTCAAATGTTTATTTTATAATGCAGAATATAAAATAGGATACTATTTTCCTTCCTAGATTGTGAGTTCTTAGATAATAAGAACTAATGAACAGTTTTGGGGGTTTTGTGTTTTGTGTGTGTGTGTGTGTGTGTGTGTGTGTGTGTGTGTGTGTGTGCATGCGTTGTTGTTGTTGTTTTTAATAGCAGAGGCTCATCCTAGTGAAGACTGTTGAAATACGCTTGTTTCGGAGTCTCTGTACTTATGACATCCATTTTCCTTTCTCCTCTTTCCTGACTATGATAAGCCCAACACTTAGAGCTTTGTCTCCTCTCCTCACTATTCAAGCAACGGACTTACCACAGATAGCAGAGTGGCTTGGGCACTGACACAGTGTGGACCCAGCAATGTGGGTGCCATAAAGCCACTCAGCCTAGTCCAGGAGGGTGAGCATTTTAAAGCCTCACAATAAATCGAGTATTAAGAACCAAATTCAAAGGCTAAGTAAAGAATGTTCAGAAAAAAAAAATGAGCTGTCCTCAGATCAGGTTTTGACGGTGAGTCAAGTTCTAGTAGGTAAATACATGGTTAGGCTTCCCCCCCACATTGCTGCACAGGTGGGAGAGCACAGAGAGATGATGCAAATAAACTGGCCGTTTAGAACAAATTAAAAACCAGTGTCAGATATTAACATGCAAAATGCCACTGACTGCATCTGTACAACAATGAATGAAATATTGAAAAGGATTTTTAATTTTTACTGTCACCTTATGTCAGTGGGCGTTTCATGAGCTGAGACAGGGATGTAACAATGAAGAAAAGCTATTCCAGTTGTTGAACCCATGAGACTGGTCAGGTTCCTACTTCCGGTGAAGGCAGATTATAGGTTAGACACTGAGGGAGCCCTGAACAAATGGAGCTGGGAAGGAGCCAGATTTTTCATGGAAAGGCTGCTCTGGGAATAAAGCCTTCTGGCAGTTTGGTTGTGTTTATCCCAAAATGTTTGTTGGGGGGGAAGATGGAGTGTATTTGCATTTTGTAAGCGAATGATGATAATAATAGGGTTCTGAGAGATACAAATCAGGGAAGATTCAATAAAAACGGAAATTTGTGAATATGCATGTTTTGACCCTCCCCCCACCCACAGAGGCAGAGGCTTCCAGATGATCAGGCGAGTAGGGTAGGGAGAGACTGTGGATTTGCAAATTCTAGGTAGGGAATGACAAGGTTGGGATTCTAGTCGGGGAACACAGCAGGGCTCTCTGCTGCTGTTCATGAACACTCTGTGCCCTCACTGACCTCTCCATCATTCTGCCCCTGACCACAGCTTGTACACATGATAGGTGTGCTGTTATACCCTCTTTTTCCAGTTCTCACCACCTAGTCAAAGAATAGGGTTTTACTAGTCAATAAACTTCAGGTAGCCTTCAAAATGAGGTAGATATAGTAATTACTCTACATTGATTTGAGAAAATAAACCTCCCATTATACCAGTCAATCTGTTGATCCAGTTTGATCAAAAAGACATATAGTCACTTCTAGAAAATTCTTTGACATACATAAAGTGAGATTTTTCTGACTTAACAAAAGGAAAATGTTTATAAAAGTTAGTTTGGTTCATTGATTCTTTAATTTTACATATATTTATTAAATGTGCAGGCACCACCCAGGTGAATGATCATTTTTCCCCCTCCTTAGTTGTAATTATTCACAGCTGCTTGAACATAGTCTATTTCCCAAAACATAGCAACCAGATCTATACATAGCTCTTTGATCTTCTGCAGTTTTATTCACAGGTAATCTCCTCTCTGCTCCTACATTGACAGTCACCAGACATATTGAGATCTATTAGATAATCATTATCTACGAGGCTCAGGACTTGCCACCGAGGTCAGTATATATAACAAGTTTCCCTCGGTAAAAATGGAAGGAACTCATAGATGTGTCACCTCTCAAACTTCCTGAAATTTCTTTCGAATTATTTTTGTGCTTTTGTTCAAAGAAACATATAAACACTGTTTGAAAAATAAAATCAGGGTTAACATAATGAAAATCAATAATCCATTGTCACTACTTTTCCCCGTTCTGTGTCCTACTCCCTAGGGAACGATTTTTATGTTTATGCTTTTTTTTTTTATTTCCTGGTCCTTACCTACATGTATCTAAATAATAGATCAAGATTGCTCTTTTCATTCACTCAATCATTAATTGTAGGAATATGTGCTTATTGTGTGCCAATATTTCTCTTGAAACATACATTAAGAAGTGCTTAAAAACTCACATCCATTTGACCTATAACCTCTTATCGATTGATGAACTTCGGCTCATCTTTGCAGCTATCACTGGTTTCACAGGCCAATATGATTTCAAGGGATTCTGAGCAAGGAGAGGAGATAAGCATTGTGGTCAGTCCACTACCTCCCACAGAAATGTGCTGGCTTTCTCTTTATGGAAATCCTTTCTATGCATAAGAACCTGGGGAGAGATGAGCTCACTTTCACCAGGACAAGGTTGCCTCAGCTCTGTCGGAGTAGACGTGGAGTGGTAGAAAAAGCAATGAACTAGGACTTGTAGAGCTGGGGCCAGACCCATTACCACACGGATAACCACAGCATTCACAGTGCTTGGCAAGTAGAGTGAGCCAACATGTTTACTACTGTCTTTAATGTAGTTAACATTTATTTAGCTCATACTATTTGCCGTCCATGTCCGCTGTGAATGCTACACTGGTTTTCTCATGCAAAGTAATTACTATTATTACCCCCATTTTTCAGAGAACAGAACAAAGGCCTAAAGACATATACAACTTTTTCAATGTTTGGGATCAGAACTGGGATTTAAACCAAGCCTCTGTCTACAACCCGCATTGATCTCACGCTCCTCTTTCAGTTAAGTCGTCTCCATAGCCATTAATTGAAGTTCCACTGCCTGTCTACGTTCTAGACAAGAAGATGATTATGGCATGACAGCTCAAACATCTGTGGAGCCCCTGTCTACATGCACATGGCCTCACCTTTGATGCAGCCATGTCTGGTAGAGAGTTCCAGGTGGTCTCCAATTCCTGATTCACTATGTACTGACAGCTCTTCCCCTCAAGCCTGTGCCCTGTCTGAAACTGGGTGCCATCAGGAGCTGGCACTTCCTTGTTTAGGTGATATTGAAAAGTGTGGCAGTTACCAACCAGGAAGACACCCCTCAATAGCTAGAAGACAGAACCTAGTGGACAAATAGACAATTTTGAGAGACATTCTGTAGGCCCCTCAAGAGGCCCCTGAGTAACCAGGCCCCCCAGTGTCCACAAAAGCAACCTTCAAATCACATACTTATATTGGCATTTCTTTCTTTGCTCTTCTGCTATCCTCCAGCCCCTCATTCCTGATCCCTGGGAACACCTTTGTCTCAAGGATTGCTCTCAAGGAAATCCAAGTCAACATGTAGGCTAGGGGTAACACAATAGATTTTTCTAAGTGCTAAGAAAGGGGATGATGTGGAAACACGGAGTCAGAGATACTCAGCAAATCAAGATAGGTGGGAGTAAAGGAAGACTTCTGGGCGAGGTGATCCCCAGAGGATAAATACAGTTCTTGATATTTCCTTCAAGTACAACAAAATGAGCAAAACAGAGCAAAATGTGAAATACAGGCATTCACTTGTTCAATATTCTTTCATGATTATTCCCTGGATAACACAGTTGCTGGGGATATGGCATTATAACAAACAATGGCCCTGGAAAAGATGCACAGAGGGTCAAAAATCTGCATAAAGTGAGAAGCGGAACAAGTGCTATAAAGAAAATGAAAGCATGGTAAGGAGACTACAGTTTTGACCCCATTCCAACCTGAAGGAGGTTTCCCCACACAGCAGACAATTCTCAGACACCATGTGTCCTACCATCCCACTCACTTCTACCCAGAGGGGGTATCAGAGTCCACAGAGTAAGGCCTCAGTCCCATGAGACTATCCTCCACTCTAGATGCCACTTGTAAGTCCAGGATGTCACCTGTGCTCCTGATCCCCTAGCTATAAATCAGAGGTTCCCACAACCCCCTCCTGGGGTTTGATTAATTTCTTAAAGCAGCTCACAAAACTCAAAAAAAAAAAAAAAAAACCAACGAATTTATTCCCCAAATTATAGGTGTATTACACAGGATATTAAAGGATACAAATCAACAACCAGATGAAGAGATACCTGGGGCGAGGTCCCAAACAAAGGGCCTTATGTCCCTGTGGAGTTTGGGGCCCAGCTCGATAGCACATAGATGTATTCTGGTTTACAAGCGTGGAAGCTCTCTGAACCCTGTACTGTTGGGTTTTTATGGAAGCTTCATTACATAGGAATGACGGATTAAATCATTGGCCACTGGTGATTGATTCAACCTCCAGCCCTCTCTTTTCCCTTGGAATCGGGTTGGGACTGAAAGTTACCAACCCTCTTTTTGTAATTGGTTCCCCTGGCAACCAGCCTCACTCTTCTTTAACGGATTTCCAAAAGTCAGCTTGTTATAACAAGACACCCATTTCACCCTTATGGCTCTGAAATTACTTCAGGAACTGAGGACAGAGATTAAATATCATAACAAAAGATGCTTCTGTTGCTCTTACTGCTCAGGACATGTCAAAGGTTTAGGAGATAGGAGTCGAGAGCTATGGATGAAGACCAAATATATACTCGTTATAAATCACAGTATCACAGGGATAGAGAAAGGTGAAAATGGAGTCTCAAAAGAAGAGTGTTTAAGAGCTGGATGAACTGGGGCCAGCAAGTCCCTGGGTGTGGGGGGAGGTGCTATGGGCAGCCAGGAATATGTGAGTGTGTGTTCAGGAAATACAGTGAATGTGAAGCAGAGTCAGTGAGGGAGAGTAGGAGCAAGGTTGGCCCAGACTCAACAGGGCCTGGAAGACCAGTCAAGGACTTTAACCCAACGTTTTGTCAATTTTTCTGGGACTCAGTTCCCTCATCAGATGAGCAAGTGATAAATCCACAGGGTCCCCTTATAGTTCTAACAACTCACATGCCCTACATGTAAGCTCCGTGGCAATCCGAGCCTTACCCCATGATAGCCCTGTTTTATAATCCTTCTTGGAAAGCTTGGATGTTTTACGGGGAGGAAGGTCTCCCAGTCAAGCAAAGAATATGAGAGTGCTGTATTTCCCTTCAAACTCTAATATCTTATATCCTAAATATAAGGTTAAATGTAACTTCTTCTAGCATGGCCCAGCCTAGATGGGACTCAGGCAGTGACCTCCAATCCACGGTGTCCTTCAAGGGCCTGCCCACTGTGGCTGGAAGTGGATGCTTGGACTCTGTCCCCTCCTTTTATGTATTTATCTAGTCATAGGTGAGTGAGGACAGAAAGAGAAGCTTATGGGCTCATCCCAAGCCTTGGGTTTGAAGAAGAAAATTTCACCTGCCACACAGAGCTCAGAACACCTCCAGTGATATTCTTAGAGAAAAAGTCAGAACACAGACTACAGACACATATGGCAGCTACCTTTGTGAGAAATCCCCTTGTCAACCATGACCTTTGGCAGAACCTTTCTGGAATGTTCTTGATTGACACTGCAATTTCAACCGACTCCTTTTAATAATGAGAGCAAACTAGGATAATCATTCCTTCCAAGTTAGATGGGATAAATGGAATGAAGGTCAGCATGGCAAGATGGAAATAAGGCAGACTTTCAATAACAGCTAGGCCTGACTCCTAGCTCTTCCACTCCCTGGCTGTATCGTGAGGGTGTTACAACATCTTGGACATCAGGTCCGTCATCTCTTACTCCTTAGACAATAATATTCACCTTAATATAACTATTTTAAGTATCACAATAAATGCATATAAATTATATGACCCTAAAAATACAGCAGATTCTGCTATGATCATCAGTAATGAAAATTATTAGTGCTCTATCTTCCCGCAGATAAAATAGAAACTCTCAACCCTTAGTAGAATCTCGTCTTTGAGCTCTGCCTGCATATGACGATGTAGCACATGAGAATCTAGGGTCTCTACCACAGATATATATATATAGATCTTTTTTTTTTTTTTCCTTTGGCTTGAAGTTTTAAGCTACTTACAACATGTGGAATTCAAAGCTGCAGGCACACGACTGTCAGAACTGTCGGGAAGATGAACTATAGGTATTTGAAAAGAAAACAGTAAGCAGTTAAGGAGCTGTTCTTGGAGTGTGATTTATGAAGGTTTTCATGACAAGACCATGGTTTTGATGAAAAAACAGTACACGTTTCATGAAACCCAACTACATGGGTGTTTTGATAAACAAGTTGCTTTCGACCAGTAGATGCTATTCATACCTAAAGCATCTGTGAGAATAAATAGTCAAAGGGAATCACCAGAGTGATATAGAGGTAGCCCTGAGGTCCACTCTCATAGACTAAACTTTGTGTGTCCCCCATTTTATATGTCATCTGAACCACAGGTGACCCTTCATTTATATTTTACAAAGGTATCAATTTATCAGCCTCCAGCCATGCCTTGTAGAAAGTACCAGTTTTTTATTAAGTGTGCCTGTAAAATAATTGATATATTAAAGATAAAAAAGTCTCATAAAACTGTATTTAATATATGAAGGCACAAGAAAAAGAAAGGGTTTAGAGTTATAGTTCACTACGGTGATCATAAGAATTATTCAGTCATTTAAAAAAGCTTAGTCCTATAGGATTCTTGCTAGAATATATTTCACATGACAATGAACCAGTGCCACGATGGAGGAAATATATACACAAATACATAATTTGCACAGCATTTGATTCTGGTGGTAATTGTTGACAACTACTTCATGCTTTCATTTTCAAATATATTTGACTTGAGCTCTGTTTTGTTTTGTTTCTGAGAGCCTTTTGGGTAATCAGCCACCTTGAACCAATTTGAGGATGGGGTGTTGTGGCAAGGGGCTTACTCATCACTCTTCCCCATCAACATGGCACTTCATAGCCATTGGGAACTACCCTACCCCAGCCCATGGCTTCTTCAACCATTCCCCGGTTCTCCCATATTATTCACTGCTACCTTCCACTCCAGAGAAACAGTTACAGCATAAACCAGGTGCACCCGCTGGAATAACTTGATTGAGAAGATTATATCTAAACAAGGATCAGCTATTAAGTTTCATCAAGCTGCATTTTTGCTCTATTTCATAGAAACAGCAGGTGAGTTAGACTGGTTGCTTGCTAAAGAAAAACACATTAAGAAGGCTTAAACCTCAAGCAAGCATGGATATAGAAGTGTCGTTGGTGATAAAAATCTAACCCGTAGGACATTTCTACAGCTATAATCTAGATGATTGAAATGAACATTACTATTTTAGGTTTAACACAGAGGATTTTGTGCCTCAAGGGGTACTTTTGAATCCCCGAGACAGTACCCAGCACCACTGAAAAATGTCTCTACACGTTATGTAGCTACATGGAATCCGATGAAAATATTTAGAACATACGTCTTCAGCAATGGGTTCCTGGCTGCCGCAAATATATCAAAATGACTATACTTGAGCAAAATGGGAGAAAGGAAGGGAAGTGACAGTTTAAAGAAGATTAAAAAACCAGCCAACTTTTAGGAAGATTAAAAAAGAGAGAGCTGAGAGAATCATTTATAAAAGGAAGGATGTAAATTCTTTACAACCCGATTGGTTTTCCCTGGAATTTTCTTGCTTTAATGAAACCGTTATTCCCAAAGGACTGAAAGCTCTTTTTTTAATGTGAATAAAGCAGCACTGGGGTTTGGCATATTGTTAGTCTTTGGCCTCAGGAGACTATCTCTGAAGACCTAATTAGGTTACAAACATGAAAACGAGTTTAGTAATCCCTTGTGCGGGAGGGCTCAGGGTGGCTGATGTCTGCATGTTGGGATGGTTAACGCTTCCCAGAGCATTCTTTGTGAACTCTATAAATCACTACTTTTCTGCCTTCCATACCATAGCTAAGTTATCATCAAAGGCTCATTTTAATCAGGTGACCTTTTCTACAGTGAAAAAATTAAAGATGTCTTGGGGTTTCCATTGACTTTCTGTATGATAGTTACTGACAAAGTTCACACATTTCCTAAGTTGTTTTTTTTTTAACCTTTCTGCCAAATAGAGTAATGGGTCTGATTTATGGTTTTTAAATCAATCATTCCAAGGAATTAAAGAGCAAACTCTTTAATTTAATAAAATGGTATTTGAGCTTTATGAACCGAAGTTTTGCTTGCTAGCAGCCTCTAATGGTGAGCTCAGGACAACCCATTTAGCTCAGTAAAGTCAGAAGCAGCTTGTGGAACTGAAAGAGAATGGCCTTGAGAGTCACAGGAGAGCAAGGCACTCACAGTTGCTGAGCATTTTCTCAACTGTGCAATGGAAATAATAGTATGTACCCCATATTGCAGTTCTAATAAAATGAGATGAACATAAAAGAAAGCGCTATGTCAAAGACAAAGTATTGTACAAACAAGATATTTTCATGTACACAGAGCCATACACATTCCCCCATGGCCAGTACATGTACTGCTAGCAGTTAAATAATGCATTGAAGTACTGAGTAATGAGATCATATATTTTATTACAATCGGGTCAATTATAGACCGAAAGAGAACATTTAATATGGGCCACCCAGGTTAAAATGCATGTCCTTACCCACCAAAAAGTATGTCATTACTCACTGGAAAATGAGACTACTAGAAATCCCTCTAGTAAAAGGTATGTGATCTACTCATAACAGGTATAGCATAGTGTTCCAACTGGTCAGACGATTCAGTATTACAAATCAAAGAAATGCTTACGGAGTTGATATTTGTATGGATACACAGATAAACTGGACTGTAAGTTTCATAAGGGTAAGACTCAGTCTATTTTGTTCACCATCTCTCCCAATATCTTGAAGAAATTCTTATCTGTAGTATGGTTTGAATAGATGTGTGTTAATTGCCAGAGTAAAATAAAGTGGATTGAAATCATCCCATAAGTCAGATTGAATCTCCATTTTCTAAATCTTTGAAGTGAACCCAGACTTCAATAAGTCAGCTCAATGGTGCTCCAGATGGAAACCAGAGCTGGGCAACCCACATTGTGTTCATCCTTCCTTTGTTTGGATTAGCTTGGGACCACCTTGAGCAGAGTTCCTGTTCTGTGCAAAGTTCTAGCCAGTTCACAGAGGTGGCTCTGTCCTCTCTGACAGAACATATATGTTTACATTTCTGCTCAAGAAATCCTGCATCTCTTCTGTTACACAGCACAGTTGTTCATGGATTCTATTTCTTCAGCCAAGCTCATTTCTGAATACGAACAGAACTGGGTCTATTGGGCACAAAGTCTTGGCTGGATGACCTTTCTTTAAAAGGCAGCTGGTATCTGATATGCACTGAAGTTTTAAATCTATTCAATGGATTGTGTCAATACGAAAATGAAATTAAAAAAAACTTATGAGGTACAATTTGTGTACAAGACACTTAACTGAATGCTGTGTATTCAAATAGAAGATGCAACCTCTGTATTTGAAGGAGCGTCAAATTCTCGCTAGACAGGTTTCATCTGTCCAGATGGCATTTCCTGGCACAAGTCCAAAAAAAAAAAAAAAAAAAAAAAAAAAAAAGCAGTAGAGATTATGTTGAGCTCAGTTTGTCAGATAGGACTTCAGGACAGAAATGGGATTTCAGCTGCCCCCTGAAGAATATGGAAGAGGAAGGAAAAGTGTATTCTAGAATAGGAGAAATAATAAACAAATACAAAAAAGGGGAAAAATATAAGATGCATTTGGTAAAGTAAAAGAACAGCCAGTGGACTAAGGGAGTAGAAGAAAGCATAGCAGGAGATAAGGCTGAAAACACAGTAGCATTTAAATTAATGTCCTTCTGACTTGAATCACTATAGCAGAAGGCATTCAGGGACCAGGTAGGGACACAAATCTGAATAAAGCAAAAGTAAAACAAAATAGCCTGTAAGGAATTGGACAGGGCGTTTTCAAATTATACTGTTGAATCTATTCATTTTGTTGTTAAAATGTTTTTTTAAGTGTTTTTGTTTTGTTTTGTTTTTTGAGAGAGAGAGACGCGGGGGCGTCGGAGGAGCTCGGGAGCTTGAGCAGGGGAGGAGCAGAGAGAGAGGGAGAGAGAGAATCCCAAGCAGACTCTGCACTGACAGTCCAGAGACTAAGGTGGGGCTGGGGCTATATCCCATGACCACAGGATCATGACCTGAGCCTAAACCAAGCGTCAGATGTTTAACCAGCTGAGCCACCCAGGCACCCCGAAATCTATTTTTTAAAATGCTAACCTGACCCCGCAAAATATAGGTCTTCCTGATAGTCACCCTTTTGCAACTTTCAAAAGAGAATAAAATAGATAAAAATGAGCACAATATGAAACAAAGCAAATAAGAACATTCAGTATAATTAGAATTAATACATGTATATTTCTGTTACCAGGAAGAGAAACAACAAACTAATTTTCCAAAACTAAAGTTATTATTTTCCATACATTTTCCCAGTTCCCAAATTTTTAGTATGCTGGAGAGCAGTGGTATCCAAACCTTCGCATGCGCCAGAATCACCCAGAGAGCCTATTAAAACACAGACTGTTCAATCCCACCCCCACAGCTTCTGATTCATTAGATCTAGGATGGGGCTCCAGAATTTGTATTTGTAACAAGTTCCCAATGGATACTGATGCTTTTTATCTGGAGATTATGCTTTCACAAGCAATACTCTAGAGGAAGCCACATCGGGCAGGACTGGAACTATAATTTGCCTTGTAAGGGACCGTAGTGAACAACATTTCTCAAATCTAAGTGTTCTTTGGATGACTTAGATACTGCTATTTTTTTGGTTAAGGCACCACTTTGGTTACACCTATTTATGTATGAAAATTGAAAAACATGTTCTAGGGGTACCTGGGTGGCTTGGTTGGTCGAATGTCTGACTCTTGATTTCGGCTCAGATCACGGCCTCATGGTCATGGGATCTAGCCCCCCATCAGGCTCTGTGCTGTCAGCATGAAGACTGCTTGGGATTCCCTCTCTCCCTCTCTCTCTGCTTCTCCCCTGCTTGCACACACATGCATGCACATGCTCTCTCTCTCTCTCTCTAATAAATAAACGTAAAAAGAAAAAAAAGAAAAACACATTCTAAGGAGAACACTGGATGTGGCAAGTGGAAATAGAAAGCCTTCTCTCCTGGTGCACATGGTTATCAGATCCCTCGATTTTCACAACATAAAAATCTTACACTTCGCTGCTCTTTAAACATGTTGTTTAGATTTAATTGGCAAGGTACAACAGCTACATTCTAGGTATCTGTCAGGGGGTTCACTCTTACCTTCACTCAATATCTATTTTTAAAAGCTGAAAGAAATTATATTTGTCAAGCGTTGTCTGAAGGATACATCGTCCACACGTTCCTCCAGGTAATTTGTATGTGGGTGACACAGTGCAGTGTTCCTGTCAGTTGTGGAATATACGGGAAGCTATTTATTAGCAATGAGAGTTCAAAGGGTAAAATTTACGAATGATTTATTTAAAAACAAATAATTAAAACAGATGTAGGGTTATTCTTCCAACATCATTGTGGCTAATTTGCATTCTGAATTTTATTTATTATTATCATTATTTTATTTTTTTAGTGGAGATTTCTGAAGCCTGCCTTACATATATGACTCAGTCATAAAAGCATCATCTGTCAAGTATTAAAAAAAATTAAAACTGTTACTTAAGGGCTCTTAAATATGTGCCTAACCAGAATCACCTGAAATTCTTGTTAAAATGAACATTCCAGGGTTCCATTCCAGACTCGTTAAGTAAGACTATGGTAGGCAGGTGGACTTTGATATCCGCACATAAAGAGTTGTTCAGTTGTTTCTAATGTCCATCAACATTGAGGACGGTCCTTCCCGGAACCCCAGTTCTGGGTCCCTAGCAGAGCTGTACAGGAAAATTACATCCTTGACCTGCATTGCTGCCCTTCAGCAGAAATAGCTGGCTGGTCCATCTCTGCATCTACTGTAAAGATGCTAAGAGGGAGTTCTTTGCAAAATCATACATCATCTCACTTAGGAGGACTCTCAAAAAAAAATATATATTTTAAGTATTAATAATTTTTATTTTCTGGCTTTGCTTTTGGTTAACTACTGTAATGCCATATTATAAGAGAAGGGTTCTCTTTGTGCAGGACTGTAAGAAAGCGTGGAACCAAACTTGTGTTCCATCCTTGACGAAGAGGATGCTGATGGATATTTCAGCGCAATCCCTACCTCTACTTCATGTCCCTGGACTTATTTGTTAGTTTGTTCCCCTTCTTCACCTTCTACTTTCTGTCATACCTTTTTATTTTAGTATCCCTTATGTGAAATCTTAGATATTTGGTGGAACTAACAGGTAAATAAGCCTGTGTATATGTGTGTATATTGGAATTTGGCAAATGTCATATATTTTCTCTTTTTTTATATTTTTTAAACATTTTGTTTATTTTTGGGAAATGAAGAAAGACAGAGCACGAGTCAGGGAGGGGCAGAGAGAGATGGAGACACAATCTGAAGCAGTCTCCAGGCTCTGCACTGACAGCACAGAGCCTGACATGGGGCTCGAACCCACAAACCATGAGATCATGACCTGAGCCAAAGTCGGAGTCTTAACCGACTGAGCCATGAAGGTACCCCAACGGTATATTTTTTTTCTTAAGAAAACAAAGGAGATTTGAGATTTCATCTGAAAACAGAAATGGTGTCTTTTTAGGAATACATGAGAAATCTTCATCCAGCATTAACTCAGTAACATTTGGTCCAATATTTCTAATGATTTATTTTTAATAAATCATACTACTAGGTAAAGGATACTAGGTAAAGGATACTAGGAATGATCTTCAGAGATTTTAACCAGACCAGTGGGGATGTATATGTGTGTTCTCTTTTTTCTACATGTGTTCAGGTGTTGTAATCCTCTTTAGTTCTTTTTTTTTCTTTCTTTTCTTTTTTCTTTATTTCTTTTCTTTTTTTTCTTTTTTTTCTTTTTTTTTTTTTTTTGGATATTTTGTACCTTTACTTTGGATATGCAAAAATGAATTACAACTATTAAAGGCTATAGCCAGAGAAGTGAACCAATTCTAAAAATGTTAAAGGAAATAGAAATTTGTCTGGGAATATGGTGCATGTCTACACATAAATAGTATAAGATCTCTGAACCTGACCTCCTCCTTTTTTAACGTGGATCCATCTGAATACACACATATGATATTGCAAGAAAAGCTTAGCTACTATGACTGAACTTCCAGCCACTTTTTTTTTTAATTTTTTTAAAATTTTTTTTAAATTTTTGAGACAGAGAGAGACAGAGCATGAACAGGGGAGGGGCAGAGAGAGAGGGAGACACAGAATCTGAAACAGGCTTCAGGCTCTGAGCTGTCAGCACAGAGCCCGACGTGGGGCTTGAACTCACGGACCGTGAGATCACGACCTGAGCCGAAGTCGGACGCTTAACCGACCAAGCCACCCAGGCGCCCCTAAACTTCCAGCCACTTTAAGCAAACAAACAAAAAATCAATTTGAGAAACTATAAATCTAGGAATTAGTGGAGGGTCAGTGCTGCAGAGAATGGTCTACTGTTCTAATTTTGCCTTGACACTTTGAGCAGAGAAAAGATACAATTCCAAGAAGGAAATTCTTTTGTCTGGCAAATGCTTGAATAAAGCAGCTGAAAGAGCGGAGAGAACTTGAAAGTAAGCTTGTTGGGGGGGGGGGGGGAGTAGCCAGCCATAGTGCATGCCTCCTCAGTGGGTTAGGGTGAAGATAGAATTAGTTGAGAGCAGAAGTGATTTTTTTTGAATGGCTGTCCACCTCTAAAATCTCATATGAGAGTAGTGTAGAGGTAACTTTGCTGAAAAAAAGAGTACAGTGAACAGTGGCTCCTGGTTTAAGCTCAGTGGTCTGATGCTAAAACATCTTTCCACGTCACAAGAGGCTCTGGCTAGAAGTCAATGTACCCCAAACCTATTCCTAGTCTAAGGAATCTTCAGATTTCTGCCCCTCTTTTGTCTGTAAAAGATAGCAGTCATAGTGGGCACCTGGGAGGCTCAGTCAGTTGAGGGTCCAACTTTGACTCAAGTCATGATCTCGCCATTTGTGAGTTTGAGCCCCACACTGGGCTCACGGCTGTTAGCGCAGAGCCTGATTCAGATCCTCTGTCCCCCTCTCCCCTCACTCTCACTGCCCCTCCCATGCTTACACTCTCTCTCCCTCTCAAAAATAAATAAACATTAAAAAAAAAAATTGTCAGGGTGCCTGGGTGGCTCAGTTGGTTAAGTGGCCAACTCTTGACCTCAGCTCAGGTCATGATCTCACCATTTGTGAGTTCAAGCCCCACCTTGGGCTCTGTGCTGACGGCATGGAGCCTGCTTGGTATTCTCTCTCTCCCTCTCTCTCTTTCTGCCCCTACCCTGCTTGTGCTGTCTCTATGTCTTTCTCAAAAATAAATAAACATTTAAAAAAATAATTGTTAAAGACAGCAGTCATGGAATTTATATTTGACCCATGTCCCATCAATATAATTAAAAAGTGGAACAGAGAGAGAGTGAGGTCTTTAAAAACATGAAGGCAGGAATATGGTAAACAAAGGATTACCAACAATTAGGCTAAAAAGAAAGAATGTTGATTCATATGATTAGAGTTTTTATGTAGTTTGGGTAGTTGAGTAATTGGAAGGGTTTGCCCAAGTTTTCAGCTGTTAGTGGGGAGTAAAATACTCTTTAAATTGAAATTAAATATTGATTTGGTTTAATAGTAATTGCTAAGTTCCCTATTTCAGTTTGACTTTATACAATTTATGATCACCACCTCCATCTCAAATTTTCTTCTAATGAAGTCAGAGCAATATTTTATGTCACATGTCTTTAAGGTTCTTCCTAGCCATGTGATCCCATATATTCCAAGCACAGGTGCATGATTCTATGTGATTCATGGATAGAAATATTAAAATTTGGATTTCCTGTTGTTAATATGCCAAGTCTGCATATTATTTACTTACATATTTATTGTTTCTACTCCCCTCCCGTCAACACACACACTAGAATAGATGCCTCTAGAAGATCAGGGACTTTAACCATCCCGTTTAACTGCTAAATCACCAGTGCCTAGAATAGTACCTGGGCATGAAAGATACTCCATAAATATTTCTTGAATAAATTAATAAGAAGCAGGCAGTTACAGCACATATAAATCAGATTGTACTGCTGTTGGCAGTGATTGAAATCCAGGAAATAAAGACTCAGAAAGATAGGGGTGTGTGTGTGTGTGTGTGTGTGTGTGTGTGTGTGTGTGTATGTGTGTGTGTGTGTGTGTATGATCTGAACACACCGAGGAAGAAATCAAAGAAGACAAGTGTCAATCAGACCTTATTACCCTATCAGAATTTAATTCCTTAATAACTGAGAATTACTAATATGTCTAAGAATGTCTATGTCTAATAGGTCTAAGACTATGCTAAGAATATTCTCTGACTCCTGATGTTGTTAAATTTCACACTGAAGAAACAGACCAACAAAACTGGTTGCTCACATTCATCCCTAGTAATCTTTCCAAATTATTTCCCCCAACTCTCTTCATGACTCTGACATTGTCCATTATTGACACTTAGTGAGTTTAATCTATCTCTTGTTTGCCAGGTTCTTCTATCCCATCTCTGGCTATCACTTCTACTGAATGAGAAGCGCTGGGAATAGGGCTCTCTGAGGAACCACCTGTCAGAACTGTCCATTTGGGCATCAGTTCCAAAGTCTGAAGGCAGATGCTGAAGGAAAATGCCAACATAATGTGCAAGATAAGACTGAGTTTTCCACAGTGTCAAATCTAAATCAATGCTATAGAATAGAAATTATCTTTGAAGTAAAAAATTGGACTCTAATTGGTAAAGATCTTAAGAAATGTTATTAGAAGACTTTCTAGAACACATATAATCTCTGGATTATCTCTCCTTTACACCTCTCCTTTGTTGCTTCCCTTGCCTTGGGTCAAAACCATACACTTTCCTTTTTCAATTCCTACATTAATCAGTTAATGGTAACCAGAATGACACAATTAATAAAAAAAAAAGTCCTTCCCCCATATTTTGCAGCACCCAAACTATAAACTAAGTCTGTGTCTTATATTAAACTTCATCTAATCATTCTCTACTATGTAAGCAAAAAGAGATTATATGGTCATATTCTTAAACTGATCAAATGACCAAAACAATGATATTGAACCAAAGTCAAAATGACTTGTGCTTGCTTCTAGCACATACACTCTACAAACAGCAAGTCAATATAACATTTAAAAAAATCTGGGGCATATTCTGCATGAGAAAGAGAACCAGAAGGCGACTGGTTCTGAGCTCAGAGTGAGACTTACCCATGAGCCCTTAAGCGTACCTTAGGAAGACGGAGGGATCCCCACTTTCACACCCAACACCCAAAATCACAGCTTACCTATTGGCCTTGAGTCACTATGACTAATCTCATTATGTTCCTTGTTACAATTTAGGCCAGGGACCATGGGAAGCCTAAGAATCATAGGTCCCCATTCATCTCCTTATTCTTATCCTCCAAAGACAGCCTACTCTCTCCTCTGGTCTCCAATCCCTCCCCACTCTGAAAAGTCATCCAACTGTGCTCTCTAGAACTCATGATTCCTCAACAGGAAAAACTGCATTCTCAAATTCTTCTCTGAATATCCCTTTCATCTTCTTGCTCTAAAATCCTGCTTCAAAGCCCTCTGAGTTAGTGAAACCCCAGATCCAATCCTTCATCCATCAGTTATATTACTTATGTTCTTTCCTTGTTTTAACCATCTGCCAACCCTTGGGTCAACCCACCCTCATTGTTTTAGTTCAGGCTAGGTATAACCCTCTCCAACACTGCTCCTATATCATATCCAGGAAATTTCAGGGTCCATGTAGATGACTCTTCCCATAACCTCACCTCACAGTTTCTCTAACTGCTCTTCTCCCATGGTTCTTCAGGCAATTTTGCCTTTTAGTCACTAACTTAACATCCTATATTTTCTGCATAAAGACATGGATCCAGCCAAATTCACCCTCATGCTTGCCTGGATCTGTATCTCTTTCTTTATAAGATAAGTGGATTAAGTTACAAACTCAAGCTTTCTAAAAATCCACTCTTGACTCTGGTTCCTTTCTATCTGTTACTCCATTTTTATAATTTATAGCAAAACTTGTGTTGAGTAGTCTATAACTGAAATTTTTAGTTTCCCCCACTTTCTTTTTTATTTAATCCAAAGAGGCTTTCCATCACTTTACTAAAAGTGCCCTTGTCAAGGTCATCAGTGACCTCCATGCTATTAAATTCAATGATCAAAATTCAGTTCTGGTCTTATTACACCTACTAGCACATTTGACCCAAGTGCTCATTCATTCATCCTTAAACATGTTCTGTTGGCTTCTGGAACTACATTCTTCTTGTTTTCCTCTTTATCTCGTTAGCCACTCCTATAGTCAGTTTGCTGGCTCCTTCTCATGGTTCTAGCCTTTTGTGTGACTTTGACTCCATCTCGAAACCTCCTCTCTTGTCTATTTATATTCCCTCTCTGGATGATCCAATTCTGTCATGCATACTCTGATGACTCTCTAATTAATGTCTTGAGTGTAGACCTTTCCACTAAACTTCTGAACTCCAGATTCATGCATCTAACAGCCTGCTCAACACCTTCAATAAGATATCTATGTAAATTAATTTAAACATATGAAGGAATGAAAATGAACCCCTGGCCTTGCTCACTAGCTTCTCCCAGCCCCTGCCAATCTACTCCTCCCCTTACATCCATTAATTATAATTAACTCTTCCAGTTGCTTGGACCCAAAATCTTGACATTGCCTTTACCTCCTCTCTTTCTCTCATATCCCACATAAAATCTGTCAGCAAATCCTCTTATATCTACTTTCAAAATATATCCATAACCTGACCTTTCTATTTTACTACTTTAGCTTCTACTTCACTAATCCAATCCACCATCTCTTGCCTAGAATATTTCAGTAGCTTTCTAGCTAGTTTCCTTGTTTCTATATTCATCTTCCTTACAGTCTATGTCTATAAGAAAGCAGAATGATCATTCAGAAAATTTGAGTCAGTAGCCACTCTATTCTAATCCTTTAAAAGCTTTCCATCGGGCGCCTGGGTGTCTGAGTCGGTTAAGCGTCCGACTTTGGCTCAGGTCATGATATCCTGGTTCGTGGGTTCGAGCCCTGCGTCGAGCTCTGTGCTGACAGCTCGGAGCCTGGGGCCTGCTTCAGATTCTGTGTCTCCCTCTCTCTCTGCCCCTCCCCAGCTTGCACTCTGTCTCTCTCTTTCTAAAATAAATAAACTTTAAAAATTTAAAAAAAAAATTAAAACTTTCCTTTGTTACTCAGGGTGGGGGCAGGAGGGGGAAGTACCGTGGTCAATTCTCTTGCACTCTATCCCTCCAGTGACTGTGTGCTTTCCATCATGTTGTTCCAGCCACTGGCCACCATATGTCCCTCGAATAGGCCACACGTGCTCCCACCTCAGTTCATTGGTCTGGAACAGTCTGCATAGAAGTCTTCTCTCAGATTATATGCTTCAGTGAGACCTTCCTTAATCACTGTATGTACAATTGTTTCCATATCCCCATTAACCTCTTATTTTTCTTCCCTGCTTTATTTTTCTGCATTTGTTTGCCACGTTCAAATGTACAATGTAACTTGTATGTAATCTTGTTGTGTCTCCTCTCCCTCGAAAGGGGGCAAGAATTCTGATATTTCTCTTTTCTTTACTCTAGCCACAGTGCCAAAAGAAGTGCTTAGCACACAGTAAATACTATTTGTTGAATGTATGCATACATGAATGAATGAATAAGTGAATAAATAAATGAGTGAATGAATAAGATATTACTTGGCAGTTTCAACTTAGGAGTCATGATATAAATGATGATTGATACCAAAGCACAGTGTAAAAGAGTCTATAAAGCAAAAATTGCAAAGTAGATTCTCAGAATCAATAGGGTGACTCATGAACATCAAGAGAATAGGAAGTGTTAGAAATGTCAGGAATTCATAAGAAGGATTTGGGGCAAAACTATGTCGAGAATACAGTCTCCTCAATCCCATGGGGAAGTAGCAGGAGGGAATATGCTTCCACTTTCACCTGAAGTCAAAAGGGAAGAACTACTCCCAGGACCACTCACAGAGGCTGCTATGCATCCTCTAGGTCTGGGAGTAGGTTACAGTGAACTGATGATCACTGGCAAATGTAAAGACAAGAGATTGTTAGCTATTTATCTAAGGCATGGTACTCTAAGAGCATCTGCATAGAGGGAATTATCAAAAACAAACAGAGCTGAGACAGTAGCAGCCAGCTGGGAAAAGTGCAGTGCCAAGTCTAAGGACAGAGAGTTTTATCCAATAGGAGCCTCTGAAAACCTAGGCACGCCTGGGTGGCTCAGTCTACTGAGCATTCAACTTTTGATTTCGGCTCAGGTCATGATCTCATGGTTTGTGATTTCGTGTTCTGCATCAGGCTCCTTGACGTCAGTATGGAGCCCACTTTGGATCCTCTGTCCTCCTTTCTCTCTCTTTCTCTGCCCCTTCCCAACTCATGTGCTTGTGCACTCTCTCTCTCTTCCTCAAAAATAAATAAACATGAAAGACAGAAAGACAGACAGAAAGAAAGAAAGCAAGCAAACCAGCCAACCAGCCAGCTTATGGAAGCATCCATGCGAGACTCAATGCTAAATACCTGACAGACTCAGAATGCCAAAGCACCCAACCATAATACAAGTCACAAAAGGAAATCCTTATCCTACTTACCTCTCTTCTTTCCCAGACTCTGACCCTGATAGAGTACTAAACCATAGTCAGCAAGATGAAGAAGGAGCAACATCGTAGGGAGAAAGAGTGGGTAAAAACACACAGACACACTTGAGGCAATGGTACAACTCACAACAGGACCCAAATAAAGAGGGAAGAATACAGAACATGAAATGAAGGTCAGAGTCTAAATTGACTTTAGAACTGGAAAACGTATTCACCAATTATAGCTGTTTGTGAATGTGTGACTTTAAGATTTTAACCAAGAGGGATCAGAAAAGTCACGGGGAATTACTCTATATTCTTTCAGAGACTAAGGCTAGGAATAAAGCAGCCTTACTTCATGGATTTAAGTATATAGTGGGGAAACAAAAATAAATTTCTCTTGAGTACATATGGGTTGGGATTATTTAACATTTATTACAAGAGGGCAAAGACATGCAAACCAAAGTGTAGGGTTAGCCCTGAAAATAGCAAATAATCACCTTCTAACCCTGACCTGCCAATATAGCAGACATAAGGCATTTGTAATTATTTATCTGAAAAAGTATTCATAGTCTGTATACATAAAGAATTCCTACAAATGAATATGAGGAAGGTACATAACAAAATAGAAAAAATGGCAAAAGCCTTGATCAAGCCCCTCCAAAACATCAAAATGGTCAATAACTGTTAAAAGATGTTCAATCTCATTGATGATCAAGGAAATATAAATGAAAACCAGTTACAATTCCATCAAGTACTCAGCAGAAAAGCTTAAAACAAAACAAAAACGAACATCCAGTAAAAAGTGTTGGGAGGATACAAAGTACTTGAAACCTCAGCAATTATACTGACATGAATGTAATTTAGTAAATCACTTTAGAAACTGTTTGGAAGTATCTACCAGCACAACATATGCGTGCCCTATTTATCTAGGTATATACTCAACAGAAATGTATACATATGAGACCAAAAGACAAGATCAAAAGTGATCATGGCATCATCATTCACAAATGCCAAAAAATTGAAAAAACATCAAAATTTTTCACTTATTGTAATAGCATGGATAAATTGTTGCTACATATAACACAAGTGAATCTTACAAACCTAATATTGAGAAAAAGAAGTCAGACAATATAATGCATTTAGAATGATCCCATCCATCTACATTTTAAATGTATTATGGTAGAAATCAAGATTGTATTTTCCAGTGGGGTGAGAAGGTAAGTAGTTTCTGGTAGGATACATGAAGGGCTCTCCTCAATATTGTAAATATTTAATCTCTTTTGATTGAAAGTCACAGTAGGTGTCCACCTGTGTGAAACTGCATCAAGCTGTATACCTACAATTTGTCAGATTTGGGTTTATATTCGAATAAATTTTTTTAATTTGGAATTTTTTTATTATTACAAAGCAGAAACCCAAATAGTAAATGCAACAGTCAAGAGAAGAGGCAGTATATAACTGTTGCCATACTAAAAACTTCGACTTGGCTGCCTTACTTCTTTATGTTTTGTTTTGTTGTTGTTGTTTTTTTTAATCAGAAGAAAAAATCCATTGAGCTGTCCTCCCACATTTAATCTTCCATCAGGTTATCTTTCTACAGAGATTGTCATAAAAATATGACTTGACCTGATAATATCTACATCTGCCTGCAACATATTTTCCAGTACTTGAATTTGAGCTTACTGTAGATGTGAGACATAATCTCAGATTCTATGATTTGTAACTTATATCTAGTCAATAAAAGAACAATATCTATGTCTGGAGTAATGTTTATCTAAACCTAAGGCATGCCAAGTTTAGAATCCAATTAAAGTAAAAGTGCTATCAGTAATACCATTGTTTTAAAAATTATCTACTCCTATAAGTATTCTTTTATTTTAATAAGTTATTTAAGTGATACATGTCTTCTCTAAAAGAATTTTAAACTCATGAGTTTATAAAGCAGGATATCCCATTTCTAAATACATGAACTCAAGAACTCATTTTTATTTCTAAATTTATTTTTAATTTTGCCTTTATTTATAATTCACATAAGGAGATTTCACTGGAGTCAATGCATTGTTCTGCAACTTGTTTTTTGTCATTTAACAATATGGCTTAAATACTTTCCTTGCCAGTATATAACTTTACCTTATTCTAGCTACCACACCAAACTCATAGATACCCTGTACCATAATTTGTTTTCCCATAATTGAAAATTTAGGCTGCTTCTAATTTCCACTAATGCATTTTTTTCACTGAACATTCTTATGCATGTTATCTTCAAACACTTGTGCAAATAGGTCTATAGAACAGATTTATAAAGAGGGATTTCAGGATTTGGGGTTCAGGTTTGTGCCTTTCAAGCTTCAGTAGACAATACTACTCTCTGAAATTAATTCCACTACCTATTTTCCAACTAAGATTATGAGAGTTTCTAAGATGGCCCTTTATCGTCTCTCTATTCTGATATTCACACACTAACATAATTCTTTTCCCTTGATCATAGGCAGGACTCAGTTTTAACAAACAGAGTATCTTAGCGATGAGAGGTTATAAAAAGACTGGGGCTTCCATATTGGTCTCTCTTTCCTTTTCTTGCTGTGGGAATCAAGATGCCACGTTGCCCTTTGGAAAGACCCATGTGCCATAGCAAGGACAAAGACCCTCAGTCCAACAACTCACAAGGAACTGAAGAACCATAACCATATGAGTGAACTTAGAAGTGGATTCTTCAGCTCCAGCCAATGGCTTGCCTGCAACCTCAGGAGAGACCTTGAGCCAGAAACATGCAGTCAAGCTTCCCAGATTGCAACCACACAAACTATAGGGTAATAAATGTTGTTGTCCAATTGCTAAGTTTTAGGGTAACTTGTTACATAATACCTTCTAACTATAACACTCTGCCAACTTCTGATTATCATTCATTTAGTTTTTTTGCCAAATGTGAACACTAGTGACGTTGACATCTATATTTGTGCATACAAGCGCATATGAGTGTGTGTGGATGTGTCAACTGTTTCTTCAAGTTTTTTGCTCAATTTTCTACTGAACTGTTTGTCTTGTCTTGTTGATTTGTAGGATTTCTAATGTATTTAATGATTAATGCTTTGTTTTTCATAGATGGTACACATATTTTCATCTGTTTAACAATAGGTAATGTATAATTCATGTGCAGTCAACTACAGAGATTATCTCCCTTGTCATTATAATGAGAAAGTCATTGCAATTCCAATATTTTTAATGTTTTCCTGTATGTTTTTCTAAAAGCCTTAGAAACCCATTTTCTATTTGGCTCTTGAACCCATCTATGTTTTAATGAGGTTGTGGAGAGAGCTAAATAACATTTTCCAAATGGATAACTGATTGTGAAAGTATGAGTGTAATGTATCCGTCTTTTGCCCCGTTTCATATGTCCAACTTTTTTTTTTTTTTTTTTTTTTTTTTTTTTTTTAATTTTTGGGACAGAGAGAGACAGAGCATGAACGGGGGAGGGTCAGAGAGAGAGGGAGACACAGAATCGGAAACAGGCTCCAGGCTCCGAGCCATCAGCCCAGAGCCTGATGCGGGGCTCGAACTCACGGACCGCGAGATCGTGACCTGGCTGAAGTCGGACGCTTAACCGACTGCGCCACCCAGGCGCCCCTCATATGTCCAACTTTTGATAAGTTGAATTCTCATAAAAACCTGGACATTTCTGAACTTTACATTCTGTACCAATTTTCTTATGTCCAGCAATAACCAAACTGTTTAAATTGCTGTAATTCTATACTATGTTTTGATATTAGGTAGGACTTGCTTCTAGTAAGTTCCTCTCAAATGCAATCTCAAATTTTGTGCATATTGCTCCATAGTACATCTAAAATCATCATAGATTTTAATTTTAATATGAAGAATAATTTGGGGGATACTTTATCTCTTTCAAATACTAAACCATCTTTAAGTAGGAACGTAACTCAACTTTTCCCTTTTCTCGCGGCTTGCTTTATGACCTTCAGTAACCTTGTATAGTTTTTCTAATAGGTTTTACAAGTTTCTTGTCATACCTAATCATAAGTATTTAATGACCTTTGTGGCTATTCTAAATGAGACCCATTTTTCTATTACATTTTAAATTGGTCATTGCTACTGTATAAGAAAGCTATTGATTTTTCAATATTGATTTTTATCTGGCTACTTTCCTGGACTCTTACTAGTTCTGATAGTTTTCCCATTGATTCTCGTTGATTTTTTTTATCTTTTATTCTTTGTGTGTGTGTGTGTGTGTGTGTGTGTGTGTGGCAGACAGTTTGTCATACTGCGTGTGTGTGTGTGTGCATATGTGTGTGTGTGTGTATACACATTCTTTTAATTTATTGCATGGTCTAATCTCTTTAATATATATCAGTGTTAACGTAGTAACTGGGATCCTTTTTTCGATTTCTGATTGCTACAATTCTTCCAGTATCTATTTTCTTGGTACTACTGTCACAGATTACCAGGAACCCTGACTTGAAACATAAATGTATTCTTTTGCAGTTCTGGAGGTCAGATTCCAAATGAGTTTCACAGGGCTATAAATTACTGCCAGAGCTGGTCTCCTCTGCAGCCTCCAAGAGGTTCCTTGCCTCCACAGGCCTCCTACATTCCATGGCATAAGGCTCCTTTGGGTCACTTGATTATATCACCACATTGCCTTTCCCTCTGTCTAACCTCCAATCACCCACATAATCCAGGATCACCTTCCCATCTTGACATCCTTAACTTGATCACATCTGCAAAGACACTTTTACCGTGTAAGGTAACATATGCACAGGTTGCAGGATTTAGGACTTTTCTCGGAGGGAGGTATATATTATTCAACCTACCACTCTTAAGATATTTCACTTTTATGATGTTTTCTTAAGGATTCTGGCAGATTTTTAAAACCAACTTTTAAAAATGTATTTCGAGTGGCGCCTGGGTGGCTCAGTCGGTTAACAGTCCGACTTCAGCTCAGGTCATGATCTCATGGTGGCTCGTGAGTTTGAGTCCCACATCAGGCTCTGGGATGACAGTTAGGAGCCAGGAACCTGTTTCAGATTCTGTCTCTCAGTCTCTCTACCCCTCTCCCACTTGGGTTCTGTCTCTTAAAAATAAAGAAACATTAAAAAAATGTTTTTACTTAAAAATATATTTCTATAACTAGCTTACTGAAAGCTTCCTTTTTGAGTCAGTAATATTACAATGAATCAAATGTTTTAGTCATCTATATTGATATTTATTCACTTTTCTCCTTTGTTATTGTACTAATTACATTAATGCATAGGTTTCATAATCTGAAATGCTTTTGCATTCTCAACCTACACCTTCTGAGCATAATTAGTAGTCTTCTAATACATCCCTGAAATTAATTTGGCAGTAGTTCATTTATGATTTTCATATCTGTGTTCATGAGTTTCATGTACTATTTTTGTTCATTTTTGATATCAGAGTTACATTACACCCAAAGAATGCTTTGAGAAAGATTCAATCCTATAAAACAACAACAAAAAACACTATTACAAGGAAATTATTTTTTCCTTACAGGTACAGTTAACCTCACCCATAGAATACTCTGACCCTGTTTGCACCTTGTCATGGCAGATAAACTTCCAAAATTTCCTCCAAATGCTATCAACATTTTCTACCATTCCATAGGTGCAATTTGGTAATTTGTACCAATAAAAATGATTTTTACTAAAGTGCTCAATTTTTAACATAAACTACATTTAAATTGGTACTAGATTTAGAATATCATTTGTTTTCTCATTCCTATTGTTTGTTTTTTTTGTGAATGTTACCCAAGTTCATGCATTTTATTGGTAATTTTAAAGAGTTTTTTTTTTTGATCACCTCTTCTTTCTATTCCTATTTTTCATTTCTTTCTAGTTTTATCTCTATTATTTTTTTATTTCCCTTCACTTTGCTTTGCTCCTAGTTTTTTAGTTTTTCTGTCCTTTAATCTTTATTTATTTTTGAGACAGAGAGAGACAGAGTACAAGTGGGAAAGGGGTGGAGAGAGAGGGAGACACAGAATCTGAAGAAGGCTCCAGGCTCGGAGCTGTCAGCACAGACCCCAACGCGGGGCTTGAATTCACCACCTGCGAGATCAGGACCTGAGCCGAAGTAAGAGGCTTAACTGACTGAGCCACCCAGCTGCCCCCTTGCTTCTTAGTTTTGTATACATAGTTTGTTTTGAATTTTTATTTTAAAATATAGGTGTTAAAGCTCTCATTTTTCAGCTCAGTAGGACTAGGGACAGATGCTACAGCTTTTGATGTATGCCACCCTTAATGCTTTTTAGCATCAAAATAGTTGTTAATTTACGTTTAGACTTCGCTTTATTTCACAATTTATTTAAAGGAACAGGACTTTTACCTGTGTAGAAATGTTAGGCTTCTGTTTTTAATGAATTATATTTGGGAAATATAGACCATTATTTCTGCTTTAGGAATTAATTGGAATTTCTGTTAAGGCCTTAATTCTTGACCTATTTAATATGTCCTATTTGTTTTCAAAAAGGCTATGTATTCTCTTTTTCTTCAATGCCAAATTCCTTTCTTTTATTGTATCTATTATATCATACATATTGTTACATAAATTCTAACATTAAACTAAAGCATTAAGAGAAAAAAATCTCTCCTATATAAAATAAAAACTTTTCAAACACCCATACTGCTTATAAGAAATGTTGAATTAGGGGCGCCTGGGTGGCGCAGTCGGTTAAGCGTCCAACTTCAGCCAGGTCACGATCTCGCCGTCCGTGAGTTCGAGCCCCGCGTCAGGCTCTGAGCTGATGGCTCGGAGCCTGGAGCCTGTTTCCGATTCTGTGTCTCCCTCTCTCTCTGCCCCTCCCCCGTTCATGCTCTGTGTCTCTCTGTCCCAAAAATAAATAAAAAACGTTGAAAAAAAAAAAAAAAAAAAAAAAAAAAAAAGAAATGTTGAATTAAAAGGAAGTGGGAAAGATATACCAGAAAGAGAACATGAGAGAAAGTAGAATATTCAATATTAATACCAAACATATTAGAATTAAATTTAAAAATATAAACAGAGCTTAAAAAGTATTATTTTATTAAGGAAAAATATATTTCACAATAAAGATATAAATTTTAGAACTATCTGTGTACCATGTAGCACATCATTTAAACACATGTCAAAACATCATCAATATAAGGGATGGTTAATGGAAATACAATTGAATTAGGAGAGCTTAACACATTTTTCTTATCTCTTGAAAAACTAAGAGATGAATTAGCTATAAAATATTTGGCAAATTTCAACATGTCTTCAAAATGAACACACACATCAACTAGGAAGAGACGGAATTTCCTTCAACATGATAAGTAGCCTGTACAAAAAATCTACAGCTAACTATACTTAATGTTGAAAACAACTGAATCTCTAAGATTGGGAGCAGGGTAAGGCTACTACTCTTACGACTTTTATCCAGTGTTGTATTAAAGGTAATATTCAGTGCAATAAGGCAAGCAAAGCAAATTCACAAAGTTTGAAGGCAGAAAGGAAAGGAAAGAGATAAAGAAAAAGAAAATGGTTTTACTTCTACTTGCCATGATTGCCTATATGGAAAATCTAAAAATGTACCAAAAAATCTACTAGAAGGTATAGATGAATTTAGCAATGTCACCAATACACACACACATGCATACATGAACATGCACAGTATATTTCTATATTAGCAATAGCTGGAAATGAAACTTTTAAATAGCATTTGTAAGACTACTCAAAAAGTAAAAAAAAAAATCAAAATGCTTATGAATAAATTGGATAAAGGTACACAGCATTCTTATACTGAAAACTACAAAATATCACTAACAACAGTGTTAAGATGTTCATTTTCCCAAAACTGATTTATAAATTAACCATAATTCAAATCCCAGAAAAAAAACTTTGTTAAATATTGACAAACCAGTAAGATTAGAGAATAACAATTTGAAAAGGATGTTATAGGGTTTGTTTTTAATTGTGATTTAAAGTTTTAAAAGTAAAACTTTTATAATCTAACAATATGGTATTGATGTAAAGATAGACTTCTAAATCAGTGGGAAAAAAAAAGATGACCCAGAATATACATACATATATCATATATGTATCACCATAATTGAATAAATTTCTCAATAATCTTCAAAGAATCTTTTCAACAAATGATGGAAGGAAGGGATAGCGATATGGAAGAAAATGAACTTTGATGCCAACTTCACATCATACATAAACATTAATTACCAAGAAAAAAAAGAAAAAAACCTTTGTAATCTCTGTGTAGGGAAAGATTTTTTAAACTGGCTTTGAAAAATTAATATTAATATATTGGAATTCACAATATTAAAATATTCTCTTCTTCTACACAGTTAAACCCATACATTTATGTGTACTTGATTTGTGACAAGGGTGCCAATTTCATTCAATGGAGAAAGAATAGTGTTTTCAATAGAAAGTGCTGGAACAACTGGATTTCCACATGCAAAAAAAAAAAAAAAAAGAGAGAAAACTTCTATCTCACATCATCTACATAAATTAACTCAAAATGAATCAATGACCTAAATATAAGAGCTAAAATCATAAAACTCATTAAAGAGAACACAGAGACAAAGCTTTAATATTAGATTTGGCAATAGACTCTTAGAATAGAAAAGGCACAAGCAACAAAGAAAAAATAGATAACCTAGACTTCGTTAAAATTAAAACTTTCAGTCATAAAAATACGTTATCAAGAAAGTGAAAAGACAACCTGAAGCATGAGAGAAAATATTTGCAAATCCTATCTAGTAAGGGTTTAATATCCAGAATATACATGGAATTCCTAAATACAACAAAAACTACCTAAAAAATGGGCAAAGGACTTAAATAGAAATTGCTACATTGAAGCTATACTAATGGCCAATAAGCACCTGACAAAACCCTCGTCATTACGGAAAATGCAAATCAAAATTACAATGAGATACCACTCCACACCCACTAGAATTATTATTAAAAAAAAAAAAAAACAAGTGTTGGTAAGGATGTGGAGAAATAAGAACCCTCGTACATTGTGGATGGGGATATAAAAATGGTGCAGCTGCTATGGAAAACAGTATAATGGATCTTCTGAAACTAAACCTAGGATTATCACATAATGCAGCAACTTCACTTCTATGTACACACTTGAAAGGAATGGAAACAGGGACTCGAAAAGATACGTCTATACCCATGTTCATTGCAGCATTAATCCCAATAGCCAAAAGGTAGAAGTAACTCCAATGTCTATCAGTAGGTGAATGGATTAAAAAGAGTGGTATATATACAGCAGGACATTACTCATCAATAAAAAGGAACAAAGTTCCAATACATGCTACAACATGGATGGACCTTGAAAACGTACTAAGTGAAAGAAGCCAGACACAAAAGGACAAATATTATATGATTCCACTTCTCTGAAATATCCAGTATAGGCAAATTTACAGAGTCAGAAAGTAGATTAGAGGCTACCAGGGGCTGGGAGAAGAGAAGAATCAGGAATTATTATTTAATAGTTATAGAGTATCTGATTGGTATAATGAGAAGTTTTGGAAATAGATGCGGTGACAGTTGCACTACATTGTGAATATGATGGGTGCCCAAACTATTTGTGACATCCAACAAAGGACATATATGCAGAATATATGATAAACCCTCACAACTCAATAGTAAGAAGACAAAATTTCAAAAAAGAAATAGTCAAAGAATTCAACAGATACTTCACAAGTGTAGATCTATGAATTGTCAATTAGCTCAGGAAAATGTGTTTAGTTGTACTAGTCACCGAGGAAGTGCAAATTAAAATAATTTCACAACTATGAGAATGACAGAAAACAAAACACAACCTACCAAGTTTCTGACAAGGATATGAAGCAACTAGTATCCACTTACTGGCGATGGAAGTGTTAAATAGGACACCCACTTTAGAAAAATCTGTCAATTTCGTATAAAATTGAAATATCCTTACCAAAAACTTGGGAACCCCACTCCTAGGTATGTACCTAAAGGAAACGAAAACGTAAGTTCAGAGAAATGCTTGTGCATAAGTGTTCATAGCAGCTTTACTCATAATAGTCAAAAAACTCACAACAACTCAAACGTCCGTGAACAGGTAAAAACATAAATTGCTGCATTCATGCGATAGAACGATATCAGAAATAAAAAGAAGTTAACTACTGATACATATAGTAACATGGATGGATAAATTTTAAAAGTCGTATCCTCAGGGAAAGAAGTTAGACATAAAATAGTACACACTACATGATTTTATTTATGTAAAAATCCAGAGTAGGTACAATTAATCTATCCTAGCAGAAATCTGTTCAGTGGTTGCCTGGGGCAGAGGGTGGGGAAGATGGCCAGCAGGCACCTGTGAGGATGGAAATAATCTCTATCTTGATTAGGAAGTTCATTAAATAAGCATATGTATGTCAAAACTCATTGAACTATACATTTAAAATGTGCGTTGTAAGAGGGTCTGGGAGGCTCAGTCAGTTAAGCATACAACTCATGATTTCAGCATAGGTCATGATCTCGCAGTTGATGAGTTCGAACTCCATGTCTGGCTCTGTGCTGACAGCACAGCACCTGTTTGGGACTCTCTCTCTCTCTCTCTCTCTCTCTCTCTCTCTCTCTCTCTCTCTCTCTCCCCCCCTCCCCCGCTTGAGGGCATGCGCTTGCTTGTGTGTGCGCACAAGCGCTCTCTCTCAAAATACAAACAAAATGAGCCTTTTATTGTATGCAAATTATATCTAAAGAGAGTCAGTTAAAAAATACATACTGCTCAATAGGTAATGGGGATTAAAAAATACACTTATGATGAGCACTGAGAAATGTACAAAATTGTTAAATCACTACATTGACACCTGAAACTAACATAACCCTGTAGGTTTACTAGATTGGAATTAAAATTTAAAACTTAATAAAATTCTAAAATTTAAAAATAAAAAATACATCTCTCTCAAATACTTAAAGAAGAGTTATTGATAATTGTGGTGCAGATAGTGTCTTAAAGCATAACATAATCATAAATAAAAAGATTAATATATTGCAAAGAATAGAGTATGGAAATATTTTACATCTCTGAGCAGCAAATAAAGTGAAAAAGGAAAATGTGACAAGAAACTTTTTATATATAGAATATATATTAGACATATACAAACACATATATTCTAGTTCTAGGAAACTAAAAAAATTAAACTTACCACATCCAATGGTAAATTATAATACACAGGCAGTTTTCAGAAAAAGAAATGAACAAAAAGTGATGAAATATGAAAAGATACTCAAACTCACTGATAATAGGGGTAATTCACATTTAAATCTTAATGGTAACTTTATATATTATGAGATTGGCAAAGCTGGTGTTGGTTCACAACCTTGGGAGCTTCAGGAGTGGGTGAAATCTGAAACTAGTCCCCAGGACAGAGAGGGAAGGGAGACAACGAAGAAAACGGCAGAGCATTCCAGATAGGTAGATGGTGGGTATAAG